>NC_064433.1:150733772-151353332 GCF_023343835.1 Lagopus muta | reverse complement strand
CCTTCCTTCCTTCCTTCCTTCTCTCTGTTCCCTTCCCTCCCTTTCCCCCCTTCTGCCTCCCCCCCCCCCCCTTTTTTTTTTTTCTCCCTTGGCTTCTCACAAACATCTGTGTTCACACTTTTGAGTGACTATTTTCATGTCACTTCACCATCTGACACCCTGGCTCTGTGCAGGGATGTACTTCTACAATTCCAGTCTTTCCTATTTCCTTTTCAGTTGTCATTTTTATCCTGACTCTTTACTACCAAATACAAAGTTACCTTTGTGCGTTTTGACATCTCTAGCAGATGTCTTTATCTGATCTGAGCGCTCCCCAGGCACCTGTCTAGTTTTTCCCCAGTTCCTGTTTTTAAATAACCCCTTTCCCCTCCCAATTGTCATCTTTGAGTAACTTGGCTCCACAGCACTACCGTGAAAGATCCTTCCCTTCCTTATTCCTAGCTTATCCCTTGTTTAGGAAAAGTAACCCTCCTTTCACCCATCTGCTTAACCCTCCAGATAGTCTAAGCTAATCCTTCTTCACATTTTGGAAGCATGGTGCAGAATCTCCAAGCCAGCCCAGATTCAGCTTATTTGCTTTGCTGAACTGCCACCCTTGTGGGCTTGTGTCACACAAGTGAGGCATGGGTGTACTGCGCAGCAGCCTGGCATGCAGAGCAAACCATTTGTTTCTATTTTAAAGTGAATAAAACTTTGCTCTTTGAACTGCGTGGTATGAACATCTCTTCTAAGAAATGTTTGTTCTAAGTGAAGGGAGAATACGTCATCTGTAAACCCATCGACAGATTCTCTGCATGTGGACATATATGATCTCTGCTGAAATCCAGCAGGTGTATATAAATGCAACAGAAAGTGTTGAGATTCTCTTGTCAAAATATGTTTCTCATTAGTCGATACTGACAGAATACTGTACGGTGTGAGCTTTAGCATGCTGGTATTCCAAGAGTTTTTCCCATCTCTTTCCCTTTTGCTTCTCCTATCCTAAAATTGCAGGATGTCTTGCCCTGTTCCCGAGCTGTCCCATTGAGCAATGACTGTATTTGGCTGTTGATCTCTGGTCATACATCTTATGAATGATTTGTTTGCTTTATGGAGGGGCTAAGAGCATTTAGTAGCCTAGGGAAATATAGGGGTGACATGTAGGAAAACAACCACTATCACACACATTGCCACTGAAATGTGGCCACTTTAGCTGCTGTCAGCCTGCACGGCCACCTCTCAGCCTTCTGAGCAGTCAACAGCACATCTGTTCCGGACCTGCAGCTGCATTAACCTTGGGATTATGACATCAAGAATGGCATTTGTACAATTAAAAATGTTATCTCACAGGGCAGCCCCCTGCCCCTGGCCACCTTCGGGTAAATTGCGTTGTAGGAAAGGTTAAAAAAAGCTGCTGGAACTAATCCTTTTGATGAAACATTTAGCAAGTATGTCAGGCCGCTCTGATCCCAGCCCTAGCGGAGTACAGCTCTAGTTAACATTCCCGGCGCTAACTCCCTGTCTCAGATCCTCTTTCCTGCAGCGTGTTTTCTTCATCAGTTTGTATTTCTGCCAGTCAGTGTCACAAAGCACTTCCTGTTTCATCCCCGCTTGACAGGGTTAAGCCACGCTGATGGTCTGCAGTTGTGTGCAGCTTCATTTTTCATAGATTCTTTCTGATAACCATAACATGAACTCTGGAGTATGTGTTAGGAACTGAAAACAGGCCAACTGTTTTGTATTAGAGCCTGTATTCCCACATTCACTAATTCTCCAAGGGTTGGAAATGTATCAGTGACATGTATGAGAAAAAAAAAGGCTGAGACCAAAATCAATTTTCCCCCCTCTTGCCTATATGAAACAAAATTAAAAGCACAATGAGCTGTATTCCTTTTTCATTTAAGGCTTAAATTCTACTGCAGCCTGTGAAGCAACTCCTATTACATCACCATAACCGGATGGAGAATCGAAGCTGGTGTCTCCTGCATATGGCTGTTCCTTAGAAAAAGGGAAAGTTGCAGAGATTTTATATTAACTTTCTCTGTTTTTCCTTATTTTTTCTGAAAAAGCCAGTAAATATTTTATTAGCATGGTTAGAACCAGGCTTTGGAAAACTGTATTTATCAAGCTGTGTAACCCACTCTAAACAAACAATTTGATACTATAATATACATGAGTGGCTTTCAATATCACAGCACAAGTCACCTTGAGCTGTCAGTTTAACACCTATGTTAGCACAGATCAAAGAGAAGAGAAACAAAATATAAAAATTAGCAATAAATAACCCAGCATGCTTTCTTATCTCCAGTGAGAATTTTATATTAGACTGGTATATTTGCTTGGTATTACACAGTCTTCTCTACTTCCGTTGAAGAAACTGAGGTGAGAAGCCACAATAATCCTTCCGACAAAATAGAAAGAGTTATTTATGCCTGCACTATTAATAGATACCTCTCTCTTCTTAGAAAACAGCCATTTGTGGTGTTTTACACCACTTTTTATTATTATTATTATTATTATTATTATTATTATTACTGTAATGCACACCCGTGTTAACAATTCTGCCTTCCTGGCTGTCAAAGAGATTTCCTGTGGTTGGTTTTTGGCTGTGCACTCAGCCAGTTGCAGTGTATATTAGGCATTTGTTTAAAGAGTAAACAGCCACCGTCATCACTGGCATAAAAATTAACCCATGCTGTGCAGGATTTTCCACTTTTCTAGCACGAATCCAAGAGCCACCCAAAGACTGGAGGAGAGATGGACACAGCCGAGGAGCTGCATGCAATTGGGGTGGTAGTTGCCATGTAGAAGGCAAGTGATGCTATCCAGATGTTAAAAAGGGGTAGTCATGGATGTACTCCTGTGATTTGGTTCCTCTGCACTGCTTGGGCATGGAATGGAGTTGAGGAAACACTACTGGGGCTTTGTCATCTGGGGACAGGGTGGAGATCCCTGTGGCTCTAGCCCAGTGTGCCAGCACAGCACCAGTCTGGGTGCAGCCTTCAAATCTCCCTACAGAATGCCAAGTTCATTCTCTAAGAAATAGATCAGATACAGACAGATTTCTTGACATTATTTGAAGAACGATTTGTGTTTTCCCAAGTTACTTCTCATGGTAAAACGTGAAGAAAAAGCCACATTACTCCATGTTGGTCAGGATGTAGGGGCATGTATGTTCACCAAGTGTAGAACCTTAAGACTTAGAAACCCAGTAACTTTCAATTTTATTTTCAATTTTTTAATTTTTTGGTTTTTTTTACACTTCAATTTTGAAATGAGGTGTCTAGTCCTGTTTAAAACATCAGATCACTGTCTGGCTCTATCTCAGATTTCCTAAGTATTAAAAATGTTTTTTTTGAGGCTTGCCAAGAATGCTATGTAAGTGAGTAATGCAAACTGACCTAGTGAAAGGGTTCTAATGCAACATTGATTGAATGTAACAAACATCTTGCTGAGCAGTAATGCAGTTTCCTTTAAAAGCTGGTGAGATACCATATTATAAAGATTTGCAGTGCATTACTTTCAGACCTGGCTACTAAAAATTGTGCAGCACACAGATTAAAATGCCTAATTAGTAACTTCAGCTTTGAGAATGAATCAGTTTACATTTCTTACATTAAACTGTTCTTTTAAAATAGGTGTCATTAGAAACAAATTCCTTTGTAGTTGTGATGTATAATAACACATATTCCAGAATTCTCCTATTATTTCTGATATAGAAAAAAATGTTGATAAACTGTATAGAGGAACACAGATTTTTCTCATTTTTAGGAAAATGAAACTCAGGTTACGCAATAAATTTCATATACACAAACTGCTGTACAAAGTCATCATACAGGATAATTTGGGTAGGTCTCACTTCATCCAACTTATTCATCCAAGTTAGGTGCCAGGAAGTCTTCAGATGCAGACACTTCTAGTCAGCTATACATCACACAGAATCACAGAATGACCAGGGTTGGAAGGGACCTCAAGAAGCATGAATCTCCAACCCCCCCGCCACATGCAGGGCCACCAACCTCCACACTTAGTACTAGACCATGCTTCCTAGGGCCGCATGCTCCCTTCTTTCAGGGACTCTTGAATATTTGTTAGCCCTCCTTTTATTTTATCATCCCAGTGGTGTGCTCTAAGATTTTACGTTCACTCAAAAGAACAAGGGGCCCATCCTTTCCCAGATAGTTCCAAACTGTCAAGTACAAAGCCCACACCCCAGGGAAACTGAGTGATTTGTACCATGTCTTCAGGAAGTGTCCCTGTGTAATGTTACAGAGCAGGGCCAGGAATGGGGTAATGTCTCCAGCTTCTTCCAAGAGAAGCTGTGGATGTCCCATCCCTAGAGGCACTCAAGGCCAGGCTGGATGGGCATCCTGATCCAGAGGGCGTCAGCCCTGCCTACATCAGGTAGTTGGAACTGGATGATCTTTGAGATCCTTTCCAGCCTAAGCCATTCCATGATTCTATGATTCTTTGATTCAGCTGAATCCTGCCTGTGGTACAGCAGTGCTGCACGAAACTGGAGAAGCTCAGGAGAGAAGAGACATGGTGTTGTGTGTCAAGAAAGAGACTAGGATGGGGATTAGAGGAAGATTTGGGTTTGTGTTGGAATGGCGGTTCTCCTTTTCTATGTCATGTCTAAAGTACAAAGCATGTGCAGCCCAACTTGCTGTTGCAATTCAAGGACTGCTCAAAAAAGATGATTCCAGGATTTATCAAAACAAAGTAAAAGAAGAAATGGGAGATGAAAATTTGGAGTTAATGCTGTTCTCAGAGCAGCAGGAGTGCCTGGCTTAGACAGTGGCTTGGGAAAGCACTTCACATTTGGGGGCCCTTTATGGGATGTGACATGAAATCACTTCCTAAGCTGAAACCCTGTACTTCAAGTGCTGATGAAGATGCCATTGCAAGTCACTCATTTCACGTATTAAGTGGATCAATTATTTTGGCTCTCTGACCTTCCACTTCCAGGAATGCCCTAGGCTTTTTTGTTCTTCCCAAGCTGCATTTCTTTTTTCACAGACCACGAACCCAATTCATTTCTCTAAGGAACATGAATAAAGTTTGTTTTTTCTAAATTCCTGGCAAACAAGTTGATGAAATCCATATGGATCACAAAGACTGAACGCTTGAGTACAACGTTCCTCATGTGAGCAAACACTTGTCTTTTAAAATAGATGACTTTAGCTGTGTGGATTATATATATACATATTTGAGATCCGTTCTGTGAGCCATCAGCTAGATTTCAAAAGCATAAGACAGGAAGCTGACTGCCTCTGAAGGTGTTTTCCTTCTTTCTATGTTAACCATACGTGCATTTCAGATAAGAGTTGTTAATTTTAATTTGTCAGCATATCCAACAAGGAAAGAAGGAAAAACAGTCAAAAAGTGGTTTGAAGCTGTCAGACTCATGCCTTCACCCTCACCACTTTCTGGCTTTAAAACTCAAACGTTCTCAGCCCAAATGGCTGAGTTTTAACCTTGTCCTCACAATTGCCAAAACCCCATTAGCACATGCATGCATTCTGCCTCTCCCACCTTGGTCAAGCTGCAGACAATTCATCCCACTGGGACTCTGAAGCAGTGTATATTCAGTATGTCCTGTGCGTGTCTCCATGCCCCAGCACATCCTCCAGCCCACACCTTCCTAGCACCATACTACCTGAAACCACATGTGAATGCAGGCTGGAGAGGGAAGGGACTTTTGTAGGGAGCAATCTGAGAGGCAGCTTCCACAGTGAGGGAAAACCGTGCCTTTCTCTCCTTTTGGAAAAGAAAGGGTTGGCTATCCTTGGAAATAAATAAATAAATAAATGCTGGGAATTTCTTTTTTTGTTGTTGGATAGTTTGTTTTTTTGTTTTTTTTTTAGTTGTGAAATGAGTGGCAGCAACATGAATTTTCAGTTAGCAGAGTTCATCTGCATATACTTAAAATCTGCATGGTGCTTTCTTATCCATGTCTGTAGATGGAATGTAGCTAAGGTTCTGGGCTGTCCTGACTGTTTCACAAGTTGGGGACTGTGGCCCTTCATTTCTGCACCATTTCTGGCTTCACCATGCACGGCCTTCCACCATCCAGGGTAGGAGTGAAAAGGTGTGTTTACCTATATTCCCTGCTGTCCTATCCCCAGATCCCTTTGAAGAACACAGAAGTAGATCAGTAGGAAAACTTCCTTGAAAACTGTATCAAATAAAGCTGAGAGCCAACAGCATTGGTAGTAGGAGAATGAGTAGCAAAATGGGGAGACAACTAAACAGGATGGTTAGACCTCAATGGCTATAAATGGCTGTGAGTAATCAGTCGCCATCATTTGGTTTAAGGGACTGGATGGGACTGTGCAGCTGCCCATACACATGGAGGTGGCTCCCAGCCATCCATGCTCATCCTTTGCTCAGTGGTGCACAATCATCAGTTTATCTGCAAAACCAAGTGTAAGCTTTTTAATGCACAGCCTTGGAAACCTTGAAGATGGCACGAGAGAAGCATAAAAAAATTAGCAAAATACGTGGTTAGAACTGATGCAGTTTCCGCTGTTTCTTATTTTTTTCTTTTTCCAAACTGTTTGTTCTGTGAGAGTGAACAGTGTGTAGTGAAAAAAAAAAAAATAATAAAAAAAAAAAATTAAATAATTGAGAAAAGTTTTTCTTGGCAAAAAGAAAGCATTTTAAAAGCAGCAGAAGATGAAATGTCATGGCAGCTGTTGGACTGTTGTTGCTATGGTAATCATAACACAACACTTCAGAGAGGCACATGATGGAGATTCTGGGTAAGAGTCAGGGGTGGGAGGTGGAAGGGCAGGTTGTTGTTTCTTGAGAAAGTTTTAAAGCCCCAGTGCAGAGAAGGATCTGGCCTCTTTAAAGGATACTGTATGCTGAGTTTTCCATTAAAGTGTGTTCAGATGCACATTTTGCAGCTTTGAAAAATGCTTCCCTTAAAATTAGTAATGGGCACTTGTTGCTGAAAGAGTCCTTGTAGGACCAAAGGATGACTCCCTTAATATGGAATCTGAGCCTTCCAAGTCTTTTATGTACTGACGTACACAACACCCAATGGAACAAGGAAGTTTTTTATTTCCATTTTTTCATGGGGACCGAGAGGTGTGAATGTATTAAAAGCGTGGGTATTTTTAACTCTGCATCACCTACTGCAGGTACTTCCAATGAGGTGAGACAATCCATGCAGCCTTGGAGGCTGGCAATGCTACCCAGATATGGGTCCAGCCCTGGTTTCTTTGTGAGACATCCCTAAGTGCCAAGCACATCAGCCTCTGCCTCCCAGAAACTTCTAACTACTCACCTAGTGAGTTAAGTTCACCCAAGTTTCTATTTCTGCAGATAATGACATGAAAGAAGCACACTGAATGCGAGGCAGAGATTTCCTTCCTGCTCTCCTCCACTTCCCACTAACCAGAAGCGAGTCCTAAATACGGCCATTTTTTGAAAAGACAGAAACTAGTCTGTTCCTTCCTGCTTCTGAATAAAACACCATGGAGTGAGACTGTGGAACAATTCCTGGTGGAGTTGACTGAGGATATGTCCAGGTAGAAGAGTGCAGACGGGTGTGACATCAGCTTTTCCCCTGCTCTGAGCTGCTGGCTCGCTGCAAACAAGGACATTCCAGCATGGTGTTTGTAGCATTCCTTTGCACCTTTTGTCTGCTATGATTATTTTGACTAGAAACTCCTTCACTCCTTCATGTGGTGCTGAGGGGTGAGGGGACTGGCTTCTATTGCATGTGTGCACAGCATTGTGTGCTTCTGAGGTGTTTTGCATGTCATGGGTACACGTCACCAACATCACCATTGCAAACAATGCAAATAATGTGAAATATTATTTCAGTGTTGAAAGATACAAATCACCTAGGATTACACACTGACTGTTTATCCTTTGTCTTTCTAAAAAAGACAAATCAAGATCAACTTATTTCACATGAGTAACTTTGAACAGGAATGACAGATTGGAATCTTGTAAGCAGGCTTCACAAGGACAGATTTTCTTATTTCTTTCAGAGCTGTTACCAGTTTCATCAGGTGCCGTACCACACTCAGAAGTCATGGTGACAAAATCTCCATTTTGTCTGTCAGTCTGGTTTGCAGGGCTGAGACCTCAGCACCTGGTCTCAGCACTTCAGCCTCAAAATTCTGGAGTAATACATACATAAAGTAAATTCCAAAGCAAACCCACAAAACCTAGAAGGAAGAGATTTAAATCCTGTAATTGCCCAAAGCTTTGCTAATTGTGAGACCTCCAGCTGTGATAAAGGAAATTGATTTCATCAGTTGTCAGTCATCCTTTTTTTATTAATGATCAGAAATTCATGTCTCCTCCAGGCAGTGTAAAGTTCTTCTCTGCTCTGCTCCTGCCTGTCATGCTGAAAGGTTTGTCCGCAGCAAACCATTGCATGTTACATGGTGATTTCTCTCATGGTTTCTCCTGCTGGGATCACGCTGAGATGAACCCTTGTCCTAGTGACATCATTCGGAAGTTTCTTGTCAGGCTTGTTTCTTCACCCCTTCAATTATTAACTAATATATCTGACTTCTGGGGCAGAATTTTCCTGTGCTGTGGCTAAACTGGCTTCTGTTAAACACAGCTCGACAGCTACATTGCCCTGAAAGTGTGTGATAAGTGTAAAGAGTAGTACAGAGAAGAGGTACTACACCAACAGCTTCTTAGAAGGAAAGAGTTTGCTTCTTTCACATTTATGTGACAATGATTTAACAATAGCCATTTTGCCAGCAAAGGTGTTGGTGGTTTTTGACTGTCAGTGTAGCAGGAACTGTTTCTCTCCATCTCTACCTTACTGCGGGGGAAAATTAACTCTTATGAAAGCTGACAAAAGGTGAAATATTTCTGGCTGTGTATCCATCATTGCTTGGTCATTAGGTCTTCAGTTTCAGATAGACGTCTATTGACAAACTTTGGCACTGCTCTTCGAAAAGTGAGAGGTCTTAAAAATAATTTTTTTTTAAAAAAAAGGTAAACTAGACTAGGCGTGTTCTTCCTCTTCAATCTGAGCAAATGGTACTGGTACTGCTGGATCTAAATGGAGGCAAAGCTGTACCGGACTTCGCAATTGTCACACTGGACTTTGTTCTCAGTGGAAGCAGATAATTTTAAAATTTACTTAGGAAAAAATTCTGAAAAAAAAAATAAATGTTGGGAGTCAGATGAGTTTTTTGCCTAGACATTGACTTTTCATGGAATCTTAGAATGGCCTGGGTTGAAAAGGATCATCATGATCATCTAGTTTCAACCCTCGTGTTATGTGCAGGTTTGCCAACCACCAGACCAGACTGTCCAGAATCACATGCAGCCTGGCCTTGAATGCCTTCAGGGATGGGGCATCCTCAATCTCTCTGGACTCTCTTGTCTCTTGTCTACTGAATTCAGACTTGTCCATCTAAGTTTTAGACATCTGCAGTAAGGACGATGAATCCCCATTGCTGAAGTCTGATAGAAAAATTGGTATTGCAGTGCACAAGTTCTGCGTTTAATCTATGTTCCTATGAATAATTGTAGGGTCACATCTTCAGTGTTTCATGCAAAAATACTACTGACTCTGGCACTGGAGAATGATTGCATAGGAATGAATGGATGAAGTGGGTCTTCGGATCTGCACTGTCCATGTGAAACAGCGCTATTTATTAATTTTGAAGATTAATTAAGGCCTTGTGAATGATGACCTGTGAATTTCACTGCCTTATTAAGAATTTATTTGTGGAAAACATATCTTTATCTAATCTCAAGCTCTTAACATCTTGGAGAAACTCAATGTATTTTAATGTAACATTTGAATCATAGCTGCTCAAGTGAAAATATTACTTTTATGGAAAGAATATATGAAGGAAATGCATGATGTGGAGTCCCACACAGCTGCAGCAGTGAGCCTCTGGGGTCACTACACACATACATACATCCAAAAAAAAAAGGAAAAAGAAAAAGGGATTTGAGTGCTGCCTTTTATGATGTGCAGAAAGCTTCTCTGGAAAGCTCATGTAATGAATGCTGTGCAGTTCCAGGAAGAGTGTTGTGGCAAGAAGAACGTTTCTTGTAGTTTCTCATCACTGTGTGACCTTGATATGTTTTATTATTTTAAACACTTAATTGTGTTATTCAAAACCTCTTATAATTACTCAGTTCTCTAGAGGCATACTTAGGGCTTTTGCACAACAGTCCTAGGTGGATCCTGAAGAAATTATTGAGGAAATCCTGTGAAATACTATATTGTAGAAGCACTCTATGGGTTAGTTATAATAACTACAGGAATGCGCATAACATGCTAGCTTACTGCTTCTTGATGCCTGCAGTAGGAAATCACAGCTCTGCAGAGGCAGTACGAGGAGTGCAGTACTGCAGCCCCTGCCAGAAGTGTTTTGCTCCACAGTTCTACCCGAGCGTTGCTCTTCACCTGAGGCCATGTCTGGCAGTACCAGAGTCCAACTACAGTGCAGACAGACAGAGGTCAGCAAACAGAAATGCTAGTCCTTACAGCTGTTGGATGGCTCTTTGGGTTGAATTAACTTTTTTTTTTCTTTTTTTTTTTTTTCTGTTCTTAGATGCAGCTGTAGTTTCAGACATGTACTAAAAATTAATAAAATGTAAATTACAAGTAAATTCTAGTCTTCTTTTTTTTTTTTTCTTTCCTCACCTGCTTGTTTGGATTTATGGAGTAATTTCTGTATAACTTTCTTGTAGAACTTCACACTGTTCTGTGTATTTGAAAAGTTTTCTTTGTTCTGCTTAAAAACTTGGAGTGGTACAAAACAAGCATAGCATTTTGGCGTCCACAGCTCCTTCTCCTGGAAGTGCCACTTTGTGCAGGCAGGAAGCCCGGTGTCCCTTTGAAGAACGTCTGCAGGGGAGAACAGATATTTTTAGAGGCACCCTCCAGCAATGAGCAGTTCATTGCCAGCTTATCTCTGTGTTTAAACAATAATCAACCTCTTCCGCTCTCAGTTGGTGATTCACAGTAATTTTGTCTTATACGGGCTCTAGACAAGATGAAGGCAGCTGCATACATTTGATCAGACTCTCACATTAGCTGGATTCTGACAGGCTGGCACTGTCCTCTTTTAGCAGTGTCCTTTGTGCATACAAATGTGCTGGCAAAGGATTTCCTGAACCGCGTGGCTGAGTATGACCAGCATGGGAATGCTCCTACCACAGGGAGTGAATCGGTGCCTTGCCTACAAGGTCCAGACAATTTTGTTTCCTGTTTCGGGCACGGCACTGGAAACATGATACATCCAGTTAATCTTCAACGGGCGATTTCAGACGTTATAGGTCCACTTATACCTTGTGATGAATTACTGCAGTGTTTGGCAAATATTAAATAACATTTTTTTGTTGACATGGAAGTGTGACCTGCAGGCTGCAGCTGGTCCCAGTGTTCGGCACTGTTTGTGTCCTGCCGTCTGGTTCTTCCTCCCTCTGTTCACTTGCTATTGAAACACAGCTGGTTTACGTCCATCACAATCAATGGAAGGACATTTCCGAGCTGGTAATTGCTTAAAGGATCCGGTGCTGATGGCTTCTGGAGCTGCCAATCCAGGGAGCAGCTTTTGGCTCCTGCTGTGTACAGTATGTCTGCAGTTTGACCATTTATCTCACTTTACATACTTGAATTGAAAGAAAGGTTTGTGCAATGACTTGCTCTCATTCCCTGGCTTGTCTTCCTCCCCCTCCTCTTCTCCTTCCCTCCCTCTCTTGCATGTTATCAGCTATTGCAACAGTACTAAAATGTGTTATATAAGGTGAATGATAGTGCCTAGATCCAAAATAATGCTAATGGAGAACTGAATCATTGTATAATATGTGACTTTGAAATAGTCATTTGTTTATGATTATAGGAAAAGGTATGTAGTTATACTGGCTGTATTTTAATTGATTGCTATTGATCCAGGCTTTGATTGTCAATTGCAGGTACAGAAAATACATTTGGCTTTTTCACTGTCATTTTTGTAAGCTCAGAGTTTTCTCTGCTAAGGAGATACAGGAGGTGAAGGGACCATGAAGCCAGTCTTCTTCTGTATGTGCTTGAATAGCATCAATTACAATATCACAGGATAAAAATATTTGGTGGGATCCAATCTGCAGATCCTGTTTATTTTAGGACTTCCATTTCTAGAAGCCACTCTTGTTAATCCTGTAGGCATCTAAATTCACTCAGCCACTAAACCTCACTACCTAGCTGAAAGCTCCTTGGGTTTGTGGTTTTATTCACTTGTAAAAGCTCATATTGCTGCTGTGAGGAAATTGGTCTATCTGTCATCCAAAGCAGTTTGTGACTCAAGCTGAGGAAGACAGTACTCAAACGCTGCTCCCTTACCCACAAAACAAAACCAAACCAAAACAAAACCCAATAACAACAACAAAAAACCTTAAAAAAAAAAGACCAACGAACAAATAAAAGAAAAAAAACAAAAAACAAAAAACCACCAACAACAAACAAATAAACAAAAATCAAAGTGAACCAAACCTGAAAAATGAGGTTTTATCAAACCAGTAATTAGTTTCCTTTGACATAATGACACTGCCCATGTGTTGCTGAATAGCTGGGTGTCTAACATGCTAACATAAGAAGGGCAATGCTGAGTGGTTAGCACACTGACAGAAAACTGACAACGGAAGGGAAATGCTATTTATCAACTTTCTTTCATCTCAAAGGCATGTGGATTCTTTAAAGCTCTTACTGGAGACCCAGTTAATTGCAGCATGCATCTCCATTAGATTGGATTATCAGTAGACAAAAAAAAGAAAAAATGCATTGAGAGCATTTGTCTACTTTTTCCCCTTCCACTCCCCAGTGTTTTTTAAGCTATACAGGAAGGAAGTTCCCAAAAGAAAAATTTTACTCTTTTTCCTTCCTTTGCTTTTTCCCTTCCCCTTCCCATTCCCCTTCTCCTTCCCTCCATCACAACTTTAATGATTTTGCTCACTTCAATGCATATCAATTCATAGATATTTGTACAGGGAGGAATGCTATCTTTCTGCTTTGACATCTGTGTTTTATCTCACCTGTTTCTCATGACTACTGCCACCCTTTTGCTTCCCAAGCTCCTTGGAGACTGCATATAAATCCAAATGGACAAAAAGCATCATAAAGCATCTGATTTCTTCAAGTCAGATACTGAGAAAGCTCTGATATGTAGCTATCAGATAACTGGAAGTAAAAGAACTCCCACCTCTACAGAATATAGAAAGTTCCTAATAATTTCTCTTATTTTTTGATTTTATACATTCAATGAGGTGTCACCAGATAGCAGGAAATGTATTTAGCTTCCCCCACCCTACTTTTCTCCTCAAAATTTTCATCATTAATCCATTATGTCAGTTCTGTTCTGGGTGTAGGATAGATCATGCTTGACAGAGAAGAATGCTTCTTTTCTTTACAATAGACTGGATTTAAACAACTGCTATTCAGATCTGTAGAAATCTCAATCCATGTATACTAAACCCCTCTGTCTGGTTGTGTTGTGGTGTGCACATACATAATATGGCAGAATACTTGAAGGTAAGAAAAAGAGTGTGACAGTCTGTTTCCTTTACAAGGAAGAGCCCGGGAAGAAAGAAGCTCAGCTCAGAGATGCAGCAGAATGGAATCCATTCCTAGTTTAGTTGCATGAACATGGCCAAAAAAATAATAAATACATTTTGGAATGACTTTCTGGCTCAAAACTGTTTAGTTATTGAAATGTGTCCAAGCAATATGGAAGGGGATTAGCAATTAATTTGACAACTGGCAGAAATACCTCTGTGATACAATCTATTTCTAGTTATTCTTAAATTATATATATATATACATGCCATCTCTACTAAAGTGTATTCTTAAAGAAAAGGTCTTCAAAAGAACAGGACTAAACATGAGCAAAGAACTTTCTTGCTGACTTATTAGCGATGCCCATCGGATTGGCTGCAGATTGGCTGCAGATGACTACAGATAGAGTGCAGTAAAGCAAATCAGACCATAGGAGAGTATCTACAATAATTAAACCTGTAGGCAACAAGGCAAAAGATAACTGTCACTTATACTTAGCTTTTAAATAGGAATTGAAACGTGCTAACTCATGTTTTTAACAGGACAGAGAAGACTGAAATTCAAGAACTTTTAGTATTATCTGGGGCAGTCATGTTCCTGCAATTTTATAGTCTTTTTACAGAAAATTTCTGTTTTCCTGAATTTTACAGGAGTAGATGTTTGAGTAGAGAAAATATCATAGCGAGAACACTTATAGGGTGCATGTTCAATTATAGTGAACAAATTTCTACATTCAAATGTAATAACAATTTGCTGTCAAAAGATTTTGTAGGAAAATGTGTGTGCACTTAACAGACAACCTTCATTTATTTCTGTTAAAATAATAATTGTAGAAGTGACATGGGCACAGCAACATGCAGGCTTTAATAGTCCAAGATATCATGGGAATGCTTTTCTCTCAGTGCAAAGGTAGAATTACCATTTTCCCCATAGTTTGAATCTTAAATTAAGATTTGTGAAGTGTAGATTTCCTACAGTCTGGGATACTTACCTGATGGAATAGAAATGTTTGCCTGCTTTTGCAAGATATAAAAAACATTAATTGAATTTGAAATTTGCCAAACTTTCCTACGATTTATAAGAAAAGTGAGTGAACAGATTAGAAGAGAGACAAATGTCATTCATAGTTTAAGTACTCCTGAGCTGCAACACAATTCTGCAGAATTTATTTTAGCCAATAGTGTTTCTAAGACAGTCATTGTAGATTTGGTCTTATCCTACACCAAACAAACAAGTTCACAAATATGATGCATTTATCTGAAGATTAAAAGAAGAAACCCTGAAAATGGCAGTGCCTTAATAAAACTACAATAATGAAAAAGGAACAGTAGGAACTGATCTTCCTGTTTGCAGCAAACAGCAGGTGGACTAATGCATCTAAGCTTCTTACATGAAATAAAAAAAGATAAAAGCTCATTCTGAATTGTGTGCATTTCTCTTCTATTTCCCAGAATAAACAGCGTAAATCTGTGTCAGACACCAGATGTCCATCACATTACAGCATGGTGGTCTAATTCCAAATATCTGAATGTTGCATGGATGCGTGATGTGAGTACGATTGAAGTTTCTTATTCCTTAATAAATGAATAAATAAGACAAATCAGCAACTGGATTGTGCCACTTCTTAAGCAGTGCTGATTCACATGAAAATACTCAAAATGATAAATGACGCCTTCACTCTGACCACTAATTCTGTGGCAAATAAAGAGGACAAAAGGGAAATAGTCACAGATGAATGCATGATTCAGATTCGTCAAATTCAAGTGACAATCTCAACATGCCTTGGCGATGAATAAAACAGAGACTTTATGTCTTAAGGAAATAATTCGGTCACTGTCATCTTAAAGGCCCATACTCTTGTAATCCTTGTCCTGCAAGATGATTGCAAGATAATTAAAATAGTATGTTAATTCATAACTGCAAACCTTTGTATCAGAGAGGAAATAACTAACAATTATATAATCTGTGATTGTACATACTCATAGAGTATGGCTGTATTTATATCACAAATTCTTTGGTATCTTTCAGACTATTGGGTGGTACATGGAAGGGCAAAGACAAAAGTGAAAATAACATCAAAGAGAGAATAAAGGGAACAATGGAATATAAAAAAATCAACTGTGTGGGACAGTACCAGAGGTTCTTTTATCCCAGTTTCTTCTGTCTTGCATGCATTCATATTTGTTTATTTTGTTTGATGCAGATAAATGCATCATATTATGTTTGTTTTTAGTATAAAGAAGCATAAAAGACCCTCCAGAATTCCCTGCTCAATATTATCTACTCTTCACACATGGATATATTGCGATTTTATTGTTCATACCAAGCAGTATGAAATCTCTAACTGTTCCCTTTTCTTTCGGTTTAGTTAGCAGATGTAAGACATAGTTTTCTGATCAAAGGTTTGATGTTTGATATCTTTACAATGAAAATATACCATACATGCTTACAATTTTTTTATAGCTCACGTTTAATTTCATTTTCTCTTTGCCCCTTAAAATTGGCCTCACATAAGTGATTTTGAAACCCATAGTTTACTGTTTCATACAGTCAGAAAATTTTGCTGAAAAGAAAAAATGAGTGGCGAACTTAATTTTCATTTGTTATGCCCTTATATATAGTATCTCATCTGCTTGACTAAGTCATTAACACTATGAGTTCATAAATAACATGAACAACTTGCTTTTTGAGAGCATTTTCGATGTAGCCCAGTCAGGCTGAATTCAAAACATTCCTAGAGCTCTAAAAATATACATACTCATGGTTTCTCCTGTTACAGATTGGTTATTACACTTGATACTAAGATCTACACACTAGCAGCTCCAACATGGAATTTTCTTACTCATTTGTTTATCTTTGGCTCAGATTTAGACACAATAACACGGGCTAATAACTGCCTAGTTGTGCTTGCTGTCATAGAGCATTTTCTGTTCTGTGCTGTGATAGTCCAAAAAATAAATAATAGTAACATTGATTAACTCTGATGGCAACAAGGTCAGACTGTGCAATTCAATGGACTCTTCATAAATATGCTTCTCAGCATTTTAGAGGCTTAAATTCATTTTCTCCTTCGCTATTGTTTCATCCAGATTTATTGTACATCTATTTCTGGAAAGCTTCCTTTGGCATCCTAACAGTAATTTCCATTGTTTAATTCTACTATTACTGCGTTTTGGAAAGAAAAATCAAACAAGAATATACGTAAGTTTTATCTTCATCTTCCTTTTTACAAACTCTTTGAAATATCAGAACTTATTTTCTTTTTGCTTGAAAACAGCAGGATGAACACAGGTAGAGCCTACTTCTCATCTTAAGTTTTCAGTTTGTCAGTGTAACATCTTCAGCATCAGTACTTGACTAGCAAGATAACAGATATTACCTACTACTTTAATTAAGACATCTGTTTTTCTTCCAAGAGCACTGAAAACTTTCTAATCTTTGGGGGGTGAGGGGGGAAAAAGAAGAATTAAAAAAAGCTTATGGGTCTCTTGTTACTTTGACCATTGAAAGAAGCTTGGCAGTTTTCAAACTCACTGCTCATTCAGGTATCTAGTGCGTATGAAAACTTTAACTGGGCATTTAGTCAAAGGGATAGGCCATGTTTAAATGTTACAGTGTACAAGTATGTCACTAAAATTCAGAGTCACTAACCTGAGAACATGGACCATGAAAGTAAATCGATCGATTGCATCTGAATGAGAATGGTTTGCAAGTTTTTCCATTAGTAAAGGAAATGATGAAATCTGTCTTATACATTTGTTCCCTACTTCCTTGCACCCTCGCAAGTGGAACACAGTTTGCAATTCTGACTGCAAGTTCAAAAAGCTTATAAACAAGCCTGGTTCCCTTTCTGCATCTACTCTGGGACAAGATGTAGCCTATGGTGTCTGATTTTGGTCTCTCCACACATTCGTTGGCTGGATGAGAAGTACAAGCCAAACACTCAGGTAAACAGTGAAACCCCATAATCTTTAGTAGGAAACCCATCTGGAAGACAAGTGGAAGAATGGAGAAAAATGGAAAGCTTATAGACTGAGTTGCTTATGTGTCTTGATATCTGAATGTGTTGTGATCATCAGATGTGACACACATACCTTGGTGGCACATGTATCTTTGTCTAGCATGGCACTATCCTCAAATCACCCTTGTGGTAGAAAGAAAGGTGATGGTCGCAGACACCAAGAAATTCTGGGTCCAACTGGTCTGGGCCAGCAAGAGCAACATTGTAGATGACACCACTCACGTCTAGCAGATATGATGTGTACAATCTTGCGAATCCAACAGATATATGTTTCCAGCAGTCTCTAATTTCTCACTGATCATTCTAGGGTAAAGTGATCCTCGGTATCACAAAACAACTTGTTGCCAGCTCACTGTTCTAGTAATCTCAGAAATAATGTGTCAAAAGGGCAGCTTCTCAGTTTCAAGGTTCAGACAGCCTCTATTTTTTGTCTGAGCATCCTGATTCTGCAAGGGAAACCTGTTCAAATGCTGAAGAAGCCTCTGAGCATTTCAGCAAGTTTACTAGCCTGTATGGCCAATTGACCATGACACAATCACCTGCCATTTAGATGTTTTGTGTGCTGTAGCATGGTTTTCCCCTTAGTCGTGATCTTTTCTAAACAGCAGTCTTTGCATAAATTCAAGTTATGTCACGTCTGTGGGCACAGTTGTCTGAACTCGTTGGAACTGCTGCCTTTATGTGCCTTACTAGGCAATTATCTCACTGACATTCATGTCGCTCCTTTCTGGAATGTGGAATAAGACTGTAAAATGACTTCAATCACTTTGCTAAGAAATAGAAGCACTGAACCCCTGATTGTCCTTGCAGATTAACTGCTGGCTCACTTTCTGAGCCCTCTCTTGTCTGGGCTGAATAGCTTCAAGCTCTCTCGGCCTTTCCTCATAGGAGAGGTGCTCCAGTCCTTTGGTCATCTTTGTAGCCCTATGCTGGACTCTACAGTATGACCATATCCATCTTGTACTGGGTAGCCCAGAACTGGATGCAGTTCTGCAGACACAGGCTCATTAGTGCTGCCTAGGGATGCAAGATCACCTCCCTTGACCTGACTGCAATAGTCTTTCCAAAAGTCCGGGAGGCTGTCTTTGCTTTAAGAGCACACTGCTAGCTGTCAACTCTGTGTCCATCAGTAACTTGAGGTTTCCAGTCAGGTGGTCCTCAGGGTATTAATGCCTACAGTTATTCCTCTCTAGATGCAGGACTTTGCATTTCCCTTTATTGGACTTCATGAGATACACTTTTACCCAGTTCTCCAGTTTGACAAGGTTCCCCTGAGTGGTGGCACACTCCTTGTATTGGCCACTCATCTCCTTTTTTATGATGTTGGTGGTGATTCTTTATTTTTTTTCATCTGCCTACTCTCGCTAGATCATTAATGAAAAGATTGAACAGTGTTGTTCCTAGTATTGACCCCTGGGGTACATCAATGGTGACATTTCTCCACCTGGACTTAGTGCCACTGATCACAATTCTCTGATCCTGAATATTCAGCCAGATTTTAATCCACCTCACCATCTACTTATTTCACCTGCACTTTATCAGCCTGTCTAGGAGAATGTTATATGACATGATGTCTAAGCCTTACTGAAGTTGAAGAAAAAACACCTACTGCTAGCTCTATCAAAGTCAGTCCTTCTACATGGTTCGAGTGATTGATCATTCAAGAACTTTTGTGTGTGTTTGTCCAAGATGCAGATGCAGCCAATTACCTTCTTCAAGATTGCCTCTAACAGATTCTTATTGAAGGCTACAAAAATATCTTCTTTTTTTCTGTTTTTGTTTTTATATGAATGATAGGTGTATCTCCTAACCACAAAATCTAGTCCAGTGCAGTTTTGTCCACTGATATGTACCGTACCATTAACATTTTTAAGATAGTCAAGTTCCAAATCATGCACACATAATTGAAAAAATCCACTTGGTATTCCTAGGGATATTTTCTGGATACCCTCCACAGCATTTTTAGCTATCTGTGGCCTACCCAGACAAAGTATTGAACATTTAAATAAGATGATGAACAAATTTTTCATTTTTCGGAGCACAAAATTTTTTAGACCATGCACACACCCCTAACTTTTCATTTTTTGCCTTTTCTGTTGTCTGAGAATGACAGTGTGGAGACACTTATGGACAAATGAGAAGTGAGTATTCTGCAATGAATTTTACTCTTTTCAATAACATGCTTTATGCTTTTATCTTATTCCTATTTTTGTACTGTAATGGTCTCACTCATGTCTTTCCCTCTACTATTCAGCCAAGCAGGCCATGATGGTCCTGACCCTTCTGTGGTTCTAATTCTTTCCCCAAAATGTTATTCTTCTTTGATAGAGTTTCTATCCAGTTTATTACAAAATGTTATTTCTATTTAGAGAATATCTTTGGTTACTTCTGTCACTGCTCAGATTCTCTGATTATGGTCTTCAATTTGTTTTTCCTTGGACCAAGACACTATTTACATACACCTTATCATCAAAATATTTACTAATTTTCATTGAAAAACAAAAACAAACAAACAAAAACGTTACCCAATGCAAGCTAGATGGTGGTTTATTTTTCAGAAAAGACTGATCAATAAAGACAAATATTTTGCTGTGTCTCCAATAGCAGAAAAATATTTGATACCAATAGCACCTCAAAAAATTTACTTTGCAGAGATAATATTCTCTTTTTTTTTCTACATTTATTGATTATTCTGTGCCTATACACGACTGTGTCTGGCATTTCTCCCTGTAGTGGTTTCTTTATGTTTTCTCTACTGTCTGGTATGCAGAGGAGCTAGTCTTCCTCTGATTTTGCACAAAGGGAACTTTCACAGTAGCTAGTCTACCTGTAATGGGTAGATTACATACCTGAGTTTAATCTGCTTTCTTTATTCAGCCTGGACTCTTCTTATGGTGCTATTGCCATTGTTTCTGACTTCATATTAATCTGTATACCCACCCACCTTAATCATGATATCTCAACTGCTTTCATAGTCTTCTGATGTTCTGCTATGATATAAGCAAATGCTCCATTAGGAAATACCATTTGAGGTTGTACTGCTGTTGCCATATTTGTTGCCCAAGCAATGAAACTGCTACCAGCATTTGGACAGGTTTGCAAAATAATGTTCTCCATTGCAATCCTAGCTTTTCTACAAGGTGCCAAAGATTTTCTTGGCTTACTGTATTTAGCATATTGAAGTTTTGGGACTTAAAGAAATTCAAGGAGTACAGATATAACTTAGGGATGTGTGACAAGCGAACATGGTCTTCTCCAGGAGGGCTAAAGCTGAATGATGTGGATATAAACTACTTGCAACACTTTTACCAACTGAGGATCTAACTGAGGATCACTTCCTCGGAACAATGCATTTAACAGTGTAGCATATTTATGTACCATATGAGCTGATGAAGGGTTGGCAGCTTTCAGACTTAGTTCCCTAGCAATCCAGTTTGTAGCCTATCAGCAGGGCAAGTGAAATGACAGGAAATGAAACAGTCAGCTTTTGGATGGAAACTTTCAGTATCAGCAGATTCTGAAACCGAACTATGCTTCAAAACATTGTCTGCCTCATATCATTTCTGAGAAATATCTCACTTTTGAATAATCACCTGTCTTCATGAAAAAAGCTCAATTGAAAGCCCAGAACCTTTATCGTACGCATGGCTATAATTTGAAATAGACTTATACATAATCAGGATTTTTTAAGACAAGTTTTTCTAGTAACATAGAGTAAAAGTCTGCTCTGTCTCACAGGGAGCAAGGAACTGTTGACACAAGATTAAAACGAACCAAGGAGAAGATAAGTAATCACACTGTATTAGCTATCATGTCAAACTGAGATCCCAGTTTATCAGCATACCTGGGGACAGCCTATCAGTTTTTGGACATTAAATTTCTTGACTTTTTATTTTGAAGTGATGTTTTCAGTTAAAGTAGCAATGACAACAAAGCAAGAAAAAGATTAAAAAGTTAAAAAGGGGTGGTGAGTTAAACTACAAATTAAACAATATATTTGATAGAGGGTTGAAGTATTTTATACTGACCCAAAAATATTCCTTTACAATCTTGCTTGGTTGTTTCACAAAAAATGTCTCAATTTGATTATTTTCACTTTCTTATTCTCTGCTCTGGGGTGGGGGTGGTACTTTACAGAACAAAATTATGAATATTCATCCCATTTATCTTTCTGAGATGACTCTGATTTCTCTGCATATGTTCCAGTTCTAACCAGAAATATATGAGATCATGGCTTTCACTAAGAAAGTACTAGAACTTCAAAGGAATAGTAAGAAATCTTTTTTTTTTATTATTAGTACTATACAAAACTATTAAGACATAATTGAAAGCCATTGAGACAAAATAAAATTCTCCAGCAACTATGACCACTCCTGTTACATACCAGATTGTAGATTTTCTTAAGGATTCTTTCCCTTTTAGCTCAATTCATTTTGATAACTCCCTCCTTTGCATATCAAAAAGTTGGATTAATAGGTCCTGAAAATTGTTAACAAAGGATATACTTTCCAGTTCCAATTTGAGGAATCTTTTTCTGCTTCTCTTTCCAACCTGGAGAAAGTTTTCTTTATTTGCAGTTTGTCCAATTCTTCCACCTGTGTTAGCTGACTGAGCAGAAGATGTTACCTTCATCTGCAAATATTGTCCTGCCATTATATTTTGATTATCTTCACAGCAAAATATAATATTTGAAAGACAAGGTTACTGGATAGTATCTTGAACATCCTTCCTTTCTCTCACTGAGAAGCACGCCACTCTCCTAATTTAGGCACTTTGTTAATTATTTTGAAAGTATTCTGTGCAAAATCTCTACTCACACTTTGATGCTTTCTTGCTGTCTTACTAGGTAGCCAACTTTATTCAAGAATGGTAAAGATTTCTATGTTGCATTGTCTGAACATGAATACAGACAAATCTATGCAATGCAGTGAGAACATAGTGTTGATTTGTTTTCACTTTTTAAACGTCTAGCATTTAGACTGCAGAATAGACTAGACTGAATATTATCTACTGGCTCCTTGTCACCAGTGATCCTAGTGGGATGATGCCTTATCTTCCAGAGACATGCAGTGCCATATCATTGTGTTACAGCTTGCAGATGCACACTCCATTCAAAAGAAGGTGAAGGCAAGGAATACCATCTAACATATGTACCTTGTGTGATTTGTCATAGTCAGAAAGAAATCATTTTCTTGTGATAACTCAGACAGACTCTCTTGAAATTGTACTTCTTACAATACTTGAAAACTGTGTAATCTTTAGGGACTCTGTGAGGTCTTTAGTAATGATGACTGGCTGAATGCATTGCAAAGTCAAAGGGAACTGTAAAAGGAATGGCTGCAGAACTTAACGGGAAAGGTGAAACAATGGCCTTAGAGAAGAGCTGCAGGTTCCCAACTTCAAAGAGGTTCAGATAACAATGGCTAGGCCATTAAGTGATGGGAAGCATTTGCATGTCTGGCTCCATCTCACTTGGGATCAAAAGACAGAAAAACCTCAAAGACCCTTGAAAAGGGAGGGGACGTGGTTGAATCAGGAGAGTGCCCAGATTATGTCAGTGAAAAAATGCTGGTGGGTTCCCTCTTCCCACATTAAAGGAGGGAACAGGCCACGTCTTTTGACACAGAAATTGGGAATGAAACAGCCCTTCCTTCAGACAGAATAGAGAAAACTTTTTAAATAAATGTGGGTAACATAATTTGAAAAATAATTTTTCTAGTGCTGCATTCCTTCTGGCAAAAACAAATAAACAAACAAAAAAACAAGAACAAAACAAATGCTTTTCTTTCCCTTAGAAATATTTTCCTTATTACTGTAGAAGATATTCAGGCTCCAGGAAGAGGGCTCTTATGATGGTCAAGACCAGTTATATCTGTCTGTAAATCATAACTTAAAAGATAAAAAATGCAGACGGTCATATTTGGGGCATGCCTCGAACACTGGATTCAATGGAATCTGTCACTTTTGAAGGTGGTAATGTCCGAAAAGTATTTCAACCCATGCACAGTAGTAAGAAGACCACGTAGAAAGTGTTCAGACTACATATTTGCTTTTCCCTCAGGATACTCCTCTGAATACAAAATGTTGTGCTCATCAGACCCTCTAGCTCAGCACGCAGAACATTTACTGCTGTCCCATAAATGTTTGTACATCATGTGCTCACTGACAACACCAAAGTTAATAATCATGAAAGCCTATGAGCAAGAACAAAATTATTCACATTGTCAGAAAGCTTTTCCACTCTATTTGGACCTGTAATATGTATTACAGGAATACATCACAGGTGTTGTAGTTTTAAAGCATTCATGACTTGCTGATAGACTTCTTAGCAGTTGTTCATGGATAATTGTGAGAGACCATTCTTTCTCCAGCTCTTGTTTTAGCACTTGTCTGTAAGACATTTCAGTAGGAGTTAGCAATCTTGGACCAGTATTTTCAATCTTAATAAAAAACTGAAATTGTGTATTGTCACTCCAAATAATTAAATGATAGCTGCAAAGAGGAAATAAAGATTTTTCATTATTCTACTAGGTTAGGAAAATTAATACCGCTGAAACTTTGCATTTATTTAGGTAAGATTTGAAGAAAACCAACTATGGTTATCAATTAAAATAGCTGCAAATGGATCTCTGCCTTTGAATATTTTTGAGAACTGGAGAGACAAACATCCATCAGGATCACTGAGTGTTTGCTATGCATTATCAACCCCACTACAAGAAGTATATTATCTTATCAGATTCCTTGTGTCCCTGTTTTCTGAGCTGTATCTCTACTGATAAGTCTGTCTAGGATCATTTTCTCACATGATGCCAGCTAGTACAGAGCACAGTATTAAATCCCTTTCCACCCAAAACAACATGGCCAACTCCACACTACTCATAAGGAACACTGCCAAATAATGCTCAGAAATGGTTTTAGTTTGCTAACTGAAGTTAGCCACAGTTTTGTAGGCATCCTTCTAGCACTTGAACTCATCAGAATTGTTCAGGAACATTCCCTGGTCCAGTTTAGTTTAGTATAACCTATAGTACTGTGGCCATATCTGTCCACACAATTAACAGAACTGTTCCAAAATTGAAAAATGAAATACTGAAATGTTCTCTACTCCTGAAAACCATTTTTTGCAACTTGTTCTAACTAAGGAAGCCTCCCTGTAGCTGATATTTAAACTTCTATCCTTTTCTTCTCAGTAGAGGGCATCCTTAGTACAGTCACTTCAGTAGTCTGTATCCATACAGCAAAGAGTGGTAGTAAACTTCATATTGCCTTCAAAACAGACTAAACTGAGTAAGCACTTGGTACGTGTGCATATTAATGAAAGAAAAAAAAAAGCCAACCTAGGACTTGTGGATCAATTTGGGTGAATATTCACTAGAATAGACTGTCTCCTCTTCACCATAATAGACAAAGGTGAAATAGGGACTGGCAGATGAGAAAACACTTGCAAAAATGTCATGCTTAACCTTATTATTATTAGTAGTACTAGTAAAGAAAAAGAGCCGGTGTGAGTATGGAGTTAAAATTACATATTTAAGTTCTTTTCAGAAGGAGGAGGGGAGTCTCTGCTAGCTTTAATTAAAGTTCTCCACAAGCTCTTTTTTTCCCCTTAGGTTTTGGAGCTTGGCAGCCTTTATGTTTTTTAAAAAAATCCAGCTTGCTCACTAGGCAAATTTTCCCATGCTTTCAAAGCTGTACTGTTTAGGCAATCAAATGTTAATCCAACCACAGTCTAGCTTTTGCTTTCTTCCCAACAGCTTGATATCTATTGCCACTAATGTTATAACCTCACATGTAGGGTAGACAGTGATGTCGCTGTCCAGCACGTAACTGGTAATGAACTGTAGCACAAATAATGAATTGATAACATGCATGTGTTCCTCACTCCCAGAGCATGTGCACGGATAAGCCAGCTGCAAATAATTTATTCTACGTACCAAAGCTATACTAAATCATATTCTATGTAGCAAAGCTATACTAAATCAAGCCAAACAATATTGCATTTTTTTATGAGTGAAGTATTTCCCACAAAGCTGGTAACTTCTATCTATTAGCTTATAATCTATATAATCCAAATGTTTTGTTTTATAATACTGTGCCAGTGGTAAGCATAAAAGAACCCTGAAGTTAGTCTTTAAAGGACTGTGTTAACTCAGTAACCGGAAGAGTAAGTGTACAACCAAAATGAAACAACATAGAAGAAAAGAAAAAGTGAAGAAGTGAAAGTCAAAACAGTTGAGAGACCTCAGCCTTTGCAAATAGGTTTTTCACTGAGTCTAATCTGCAGAGAGTTACCATGTTGAATATATTGAAGAGCAGACTGAAATATAACTTGAATCAGAGCACTTAAATCTACCTGACCTGTATTGTTCATCATCTGTAGCATTTATTGAAGCATTTAAAGTTCATATAGGATTCTGCTTTATCTGGCAATAGGAAGAAAATATGGAGGAAGTTTTAAAAAATGCATTGTTACATGTCTTTCCAGCATTTTCATTATTAAGGAGGTTTGCAATGAAATGTATGATAAGAAATGTAACGTTTCTTTGTTAGAAGCTAAATTTAAATGACAATAATTTAGCTATGATTGTTTTTGATGATAAACTGGAAACAGCATACAGTGATCACTACCACATGTATTTAGACTTGGGTTGGCTAGACTTATATTCTCCCAGGGAAACTGGGTACTTCAACTGGA
Source organism: Lagopus muta (assembly GCF_023343835.1). Taxonomy (NCBI): domain Eukaryota; kingdom Metazoa; phylum Chordata; class Aves; order Galliformes; family Phasianidae; genus Lagopus; species Lagopus muta. The sequence goes on along the minus strand of NC_064433.1, from coordinate 151,327,100 downwards.
TTTCATTTTTTAAAATTTATATCTCACTGAGAAATTTCCAACTTAGTTTCCAATCTATTTATTCGCAAGAATTCTTAGGGTTTCCACTAACTGTTGCAGATGTTCTTTGCTAGCCTGGGTTCCACAGTCTTGGAACAAACTCTTGGGAGTGAAAAGTCCTATTTTATTGGATCAGGCTGTTTATTCACACTGATGTCAAAAGGAGTAACTGTCATGTTGCAAACAAACAGCAAGCTATCTGAACAGATAGACTCCTTATTGTTACAGGAATAAATGTACTCATACACATATATATGCACAGATAGACACATAGGCACATGAACACATACGCATGAACTGTTTGGGAGTAAATCTGAGAAAGAAAATGAGGGAGGGATGAGGTTAGAAAAAGTTAATGGGAGAAAAATAACCCCCTCAGGCTTAACTATGCTCCTGTCAAAGAGTAATAAAGGGGTTTTGTTTGTTTTGTTTTGTCTTGTTTTTTCTCCCCAGTGAAAACAGATGACTGAGGCCTGATCCTGTTCTCAGAAAAGCTATTGTAAAACCTGGAGGTGGAAGTTGAGCAAAAAGGGGCACTTACTGATGCTTTCCCAGAGAGAGGAGCTTGAAGGTTGAGGTACTAACACAGTAGTGTGATATTAATGTCAGAAAGTTCAGACTTTTCTTCTTTATTTACAAAAAAAAAAAAAAAAGTATCCATGTCTTTTTAGGTGCAGAAGTTAGATGTAGGCAGTGGTAACAAAGGACCCAGTTTCTCAGAGATTCTTAAGAGCTGCCAGATAAAATTAGGATTTCATGAAAGGCTGAGGGAGTGCAGACGCTCATAAATAACGATGCTGTCCTCCTTCCTTCAACAGCACGGCAGTCAGGCTCTTCTGGCAGCAGGCACTATGTTAACGCTTTTAATATGCTTTAAAATGGGTTTTATTTTCTTAATGAAACAGTTTTCTGTATTTCAAAAGATTTTTTTTTTTTTTAACTGAAAAACCAAAGTTATTTTTGTTAAAACAATATGCCATCTCTTCGTTCTCTTCCATAATGTGGAATTTCTCCCTTGGAAATTAATGGTAAACTGCATAAACAACACAACCACCAGCATCCTTGGGGTCAATCTGCCTCCCAGAGGTGCGTCTCTGCACGTCTGCCAATTCTATTCCATGTTCTACCTTATTTGGAAGTGGGGGGCAGAGGAGCTGGGGAGATTGCTTTCTGTGTTTACAGTAGATGCTCTGCTGTGATGTGACGGCTCTGTCATAATGGTTAACAGCAAGGTGGAAGAGGAAAAGGTGATGTTTTGTCTTCTCTAATCCTTCCTCCCAGCCCATAAATAATCCAATTTTATTTCCCTTGAAGTAAATGTGCAAGTTGCACTTAATTTAAAATAATTACAAAATGTGTATCAGTGATAGGCTGCAAGACTATCTAATATTTAGTGTTCTTTTGTGCTCCAGAAAACAGGTGTTTGCAGTGGCCCAGGCATTATCACATCAATCAGATGACTAGAAACAACTTAGTGTAAATAAGTCAGGAGAAAATGCCTTTTCGGGTTTGTTACTTCTCATCTGTAAGAAAAAAAGATTATATTCCACTGAATATTTAAAAAAATAAATACAAAAAAATGCAAATGTGAATCACAAGCCCAAAAGCAAGAAAGCATTTGTCTGAAATCACTCTTCTGTTTGAAACCAAGAAAACCAAACAACTGAAGAAACTGTAGAACAGCTTTCCTTTACTATGGAATGTTGGCATCCTCTATGCACTTTGGTTTTGTTTCAGAAGGAAGTCCACCTTCTAGCCATTCAGCCCCAGAAGTTCCTTGGAACAGGTGTTCTCTAAGCTCCAGGGGGAACCAGCAGGCTGAAAGGGAAAAGCTCCCAACTGCCTCCTACCACAGCCCAAGAAAATACTTCATTATTTTTGTTTCTTTATGGGAATACAGTCCCTTTCATAGCTGAGGCAATACAGACAGCTGTTCAGCTGTTCCATTTATTTCAAATGCTCCCTGCTTCTGGGGTAGTCATTTAGAGCCGATAGCTAAACCTCTGAGCCACACAACTTCTTAAATAGAAATGAAAGCTTAGAGTTTGGGGACTGACAGGAAGATTTCTGGTAGTTCTGTTTGATTACTTTAAATTTTGTTATTCTTCTTTGCTTTATCTTCAAGCCAGACTGTCTTCCTGCAGAAACTGAGGAAAAATAATAAAACAATTTGTAAAAAATTCAAAACTAAATCTTAATGAATGTAATCTCTCCATGGGAAAGGAGTTTTTTCTTCCCTCTTGACTAGGCTCCAGTGCTGCCATTTCTGTGACTCCAGAATTTGTGAGTCATATCTTGATCTGAAAAGGAACTGGGGCACGTGTATCATCTTATATTGCACTTGCCTTTCCCACTGCTACTGTCAGCGAGTGCTGCCAATTTCATTAGCAAGGCTAATGGTTGTAATTTAGTTCTGGCTTATACTGGCGTCAGTGAAAGCAAATATAGTAAACCTTTACTTCAGGTGGCATCAGTAGAACTAGTTTTGTCATGCCGTGGGACAGCCAAAAGAAATACAGTTATTTCTGGGAAACAGACTTATTTACATGTTATGCTCTTGTTAGTGCTATATTATCATAGCTGTGTACACTTAAGAGGCTTAGATGAGAACTCTGGAGAAGGATTATAAAAGAGGTAGGGGGAAGTTATGAGAAGGAATTAAAAATAAAGTGAAGTACTGGAAATAAGAGAGAAAACCAACAACTGATTCCTAGTGAAACATAAGACTGAGACAAAAGAATAATGAAACATGAAAGAAGAAACAGAATGTGATCAAATTCAGGCTTAAATAAAAGGTCAGAAAATGATACGCATTATAAATAAATGTATTCTGGTCTGTCCAGATGCACATGAGCACTGTTCTTGGCATACAACCAAAGCTGACTATTGACATTTGTGAAAAAACTGTAGTTGAGCCTATCAATTGCTTTTTCACTCAAATTTATGGGACTTTTGTTCCTAATATTCTATATATCAGTTATTTACAAAAGCTGCATACAATGCATACATATTCACTTACTATGTAGATTATTTTGTCAGGATCGGGAATGGAAAATATCAGCAGAACATTTTACAAAAAGATTTTTGAAAGAAAAGGACAAGTGCTCTCAGATAACATTGGTGTGATGCTCATTGATAATTAGTCCCTAAAAAAAGGAAAGCAGGGGCCTGAGCCATCCTCTGAAGACATTGGAGAAATACTGAAAAATGTTGGGCCTTGCCAGTCAGAGGACACCAGAAAAAAAAGTAATCATGGTTTGTGACATAGAGGTTATGGGGAGGGCTAAAAGATTTAAAGATTGATAAATAACCCTATCTATCTATTTTAAAAATTTGTCTGAAATAAGCCCAAATTGCAGTCTGTGCTGAATTCATAAATCTGCTGTGCAAACTGAGGTGATAAGGGGAAATTACGCTTTTCATTCACTGGCAAACTGCCAGAAGAAAAGATTAATCACTGTCATTTTCTTCAGTAATTTCAAGGGGAGTGGAGATAGCTCAGAACAACGCAAATATCTGAATCACAGACACCAAATGAAAAGAGACAATTGCAGCTGATTTCTGTGATACTTTGCCCAATAGCAAAATATATTCTCCTTCTGAGGAACACGTATTCCAGATATCTGTTGCTGCATTTTGTCATCTACTTAATTAGATGTTGATCCTTCCTGTTCTGGATCATATACTGAGCACATGTGGTAACTAACTCTTATCAAATCTGACATCAGATCACTGATATACTAATTTCTGAAAAATACGTGGAACTTCTTGGATTTAAGCTCAAGGAAGTTTAAACCCAGATAGTCATCCTCCAGTGGGTTTTATGCAAAGCCACTCTAGTTGAAGAATATAAATAGTATTCTCTTAGAAATACCTCTAAATCAACTTTGAGACATTACAAGTCCATAACTTGTCTTGCTATAGGGAAATTGTCTGGAAACTTTAATTTTTCAAAGGCAAGCAAAGATGACTTTTCCAGATATCGTGCAGAGGAAGCCTAATTGTGACATCTCTAGAAATGTTCAGGCCATGACTGCCAATTTTAAAGCCAAGAAACACTCTGTAAAAAAAGAGTGACAAAAAAATCTCTTTGGAAACTTTGGGTTCAGTGGCTGGCTGAGCAAATACGAATCCTGAAAAGACAAGACTCAATTTCTACATAATTACCAAGCATCGGAAAAAAGCCCAGTGGGATTTAAAGAGAACCTTTAAATCAATTCATCAATTTCTAAAGCAGAGATGTAATCTTGGGTTGAATATTTTGCATGGCTTGCAGACTTTCAGAAATGATCTAATTCTCAATTAATTTCCACACGACATTTCTCTATGTCTTCATTGGCTTAATCTCTATGATCTTTCCAAAGGACTTTTGCCACTTGAAACAAGTGAAAGCTGGCCTTTTAAAAGCCATGGGCTGAGGATATGTCTGTATGGCACAGTTTTCAGTGTCATGCAGAGATACCGGAAGCAGCCCTGGATGATCTTGAACACAGAACTCCACCCAGGCTTCTATCATTCACTTCTCAGCTGAACTATTAGCCTATGAAAGACTGCACTGATCCAAAAAGCTGTTTAAAACTGTTCTAAATAGAAGCCTGTTTAGATTTTCCTTGGCCTTTTTGGGCCATCATATCCTGTTAGGCAGACTCACCAAAAGTGGCTGGAAGGAAGAAAGAAAACCACTTACTTGTGTGAGAAATGACTTGTCCAATGTAAGCTAAATACACTGCATCCCCTATGGAAGGTGTAAGCAAAGGGGAATGCCAAATGCAATTATTTACTGTTGATCCTGATCTTTGAGATTCTCTTCCAAGAAACAAGCACACTAGTGTACAGCAAGGAGGAGGAAAGTGTTTCTAGTGTGGCTGAGTAGGTTAGCCACAGGCCTAGAGACCTGATCTAAAGCACTTGGGCTGAAGTTTTCAAATGCCTCTGCCTTCCCACTGGTGCACTTTAACACAGTGAGAACTAGTTCTTCCAAAGCTCATATGAATATGACTCCTGACTATGTATGAGATTTTAAAAGAAAGACATAAAGCTTCCTAAAATGCTGTGTACTATTATTCACACTATTTTGTGGTGATTTTGATTATTTTGAGGGAAGTCTCCACAAATCACGTGACATACGATTTCCATCAGTAACAATTTCTTTTCTTTTTTTTTTCTTTTTTTTTCAGTAGCCAGCTGTTTTATCTGCACTACATTAACTGCAATTTCAATTAAAAAATACACCTCCTTTGCAAAAGCCAGGAATTTCATTCACCATATGTGTCTGAATTCCTTTATGTTATCCTAACACACACAGTTGTAAAGCTAGACTTTAACAATGAAATTAGTGTCATGGATAAAAAAAAATAACAGCTTTAACCTTTAGGTGCACCTGTTTACAGCAACTAGGCAGACTCAGGCAGGGCGTGTATGTGTGTCAGTCTGCCACTGCAGCTGTTCCGTTACCATAAAAAACACAGTATTTATAAAGTTTTAAGGCTTTCTGAACTCTGTAACTTCGGCTTACAAAAGGAGGTTGTAATGCTATGTCTGGACTGTGATAATAGTTTAGATAAAGATCCAGCATGTGACTCCTAATGACAGCATTAAGTCTATTCTAAGGATCTATATCAAAATATAAGCAGTAAAACAGACAGCAAATATGAACCGTGAAGAATTAATGATTAACTGCTCACTGCATGCTTCACAGGGAACAGCACTGCCATTGAAAGAGTCCACTGTGAAAGGAGTTAATGCTCAATCTGAAGTTACATGGCAAGGTAAAAATCAGAAATGCAGTGTCTAAATTTGCGTGTGCCTTTCTGCGCAAGACGGTTAACAATTGCAAATAAATATCAGGTTTATTCATGTCCTACAACTGATTCTATATGGGCAGGACATCCCTGTACCTTTGCAGACCTCCACACCATTTAATTTAATGGCAGTCCCAGGGATGTCCAACATGTATTCAGCTATGGTGTAGGAGCTGAAGTTATGACATCCAAGTAATCTCTCAGACAGTATATTACATTTTAATTACTCTTTAAAGATGGCTTGTTGTTTCTTTCAAGAGAAATTATGTGCGATTGCACTCATTAATCTTTGTGTGTTCTGTAATTTCAGCAACCCATAACATTTGAAAGCTAACTCTCAAAGTGTTGCCTTGTAAATTACTTCTGTGTTAACATATGGGACTTCAAACTAACATCACTGAGAGAACTAACTGGAAACCCTGGAGAGTCCAATACCATAGTTTATGACAGCCTGTGAGAATGACTTAGACCTTCGTTAGCACTTGGAATTGCTGCCTCACAAGTGCTCTCTTCCTTCTCTGCAAGGCTAAACTCTTGGCTCCTGCTGCTTTGGAAATTCAGTGGGAGACTGAGAAAGTGGACAAGAGCCTCTGCTTTTCTCAGAGACTAAATCCTTCCATCAGCTAGTGTGTTATGGGCCACTGCTGTCCACTTCAGCAGCTTATCGGTAAATCTTTTTTGCTGCTGTACGGGGTGATGTTGGAGATCTACCTGTGAGGCCCCAGCTATGCAGTTCCCTGCAGGCATGCTGCAGCTGAAATCTTTACCTGCCTTCCCAGACTGAATGCCAGGAATGCTACCGTAAAGGGTGTTACTGCACAAAACTCCTTCTGTAATCAAGGGAGGAAAGTAGACAGCCTCAACAGTACGTTCGTCCTACCCCAGATTTAAATTGCCTTATTGTGGAAGACTGCACTGACGGCTTGAAACGATGGTGCTCCAACATCAGCACTTGCTGGAAGTAAGTGTGTATCTGTTTACATAAGCCAAGGATTGAGTAGGGAAGTCATATTTATGCCAATACAGTTCTATTTATGGCACCTGTATTTATCTTGCAACCATGAATGTGCCTAATGAAAATGAGGATAAGATCCAGTATAGTGAGGAAAGTAGGTTATGATGTTCTCTTCCTACAACTGCAGAAAATTTTCAGAGTGAAACAAGTACCTAACAGTTTGGGTTACTCTTTTGGCTGTACTGGTGTAACTTCTGATTGCTCCACCTTCTGGCATAGTATCTCACCACTTTACAACCAGTGCAGCACAAGCTGATTCCATTTATACTTTTCCAATGTCTTCTAAGTTAACCTTCTGTGGTGGGCTGATGTTCGCTGGCTATCAGATGCCCACCCAGGTACTCTCTCTCTTCTCCTATATAGGCTTTCCTTGCATTATTGGCATCATGGATGCTGGGCCTTGGCCCTGACTCACAGAGGCCTCTGGGGACCCCCACAGCCAACTGTTCATACAGGGCACCTCCATGTCCTGGCTCTGGTGGGATGGAGTGAACTTCCCGTCATCCTGTGGTGCCTTAAATGACACTAGGCATGCATTTAGAGATAACTGTGTCGTGCACTGTTGATCATAACATCAACCACAGGATTTGATTATCTGTTTTAAGGATTTTATTTCAAAATCTGTTTATTCTTTATATAGTGTTCGGGGCAGTTGTGATCCCCTTACCAAAAGACAGTAATATTTTGCATCATGAGGAGATATCATTCAGTACAAATTAACCCAGTGAAAACTCATCTGGTGAATGTGAGAATGAATAAACCAGCCTATGAAGGGATGCACAAAGGCTGTTCTGAAAGTAATGCCTTCTGTTTTATTATGTTGACCCACAGCGTCAGAGGCAGGTGATGGTGGAATGGCTGCAGAGGTTGAACCTACCCAGCAATTCATTTTCTTTGGAAAAAAATTATTCCTTTTTATTCTTCCTTTGAAAAGGCGTTTAGAATTCTCTAAACTGTTTTCCAGTCTTTATTTTAAATTAATCATTGCATTGGAATATCCAGATTTATAAGTTAAGAAAATCATCTTTGCGTTACAAAACCACATTGTCTTTTAACTTAGTGGCTTCTTTCCAAAGCAGGAAGTTAGGAAAAAACAGCAACTTTATAGCCAGAGTAAGATAAATAATAATCTCCTAAGGGGGAATGCTATTTATACTCCCTTTGTATTTGTATTTCCTATTCTGTCCTCTTCCCCATTCCAGTGACTGTAATTAAAATCATAGCATCTAATGTAATTTTATGATTCCTTTCCAGTGCTAATGCTGTTTTGCCCCCTTCAGAAATTATAATGATGCGATTGCTGGTGTAGCCAAGCCAAAATGAACAGCCTACACTTTAATGTGTAATTTCAATCTGCTCTTTATAGGTGGGTTGACAAGTTTAAATAGGTGGCGATTTTGTAAATGTCTTATCATGAATGGTCTTGATGTTACACATGCTCTTAAAACCACACCACTGTACAAAAGTACTCATCTTTCCAAAGGCGGTATCTCAGAAGAGGAGGAGGTGAGATGGATTTCAGCTGGAGTGGACTCACACAGCTCTTTGTTAATAGCTCTTGTAGATCTCTCTATAAGTAAATCCGACTTTTTCATTGAGAATAGAGAAAAATGTTGTATAATTTGTCAGGATTGTGTTGCTTATCTAGGAAGATAGCTGTGAAGTGTAGGCATATATGTCCTAGAACTGCGTGTTCTAGATTAGTCATCATAGACCTGGATATAGACTGTTATATAAATGTGCTGTTGTCGTCATCATTATCATTATCAAAAAAAGAGATTGGAAACAATTTTTTGCTCATGAACTGCAAGGAGCTGGGAGCACATAAGCATAGAAGACACGAAGCACTTCAGGAAAACAGTTGCTCTCAGTGGCTGTGTTTATGCGGCAAAATGCATTTCTTCCTACTGAAGCAAAATAATCATGTCACTGTAGCCAAGGCAGTGGCACCAGTGGAGCGGCTGTAGGCATTGATGCAGGACTGGTGGAAGTGATCCCTAAGTAGCATCTCCCTGGGACAGCCCACAAGTCTGGCGTCACAGGGAACCAGTTATCTCATTTCAAAAGCAGAAGAGCTAACTGGTGCTTATGAATCAGATGAGGGGTGTTAGATAGTCAGAAGTGAATGGGGTGAAGGGTGCCAAAATGTTTGGAAGCAGCAGAATAGCTATTATTTCCTAAGGTATTTTACTGCTGGCTCTGGTGACATCTAAGACATCTGTCCCACACTGACTCAAGTGGAGATGCAACATTTAAGCCTGATAGGGAATGTGCATTTCGGTACACACTTTGAGGACTATAGTTCTTTAATTATTGCAATTATGAGGGCATTTATAATGTAGCATTATTTGCGTGTTGTTCTCAGCAGGAACTTCAGAGAGCTGAAACCTAATACAAAATACAGCAGAATTATCCTATCAAAAACTAATATCTTTGGAGATGCATGAGTCACTAAGCAAATAAAAAAAGTAAACTGAAACAATGCAGTATTAATTGACAAGGCTTTTTCAGGATGAATAAATGTTCTCTCACACAAATCCAAACAGTGCCAGATACAGTGGCCTGCTGCTTAGTATCTTCAAGCACTACTTCTTTGCAAATGCTAAATAATAATTGTGGTTGGATGTTGATAAACGTTTTCTTCTCTCTCTGTAACTGGCTGTTGCAGGAGCTTCATTTCCTTCAAGTATTGTTCACCTCTGACTTCCCAGTAAAGTCCTGCTCTATTTCCTACTCAATTTCTGTAAGAAAAAGGGAAGCATAAGGCCTAAATGTTTGGAGTAGTTTTGTTTTGGTGCTTTTTTTGTTTGTTTGTTTGTTTTGTTTTTTTGCTTGTTTGCTTGCTTGCTTTTGGTAGCCTGACACTAGAACTCAGATATATCTCAAATATGAAGGGGAAATTTTAAAACTCTGCTAATAAAGGCATTCAAAGAACCTACAATTTATCAGATCCCTGGCAGCACCATAACCCTTTTCTTTTATAGTTTTGCCCGGTGGTGAAGATGAACTGGATGACAGTTTTCAGAAGATTTGCACAGAAACTGTATGAAGGAAAGGAAAGCTGCCCAGCCTATGGCTGCTTCATCACACTGCTATGAACATGGAATAGAGGTGGCAGAATTAAATCCATCAGAATACCTGAGCTGCAGTAAGAACAAGCACTGCCCAGTGTCTAATGACATAAAGAAATGCTGACATAAAACAGTGAAACATACCTTTATCCATCCCTCCTCTCAAGCCAACGACGGATCTGAGCAAAGCTCAGTCATACCTAGAGCTTTTCCAAATCGGTAATGTGCGTAAGAGCTGTCTGGCAGATGTGGAATAAATCCAAAACAAATGCAGGCCGTGCAAGCTGACTGCATATGCAATGCAAGGGGCAGAGCGTGGGGCTGCTGCCTGCTGCTGCTCTTTGAGGTGGTCAGAGACCATCTCAGCAGATGGGACCAAACTGTCTTGTAGCTGGTGATCTCAGATATAAGGTTTTGACCTGGGCCAAAGCTACCAGACATCACAAAGTCACAAACAAGTCTATAAACATATCAAAATAAACCCAGAGGGAGCCTCTCAGCAGAAAGGAGGGAGAGGAGGAGTCATGTACAGAAAAATCTAGGAAAAACCCTCTATGTGCTAGAGTGCTTGCAGGCAATGACACGAAACAGATCTCAGTTCTTCTAGGTGTTCTCAGGCTAAAGCAGTTCTTTTTTAACAAGGTTATTTTTTGTGAGACTATAAATGTTAAAATATGATCAAAGCAACAGTTTGTTCATTAATAATATGGCCTAGAACTGGGCAGTGATTCCTAATTGTGAAATGGGTAGTACTCAACCTTGCTTTCTGATTGGCTTTAGGGAGCTTGAATGCATGGCCTTATTTCACTGCAAAGCCCTGGCAGACTTTGCACATTAAAATTCTAAACTGTCTAAGTAGGTGTGAAACTAATTTTGTGTTTATTTTTTAAAAACCACCTATGATCATTTAGGACCATCCACTTCACTTTGGGAGGCCCTTACCTAGCTGCAGGTGGGCCCTAGGAGACAATAAAGCCCACCTCAGAGAGGATAATTTCTCTAATATCATAACCTGAATATTTATAGCTTCTGGAATCGTTGTAGCTACTTATCCATGTTTCCAGCCACAACTTTTCTTAATAAGAAGGGCTTTGAAAAACTTGCTAAATCTGGACATAAAAGGAAACAGAAGTTTTCCTAGTGCAGTGGAATTTTTTAAAAGTCACATAGTAACTTTATTGATGAAACAAGGAAGAAAGCACTTTTCCACCAGACTTTGCAGAGCTTATTTACAAAACACAAGATTTTTTCATTAACGTGTAGGCAAGGCAAAGTCATGACGAGGTTTCCTGCAAAGTGAGGACACTTATGTGGCTAGTCATTTCATCAGTAGGTTATCTTACTCTCTTGCTTGTGGTGTTTTAATATGTTTGAGAGACAAATCTTGGGGAAAAAAAAAAAAATCAAAGAGAAATGAAAGAACTCAGAGGAATTTTGGCTTTTTAAAGTTTTATTTAATATGGGAAAACGTGTGCTACATCCTATTTACACAAATACAAAAATGTTTGCAAATCACCTTGTACATCTATAACATCAACTGATATTTCTTTACCTTGCAGTTCACTTAGTTACTTATAGAGGGAACTTACGTGTCAAAAAAATTTGTCAGTGAAGTCCAAAGAGCAGTGAAATCACAATGGCTGTGGTTTGCCCTCAGATTCATAAACCTGAATTTGGGTATCTAAACAGGTATCTGCTAAGCTTCCTTTTCTGTCAGTGAAAAGCAAAGATTCAATTACCTAAGAATGAGTAGTACCTGGGACCACCTGAGATGCCCAAGTGTCTCCCACCATGTTCTTTCTGATGCTCCAGAGATGATCAAGCCACCTGTGTATGGGTCCTGTGTATTTCCGCTAGCCTTGTACAGGTGATCTGGATAGCAGTGGCTGTCTCAAATGCAACAAATGTATTAAGCAACAGAATCATGCTTTGTGTGAAACCAGGGCTGAACCCTTGCCTCCATCACTTTGTATCAGTACACTGCAATATGCTTGTGTTACCTCGTAGTATTTCTGTACTCTGTAGTATTTCTCAGTTCTACTGTTCAGTGATTTGTGAGAGGTAGGATGCTTGGCTTTGCCAGGCTTCTCAACCCTTATTTATGGTTGCACATAGCTCTGAGAAGACAGAAATTATGGCTTTAATAACATTCTCTCAAATAGACAGATTTGGAGAACATGTTAACAGTTAGCATGTAGTTTGATTAATGCAGAAACATAAACGTGTATGTATAAATCAGACATTTACTATATTGAGAAAGCCATGGCTGATAACTCATTTTCTTCTTAGTATGTATTTATTTCTCAAACTAAAAAGATCTGATAAATGTCAGAATAATTCTAGTTTGTGAATTCAGCTACATCCAGGACAGCGGCACTAAGCAGCTCTGTGCAATCAGAACAATGTCCACAGCTAGCATGAACAATAATATCCCTACAGGAAAGAGTTCTGATAAAGATGGGTGAATACTAGCTAAATTACTAGCTAAACTTCCAGAAATTGGGCCAAATTTTCAAAGATTCTGCTGCCAATAACTTCACCATACATCTGGAAGGATGGAAAGGGCTTTTGAAAACGTGGCCATCCTTTCTCAGAGATTCAAGAAGATCCCAAAAGCACAAACAAGTGAGGTGGATTTATCTGCTGAATGAGGTTGCAGACCTAATACTAGTAGATTTTATATCACCTGGGGAAGTTATAAAGCTTTTCACGAATGAAGAGTTACGAAGTGTTGCAGTTCTGTGGAAGTCGAGGCCTGTGTCTGTGTTACTACTACATCCGTAAATGTAGGGACTTAAAGCTAAAGTGTTGTTTTCCTCTAAATCAGAATAATGAATGTAAATGCGTGCAAAGAATGAGTCAGCAATACCATTCTCTATCCTGTGAGTAAACAATTGCTCTGGAAACTATCTACCATCAGTTCCAAAGCTTTTACCATAAGGCACTAAAAACCAAGAAACTGTTCTTTCCAACCAGGAGGACTTCCCTCCCCTAAGACAAATCTTGCAAACAGTAAACTTGAGCCAGCTCCGGCCCTGTTTGTACCCAGAAGGAGGAGGCTTTGGTTCTTTAATTAAGAGGTCTATTTTTTTTCTTTTTTCCTGTGCGGTGTTGGAAAAATAAAATAAGAAGACTGATTGATTATAACAACAAGCTGAGCACCAGATGTTTTATGAATATATGGCTTCCCCGGCCCACACCCATGTACATGTAAGAGAAAAAGAAAAACAAAGGACTGTTTATAATTGTCAGAATATTAAAACCTTTGCTTATTCAATGTTCTTTCTTCGCTGGCCTGTTCATGCAGCCAAAAAATTGATTTATGACACAGACCATTCATTGCTTGAGTTTTACTTTCCAAACTTGGTAGAAATATTTCATGGCCATAGTCAGATGTCTTTCTTTATGTAAATTTTGATAATTTTGAGGCTATCTTTAAACCAGTTCCTGAAACCACAGGCCATAATAACTCATTTGGTTTCAAATGCTCTGCTCAGTCCCATCAAGATGAATAGCTGGATTCAGTGTCCACTGCCAAAAGAAAGGAACATTCCCTTCTCCTGTTACATAACATTAAGACACTTGAGTGGGAGAAATGGAAACCGAGGCTTATGAACTAACAGGTATGCTGCAGCATTGGGGCTTTCTTCCATGCTTTAGGCTGTCTTTTCCAAACTGGTATCAGAAATTCAAAAACTGCTCCCCTGATTCGCTAATGCAGTTATTACCATTACAGCAGCATTGCCATGAAAGAAAGGCTATAGGCCAAAGTTTTCCTGCTTTATCCATACAAACACTTCAGTTTGCTTTTAAAAGACTTATTGTTTCAGTGATGCAAAGTTTGGTCCAAGAACATAGTAAAAAAACCTCTTCATAACACTATTTTAGTGTTTCTATAAAAATCTGAGTTTCCTTTTCCAGAGCTGTCAAAAAGTAAAATCCTTCTTGGGATTCATTACTAACTTTAATCCCTTGGATAACAAAGCATTTGAATATGGTTTTTTATGGCATTATCAGTTTCATGGATTTATCATTTCACATCATTTGATAATATTCCAAAACACGCTTCACACTTCACAAATTGGTTTGAATCTCATGCAGCCACACTTTAAAGACAGACAGTAAAACTGAGCAGCATGCTTTAACAGGAAACAACAACTTCCTTGCGTAAGGCTACTATTAGCTTTAATTAGGATCTTGAACTGCTTGAATCTGTGCTTAACATGTGCTTCGCTTTGATCTTACTGAAATGACCAATGACAATACTGCCTTGTTTAAATTTCAAGATGTCTAATGCCACATAAATTAGATGTCCAAAAAAGTGCCCCGTTTTTCTGTTAGAACAGCTTTCCAGATGTTTTTATAATCTGTGCATTTAAATGTAGTTATCTCCCTTAGCATTTTCTCTGAATCAGATACATACACATGTATGTTTGAGTTTAGCTTAATTTCTGCAATAACTAAGGCTTAGGCCATCACATGGTGAGGTCCATGTATCTGTGTCTTGCTCAGTCCTCCTCTGCAATAACTTTTGAACAAGTCACTATGTGAAACCCAAACTACCAAGCAGGAAGTCCCAGAAACCCTAACAACACTGAAGGCTGCAGAAACAAGAGAGAACCTGATAAGGGCTGCTACCAAGGGAAAAGCCATTATAATTTAGCTCTGTGGCATTGCAGATGACCAGTATGCACACACTGATCAGTGCAGGACAGCACATATTTCTGCTTTCCTGACTGAAAATAAGGGGGAATGTGTGGGATAGGAACTCACAAGGGAACAAAACTGACTTGACCCACTGTTCACTTTTTTTTTTTTTTTTCTCCCAGGGTGTATCTGTGGGTATGCAGCACAATTAACATGCTACTGGACTATGACAATTTTATGAAGTTGTCAACTGCCAGCTGAGGACCTTGGAATTTTCTTAGAATTCTTCCTTTTAACCAGAGAAGGGGAAAAAGGGAAAAAATGGAATTGAGATTGCAGTCCATTTCTGAGACTTAAATATTTTGTGTACCAGACATCCCACTCCAAGTCTTGATCCTAATGGACAGGTCAGCAGTGTTTTTCTGGTGCATAATGGAGGTGAGATTTTGTCAGGATACTTATTCTCAGTAATATCATCAAATATACTGCAAAGTTCCTCTTCAGTCTACAAGCAGAAACATCTGATAATACACAAATGTTTATGACTTACACACTTGAAATCGAAGCACCAGATTTCTCTTCTACAAACAAGATTTCAGTATCCTCGATATTAAAATAGTGAAAAAGTATCGTAGCCTAGAGGAAATGCAGTATATTTTTAGCCCTTTTCCTAACCATTTTGATTTCTTGTTGAATTTTTTTTTTTTTCCCATTGACAACACCAGGGAATGTTTTTCAAAGTCTTAATGCTGGACAAAATATATGTGAATAATGGGACCTAAAAAGCATTCCAGTAAATGAATTCTTTCTTACAGTATGTAGCAAAAGTAGATATTGCATGAATAATATAACTAGAATACTAATTAATGCATTTAATTTTAGAATAGGGTCATTAAGAATCCTGATTATGCCAAGTAATAAGTGGAAATTAATCTCCTCAGGCTTTTTGTGTGTGTGAGTATGTGTGTCTGCATTTTCCCTCCTAACATGGAGACATGGAATGAAAGAAAGTTCTGAACTGAGATGTGGATTAGCTTTGAGCACATGGTGGCAGTGAATGCAGTCTTTTTCTGTGTTACAGAACTCCTAGTTATTTACAGTGCTCTGTAATATTGTCAAAGAAAAAGATTTCAGCAGCTGACATACAGTAGGTGGTTAGCAATCGGAGAAGTGGAGGCTCAGGAGAGACCATTTTGCTGTCTACAGCTCCCTGAAAGGAGGTTATAGCAAGGTAGGGGTCAGCTTCTTCTCCAAGGTATCCATAAATAAGACAAGAGCTAGTGGCCTCAAGCTGAAGCTGGGGAGGTTCAGGAAAGATAGATATCTAGATGTCAGGAAAAATTTATTCTCTGAAAGAGTGGTAAGGCATTGGAACAGGCTGCCCAGGGAGGTGATGGAGTCACCATCTCTGGAGGTGTTCAAAAAAAGTAGAGATCATGGCAGTGAGAGATTTGATTTAGTGAGCATGGTGGAGACAGGCTAACAGTCTTTTCAAGACTTAATGATTCATGGACTCTATGATATTCCTGTTTTTTTTAACACCTCTGCCAAAAGATATCAGATCCTCTTTTCTCTGTTAAACATTCATTTAGAATTATCCTGCTTTAAAAAAGATACATGTAATTGTTCTTGGTGGAAATAACAATAATAAAATGTCTTAAACTGGGAGCACAGTTCCTCCAGGCTCTCTACATAATCTAGAGACACCTGCAAAATGCAACTCAAAGTTTTGATGGGTTAAGTCACTCACTCTCTGCTAAGTGCTCTTGAGCAGCTCTGGCCCTACCAGTGGAACCTCTGTACTGCTGGTTCTGCCCAGTCCCTGAGCTGTGAGTGCCCTCAGCATGTTCTGACATCAGCTCCACATACAAGGTACATGGAGGAGTTCGTATTGAGTCTCTACTTATCAGTAACTTATTGCTGAGGAAGAGGTATGTGTTAGGGGAGAAGATGAGGTCTTTGGAGATGTGGAAGAATGAGCTGATTCCTTTTATGCATTTAGATTCTTCCAGTTACAGTGTGAGCTACTCGTGAAGCTATTTCTAAAATCTATATAAAAGCTTTACCTGAATCTTCCCTGGCTTAAAATCCTCAAAGCTACTCAGGTGTGAAGAGCTCAGTACTACTTAGAGTCTGGGCCTCATTTTCCACCCGTGTAAAGAAACGGCTGCCATGTGTCATAGGAATTGAGGTATTGCAAAGGAGCTCTCATAGTACAGGCAATAAAAGCTGAATGTTTTCTGCTTGCATGCTTCAATCACAGATCAGAAAATCCTTTAGTTTCCAGATTTTACACATAATTTCATCTGAATTTACACTGAAATGCACTAAAATCCCTAAAGATTTCAATTCATCTAAGTAAATGCTGCTCTCTGTAGCTAAATGTGGATTTCAAGAGCCTACATTTATAGTGACATTTCAAAAATTGGAGCTGCAGAATTGACCGTGGTCTAAGAAT
Organism: Lagopus muta; assembly: GCF_023343835.1. Lineage (NCBI taxonomy): Eukaryota > Metazoa > Chordata > Aves > Galliformes > Phasianidae > Lagopus > Lagopus muta. Next base: position 151,310,069 of record NC_064433.1, on the reverse strand, counting down.
ATTCCATGCAGTGCTTCAGAGAGCTGTATCAAGACTGGGGAGTGGACAATGTAACTTTGAACAGCTGAGAATCTTTTTTTTTTTTTTTTTTAAGTTAAGAATGGAAAATACATGAAATATCAGACAGTTTGGCAGTTAAAGCAGACAGAAGACAGCAAGAGAAATCATGATATAATAAATAAATGAGAGGAAGAAATATTTCTTTCTCTACATTTTCCACACAGGAACACTTAGGTGCAACTTTTCATTTTTCTTTTTTTTTTTTTTAATGGACCTATGTCAAATACATAAGGAACCTGATAATGACATTAATACTAACAAAAGATGGAATTTGATGCCTTTAAATATGCGCATTGTGATCTCTGATTTATTTTACACAAACCAGACAGTATCAGCCAGAGATAATCCTTGTCACAGAACAGAGACAGTGTTTCTCATTCAAAAATAGACTTCTGCTATATATAGCCTACTTTATTATAAACTTTATTCTTCAGTGATTAAATTATTTAGTTCCTTATGAGGTATAATAGTGTAGTCCAACACCAAAAGAATCTCTCAAAGCTGATCACTTCAGTTAGGATGTATTTCACTGTTCTCAGTTTTTAACTCAGTGGAATAATGGGGCAACAATTTTGATTCCATTCATAAAAGGAAAAGAAAAAATATAGCAAAACAACTGGAAAACAATCTTTTGGGGAGATGGTCCTGCCACATTTTGATTTTATGTGCCACATAGTGCAGAATGGCTGCATCCTTTTCCATTCAGAAGGACAGCCCATGCAGGTACCCACCATTTGAGCAAGAACCCAAAGCTCAGTGTAACTGGGAAATCTGAGAGCAATTGCATGAGCAATGACTGAAACCTCCATGCCTCCTGTAGAAGTTGTGCTACCATTTAGTCAAAGCTTACTTAGAAAGCTCAGAGATCAGAGATAAACAGTTTATTTCCTTCTAGATCCAAATTCTAGGGATAAATGGGCTGCTGGTGAGAAACACATGGATTCAAATCACTTTCCATTTATCCCATTAGATCTTGGATTCAGGTTAAAAATTTCCACTGGGGAACTGAATACTAATAACCGGGTTCTTCAGAGTGGCCCTCTTTTTCTGTCTTATTGAAACTGCTGCATTTTAAATAAATATGAATTGAGTGAAGGAGATGACAATGAGTTAGTTAGAAGGGAAAGGTCAGTTTTTATATCAATCCTGGACTTAGGGGTTTTGGATGATGAAAAACTCAACATGAGCCAGCAGTGCACACTTGCAGCCTGGAAAGCCAATGGTATCCTGGGTTCCTTCATAAATGGGGTAGCCAGAAGGGCAAGAGAGATGATTATCCCCCTCTATTTGTTCCTTGTGAGGCCTCCAATGCAGGAAAGAAAGCTGTTGGACAGGGTCCGGAACAGGGCCATGAAGATGATTCAAAGGCTGAACGCCTCTTCAATGAAGACAGGCTGAAGGAACTGGGCTTGTTCAGCCTGGAAAGAAGAAAGCTGTGGAAAGACCTCACTGTGGCCTTCCAGTATTTATAGCGAGTTTATAAATACGAGGGAAATCCCCTTTTTACATGAGTAAATAGTGATAGGACAAAGAGGAATGGTTTAAAACTAAAGGAGGGAAGATTTAGACTAGATGTCATAGGAAATTTTTTTACTGAGAGAGTGGTAAGGTGCTGGAACGGTTGCCCAGAGAGGTGGATGCCCCATCCCTGGAGGCGTTTAAGGCCAGGTTGGATGGGGCCCTGGGCAATCTGATCTAGTACTTGATCTAGCAGCTGGCAGCCTTGTCTGTGTCAGTGAGATTGGAACCTGATGATCCTTGAGGTCCCTTCCAACCCAAGTCTTTCTATGATTCTATGGTGGCTCTCTTGTGACATGCAAAACAGAATGGTTTCCACAGAACAGCTTGTGTGTTTGCTAGCCTGATTATGTGCTTTGAAACACTGAAGGAAACATTTTAATTTCACATATGTATGAGGCATAGAGAAGATTCGAATGCTGTCTTCCTACACTGGGTAAGATTATTCTAGCCAGTAAGACATACGTCTCCTCTGATCTGTGAATTGCTTCAAAACTCCTCAATAAATGTAGCCACTCTTCATCAGCTTGTTTCAGAAAGATTCTGATGATCCAGCCTGTCACTTCTGAAGGTTTTCCTCATTTTTTTTGTGCCAGTCAAAATTCAGCAAATCCAATTCACGTTGAAGAACCAGTTGAAACTTAGTCACCTTTTGGTTCAGCATTTCTAGGTATGTTGTAGGAGAGAACTGCACTCATGAAATGGAACACTGGAGCAAACATCCCCAAAGTTTACAATGCTTCTGAGAACTTCAATTGCTCTTGAGCTCCTTGTTCAGCGTGTCTTCTAAGGTAGGTATAATATTCCATATTAGCCACAGAGAGTTATCAGAAGGCCAAACACTGTGCAATATTAGTTTTCCATCTGCATAAGCTCCTTCAGAGATGGGTGCGACCAAACCGGAATTTTCTAACCCTTCAGGGCAGAAGTACGAAGGGAGAGATTCAATCAAGGCAGCAGCATAAGCTGCCAAGTCTTTGGACAGGAATAAGAGAAATCTTCAGCTGCTAGTGCTAATCCTCCCAGAGTTACAATTTGTTCAGAGCACTGCCAATCATTTTTACTTTTTTAGCACACTGCATTCCCGTATGATTTTCTTCTTTTTTTTTTTTTTTTCCTGTGGGATTTGAATAATTGGAAATTACTCTCTGAAGCTGTGGAGAGATTTCCCTGTTGAAGCATTGCAGTGTCAAGCCCTACACAACTGGCATGGCCTGATATTACTGCATTGCTTGAGTTAAGGTTTGCCTAATACTAAATGAGAACTTTTTTTTGAGAGAGAAGTTATTCAAAGATGGTAAATTTTAAATAACAAGGTGTGAATGACTCATAAAAATGGTGTAACAAATGTTTTGTAGAATCCTCCTACATTTTAGAGCAGTGCAGAATATCTGGAACTAGAGAAGTTCCCAGAATTTTGCTTAAAACAACAACAACAAAAGGCTCCTGTTTCTTCTCAGCTTGAAACCACCTGATCCTCATCTAAACCTAGAAGACTGACATTCTCTTTGTTCTCCGCTTCAATCAATTAAGAATACGTACACAGCTTTTTTGAATCTACTTACTGCTTACTTATGACATTAGAAGGATGTTCCAAACTGGTGGTCACTGAATTCTTTTACTTAAATCAAAACATTCTGTAGAAATCTAAATTTAACCATCTTTTCTTTCCCTGAGACTGATAATAAGCAGGCTTATAAACTAAAGAGATACTGTATCTTTTTTCAGTACAGTGCAAAGAAAGACAGAACTGCATCGTATACTTAGGCTAGCAGATAGAGGCCAAATTCCGTCTTCTGGTGCATTCTTTGGGATCATATTGAACTCAATGAGAACCACCTGCACACAGAATTTGACCCCAAAATGAAAGCCTAGCCAGAGATTTGATTGGAATTACTTGACTTAGAAGTGAAATAGTCTTTTTTTTTTTTTTAATAGTATTTTTTGAAGTAGATGTAGTAGTAATAGTAAGTACTAGTAATGAGGAAGAATAAATAATAATTTCTCTACAGAATTTGTAAGAAAAAAAATTAGAATTACTTTTGGAAAGTAGTGATGGCCTGCTGTGTTGTACTGTCTTTTTAAAAGTGTCATTTTCCAGTGGAATATCTGAGACATTATGTTTGAGATATCAGGGCCTTCTGATGCCTCATAAATTCACCTGAGGAACAGTCTGAAAATCAGCTGAGTCTCATTTGGTACTAGGACACTATCTGGTCTCTAGCTGTTCTACTATCAACAAATAACTTCACCTACCCTACACTGTAGATAACTTGTTTGTAATGTCTTGTTAAACTACAAAATGTATGTTAAAAATTTGTCTCCTACAACTGAAAAACTTGGTCAAACATTTCTTAAATTTCATCAATTCATCAATTGGTTATGGTAATAACAAAGCGCAAACATTCTTTTACTTAATATGTACCTACCCATGTGCCCGTCAACAAAATAACACGGCATCTGAGGTCAGAAAATCCTCATTTCACTTGCCTTCTAAATAGTAGTCCAGTAGTCCAGACCCTTGAAATATTTCATATACTCATGTACTTGAAAATGAAACTTTCATTTAATAAAAGTGTGATCTTGAGCAGTTGGAAAGTGTGAGTGATTAAAACGTACACTAAACTTTTGAAATATAATTTCTCTCTCCTTCTCTTTCTTTGTCTGCTTTGTAATGAGAAAAACATGAGTGAATAGTACAGGCAGCTCAAAGGTGTGTACTTAAAATCAAGTGACTGGATACCAGTGGTATTTTTAGGGACGTGGGAGACATTGACTTAAATCAAGGACTGAAACCACTAGAACATGTTCTTAGGCATATTCTCATTCGCCTTCTACCCTTCTCCTTCCATTCCTCCTCTTTGCTAAAAAAGTGTTTGATTAAATAGAAGAGCTCTCTTGATTTTTGAATAGTTACTTATTTGGGGCCAAATCAGATACCTTTTCTCAGAGTGAGTAGTACCCTCCTCCACAAGAGTCCTTAAGATTGCAATAGTACTAATGGCAGTGTAAGGTGTTCCTTCAGATATACATTCAAAGAGAGCAGTGCACAATTTTCAAAAGCAGATTGAAAGCTTAGTTCATAGCAGGAACCACCCTGATTTTGGAAATTTCTCAGAGTGTAATAGATCACATATATTTGAATTACAGGCAGCTTCTTTAGTTTGACCACTACTACCTATCAAGCAATGTTTGACTTTAAGCACTCACTGGAGATTGTATGTTTCCGTTCCAAACAGTCTTCTCTTTGTTTTTATTCTTCAGGAATGTGAACATGAATCCTAAAAGCCCCAACAGGCTACAAATAAGTCCAAAATATAGCTACTGTAGGCCTGCAATTTATTTCTTTGATTATTAGTCATATTTAGTAAGTGGGTAGAATTTTGTTTTCTGAAAGTGCTTCATACAGTTTATTGAGTTAGTTGAAATTAGCAGAAAAAATAACTGGCAGAATTGCCTGCCTCTTGGCCTAAGGGCTAGGAGCACATGAATGCACTCAAGTCAGTATCTCCCACATGGCATCCCATTGCTGTACCCACTTGAGTCAAGGGACAAGAAGCAAGTACTCCTTTGAAGTACTACATTAAACAAGAGATAAGGAACAGCAAACTTAACTGAAGCCTAACTGATGTCAAACAATTCTGTCTTCCCATGCACAATTAGCAGCTGCCGAAACTGTCTTTCAACCTGTATAATGTAATCATGACAACAATCAACCAAGCCCTGGCTCTTTTTTTCCTCTTCCCATGTTATTCTTTTGCTTCATCTGATCTTCCCTATAAAGCTGAGTGATAAGACTTTGCAATTCCATCTATGTGTCAGAAGAAACAGTGCACAAGGTAATGACAGGTTTTGTCACCATAGCAGTGGCTGTAAACAGTTCCCAAGCTTCCTGTTCCTGAATGATGTTGCAGTGGCTTCCTGCAATTACACAACACATTGTCATGCAGATTAGCTACGGGTCACTGCATGAGGATAGGAAACTTCAGAGGTTTCTGTTCAACCTGTCAGGTTGGTAAATCTAACATAAGGTCGGGATCACCTCCAGCATTTCTATCCATAGAGTTTATTGCAGATGCTCTCTGAGAAGGGGGTCTGAAAGGAATTGTACTGTTTCACCAAGGAAATGCTCCAAATGCCTGTTTTAAGAATGAACATTCAGAGTCTAAATCCTTGTAGGCTTGTAGGAGTGTAGAAGTGTTCCTTCTGGAAAAGCAGGAGAGTTGAAGACCCTCATGTCTTCAACTACAGACCCTCTGGTCTGTATTTCTCTGAAAAGGGGATGTAAATACAGTTTTTGAGAATGAACAGACAGTGAATGTGTGGCTTCTTCATTAATATGTCAGGGACAAACCTGTGGAAGAGATGTGCTCCCTTGGGCTCAGAAGATGGCATTTAACAGTGGTCTTTTTATGTGTCTAGAGTTAGGGGAAATATCACAGAACCTCTAAGAGCTGAGGAAGAGACATCAGAGATAACCTGTAAAGCTAAATTTAGAAAGGGGAAGCTGAGAAAAGGGTTGAGGCTAACATAAGCAAGGAAGGAATCTGTCACAGGCTGACTGTCTGTGATTTAGCAAATCTCACACATACAAAGTAAATTACAATTAATTTGGACTAAACCACATGCTGATATAATAATATAAGCCATGTATACTCAAAAGAACAAATGCTGATTGTATTTAAAATTAAAAAAAAAAAAACAACAACAAAAAAAAAACACACCAAAAAAACCAACTCTAATGATTTGGGTATTTTATGACAAAACTAGGCTTAGAAATTAATCAAATATATTGCAATGAGAGGAACAGCTATGTCATGAACCTGATCAGAAAGCACAATGATGTTCCAATGGTAAGATTAGACAGCAGTTCTAGGGTTCTATGTCCTCGTATTGTTGTATATGTAATCCAGTGTATAGCAAATGTGAATGACTCCAAAGGACATTAGCCATTAGCCATTAGCCATGAAATGTTTTCTTCTTTTTAGTGGAGCTATCTCTGAGATGAATTGGCACTTCCCCCTCATTTGCAATGAACAAACTAGTTCTCTATGGCAATACTAGTGATTATCAGTATTAATCTTTCCTCTGCTTTTCAGGGGAAGTATGAGTTAAAATTTTGATAGTATTCTGAACTTCTAAAGAACTGCTAGAATGGCCATAGAAAACTTGTAATACTTTGGTTTCTCTTCTAGCTCTTTTCACTTTAATCTCATGCTGAAGGCGTGAGTTTGGTATCAAGCATCCTAAAAGCTTACTGCTTCTCAGTCTGTGGTGCTATTATTAGAGAAGAAGAAAGCATATATTGTATATTCCTGCCTTGTTCTAAGCACACAGAAAAGTCACTGATATGAACCTTTTCCCCCACCCCCACATTTATTTCCCTCTTTTTGGTTATGTGAGTAAACTACTGAAATTGTTAAAAAAAAAATTATCTGTACTTTCATTCAACAGATGGCTGTCCCTCCTTTCTGTGTCGCTGCTCTTGCAATTATCTTCCTGAAGACATATGGAGAGGAGCACAGGCCAGACATTCACTGAATTGACTCACTTATTAATCATTATCTTTTGTAAGAATGAGCAAATTTTCTGGCCTCTGTCTGAACAAGAGTTTTCTGAGCAGATTCTACAAGTCAGCATTTTCTGAGGCTGAAAAGAGCCCAAAGATGAGAAAAGCGCTGTCTCCCTCCACTAATTCTCTCGCAATCTGGTGCTTACTCTGAGTAGCTGGAGTAGCCAAGATGTGGCTTGTGTCTTGGCACGCGCTTTGTGAATGCAGAACATTTTAACTTCTGTCATGGTAGAGGACTGTGTTCTAACAAGCTGGTTGAAGCTTATGCTTCAGCTTGTCATGGTATGTTTATTTAAAGGCTTAACAGCTTGCCATGGTTTCGCTTGATGTTATTGTTAATAGGAAGTGTTTTGTTTTGACTCTTTTTCCTTCCTGACTTGGGGTCCTTCTTACATCACAGCCATCCCCAGACATCTCAATGCACTTTTCCTCACTCTCTTTCCACATGCCCTGCAGTAACATCCATACAGTCAGAGAGCCAGCACGGTGTTCAGAATAGCTAAACTCAAGCTCTAACTGTATATCTCAAAACCAAAATAATTGCTGCCTGGCTAGTAGTAGAAATAGCATGATTTGAAATCTTTTGTTTGATAGAATTTTTCACCTATCAAAATATCCTTTAAGCCTCAGTACTACATAAAGGATATATATATATATATAAATTCCTTCTGACACAAACTAATAAAAAATGTTTGAGAAGTATTGCAGAGAAATTTAATCTGTCATTTCAACTGAAATAATGTGAATTATGATGATCACAAAATGAAAAATTTTACAGAAAATAGAAAAAAATGTATACATCAATGGGGGAAAAAAAGCAAAAAAAAAACCCAAAAACTTTAAGTTTTACTAGAATTAAATTTGAAGATGAAAGAACATGCCTGCATCAAAATCTGCTAAGCTGAGTGCCACAACTCCTCTTGACTCTACTGGTTCTGGGTCAGGGCCTGCATGACTTAGTTTCCACCAAAGAAGGCCATTTTGTAGGTAGTTGATCGGTATAACTAAATTCTGAAAACAAGTACAGTAGCTGCAGTGAGCTGATGAATATAGCTAAACTGCTGTTCTCTAAACAGTCAAATAGCTAAATATCACTTAAGTGGCTAGGCTTAAATTACCTTGGAACAAGTTACTGTGAAAGGGAAATGAAAGCATATAAATGAGTCTGAGACACTTGTATTCATTTGCAGAGAAGTGAGGGAAACAATTAAGATAAACCAGAAAATGGCTGGCGTGTTGAGCCATATGGCCCTTTCCTGTTTCTAACACTTCTTTTGTTTAACTTTTCCAAAGCAATTTTGTCACTATTATTACTGTGGTTGTTTCAGTTTTAAACATGTTTTCCTAGCATTCAATCTTTCCCACAGCTGCTCCTCTGACAGAGAAAAAAAAGAAAAAGAAAAAGAAAAAAAAAGAAAAAAAAAAAGAAAAAAAGAAAAAAAGAAAAAAAAAAGAGAGAAGAAAAAAAAGACAAGAAAGAGAAAGAGAAAAAAAAAGCAAACTAAGAACCCCCAAAGCCTCCCAACCCAGTTAAAATTAAATGCTAGAAAAGTCTTGAAGATCTTAAAGATGCTCTTTGGCTCATCGTACCTTTAAAACTTTGCACTGTATGTTAGTTTTTATTGCTCTCTTTTTTTTTTTTCCTTCTGCCTGTTGTGCCCAGCTGTTGGGTGCTCCTCTGTTCCGCCATAGTAGAACAGATGCAGAGTGAGGATTGCATGGACTGCTCCGTTGAATAAAAGCAGCCTTGGTCATTAATCCTGTCTTTAAGTTCTTTGACTTTTTTTTTTTTTTTCAAACAAGTCTTTTTAAAAAACTAAAATTCAGTCTTTAATCATGGTTCACAAAAAAAAAAAAAAAAAAAAAGAAGAAGAAAAAGTGTGAGATAGAGATCCAGCAGGCTGCTGTGAGCTCCAAAGCATAAAAGAGAGAGGATAAAAAGAAGCTTTTATTGTCAGGAAATGGGAAATACCTAGCTCAGTTTAACAATTCCGTCTGGCTGCTAGAAAGGGAAGTAATGCCTTTGGCAGTATGTAAACTCTTGTTTTCTTGCCCTTTGTCTTCTGGTGTAAAACACTGCTGAAAAATTCACCTGTCCATTGCAAAGTTAAACTTCTGGCTTTAACACAGTTGCATGGGAACTTCGGTTTATTAACGAATACAACATAGCCTCTGTGATTTGAATGCTTTCAGAGTGCTGAAAAGATTCAAAAGGCATCGCTTCCTGCACCAGCGGCATGCCTTTATACATCTCAGTGGTTCACCCCTACCCAGCTGCTATATCTCATTAACAAGCATTTGGCCATCGCAGCAAACTTTGCGGTGTTGACACTTGAAAGGCCCAGGCAGGCGCTGGCAGGCTATCAGCTATGGCAACAGGAAACTGCCCCGAGACAACACTGAGAAAACAGCAGCTGCAAAAGCCAAAAGCAAAAGGGGACGGAGAGAGAGCTAGGTGTTTCCAGGCTATATTGTTTTCCATATAGATTGTTTGTGCAGCGGAGCCATGCCAAGGGAGGGGAGGAGAAGAAAAATGAAGGGAAAGAACATTCTAATAAGGAGGTTGACAGAAGCTGGGTACACCATAGAGCATTAAACACATTTCGTTACATTTTAATGGCTTCCTAAAGTCTATTTTCATGCAAATAAAAGCCTGTCTGAAGCGCTCACAAAAGCCAGTCCTGGGGTCTGTGTTAAGTCAGGCTCTCCAGCCATCCTGCATGGAAGTGACTGAGGCATGGTTGCTCACCCCTCACAGTCCCTTCACGGCTTTCCCCTTCCTTACATCAGCACTGCCCTACAGACATTCAGATAGTCAACTCCTGTGACTCCTTTCCCAAATAACTACAGTTTCAAGTAGGCACCGCTTCATAATTTTGGCTGGAAAAGCGAGGTCCAAGCACCTAAGCCAAAATGGTTCTTCACTATGTGAAGAACATCAGCTATGCTAGTGGCCTGCATAGCAAAGCCATTTCTGTAGCAGCCGGAGAGCTCAAGTGCATGCCTCTTGAGTGGTAGCCCTCCAGCCATAGCAAGTGCACGTGGCAGGCAAGGAAAAATGCCTATGTGGGCATTTTTAATTTTAGCCTGGGGCAAGCATCAGCCAGAGCATACCTTTTACCAAACTTACAGAAGACAAAACTGTCACTACCAGAAATGGAGGGGAGGAGTGGGATGAATTCATCCCATAGAAGCCTTTGGGATGAACAGTTATATACCTGTAAAATGGAATGGATGAAGCTCATTGGTAATTGATTACAAAGTGAGGAAGCTATAAAGGAGTGGTGAAATTTGAGCTCTGAAATGAGGATTCTCGATCTAGTGCATATATTATACTGCTATTTTTTATATATAAAAAAAAAGTAAATTTTGGATGCAGAATTTCCGCTATTACTCTCTATTTGCATTGATATTTCCAAGGGCAGACTGTGATCAGGCAACAGGGTAGCTAAAACTGTAAAACTGTAGAGTATTCTTTCTGTATACATCTGTGGCAAATCTGCAAAGAACAACAGTCGAATTCATGTAACAATAATGTAAACAACAGTGACAGAAAGCAAACTGACATGGACACAAGACTCACCACCATCTTAATATTTTCTATGGACTGGAAAAAAACTCTCAAATATATATATATATATTTAATAAGAATCCACCACTATTTTTCCTGTGGTTCAAATGTTGCACTAACCATTGCCATGTTTCTTTCTTGTCTTCTTTAGGGGTTTTGCAGTTGTGAGAGGCCTGCAGGCGGATGTTTGGATAATCCAAGTTTGTATTTTACATTTACAGGTAGAAGTTGTATACACTAACACTATTACAGAAAATGGAAACTATTTGCTCAAGTCTCATGCGTGTCAAGCTCTGTGGTTTATACTAAATGTAGATTTTATAGCCTGTTGTGTACACTGTGCGTTTCCTGTGCCAAGGATCCACAAGACAGAAAACCTGAAACCTGTGAAGTTCCCTTTCCTCAGACCTCAGTATAGCATCATCATCAATGGTTTCCATGACAGTGCAAGCTTCCAGCTCTCTAATATGTGGTTCAGCTATGGTGTGACTCCGGTGGTGATTCAGTTGGTGGCAAGCTTCTTTCTGTCAATATTGAATTTATGCCCCGCTATCTGAGTGCACAGCACTGTTTAAAGTACTGTCTTCCCAATGTGATACAAGAGCTACATGGAGACTGGTTACTAAAGATCCCACAGCAGTCAATTTTTTGCATGGGTGGAAATGTTAACTCTTGAGCATCAGCCAGGTTTCAGTTTGGAGAAATATGTACTGCTTAAGCTTTCCTTTCCTGTCCTTATGCTGGCTTGTAATCTTACTCTTCCTGATGGCTTCTTTCCACATGACACAAGGCTGAGTGCTCCAGTGTGGGAGATGATTTCTCTGGATCCAGACAGCTGGGGATATTGCTGGTATCCTGAATTAAACAGTAAGAAAGCATTTCAGGACTGAAATTAATCCTGATCATTAGAAGTGTTCACTCAACCTTTGGTTAATCACCTAGAAATGTTTGAGTCTTGGACTCTCACATGATATCTGTTGGGAAAAGAGCACTCAAACAACAGGATAGGACAAATGCAGGCTTACCATGTAGCTTCTTATCACAGTACAGGCCACTTGGAAATGTCAGATAATCCTGAAAAAGTTACCTTACTAATAAGAGCTGTGTGCTTCAAGAAGCACTTAAATCCAGTTCTCATGAGTTTCTTCTGGTTGTGGAACTAGTAGAGATGACATTGTCATTCTGTATTGTTGCTAAAATATCAAGAATTGATTCTGATATTCACAAAAGCCCTCCACACTTCAGATGTGTGTTAGTTAAGAAGTGATGCTTATGGTAATTAAAATGAGCAATGCTTATCCTCAGCTGGCATTCCACTGTAGCAGAGCAGTTAGCTTCCACACTTTCATGCCAAGAATACGTGAGTGTGCTCGTCTCTGTGTATAAACTCTTTCTTTGGCTCATTTGTGCAGCTTCATAGGTACTTTTTCTTCCCTGGTTGACGCTTTCATGTTTTCATATGAGTTATCTTTCTATACATGGACACAGCCTCTGCTCTCTTCTATTGCTTGAGAAAGAACTGCAGGACTCACTCTGTGACTTGCAAAACTATGTCTAGAATATATACAGATGATTCATGATTTACTTTGTTGCCTGTGGCACTCATAAGTAAGGAGTTATCAGTCTGATGAAATAACAAAGTTATAATTTGATTTTGGGATATATATATATGACAGAATATAACCTTGCTCTAGGAATGTAAAAAAAAAAAACAATTGTGTATCAGTCCCGGCAGATTCAGCACTCTGGCTCTCTCATCAGTTAGTACTATTTATCATTTATACACATGAAGAGAGCTGTATGACAAGGAAAGGAGAATATCATCAAATGGTTGCTTTATCGTATAATTGTGATAAGCTATGGCTACATCCAAAAAAGACACAGTAAAATAAAGTCACTTTTTCTGTAACATGATGTCAAATGTCACTCATTCTATACAAGATCATATATCTCAGATAGTATGACATATTGTGTGTGCTATTAAGATTGAATCTGCTTCTTTAATATGTGGTGTAATGCAAGTATTTATATTATGGTGTCTTTCTTAAAACTCATAAAACCTGAAAAAGACACATCTGACCTTACATGTCTTCAGTGAAAATAAAATAATTTTCCATTTTAAAACTGATCCCCAAAAGGAATATTAAATTTGAATTTAAAGATCTATCACTTCAATATTATCCAACTTTCAGAAACACTGACTGAGCAAAACAAAAGAATGTCTCCATCAAATAAAACTTACAGTAATTTTTGGAATGATATTTCAAATGAAAGCTTTACTCCACGGCAACTATTTTTCCCTCTTTATAATACTTAGGGCAAAATGAAACTATAATACGAATATTAACATTTCCCTAATTACATGAACACCACTGAATTATCTTTTTTTTTTTTTTTTTTTTTTATTTTATGAAATCCTCATCTCACAGGATGCATCTCTGTATTTTAAAGTACTTCATTTGAAGTAGTGACTCGGCCATATAGATTGCAAAGCAATCTTTGGGGTTTCTTTGTGTGAGTATCTAAGGTTATTTCTGGTGAACAAAACAGCTAGGCACTGATCCTTAAAGCCCACAAACATTTACACAATTTCCAGTTCATGAAAAGTACCGTGAAAATTAATCATAGGCATATTTATTTAAAATATTTCTTTGTGTTCTGCTTCAGGAAACACTAGCCGATTGGAAATTGAGAAAAGTGCCATAAAATGGGTTTCTTCAGCTTGATCAGGTTCAGTGAAGATTGTAAAAAACTGTAAAAGCTTAGATTTATTCAGTCTCGTGCCTTTGCAAGCATCCTGTGGATGTTTTGTATCATTGCTGTCAGATGTGATTTTCTCTGCCTCTGCAGATGTGCACAACAGATTTACTGTTACAAGTAATACACAGTAAATTCCTGACATAGAGGCATTTAGGGCCACTGCCAGATGTCTCGTTTTAATAATACATTTGTATATCCTAGTGCTAGAGAGACAATTAAGCTGTGAACAATAAAGATAAAATCAGTGGAGGACAGGTATTACCACTTTATTGTTGTAGTCAATCTACAGTGCTCAATAAAATGAATGAATTCAGTTTTTGTTTTGTGTTGTTATAGCAGGATTACTATCATCTAGGTCTCTTTCAACAAATAAGGGATAGGCACATGTCTTTATTACAGCTGTCTGCATGGAAAGAAAGTTGTCTGCTGTTCCATTTCTTCTCTGACAGTTTGAAGGCAGAAATTATCTGTCAGCTCCAGGATGCATTAGGCAAACACAGTATCGTTTCCATCCTCAACAAATTAGTAATGCTGAGAGATCTGTTGGCTGGGCACTGCCAGTTTGTTATCTGTGCAATTGCCTAGGAAATATTGCCTGACCTTGTGAAGAGCTTATCTGTCTGCTGCAGGTACAGGGAAAGAGTGCGGGGAGGTTTTAATGCTTATCCTCCTATCTCTCACTCTGAGATCTTGAACTGGTTTTCTTTAACTGGTATAAGTAGAAATGTCTTCTTCCAGTAAAAAGGAGTGTTCTAAATAAGTGCCTCTACCTTAAACAGAAAGAAAGAGAGAAAAACAGAGAGCAAGTCTAAATTGTACTTGTATTTAAAATTAGTGGGATTATTCAGATACACAACAAAACAGTAAGAAGTCCCCAGTGTTTACTGTAATATAGAGTCAAGACCTGACCTTTTCAGAAATTCACTGTTTGAATTGAGTGTGAAATTCGGACATTGGTACTTATGTTCTGTGTTTGTCCCTACAGTGCTTTTGAAGACACAGCAGGATTTTGTGTTTAAATATTAATACAAAGAGGTGGATGGTCTACAGTAATCAGAACAGAGAATAAAGGAAGGGCAAGTCTTCCTTGAAATCTTGTTGGTTTACAATATGTTCCTATCTGGCTTTAGGTAATCCAATCTTACCTCATTTAAAGAGGTCATATAATTTCTCCCAGTTAACTCCTACACTGAAATCTGCAGTCTGCTTTTAAATAAAGAATATATTCCATGAATATGTTCACTTTTTATTTAAAGGCTTTGAAAATGAATGACATAGCACTTTCCTGGACAGTTTTTGCCAGTGGTTAATCACAGTGAAAAAAGACGAAGACAAAAGTCTGTCTTGAAACTGATTGGCTTTGACTCTTAGACTTCACTTTATCTAATGCCTAAATGAGCAATCACGTGGGCCCAAACTGTGCTTGTTCTGGCTTGTGGGAGTCTGGAGATTGGTGACTAAATGTAGTGGTAGACAGCAAGCACTCCAGATGGTTGTTTGCAATTGTGGCAATTATCTGAAAGTGCTAATAATAGAGTGCAATTTCTGAATCGCACAGGCCATGTTTCTGCTGAAAAAGTAAGCTGGGTTAGGAACCCCACAGTCCTGTACCCCAGCAACTCTGGGCTACACAGTGGTATTGGAGAGATCTTTGCTGTATGCTCACTGTAGGTAGAAAATGCATGCAGATGTGAGGAATGAGCCCTCTCATTTTCCAGTAGGCCCATAATGCTAAGTGATGGGTAACCAGGATGGTGGCCTGCATCTCACTCACTTTAAACATGCTTCTTGTAATACAGAGAATGTAGGAAAGAGCTATAAAAACTTCATGCTTAAAAGATTTGTTTCTGAGGATGTTCTTCGGAGAATCTCTCTTTTTTTTTTTCTTTTTTTTTTTTTTCCAGAGCCATGGCAACATAATTTAGTGTACGTTATAGCTTCCTACTGTAGGGTCTCCCTAAATTCTGCTCTAAGCAAGCATGCGTGACTACAATCAATCTGGATCACATGCTTTAGTAAATTCAATTTACAAATGTCCCTCTTCAGACTACCCCTCCTTTCCTAGTAAAAATAAGACAGCATGTAGACAGACAGTTTTAAGAATTATCCCCTGAGCCCTGTTAAAGAAACCAATTCATAGATACTCATGTGTTAACCACATGTGTGTCACTTTGCCAGTAAGTACTTAGAAGTTAATGGTGATGGGGTAACAAAAATAGCTAAAATCATTGAAGGCCACTCAAAAGCATTAAACTTTTTTGAAAAATAATTAATCAGTTAACAAGCCACTAGGCTATCAACATGGTGTATCAGGGTAAGAGAAATTGTTAGCAGTCTTGCCAAGCCATTTTTAGCAATTCTTAGCTTTATTCAGCCACATCCTCCTCCTCCCTCCATTTCCATTTTTCCTTGCAAAGTGCAAACTGGTTGCCAAATTGCTATCCTGATTTCAGCAGTTCAGAAAGTCTCCCTAATGTAAATCAGCCTGTTCTGCAGACATCTCCCTTCAGCTGAGTCTGGCAGATTCACAATGAAAAGGGAAAAGACAATGGTAAAGTCAGTTCTTCTAAAGCACATTAGTTGAGAGCTAATAGCTGATTAATAAAATCTTCCCATCATTTAAAGATATATTTTCCTTAATAGTGAAAGCCAGTTTTCCTAGACCTCAAGTGAATGTCTAGTCTTCGAGATCAATTCCAGGGTACATTTACATTGCAATTAGCATGAGTTTTGCAGCTTGGGTAAGCATATGTGTGAATTAGCTTTTAATGTCAGATATTGGGCAAGATTCACCGGTGTCAAAAACCAACCAAAAAAAAACCAAACCAAACCACCACCAACAACAAAATGAAACCCACATGTGCTGTTATTAGGGACCAGTCAAACTAACGAACCGTGGGTGAGGTTGTAGCAGAGCATGCAGTTGATCTCTGCAGCAATTTCAGTGTTACTTTTGGATTGTAAGACAAGTAGTATCATCTTCCCCAGTGTACTCCAAGAATATGCCGACAATCTGCCTTTCTTTTCCTCTGTAAGACAAGAAGAGTGTCAGTGTGGAATGTGTAGCATGTGAGCTATGATTTTCTCAAGTCTTGAAAGTGACATTTTTTATATTTGATTATCAGTAACTAATGCATCCTATGTACTTCAAAATTCAGTGAGGTGTTCCCCTTTTTGATCTGCTAAAACATAAACCTAACTTGTTTTTTTTTAATGCTCTGATGCAAAGATATATGATTATAAAAAATGTTGTATCAAGGTGAAATGCAGATATTTTGAATAATATTTATAAATAATAAATGTGCATTTTTTGTCCAATTTTACTATTAGGTTTTAAGTGATTTTTAAAGATAAAAGATTTCACATGCAAACAATGTTCTTATAAAACAACTATGACTTTGTGGTCTTTATCAATTTCTTTACTTTTTTTTTCAATACTATGCAATATATATTATAAATAAAACATTTTCTCTCTACTGCAATTTATTAGAAATCTGTTATTGTTGGAGATTATTTTAATGTTCTCTGATGCATTTGACTAAATATAGCAAGAATCAATTGACTGCAATGTGTAATCTGAGTTTTGCAGGATACTTATTTGTATCTCTGGTATACATACATGTATAAAATAAAATCAGATAATACAAGTCATGAACACATCCTTCACTTTCCCAAAAGAACCTTTCCCAATGTCTTCCAGAAAACAATTTCCACAGAAGGGGAGGTGTGTCGCCTGCCTTGTGCCCGGGTGAGAGATACTGCTAGGAACATCACTCTCTTGGTTAAGCCCTCTGATTATTATCCACTACTGGTTTTCCACATTGAAAATGAAGAGGTTGGCAAAAGAAGTTCTTGGGTGATCAAAAGGGACTTCAGGGCTCTGGGAAGACTTCTGAAGGGATCAGAAGTACAAGTTGTGTTCTCCTCTGTCCTCTCAGTTGGTGACTGGGATCTGCACAAAAGGAGGAGGATGGACATGCTGAATGAATGGCTTTGCGAATAGTGTTGCACTCTGGGCTTTGAGTACTATGGTTTGGGATGCAGCCTTGAGAAAGGGGGAATGTTGATGGCGGATGGGAGCCAACTGACTAGAAGGGCCACAAATATTATTGTGAACAAGCTGGCTGGACTGGTTAGCAGGGCTTTAAACTAGATATGATGGGAGAAGGGGGTATACTGGGTGATAGAGAAGTGTGT
Source organism: Lagopus muta (assembly GCF_023343835.1). Lineage (NCBI taxonomy): Eukaryota > Metazoa > Chordata > Aves > Galliformes > Phasianidae > Lagopus > Lagopus muta. The sequence continues at coordinate 151,292,391 of NC_064433.1, read as the reverse complement.
GGGAATGCTGTCACTATGGGAGGTGGTAAGGGAAAACTCCAGTCTTGTTCTGGAGGTACTAGGGAGGGCTACTCTGAGAAGGCGAGGCCAATAGCTAAGTTGAAGTTCCTCTATACCAATGCACACAGCATGGGAAATAAATGGAGCTAGAACCTGTGGCACAATTGGGAAAGTATGACCTAATCATGGAAACATGGTGGGATGAACCTCACGATTGGAATACCCTGATTGAGGACTACAGACTTTTTAGAAGGGATAGACAGGATAGGAGGGTTTGCAGAGTTGCCCTCTATGTTAGGAAGTTGATAGATTGTAAGAACTGTGTCTGAGGAATGGACGTGATCAGGTTGAGAGCTTGTGGGTTAAAATCAAGGATTGGTCCAGTAAAGGGCATCTAATGGATGGGATCTGCTACAGGCCACCTGATCAGGAGGAGCCTGCTGAAGAGGCCTTCTTGCTTCAGCTGCAGGAGGTAATGCACTCACAGGCTCTTTTCCTAAGAGGGATTTCAACCACCCGGATATCTGCTGGGATAGTAGCATGGCGGGTGGCAGGCAATCCAGGAGATTCCTGGAGTCTGTTGTGGACAACTTCCTGGTCCAGGTAATAGATGGACCAGCCTAGGCAGCCTTGGTGATCATGCCTTGGTGGAGTTTGTGATCTTGAAGAATGCAGGCCTGCCAAAAAGCAGAGCTAGGACCCTATGCTTAAAGAGAGCAAACTTCCGGCTGCTCAAGGAATTGCTGAGTGGGATGCCCTGGGAAACTGTTCTTAAGGGCATGGGACAAATGCCCTAAAAAAGCTGGCAGCTCTTTAAGGACACCCTCTGGGAGTGCAATGGCTCCCCATCCCCCAGCAGAAGAAGTCAAACAGGGGAGGCAGGTGACCATTGTGGTTGTGCAAGGACCTGCAGCTTAAATTGAGAGAAAAGAGGGAAATGTACAGAAAGTGGAAACAGGGTCATGTATCCTGGGAGGAATACAGAGCTGTTGCCCATGCACGTAGAGATAGGATTAGGAAACCAAGGTGCAGATGGAGCTGAACTTGGCGGGAGATGTGAAAGATAATAAGAACGGGTTCTACAGGTACATAGGCAGGAGAAGACAGACTAAGTAGAGTGTTCCCCCTCTGATGAAAGGTAGTGGGGAGCTGGCTTCCTCAGACATAGAAAAAGCTGAGGTACTCAATGAGTTCTTTGCCTCAGCCTTCATGGGTGGTAAGGCTTCCTGTGTCTGCCAGGATCGTGAGACTCTAGGTGAGGGTGTGGGGAGTGGTTTCTGTCCCACTGTAACAGTGGAACAAGTCTGAGTCCTCCTCATGAAACTGAATGTGTATAAGTCCATGGGGCCGGATGATATCCATCCTAGGGTTCTGAAAGAGATGGCTGATGTAGTCACCGAGCTATTCTCCATCATATTTGGAAAATCATGGCTGTTTGGTGAAGTCCCTGGTGGCTGGAAAAAGGGAAATGTTATTCCCATTTTTAAGAAAGGGAGAAAGGAAGACCCAGGGAACTACAGGCTGGTAAGCCTCACCTCTGTGCCTGGAAAGATCATGGAGCAGATCCTCCCAGAAGCCATCTTAAGGCACATACGAGATAAAGAGGTGATTTGAGACAGCCAGCATGGCTTCACCAAGGACAGAATGTGCCTGACCAATCTGGTGGCCTTCTATGATGGAGTGACAGGTTTGGTGGATGGGGAAAGGACAGTGGATGTCATCTACCTGGACTTCTGCAAGGCCTTTGACATGGTCCCCCAACACAACCTTTTCTCTAAATTGGAGAGGTGTGGATTTGAAGGAAGGACTGTTTGATGGATTAGGAATTGGCTGGCTAGACACAACAAAAGGGTTGTGATCATTGGCTGTGTGTCAGGGTGGAGGCCAGTCAGAACCGGTGTCCCTCAGGGGTCCATTTTGGGGCCAGTGCTCTTCAACATCTTCATCACCACAGATGATGGCATCGAGTGCACCCTCAGCAAGTTTGCAAATGACACCAAGCTGAGTAGTGTGGTCGATACATTGGAAGGAAGGGAAGCCATCCAGAGGGACCTGACAGGCTGGAAAAGATGGCCCATGAAAATCTAATGAGGTTCGATTAGGCCAAGTGTAGGGTCGGGGCAATTCCAGGTATCTATACAGATTAGGGGAAGATCTCCTTGAGTGCAGCTCTGCGGAGAAGGACTTGGGGGTCCTGGTGGACGAGAAACTGGACACAAGCCAGCAGTGTGTGCTTGCAGCCGGAAGGCCAACTGTGTTCTGGGCTGCATTAAAAAAGGGGTGGCCAGCAGGGAGAGGGGTGATTGTCCCCCCTCAGGTCTTGTGAGGTTCCATCTGGAGTACTGCATCCAGGCCTGGTGTCCCTAGTACAGGAAGGACGTGGAGCTCTTGGAACAGGTCCAGAGGAGAGCCACTAAGATGATCAGAAGGCCGGAGCACCTCTCCTATGAGGAAAGACTGAGGGAACTAGGCTTGTTTAGCTTGGAGATGAGAAGGCTCCAGGGAGACCTCATTGTGGCCTTCCAGTACTTGAAAGGAGCAAGGGGAATGACGATGGATAGGGATAAGGCAACGGGGAATGGTTTTAAACTGAGACAGGGGAGGTTTAGGTTAGATATGTACCATCCTAATCTGTTTGAATTTTCTAGTAACGTGAACCTAAATATGCACAATGCAGAAGGTTTAAAAACATTTTCTCAATGATCAGGTAAGCGTACGTCATTTTTTCCAACGTATTCTCTGACTGTATGACCATACTGTTAAACAAAAGGGAGGCCATAGCTCCCTCAAGCACTGGATCCTCTATTTTCCATATTGCCTAACCACGACTTAATTCCCTGGTTCTCTTCTGAAGTGCCTCAAATAGCTGTTGCTGTGACAAAGCTAGGAATTGGCTAGAGATAGTTTATTGCAGAGATCATTCTCAAAAGGCATCATGGATGTGACTGTACCAGTCTGGACTCAGTCTAACCTAAACAATCATTCAACAGCATCCCAATCCTCAAATATCACCTAGGCCTTCACGGTACCTGTAAGGAAGACAATAAGTAAGATGCCTTCCTGGCAGCTGTGAAACACTGACTATGCTGATTTAGACAGTTGTAACTGGAACAAAACATGCAGTGAATAATAACATCTCATGGCCTCATGGCACTGAAGAAGACTCTGGGCCAACTGCTATATAGTGCAGACAGGATGAACCTGCTCTTGGTGTCGCTAAATCTGAGCCAGGCAGACTTGGAGTCAGTTTCAGTTTCCAAATTGTACGCTAGACTTTAGAAAATGAAGTTTCTATGTTTATAAAATTAGATTAATTAAAACATTATTTTTCATTATACCAATTTCCCTTAGCAGCTAAGGCAGATCTCCACTTACCAGACTGTTAATGATTTGTGTGATAATCAGATATAAGTTGATTTTAACTGTTTGTTCTAGTCCCTGGGGATTAGAATACCTTCATGTTTTAATGCTATTGTGGACCACTGAAAATCCCACTGATCAAGCAATGTGAGGTATGTTTATTCAGTTAATCCTAACAGCCCAAGCTTGTTCCAATTAATTTTATACCCAGACAACTGCCTGAACTTTTCAATGTATTCTGACAAAGTGCATGTAGATCTTCACAAATCACTTTAAAACAGAATAAATGTGTTGGCTACCTACAACACAGTTCTTGTTCTCTGCTATTGTTTTCTAAGGGACTTCATAGGTGTGTGACCACAGAGGTCACATCTATGAAGTTTTAAGATCAAATGAGCAGAAGGATTAAGGGAGCATAAGAATTAGTCCTACTTTTTCCTCCCTGAAAATTGTTCTAAATTATGATTATCTGTGATCCTGTGAGAAGGAAGGTTGGTTTGGTTTTTTTTGTTTTTTTTTTTTTGAGGTTTGTTTTTAAATTTACACTTATTTTAAATATTGTCTTCTCCATTCCAAGACACAATGCTTGTGTCTAGAGTTTGAACAGAGCTCCAGCTTTACTGGGCAAAAAAGTCTTTACATTTATTGAACCTTTCTCTGTGCTCTAAAAGATGATCTAGCAATGCTTGACCTCTCCTATGCAACAAATATTTATGCCGGGGCTTAGCTTCAGCACATGAAGGATTCTTCTGAAATTGGAATAGACTCAAGAATAGACTATTCTGGACTAGACTCGATATGGATTGAGTCTATATTAAAGCTACATATTCTTACCTATATACATAGGTATATACATATACATATATACAGGTATATACATACATATAACATCTGGCTGGTTTGAGAATTCAGCTTGCAACTGCACTGCTGTTAGGACAGTCCTAAGGACTATGCATGCACAGACTTAAAAAGGAAACTACTGGCCTGTTTTTCCTCCAAGGCTAACTTAGAGCTAGGATTGAGGCTGGAAAATGTTTTAACATGGGTTGCCTTGATCTGTAATGCCAACAAAGGATGGGCAGACCTACAGAAATGACAGACATCTTCCCCTCTTTTCCTTGTTTATAGGGCCATCTGGAATCTCTCTGAGTCCTATCAGATGAAATGCACCTGGAGGCCTTTCCTGGGCTAATGGCCTTCAGCAAGTTACTGAGGAAAAGAGAAAGAACCTGAATATTAGCAGTGTTCTGGATTGGCCCTTAGAAGTTTCCCCTTCATTTAGCTCAGGTGATTCCTGACAGACAGTTGGGGAAAAAAAGAGGGGAAAATAGTCAAAAGTATCCAAAAAGATCACTATCAAGTATTCTACCATGCTCTCCTGCATACTACAGCTCCCTGCTCACTTGCATCTCTAAGACCAAAGACCTCAAGGTTCTCCCAATCCTTATTATTGGCTTGATCCTTGTAGGCAGTTTTTTAACACAGCTCTTCGACACAGAAGCTGTTAGAATCTACAAAATCAGAATGTATTTAGCCAGTATAAGTATTTCCCAGGTATTAAGAGAAAGTAAGCTATGACTAACTGAGGTGGAATGGCTGAATCAGGAGTGGTTATGGCATTCCCACTGTTTACAGTTCAGTTCATGATTTTAGACTTTTGGCTTTCAGGTGCTCCATGTTTCTCATCCAGCTGGTTTTAAACTATCAGAAAACATGTGGTAGTTCCAGTATTCTGTGTTTGTTGTGGAGCTGTTGGCTCTTGGCAAGGTTATGAGCTGTCCAATTACCCTCCTTTCAATGAGTGTCCCTCATGACCTGGACCAACTCTGGAGCTGCTGGATATTCTGGAAACGGTGCAGTCTGGTCATCCACAGGAGAGGTGATGGGGAACACCAGTATCTGCTCTGCTGCCTGCTCTCATTCTGGGGCAACATTATCTCTAATGTTATTAAAAATTCACTGACAGACAGTTACTGGGTAAACAGCATTTGGTCCTTTAAGCCAAGAGGCCAAGCTACAGCAGCCTGTTAGAACCTTTCCCACTGGTATGTTTAAAGAAAGGTTGAGGTTTTCCTCAATGCCAACCATATCCAATACCTGATCTACCCCTTCTGCAGTGGAAAACTGTAATCACCTTTCTGCACACAGCCAGAAATGGACTCAGCAACATCTTATTCACTAGCACCCTTGGTCTGGGATGAGGAAATTCCTTTGAAGAGCAGGATGACCTGCTAAACTTCATCTCTTCGGCAACTCACCTATTCAAAAGGAGTATCAGCTATCTTCATTGGATAAAAGACAGTGTCTTGATGTCAGGAAAATAAGAGTGAGTTGCCTGGAGAAACAGGGTTTTGTTAACCAAGAGAAGGCTGGGGGGAACTGTTGGACTGGACACTGCTACGTAATTATGAAAGAAAGAGCATTATATTACACTAATGCCATGAATTTGAGGAGGATGCTATATCTGACAGTATCAGTTTCCAAGGACAGGGGTGGTGATATTGGCCTGCAGATATTTATCGACAGGTCATTCTCAGACCACCTGGAAATGTCCACTTGAGGGCACTGGGAAAGGTAAGTGCACCTGAGGTATTATCTGTATTCAGAGAACCTTGAAAAATCATCCTGAAAACAGTAGTGTAATTGGGGAACTCACCACTCACACTCTGAGCTGAGCTGATGCCCCATGGCAGTTTGTGCAAGCACTCTCCAGAGCAAGGAAGGGATTCTGAGCGTCTCTCAGAAATTCAGACAACCTACAGATACTGAGTAAAGAAAAATACAGCAATGACCAAAATGACTGGAAGTGAGAAGTTAGCAGTAGATGCCAATCCACTTTTCTTTCTAGATATCTCTCTCTTGCTTTTTCTACCCCTAGAGCAAGAAAATAAGACTGTTTTTTGTTGGCAGCTGCACAAAAAACAAAAGGCTGAGGAAAAGCTTACTGGAAATCATTCTCTACATCTTTCACAGAAGGAGGGCAGGAGTGGGGGGAGTGCACAGCAGGGGCAAACGTGGTGGTTTGGAGAGCAATTGCAGGGCTTCGGGAGAGACAACAGGAAGCAAGAATTGACCGTCTCCCTGTCCAGCACAAACACATACAGACTTAACCTACAGCTGAACTTTTGCCCTTGAGTGACTAGTGCCATTAGGATGCAGGTCAAAAGGTTGCAGGGTGACAGAAAATGGAACTTTACTGAATGAAAGAGAAAATGAAAAAATTCCTTTGTTTGCTTAACTCCGTGTGGTTTGTGTAGCCACAGTTATCCCATAATGGAGTCCAGAGTGAAAAAGTAACTTGATTTATCACATGCAAAGGAAAAATAAAAGGGGGGGAGGGGAAGGGAAGAGGAGGAAGTTGCTAAGGGAATAACTAAAAAAAGAAACAAATAAAGTCCCCCAATCCCTAAAAGAATAAATGCAACTTTAATCAGTACAAGCCCATTTATATAAATGAGGCAGAGAGGCAGAGAAAGAATTTTTGTTCCTTAGGAATAAATGTATACTTCGAACACCAGTGTATATATCAATATATATTTAGGACACCAGTGATGCCTCTTAAAAGAATATTCTTTCAGTTTGAATAAGGAAAAATGTGTGTGTATGAGCATGTCTAAAAAAATTTTGGTTCAATACATATTTGTGTGCCAGAAATTTGTATGTGCAGACCATCTGCATTTATATGCAGATACAAAACACCAGATGTTTAAAATCAGTCTGAAGGTGAAAAGCATCTCCACATAGGTAGAGTAAAAGGGTACAACCATAGGACTCTGGTAAAACTGGAGATTCCAAATGATTTCAATAAAAGATAGCTTGAAATCTCAGCAGCATATTTGGCATGCTTAATGTTTTCTTAATTTCTTGGCAAAACATGGTTCATCAGTAAAGATGCAGTTATCTAAATTCAAATGCTTTAATGCTGCTATTACTCCTTGAATTAGATCCACAGAATTATTAGGGCTCATGTACTAATTCTGAGCTCTCTTACTATAAAGAAAATAGTAGAACACAAGAAATCTAACAAAGTTCAAAAATGGGCCAGATAGTGATCTTCAGGGTATACAGATATTCCCAGAAACATCCAAATAATAGATTTGTCAAAGATAGACCCTTAATGAAATTAATATTTCATGACCTGGTTTTCAATGTCAATAAGGAACAAATTTTGCCATTTGTGTGAGTACAAAAGTGCTGTGAGTGTAAGGAGCAGTATGGTACTCTGTGTGTGCTTTCATGCATAAACACATAAACTCTGAGGCTGAGAAGCTCTTTGGTGTGAGCAGAGTATCAGAAGTTCCCAGATGGGCTTCTACATCTTCACCATTATTCCCCTTCCTTTTCAGCACTCTTCTTTTCTCTCTTAGTCAGCTCATGGCACCTGCATTGCTGCAATAGTTACATCTGTGTACTCTGTGTGCCCAACAGCCTGTCTTTTTTTCTTTGTGAACAACTAAACCACGTCAGTAACCACCTAGTTCCAGACAAGGACATCCTTTACAGATCACGTCTTTATGGACCTTCTTTTCCAAAGTATATTTATGTCTTGTTCCCATACACGTTTACAAACTTGCTTTGCTGTCTGACCTGAAAAAGCCTATTCCATTGGCATGTGCTATTTTATATTTTCCTTCAGGTTTTCGATCAGGCTGTCTGATTTTATCTAGTGTAAGTGTTCCCTTTTTGTTCTCATTAGCACACTGTCTAAAGTAATAGGGTCTTCATTCCTGGCTAAAGTTTTCAGTTTGCTTGGGTAATATAGTAGTTATTAGTAATAATCTTCTTGATCACACAAAGCTAAACTCCAGTAACTCCAGAGTAACTCCACTGACTTTAAGAAATAACCCAAGTTTTTATGTATATAATAGAGAACAAAATTTTCTCCTTATTTTGGGTTTTCTGTTTACATTTAGACTCTAAGTAATTACCATATCCCCCCTTCCACTCCCAAAGATTGTAGAAAATGTTGCTTTAAAAAAAATGCAAAAAGCAGTGTATAATGAAGTGTATTTCACATGTGATATTATGAATGAAATTTGAGACTGTGAATCAAATGCCTCTAAAATTCCTTAAAGCACTGTTTTTAAAAATAACTTGTTTTTTCATGAAATCTTGATGACACTTCATTTTTTCAATCTCTCTGTTTCCTTTTCACAGCCATAGTTAGGCATATCATAGGTTACTGGCTGGTAACGTCCCCTTGAAAACAATGAAACCTGCTTTTAAAATCGTGGAAAGAATCTGAAAAAAGTATTTTATATTTTGTAAAGCAAACTTGTTTCTGGTCTAAGATACTTTATGCCAAGTTTCAGTGAATTCTTACAGCCAAGTTATACACTTCCTCTGACAATTTTTTAGTTCTAATAGACAGTTTGGATATGTGGTATTGTTATTGAAATGCTAAAAGGAAAACTCAGCAACTCATTATGTTAGGGAACTAGCAGCTGTAGACAGTTATTATGATTTTTTAGTGTTGTTTCTGTTCAGCAGGTATTAACATGTTTGGAAACAGGGCAAAAAAGATGGTAATAAATGCTAGAATTTTTTTGTGGGTGGATGAATGATCATGCTTCAGAACAGTGCCAGAGACAGTAAGTAACTTGTGGAAAGCATTGTTCAAAGCAGAGATACCTGGGGAGTAGAAGTATTGTGCATTGTATACTGTATGCCAACCTTTTGGGAAGTTATGTCAGAGGGGTGAAAGAAATTAAAAAGCAAACCAAACCAACCAAACAAAAAAAAACCCCTATTTCATTATTTTCACCTACTCACTAGGAATCTGATATGTGGAAAATATGAATCTAGCAATCAAGCTTGCCTTTCTCAACAATAGCATTTGCTCAGTGGCCAGTATACATGCATCTCTATAAACTAAGCCAATATTTATGTACCATAATAGAGGATTTCTAATGCTATTATAAAAGAGAATGTAAAAAATGTTGAAGACTGAATGAATTTCTTTTGTAACAAACTAACACTTAATTTGAGAATGGACAAAGCACTTGTGGATGCCTCTTTTAATCAAGAGATGTGAAATGTCTTATAAATTCTACTAATAAGTAGGTTATTCACTTACAAGCAATGGATGACATTAGATATAAGACTTGTAGATGGTTGAAGGTAAAGTTTATGAATTTCTCTCATAACATTTAGAGATGAACCATTTCATGTTTTGTCACTCTTTGTTGAGTGTAGAAAGATCCAACCTCCAATTAGCACTGATAGTATCATGACTGCAGTCTTGATGTTGAATATAGCAGAATCTATTTGTACAAAAACAAGATTATCCTATTTAATACTAAAAAAAGCTCACACTGACAAAATGTGGATCATTTGAAAAATTGAATACCCTCCTTAAAAGCAGAACAAAAATAGGTTAATTACTTTTCAGATATCTGCAAGTGCCATGTGCAATCAGCCCATAGCTTCTCTGTATAGAACTGCCAGTTTGGGCTGGCAGTGCTAGATAGGGGCTACTGCTGGGGAGTAACTAAGATGCTCCCTCATTTAACCCAGACCATAGAACAGCTGCCGGATATGAATGCCTTTCAGTCACCATTGATCAGAGATCGATTTGAATTAATGACCTAGAAATAAAAGGCTTCATACTGAAGAATAAATTTCCTATACCATTCTGTCTTCAGTAATGAGAAATGCAACTGTCTGGCACATTTAACATTCAACTAGTTAAATACAAAAGAAATAGATGACCTTGAATTATAATAATATGAAAAATCCCTAATATTTTTCCCTGTTATGTGATTTTTTTTGTCTCTTTGTTGTTTATTATATTTTTTAATACGTCCTCACTGAAGTTGACAGTAAGGTATTACTAATATTACTAACATTAGGCAATTACAGGAAACTAATATGTTGTCTTCCACGCTTCCTCATAAAAACTTTTTTTAAGAATAGTTTCTCAATCCTTAACTTCTTATATTGCATTCACATCTTCAGGGAATTTGTACTTTCAGTTTCTAGGCTAGACTGCTCAGAACTTAGATTCCAGTCTTTGGCTTTGCAAGGACTACTTGCATGGCCTTGGCAAGCTGTTTAGAGTTTCTCCATCTCAGTTTTCCACTTACAAATGGGAAAAGTAATGTTTCCCTATCCTGGGAATATTTTGAAATTAAAGTCACAGATAACTGACTCTTATACGTACATAGGAACGAACAAACCTTGACAATCTTACTGGGCTTTTCTGGCTAGCTAATATTTCCTTTGAAGATTGAGTTGGGAATACAATCTGAAATATCAGATTTATGGATATCATTTTCAAGCTTAGGATTCTTAGAGACAAAAACAAACAACACCCTTCTCTCCCCAACCACTGAGGAAAATGGGTCAATTGAAAATTATCAGAATGACAGGTTTTTCCTTTCATTAGGATTACAAAACACTCAGCGTTAGTAAGAATTGTAGAGTTTTCTCTGACAGAATTAATTATTCTGAATGATTAGTTTGTTATGCTCCTTGCAGGCACCAAGTTTGGAAGAGGAAGTGCTTTGTCTTTCGATTAAAAATATCCGAACAGCTTGTGGAGTCATGATGTGAGAAACCAAAACAAGTCCTTAACCGTAGATAAATGAAGGTTGGCTGATCTCAGTTTGCAGAAAGCCAGAGGAAGCCCTCTGCTCTGACCCCATGCCCTCTGGCATCACAGCTGGTGCATGAGCACAAAGACAACTTGGATGTAGATGCTGCTGTGGGCATTTTACACAAGCTAGATAGTAAATTTGTCCATTTATGAGTGTCCTGCAGGGGTTCCCACCGACTCAGAAGACAAAGCAGGGATTGAAGCAAACAAAGCATATCCATAAAATCCTCTCTGATTGCCACTATTAATAAAAAGGAAGGCCATAAACAAATTTATTGTGTACTGTTTCTCAACTGGGGGAGCAGGAAAGCAAGAAATGCCTTCCCTGAAATGAACAGGGTGCATGTGCTACAGAGGTTGAGTGGAGGAACTGTAAATGCAGTATGAAGTATTGCTCTGGCTGCCAGAAATGTTTTGCTTTACACTTATTATGGAGCTATAGACTTCATCTGATCCAAAATCTCAGACTGACTTGGTGATGCTTGCAAGGTCTCATCTGCAGCAAACGTAAAACACATATTGGGATTTCTGAAGTGTGGTTTTTTTTGTTTTTTTTTTTCCTTTATAAAAATTCAGAAATGAGAAGAATACTTTTGAAACTATCCTTGCACATGTTAGCATGCTCTACTGAGATCAACCTTCAGCTTGCTTATTGTTCATTTTCCTTCAGTCCTTCTAGCAATAAAGAGAAAATTCTTATTTTTTATGCCAGCACCCCTATGAAGGAATAACATAAAGCATTAGACATATTCCAAAAATCACAACAGTGTTAAACAAATGACTCAATTTCTGGGGAATTATTTATAGACAAAATGACATTTCTTTTGAAATGCCAGGCCTCGTGGTGCCTTCCAGTCCTATATACAGCAAGACTGATTCACTCAATGGTTCACACATATTCTTCCTGGGCTCACTGCACTGGTTTCCTTCATATGTTAAGGAGTTCTGCAAAATACTGCAGAGGCTGGTAAAGTGGAAAATAAGGATACCAAAGTAGAGGCTAAAGCGAGGCTGATAACTCAGTAATCTCCACAGTTTTTGTTGATGGAAACACTTTTTGCATGACTATGCATGTACTTATTCTGCTATAGTCCACCTTAAACTTCAGGTATCCATGTGGAAAACTTTACTACTTCTCAAAGCTGTGCTATGAAGTCATGTGTATTTATGTTAACTGGACAGTGATGATCCAAGGCAAAACATATTAACTATAAGTGAATGTTCCCACATAAGTCCAGCAAGTGGTAAAGAGTTGTTGCCCTGCAGAGGTATCTGGCCAGGGGTAAAGACCATTAGAATGCTTTGAATCAGTCCCTGGCAGCTGAGGTGTACAACAGAATCATAGGTCATTAGAACATGAAGATATGGCTTGTTCTGTAAATTTTCTGTATTGAGCTTGGATCTTTTTCAGATACTTGTTTTTTAGGAGTTAGGAGAAACTTTATACTGAAGAAGACTGGATAGCTATCATGGCACTTAATTTACTTCCCAGGGGACTTAGAATCAAACATTGCCAAGATGTCCACGAGGATTTTTTTCTTTTTTGCTTAGCTTTAATTAGTGCCAGGTAAGTGCTGGGTAGAGACCAGACACCTAGTGTAGCTGGAATTAATGGTCTGGAAACAACTAAGAAAAGCCAGTTTCCGTGTTTTACATCTAAGGCCTAATATCACGTGGTTACACTCTATCATTGCAGTAACGCTGACAGCGATGCAGGAAATAGCCTGGAGAAACGCCCTCATTTTATTTCTTTTGGAGCTCATTTGTTTGAAACATCCAGTGACAAAATTATGATGTGGTTTTAACAGGAGTATGTGTCTAAACTCATACTCCTGCTTTTTCTGCAAATCCAGGTTGGAAGATCTCATTTTTCTCCTCCCACACATACACTCTCTGCCAACTATACAAACAATGACCTGCATTCATTCACACTGTAACTCTGTTGACATCATCAGGCTACAGCAGAGACAAATATGGTACTGCAAGGTGAAGTGCTATGAAATAGTTTGATTTTGCTCTCTTACCCAAAGAAAATGCACTGGAAACATCATACTTCGATGCTGACATACAAGAATGTCTTCATCATGATCAGGTGATGGCTATTCCTCCAAATCATGAGATTATTTTTTTTTTAATAGGGGCTTGCATTGCAAATGCAGTATGTGATGTTTTATTTTCTATCTCAGTATAAAGCTACAAGTTTTTTATTATTCTATTCTATTCTATTCTATTCTATTCTATTCTATTCTATTCTATTCTATTCTATTCTATTCTATTTATTTATTTATTTATTTATTTATTTATTTATTTAGAATTATCAACACAAGGTTTTCTATTTTGTTTTGTTTCCTAAATGATAGGCATTTCCTGCCTTCCTTCTGTTTTTAGGAAGATTTTACTTCACTTGCATGAGATCATGGTCAAAGGTGGCATTCTTCTGGAGACTATGCATGTACAAAATTGGCTTAAGTAATGGCATTAATTGCATTTTAAGAGCACAGAGTCAAGAAGAACTGAGAATTGGTGTCACTCAATGTAGTAATGTCTTTTAGCTAGTTAAAGTGAAAGCAGTGCACTTGACCTTGTGCTAGGACACTAACTCAGTCCATGAATAGGATGTGGTACTGCTGGAGTATAGAACTTGCAGAGAGATGTGGTTGATAGAGCAGAAGGAAGGGATGCCATTCAGAGGGTCTTAGATAACCTCAAAAGGTGAGTCCTTATGAATCTAATAAGGTCCAACAAAGCAAAGTGCAAGCTTTTGCAGTTGGGTTGAGGTAATCTCAGATATGTATGCAAAGTGGGAAGAGAACTTGAGAGTAGCCCTGCTGAGAAGGATTTAGGGGTTCTGGTGATGAAAACTTAACATGAACCAGCAGTGTGTTCTTGCAGCCTGGAAGGCCTGGGTTCCATCAGAGGCAGGGTAGCCAGAAGGGCAAGAGAGATGGTTATCCCCCTATATTTTGCCCCCATGAGCCCCCATCTGGAGTACAGTGTCCAGGTCCGGTGCCCCAATGCAGGAAAGATGTGGAGCTGTTGGAGAGGGTCCAGAACAGGGCCATGAAGATGATTCAAAGGCTGGAGCTCCTCCCCTGTATAGAGATAGGCTGAAGGAACTGGGCTTGTTCAGCCTGGAAAGAAGAAAGCTGTGGAAAGACCTCACTGTGGCCTTCCAGTATTTATAGCAAGTTTATAAATATGAGGGAAATCCCCTTTTTACATGAGTAAATAGTGATAGGACAAAGAGGAATGGTTTAAAACTAAAGGAGGGAAGATTTAGACTAGATGTCATGGGGAATTTTTTTACTGAGAAAGTGGTGAGGTGCTGGAACAGGTTGCCCAGAGAGGTGGATGCCCCATCCCTGGAGGTGTTTAAGGCCAGGTTGGATGGGGCCCTGGGCAATCTGATCTAGTACTTGATCTAGCAGCTGGCAGCCTTGTCTGTGTCAGTGAGATTGGAACCTGATGATTCATGAGGTCCCTTCCAGCCCATTCTATGATTCTATAATATCTGATTTTTTGAGTTTTCTTTGGCTTTGGTACAATCAAATTCAGATTAACTTCCTGCAAAATTGGTATAATAATATTTAAACATCTGTAAAAGACTCAATTAGTTAATTAACAGTTATACAGTCATCAGAGATCGTTGCTTGTGATGTGCTGTGCTAATTTTACAAGAAACTTCATTGAAAATTTAATAGAGAATTAAATGGGTTTCAATTTCTTATGTTATTTGAATTAAATATGTTTAAATTATTTTGTATTCTTTAACACAAGAAAATAAAATGACATTAGTAGCATATCCTTCCCTCCCCCAGAAAAGAAAAAAAGTAAGGATTCCAAGCTGTGTATGCAAGGTTATGGTATCAGAAAGATTTTGTATTAAACAATCATCTAAAAAGTTTGGAAGGGGCGCTATACCTTTCCTTTATGCCTTGTGAAGCTGATTATCATAGTATTGCCTGGCTCATACATAACACAAATAACCCCATGCAGAGAACAGTTGTACATGATGGGAATTCAGCCCTTGGTGCCAGTCCTTCAAAAATTTATAGTTCCTAGAAAATTGGATAGAGGTGAAAATAGCCAACTGGTTCAGAATGAAGCTGTGGTTGTATTTGCCCAGACAACTTTTGCAACAATTTGTAGTCACTGCATGTAGCAAGGCAGAGTTCTACACTAAAATGCATATGCAATTTACTGTAAGGCTTCTTTATCATGGAACATCACAAAAGGGCTGAGGTTATAAGGGACGTTAAAGGTTACCTAGTTCCAGAATGTCCCTGCTATGGGCAGGGTTGCCACCCAGCAGATCAAGCTGCCCAGGGCCCCATCCAACCTGGTCTTGAATGCCTCCCAGGATGGGGCACTCACAGTCTCTCTGGGATCCAGAGCCCCACCACTGTCTGAGTAAAGGATTTCTGCCTAACATCTCATCTAAATCTCTCCTCTTTTAGTTTAAAGCAGTTCCCCTTGTCCTATCACTATCTACCTATGTAAAAATTTCCTTCCTGTTTAAAAGCTCCTTTCAGGTACTAGAAGGCCACAATGAGGTCTCCTTGGAGCTCTCTTCTCTCCAGACTGAACAAGCCCAACTCCCTCAACCCTTCTTTGTAGGAGAGGTGCTTCGGACTTCTGATCATCTTTTTAGCCCTCCTCTAGATCTTCTCCAACAGCTCCACGTGTTCCTTGTGCAAATGGCCTTCATATGGGGCCTTATGATGGCAGAGTGGAGGGGAACAGTAACCTCCTTTGACCTTCTCGCCACTTTTTTTGATGCAGCCCAGGATATAGTTGGACTTTTGGGCTGCAAGCACAACTTGTGGCTCATGTCCAGCTTCTTGTCCACCAGAACCTGCAAGTCCTTCTTGACAGTGCTGCTTTGTATGAATTCATCCCCTAGCCTGTATGCAAATCTGAAACTGCCCTGACCTAGGCGCAACACCTTGCACCTGACCATGTTGAGCCACATCATGTTCATGTAGGCCCATTTTTCAAGCTTATCCAGCTTATCCCTTCCTTCTATTGTGTCAACTGCACCATTCAGCTTGGTGTCATCCACAAGCCTGCTGAGGATGCAGTACTCCCAATCCCATTCTTTCTGTCACTGATAAAGATGTCAGAGTACCAGACCCAAGATGTGCTGCTGTTCTTCACTGTCCTTTACTCTGTCCTTCATCTGGATGTGGAGCTGTTGACCGTAACTCTGGCTGCAACCATCCAGTCAATTCCTTATCCATCCTTCACCATTATCCACTGAATAGTCCACAACTCAAATCTGTATCTCTCCAATTTAGAGACAAGGAAGTCATGTCAATTTGTAGCAGAGCTGCTCACAGTGTTGACTTGCCAGTTTAGGGGATAAATGAAGTATCCATGACCTCTAGACAAATTGAGACGATGTGGTACAAGTTCTGAAAAAAAATTTTCTATAGTAAATTAAAAATGGAAATGGGGGTGTCTCCTAGTAAGATACACTTAATTGTCTCATCTTCATGTTTCATATATGATGAGTAAACAATTATTAGTCTCCCTAGGAAACTAAGAAGACTAGCAGATCTCTTTTGTCAGTGTGTGCTGGAGAATTTAAGACACAGTTCATTGTGTCCAATCAGACAGAAAATAATATGCAGTGAAGTGCCTGGCTGAATCCACGTCATCCATCAACATGTCAGGCTGGGCTAGGCTAGCATATATGAGCGTACCATAACTGAGTTTAGAGGGATACTATAGTACCTATATTTTTTATGAGTAGTACACAGACAAATACATGCCATTTTTATAAATTCCTAAATTAAAAGGAAGTGTTTAGTTCACAGAAGTATCCATAATCACAAAGGAGTTGAGGCTGGTGGGGGAATAATCTTCCTGCTTAGAGCTGAGTCACCTGGAGCATGTTACTCATATGCAGTGTCCAGTTGTGTTTTGTAGATCTCCAAGGACAGAAACTCTACAACCTCCTTTGGGATCCTGTTCCAGAATTTCAACACTCTCAGAATGAAAAGTTTTTACTTAGGTCCAAATGGAATTTCTAGAGTTAGTTACTTCTTGTCACTGGATATCTCTGTGAAGAGTCAGTCTTCTTTGCTCCTCTCAAGGGATGTTTATACACGATTCCTTCTGAGCCTCCTCTTCCTGAAACTAAACAATCCAAGATCTCTCAGCCCCTCCTCTTATGTCAAATCTTCCGATCCTGTAATTAGTTTTATAGCCCTGCACTGAATTTCCTCCAGTTTATCTGTGTCTCTCTTGTTACTGGACCTGTGTAGAATGAGAACCAGCATTCCAGATGTGTTTCCCAAGTGCAGAATAGAGAAGAAGGATTATCTTCACTGACATGTGCTGTATGCATTCCAAGAGTAAGATGGGCTTCCTCTTTTGTGAAAGAACATGCTGCTGGTTCACAACTGAACTTGGTGTCCACGAAGATTCCCATGACCTTTTCTAGAAAACTGCTTTCCATCTGGTAAATCCTAAGTATGTACTGGTACATGGGATTGTTCCTCTCCAAATGCAGGTCTTCACAGTTTTGTTCGTGTTGCTTCATGAAGCAGATTTCTCCAGACTGTCTAGGTACTTCTGAGCACATCCACCTCTTGTGTCAACTGTTTCTCCCAATTTTGAATTGGCTATGAACTTATTGAAGAAACATCCAGTTACATCATCTTGGTTGTTAATAAACTTTTAGGCACAGCGTATGATATTTCTGAAATCAGTAGATCTCTGCTGATTTATGAAGATTATGCATTTATCACCATATACTGATTTTTTCAAAAGGAACTGGTAGATCACACATGCATTGTAGTTGCATGATAATGATAGAAAATGATTTTTTTTTTTTTTTTCTGCTTTCTTTGGATTATAAAATTTTGGTCTGCCTTTTGGGCTTTGAGCTGTGTGGTAAAAATTACCGCTGAAGAAAATTCTCTCACCACTCAAATTGTACACTGTCTTTTTTTTTTTTTTTTTTTTCCCATGGCTCAGAAGCAGTCCTCAAGTAAGTCATAGTTATCCCACCACACAGAATCAAATATGAAGTTGCACAGAATATACTACATTGTGCATGTATGGAACATAATGAGAAAAGCTAAATGATGTCTCGTGTTGACAAATTCAGCCTTAAAACTGAACAAAATGCTAGGAGTTTTCAAGAAATTCTGGGTAACTATCCCAGATTTTTGCTATTTTTCTCCACAAGACAAAGACGATGGCATCGAGTGCACCCTCAGCAAGTTTGCAAATGACACCAAGCTGAGTGGTGCAGTCGATACAATGGAAGAAAAGGAAACCATCCAGAGGGACCTGACAGGCTTTAGAAGTGGGCCCATGAAAATCTAATGAGGTTCAATAAGGCCAAATGCAGGGTCGGGGCAATTCCAGGTATCTATACAGATTAGGGGAAGATCTCCTTGAGTGCAGCCCTGCGGAGAAGGACTTGGGAGTCCTGGTGGATGAGAAACTGGACACGAGCCAGCAGTGTGTTCTTGCAGCCCGGAAGGCCAAGTGTGTTCTGGCTGCATTAAAAAAGGGGTGGCCAGCAGGGTGAGGGGTGTGATTATCCCCCTCTGCTCAGCTCTTGTGAGGCCCCATGTGGAGCACTGCATCCAGGCCTGGTGCCCCTAGTACGGGAAGGACATGGAACTCTTGGAACAGGTCCAGAGGAGAGCCACTAAGATGCTGGAGCATCTCTCCTATGTGGGAAGGTTGAGGGAACTGGGCTTGTTTAGCTTGGAGAAGAGAAGGCTTCACGGAGACCTCGTTGTGGCCTTCCAATACTTGAAGGGAGCATATAAACAACAAGTGGAATGGCTGTTTACGAGGGTGGATAGTGATAAGGCAAGGGGGAATGGTTTCAAACTGAGACAGGCGAGGTTTACATTAGATATTAGGAGGAAATTCTTCACACAGAGGGTGGTGAAATGCTGGGACAGGTTGCTCAAGGAGGCTGTGGATGCCCCATCCCTGAAGGCATTCAAGGCCAGGCTGGATGTGGCTCTGGGCAGCCTGGTCTGGTGGTTGGAGACCATGCACATAGCAGGGGGGTTGAAATTCGATGATCATTGTGATCCTTTTTCAATCCAGCCCATTCTATGATTCTATGATTCTATGATTCTATGATTCTATGATTCTATGATTCTATGATTCTATGATTCTATGATTCTATGAAATACATCTCCAATACCTTATGTGTTATGATATTAATGATCAGAAACCTAGGCTAACTATCAGAAATAGTCTTTCAGTGAGACTTTCACATGTGCAAAACTGCCACTTCATTCCTGTTGCCTGTTCTGCAGAGTAATTCTTCAGAACTGGGCATAAGAAGACAGCAGGGAAAAACACCTGGTCCTCTCCATGGCTATGAGCCATCTCTTAAGGACAGGAAATTTCATCACAGCAAGACAAGAACAGGCTCTCAAAAAGGCAGTGAGCATGCTATAACACTACTTGTATGGAAATCCAGGTGGTTGCAGATTAGGTATTTTGAAACTGGTCAAATACTGTGGAATAGACAAACCTCTAACTTGATTAATTGGTCTCTTCATCAGTTTCTCTGATACATGCTATGGCTGGAAGAAAATGAAGGTGTTTTCATTTCCAGTTCTTTCCATGCCATCTTAAAGGAATGCCAAGTGATAAAAAATAGGAATGCTATTGCTACAGAGTGAATAAATACTTGTAAGCGAAATCTGCCCATCAATACCTGCAATATATGTTAGATTTAGAAGGAAAGATCCTAAGGGAAAAAAAGATTATCCACATGATAACAGATCAAGCTTTAATTTCCTGTTTGCTAATGAGAAATGAGATGAATCATAGAATCATACAATGACCAAGTTTGAGAAGACCTCCAAGATCACTGAGTCCAAGAGATTAAAGAGTGATTTTTCAGTCAATCAGGTCAACAGAAATCAGTCATATAAGTCAGATCCTTACTGCCAAACTAAGGTTTCCTGCAGGTCTTTTCCTCTAAGGCTCAGATAATAACTAAATAAATCCTCCCTATTTTTTTTTTTTTTTTTTTTACTTTTTTCACTCAGGTCAGGGTATCCTCTATGTCCACTTATGTATGGATTTAGGTCACCTCTTTCAGTCCTACAAAGCCCATCCAAGGCCATTCTTCTGGCTACTGCTTTGCAAACTCATGTATTTTCACAGTTTATCTTCCACTTTAGGCACAACTCAGTGTGTTGTTTCCTAACTCCCTGGAAACACTGGTGTTATAATGATGTTATATTGGTCTTTCCTGGAAGGTAGATTTCATTGGCAGGAACCTGACTGCAAGCTCCTCGGTGATGTTCTCCTCTACAACAACCAACTTACTCCTTAAAGCATATAAAGAACATGCGCCTTGGCTGCATGACTTGGACACAGCACATAGCTACCTCATCACCAGCTTGAACTTGTCAAATTTGTGAGTTATGTAAGTTGCTCTGAGAGTAAATTCTCAGCTACAAAACATGTTTTTTTCAATATCGTCACTACCTTTAGGTACGCACTGAAGAAGAGATGAAGAAGAGTCTGTGTGCTGTGCTTGTCAAAATCTGCACCAGTGTAAGTGATAATTATTGCTATCATCACTGTTGAAATGCACCACCAAGTGTGTCACTGTTCTCACATCTGCTGTTTGGTCTCCATAGATATTCAGTAAGTGTTGACAATTGTCACTGGGTGCCATCTTTCCATGTGGAGGAGTTCAATTTCACACCTTCGCTTCATACGTACAGAATTCAATCTCTACTGCCATACCACCGACATCTGCCTCTGCTGTTGTGGGACAACATAACAAAACAGGAGGCATTAATTTTGGAGCAGCCCTCCTACATTTTTATCAACCTGGGTTATGCAAAAATGGTTTCATTTTGTTCCTTACCTCAAAATATACTCATAAAATGTCTTCATTAAAACTATGTTGTCACAATTTGAAATGAAATACTTAGTTAAAAGATATTTCTGATAATGTTCTTAACTGGGAATGGTCCAAAAAAAAGTTAGAATTAAATTGTTAATTATAGCTTAATTTACTAAAATAAACAGTCTCATTGATTTCAGTAGAATTACATGTATTAGTGAAATGAGAAAGTTTTCCCTGAGGTAAACCCTTAAATTAAAAGATGATGGAAATCTTGGTTTAAGTAACTGTTGAATGAGTTTGAAATATGTACCTCTGATTTTTATTTGTTTGTTTTGGTGGTTTTTTTTTTTTTTTTTTTTTTACATTTAGGTGTTGTATGCTTGCTTATTTATAGTTCAATGGAAAAGAAAGAAGTTAAAAAAAAGTTAGCATATTTCTATGTTTCTCTTCTTTGAACTTCACTTGAAATAATTGATAGTTTTAATGTGTTGGGTTTTTTGAAAATAATTGATTGTAGAAAGCTAAGTCAAAATGTTTGGCGTGTTCTTTTGAATTAGGTAGATTTTATCTGCTTTGTGTTGTTTACTGTTTGATATACTGGATTTGTGTCATCTAAAAGTCTGGATCAAGATGGCAATCCTGTTGTGCCATGCATGCTGAATCCTCCTTTCAGTGAGGCAGAGAAGGAATTTTGTGGCCCATACCAACATTAGTTGCATGCACAAATTTGAAGAGCTACATTCCACAAGAGCATGTCTATTGCTGTGCACGTGAGTGTGAGTGTGTGTGGACACCACTTGCCCACGCACGTGTGCACTTTGCCCTTGCTTTGGGAGTCTGATGCACAGTGAGAGAATTTTAATCCAATTTTTTGACCTTTCTGAGAAGTGAAAGGAAAGTTGGGAGGGAGAAGTGTACACACCTGCAGTTTATTTCCTTTAAAGAGATGCCTTTAAGACAATAGGGATGAGATAGAAGAGGAAAACTGCTCATTTCCAGGAGATTTGTTCTCAATCTGTTTAATACTCAGCCTCAGATGTTGACAGTGAACTGTCACTGCTGAAATGAAGAACAGTATTTCCAAGGGGTCATGGAGCAGTGAGTGCAATTGATTAGAGGTATAAGTCTTAAGATGGCAGCAGGGAAAATGTTCAGTGACCACACCAATGTGCTAAATGACCTTTCCTCCAGATGCGCATAAGATTATTTTTTCAAAGCTGAATTTGCATTCAGGTGCTTTTGCTTAGCTAGTATTGAAGTGATAGGAAGCAGAGCAACTGTCTATGGGAAGATAATTTAGGATAAAGAGTTCATGGAGCATTTACTGAGCATGAAAAATGCCAGACTGATATTTGAAAACAGAACTACAAGGGAATCCAGAAATAAAGTGCAAGAAGCATAACTTAGGTAATATTTCTTGGTGATAACTGATTACCATTTAGAGAGCATTCCTAGACCACTGATGTCAGTGGCAGCTTTTCAGGAGATGTTTGGCTGGGCCTTTAGTGTCTTGACCAGTCCATACAGATCATTTCAACTGTGTGATTGAATACTATTTAAGGCAATAGACTACTAAGTAACTACATTACTTATGACAAGGCACATTTTTTTTCTCTGTTTAAGTATGACATTTTCTGCATTTCTCTTAAGACTTCAGTTCAAATTTTGGTATGTAAAAATTAAGACTAGGCTATTTTAACCATGTTAGAGCCTGGTACCTATTTGGCATATTGTTTGCTCAGTAGAAGAAAATACAGGTTGCAGTATAACCAAATTCAATCCATTATTATACTCTTGCCACATGTTACTATGCCCTATGCCATTCACCTCTCATTTGGTTATGAAATCTTTTTCAGAAACAGAAATTCTTTGTTCTTCCCATTCTGTTTATGCCATTCTGTGCTCTGATCCTTACTGATGTGGAGAAATTTTCTGCTTTTTTTTATGATCTAAAGCAGATTTGAATGTAACATTCCAAAGATGAAAGCTTCACTAACAGCAGTGTGGGGTTCCTGGCAGAAATCTCTGTTCTCAATATCCTCTGTCAAAAGAAATGTTTTTAGCTACAAGACCAATTCATACTCTTCACAGCTGAGCAGTGAATGAGCCTGCCCAGATAAACTGAAGTATTCTGTAGTTGTGGTTACGCCTTTGTAAGGGACAGGCGTTTCATTGATCCTATTGGTATTTTATATTTGCACTATAAAAGTTTCAGTCTCAAAGACAAGTTATAGTTTTCAGTTTCAAGTGTTGGTGATGGTCTGCATGTAAATGTCATAATTTTGTCAAGAGTTTAGGAGAATTAATTCTGCTGAACACTATTAACTAAGAGTGAATTGAAAAGCAAGTTTTTGGTATAGATGTTACAATACAGTGTCAATTTATGTTTTTTTTTGACATATTTCCTCGTTTCAAGATCTTGTTGCAAAACAGCTTTTAATTTCTCTCAAATCTGACAATGGAACACATTTTTTACTATGACGAAGTTCTGATGTTCACATGTTAGAAGAATACTAATATGAAGGAAAATATCAGAAAAAAATGTCTGTCACCACACTAAGAAATACAAAGGCTTTACTACCGTAATCAGCTATGCTCTCATTAAGATTATTTATTGAAATATCCTACCTTTGCTTTTTTTAGTCATACAAATTCATACATCAGAATAACACCTAAGCTCATTTTTAGATAGTATTATTGAAAATTCGATAGTGCTGATAGTTAAGTTTTCCCCTAGAGTACATAAAACACAGAAGGAATTCTGTTGCCCTTACAGCCTGTTTTGCTCAGTGTTTTGGTATCCTACAGCTGGCATTTGAGAAAAACAGTAAGTACTTTGTGTGAGAAACTATCAGCTTGGTACTGCCTTTACCAGTTTTCCATAGGCACGACTCTCATACACACCTCCACAGTCAAAAGCAAATCTTCTATTTCAACTACATGTATAGCTTTGAATCTCTCAGTTGCTGCGGCCAGGAGAGAAAAATGCACACAAAGGGATTTATTTATTTATTTATTTATTTATTTTAAGGGTAATACACTTCAACAATCAAAGGCAGAAACGAGCTAAAAAGTCACACAGAACTGTATTTAAAATCACTGGTTTAGGACTATGGGGTGTAGTATGTGTGAGAGAAATCCCCTTAACTAAACGCATTAGAAAAACTGGAATGAATGTGAAATTCAACAGTTTAATTGGATCCCAAGGAATTATCTTGGAATCTGCAAACTGGCTTCCAAGCCTTGCTAACCAACTTACCTTCATCAAATGCTTAAAGGCTTTCCTCACATTGTCTAAAGCATTTTAAGCAAACACAGTGCTCAGCTACCTACCATGACAAATTTTGCCCGTAAGCTGTTAAAATGACTTTAAACTAGTGAGATGTGCTCTTAAAAGTAGACATATATTTCGTACATATTTCTTCCAAAGCTGCCTCTCCATTCCCCAGATGCTTCCTTCTTTCCTTTTAGCCTTTATATCTTCTAAGTTTAGCAGGGTAACTAATTAACTGACTTGTGTATTTTCACTCTTTAGGTACTAAAAAACAAGCAATTTTCAGTCACATGGGA
Source organism: Lagopus muta (assembly GCF_023343835.1). Lineage (NCBI taxonomy): Eukaryota > Metazoa > Chordata > Aves > Galliformes > Phasianidae > Lagopus > Lagopus muta. The sequence goes on along the minus strand of NC_064433.1, from coordinate 151,268,008 downwards.
CACTCCTGAACTAGGTGAATGCTGACATTTGGCAAGTCATCGCAGTTACCTGCCAGTGCCCTTGTAATGCTTTAAGCCAGTGACTCTTCTCTCTTTGTCACACGTTTCAGGTAGCACTCAGAGCTCTTTGTGTGCACTGAGGTCAACCGCCAACCAACCAAGCGCTCTGTCCTATTCGCACAAAGCTTTCCCTGAAGGCAAGAGAAAAGAATAATAAAAGGGGGAAATGGCCTGCTGAGCAAAGGCTCTGAGTCTTTTATAACAGGAGGTCGTTTTTGATTATAGAAAGGAACCTTCTGTGGCCATGGAAACCAAAATGCCACACAAAAGCCAGAGGGTGCTCAGGAGGTAAACAAGATAGATGAAAGGTGATGGTGCTTTAAATCTCCATAATCAATGTACTTAGGTGAGTGACTTTAATTCAATCCATGTCTGATTAACCTTCTTCCTTTGTTTACACCATTATAGGAGGTGTTCTCCTGTAAAAAATTTTAACAAATGTTAGAAAAATTTCCCAGGGAGGGCTGCCTCTACAGTGTTTTCATCCTATTCACCCCCTTGATGTAATCATGGATGTTCTCATTATCCATATAAATGCCTAATCCTTCTTACTCCTGCTAAGCTTATCTCCAGCGCTATATTTTGAATGAGAGAGTGAAAGTTCTTATACAAATACAAATTCTTCTGACTTTCCTTTCTGGAGACCTAAGCAGGATGAAATAGTTGGAAACAATGGCACTCAGTAAGGAAACCTTTTCCATCAAGGAGCCTTGCAGCAGTTTGGTGAAAACTGGTTTTGATTTGGTTGAGTTATGAGCCCTTGAAAACTGCATATCGTGCATGCTTAGACATTTTTAAATAACAGCAGTGGTTTTAATGACAGCTGAATGTTTGGATGGAAGCTGTGCCATGCATGCGTGCGCGGCTAATTTACCTACTTACTGAAAAATATACTCAGGGGTAGAGCTCCAAATGAACTCTGCCACGTTCAGTTTAGGTTGGCTTGCACAACTCAAAATCCTCTCATACTGCTGCACAAAGTTTTCCACAAAGATAGGCATTTTATGGGTGAGACTTTCAAAAATATGTCTCCAGTTGGAGAGCAGATCCCACTCAGAAAATAAAGAGGGAAGGAAAAAAAGTACCAGAGGACTTTGTGTTTCTATGTCCTTTGGAATTAAGGGGTAGATTCAATAAAGACAGGCATTTCAGTACTTATCTCAGTCTCACTGCGATTACAGTATGAGCTTTAATACATTTTTGAATCTTAATTTGGCTCCCAAATGAAAACAGAATGCAGATTTACTCACTTAGACTTCCTAAACTATCTGTAGGAAGAGAAAAATGCTTCAAAATAGAGTTTGCAGAAAAAGCTGTCTAAACTCACTGACTTTATTTTTTCTCTTTCCTAAACTAAGGTGCTTTGCCACAGCAACTAACAGCTACCTCTGTCCAGCCAAAATCCATGCCCTTTCCTGAGTGTAGCTGCCTCTCTCAATCCTTTTAAGGAGTGAAGATCTTAGTGTTTTCTTTTAAAAATATGGGCAGAGGAGGCACTGTCATCACTGCTGCTGCCCACTCTCTATGTCATAAGCTGGAAGCAAGAATGCTTATTCAAGGAGCAGAAGAGCCAAGTGCCAATACCGGGGTGCTCAAATCTGGTCCTGGGCTGCCCAGCTTAAGCCTGGGGAAGAGGACTTTCTGGAACTGAGCTGCTCTTTGGAAACAGATGTGAGAATTTGGAGCCCAGGAAGAAAAAAAATACATGTGAGTTACTAATTCAGTAACCTTAGAAGAATGAGAAGATCGTCCTGAGAAGATGACACTTTGGCTCATTACGGAGTGTCATCATCGGATGCTAGTCCAGGGCAGTTCTTTCCTTGAACTGCGGTAATATCGCAAATACTTCAGGAACTTCAAGGAAAAACAAGAAAATGCAAAAGAGAGACAGAATCAAAGCAGTTTTCAGAGCTACAGTTTCAGGTTAATCAACAAAGTCATTCTAAATCCTTTTTATCGTCTGCCCCAAATTGCATACAGGGGTTTGCAGATGTTGCAATGTCTGATTTTTAATTAAACTACTGTTATTCACTTGTGAGGAATGCGGGATTTCTTTGCCCTGAATGCAGAGAGTTAGGATCCTAATTATGAACTTCCTAGTAGTTACAAAGCAATTACATGAAGCTGTCTCCTCTAGCCAGAAGGAAATGTAAAGGAGAACATCTAGTCAACCGGCTCCAGGCAAAGGAGAGGCCTTCTTTCAGTTAGAGTTGACAGCTAGGCTGAACCCTCCCATAAAGTTAGATGCCTCAGACAGGTAACACTGAGGAAAAATAGATTTTGTATGTTGCCTTGTTCTGCTAATGGTGAGTACCCACCTGATATTTGAAATATTCAGATCCTGCTGTTCATGTCTGCTGCTTGAATCTTTCTCTGAAGATCCCCAATGGGATCTCTGTCCACTGAGCTGGAAGATATTCTGAAATGGACGTCAGAGACAGCTCCTCAGACTAAGAAAAATTATTTTAAACAAAGTAAGAATCATTTCTCTTTTTATTGCATCCATAGATACATGTTGGTCGAAGAGACTGTATACAAGAATCTTCTGCGTGCTTTAGCAATAGAATAATTCTCTCTCTCTGAGCAAACCTTTGTTTAAATTATTTATATTAAAGAGAGGAGTGTAAACAAGCAGGAAGGGAGAAAGACCCACACAAGCATCTTTCAGTAACTTTCATGCTAGCAATAGAAATTATATGTTCCAGTACCTTGTGTGATCTGATTAGGTATGGAGTGGGGACACGATCAATTCTTCTTTGTCCTTGTTCTCCTCTACTCTGATTAGCCACAGTCAGCAATTACCTTCTGGACCTACTTCTTAGCAAGTGCCTTCCATACAGCTAAGAAGCAATGTAAATTTGAATGTTCTATGTAAAGGCAAAATGAGAAATGTTAGATTATGTGGACTTTTGGGTGATAAATCTGCAATTTTATACTGGAGGTACTTTCAGGGATGGCTTTAAGATGAACAGTGAGCTTCTGGGGTCTTTTATTGTAAGTTTTATAACTCGTTTTCATGAGTCTTTCAATGACTGACGCTTTTCAGGTCTTTCAAAAGCCCTCAACCATAATGTGCTCTGTATCTAATATTTTGAAAGCTTCATGTTCACTCAACTGGCACAAGAATTTCCTGTGTGCATTTAACCTAAGCTTGAATACAGTGGGAAGCAAAGTACTTTCCTTCTCCTTTTCTAGTGATATCAAGACAAAGGTTGTCTACAGCTGTTGTGATCCATTCTATGAAGATTAAAATTTGAATAAAACTTACTTTAGACTTTCTATGAGCTAACAGGCATATTTCAAGGAAAACTAACCTCTGAGAGATTTGAGTTGTTTTTTTTTTTCATTTTCCCTAAGTATATTCAGGAATAGTTTCCTAAGATTATCTACAGCAGATTAAATATGGCTTGCTTGAGGTAACTAACTCCAGAATTATTGTTGGCAATGTATTGTGTCACACTGAAGTTCACAGTACCATACTCATAAAAGAGCAAAGGCAAAAAAAACCCAAACAAACTACAATCCATCCCTAGTTTTTCTCAAGCAAAATTTGGCTGTTTAACGAGAACCTTGTAATTAATCGTATCAGTTGGATATGTAGAGTTCTTGCTTTTGTACACTGAATCAAATAGGCTATGAAATATTTCTCAGATAAATTTGTTGAAGGATATGAGAACAGATAAGCCCCATTGGATGGAAATGTAGATATAAATGTTTGCCCATTGTTTTGGAAGGTTTCAAAAGACCTTCCACTCATCTATTAGAGGGTTGTATTCTTATTTTTACCCTGTTCACTGGAGTGTTTGTTGGTCTTTTTAAGGTGAAGGATGAACAAAAAAAGTAAGGAAAGGAAGAAGGAAATACACCATGTAGTGCAATCCATAGCTTACTTTGTAAAGACAAAATCAATGTATTGCATCATTTAGATGGCAAAATATAGAACTACTTAAGAACTGAGAATGGTGGGAGGAAAAAGGCTTTTTACTAATCTGAAAGGAATCAAGATTGAGAATATTGCTGTGAAGATGAGGAACTGAAGAGAAAGATGATAAAATACTGCTCTAGGTTCTGCTTATGTTCCTACCAGGACTTTTGGGCCATTCATCACTGTGATGCTTTCTACTTGTTTCATCTAACTACTTGAGCATTTTACAGGCGCAAAACAATTTTTGCCTAATATTTTGGGTGAATATGTCAACATTTAGTCTTCCAACTTTTCATGTATATTTGAAAATGCTTTATTAAAAAAAAAATCCACATTCAATAACTTGAACACATCAGAATGAATGCATTATTTATTGCCTGTTCCACTATGCTGAAAGAGTCAAGTTCCAGTGGATAAACCCAAGATCCTGAAAAAGAAGAAAGATCTCTCTTCACTGTGTGGTCAGACTGTAACAGGCACAGCATCTGATTCCAAACTGCTAGGGTCTTGTGAAGTTACAAGTGTCCATGCCTGCTGCACAATAACAGAAATGTTATGTGGCCAATTCAGGCAACCCAGTGACCACCATGAAATCTATTGACGTTTTCCTTAGACTTAATGTGAATACTTACCCAAACCTCTTTGGCTGAGGAACTGAGCTTTATCATTCTCCTTTCCTCTTCTCCCAGCTAAAAATATAAATACCGTTATATTTATGCTACTGCAACACCACCTACTAGGAGGCAAGGGCAAGAAAGCTAGCTCTTTTAAAAATTAATGAGCCTTGGAAGGAAATGAAGCTGAGAGAGTATGAAAGCATATGAATTTCTCCTATACAGAAGAACCAGCATTCATTAAACTGTAACCCTACACTGTTCAAAGCTCCAGTCCACTTCAGCAGTAGATTACTCTGAGTAAGGACTACGAAGTTCAGGGTGCCTGTTTTTTCTCCTGCCAGGAAAAATTTATTACTGTATCTGTAGATGAGAAGATTAACAAAGACACCTACATTGTCACAGCAACATGTGCCTACCTGTGCACTAGATGCACAGGTTTTAGTCTTTCAGTAGTCCAAGAACATGGAAAAATTATATCCCATAATAGATTTGGGTCCTTTGTGATGGTAAAAATTGTAACCACAACCCTATTTTCAGATTCTCAAATGATGTGACTTGCATTAACTGGGGAGTTTCAAAATGGTGCCCTAGATTTTTTGGCACTGTCTGTTTTTATACTGTTTTGGTATCATCAAAAGGGATGAAAGTAAATGATCTTACATCTGCTTCTGTTAAGTAAGATATTTATTATTCATTTGTTGCTCTTTTTACTTGAAAGAATTAAACATATCCTTCTACAGCTCTGAAATTTAAAAAGATTAAAGAAATTATTGATTTGTAGTTCTATTTATACTGAAAGAGACAGAAAACTATTGGAAACCAATAGATTACTTTGTTAATACATTTTTTTTCCACAGGTATGATCAGATGTAAATCAGATCAGATGTTTTTCCACAGGTATGATCCACAGGTAAAATAAGATGTTTTACAGGAAGAGATTACATATATTCTCTCATCCACCAAGAAACATAGTTTTAAAGAATTTATACTAAAGGCCAGAATGTAAACAAGAACATATTGACTTGGATTCATTTTGCTTTGTACATTTCTAAATTTTTATCATAGTTGGGATTTTATTGAGGATAATTTCTATACAGAATGTTGCTATTAATATATCAGTATCAAATAAAATCAAACAAACTACTAATGATTTTTTTCAAACATATTGTGTTCATAATTACATTGGTGTAAATGTTATTCTTAATATCATCTGGGAATAAGCTATACCCTGTCCAACACAGATTGTATAGAAATGACTATACCTATGTTAATGAACCATTTTACCAAAATCCCTACATATCACCAAATGTAAATAAAGAAATACAACCTTACAATCCTAAAAGGAAATTGCTGTCAGATTTAATAGATTACGTTTCCTGGCTCTATAGTTGGTGAATTTACATTTGGTCTTCATTTGATTATTGGCTATCTGTGTTGGGTTTATTGTATCATCAGTCACTAAGGAATGACCAAATAATTTCCATGAAGAAACAGTTACACTAATAAAAATGGAGACTTTTGAGAAGATCCACTTTGTATCTAAAAAGCCAGCTATGTGAAGAATGACTTGCTAAGAAATGAGAAAGACTGCCTGCTTTCTCTACAGACAGTCATGGTTGCCATTTTCAAACATTAATAAATGCAAGTAGGATTGAGTATCTGAAACGATTTTGCTTTCCTCATGAGTATACAGGCCATGTAGTCCCAAAATCGGAATAATGTTCAGGTGCTAGTCACAAGAGGGAGCTCAGTGCTTCATGGCTGTACTACACGTACATATGGACTGACAAGCAAAATTTGAATAGTTCATAAGAGGATACAGAATTTGTAAATCAATAGCAATATTCAATACTTTACTATGTTAATTAATTTGGATTTATTCTAGAACATTAGCATTCAGCATTTAAAAAACAGAATATATACCACTCACCTAATATATAGCTCCCTTTCTCTGTCTTTAATTTTCCCAGTTTCTCATACTTCTTTGTCAAAAGTAAGATTAAAAAGGAATTGATGTTGACAGCTCATGAGGGCAGTTTAGGGCAAAAAAAAATTGCAGTAGTATTCTACTAGTCTTATTTATTAGTTATTTTGATAAGCAATGTATTTTCCTGTGATATTTTTATTTAAGAATGTGACAATTTGAACAGAATAACCCTTGACTGATGTAACTATGGTCTGGTAGACCTGAGAGAAATTAGGAATCATGACAACTAGCATCATGATAATGTTTTCAGGAAATCCAAACTTACTCCAAACTATAGACACACACATTGCTGGAAGTGTATTAAGTCTGTCTTGTAAGTTATAGGAAAAAATGTTATTTGGGCATTTTAGTTTTTGTTGTTACAAGTTAAAGTAGATTTTGGCTTTTTCCTCATCCACTCCTGAGGTTGCCGAGTTGGTGTAGATATTCTAATATTGTAGGGTTCTACTTATTATTGATGCGAAGCTTGTGTAATATATTGGCTTTCTGGATTAGATTTATAGCTGCTTTTCCTCCCTTTAACAACATAAAATAGCTGAAATGGTCAAATAGTTGTCAAATATTTCCTCTTGTAGCGTGCCTTATCTCCACATCTTGTAATCTATTCTGTCTTTCTTAGACATTTTATCCCTTTTTCATGCTCAGAATTCTGTAGTATATTCCTTACTACTCTTTACAATACTGAAATAATTGTTGCATTTTCTTGGTCAGCTATTTTTAAAAGATCTGGTGAAATGAGTGATGTTTTTTAAAAAAGCCTTTTTGTACGTATCTCATCAGACACAAGATTTGTGATGATTGCAAGCTAAAAGCTGGAAAAAAAACAGGGTATAAATACAGGGCTTTTTTTTTTTTTTTTTTTTTTTTTTTTTTTTTTTTTTTTTTTGGAAAGAGATTTCTCTGCAGTAGCAGTATCCTACTGCTCTTTTCTGAGGGAAATCTGAGGGGGCACTGATGGTCCAACACTATAGCTGTAAAGCCACTAAGAACATCAAAGTCAAGAGTACAGTTCCCTCCAGCATGGCAGGTTTTCAAACAACAACCACAACAACCACCTAAACTGTCTACAGCTCAGGAAGTAATTTCAGCACAAACTGGCAAGAAATCAGATAACTTCAAGTTGGAAAATACGCAAATTAATTCACTAAATGCAAGGTGACATGGCTGAAAAGACAGTCTTTATTTCAAATCAGGGAAAGCTGATAAAAAAATTCTGCATTCTACTGAGGAAGTAGTCCTCCTGAATCTATGATTTAGAACGTGATTTTATTGTGCTCTTGTTTAAGTGTGCAATGCCTGATTTAAAATGAAGTAAATCTAATTAAATAATATTGGTCTCCTGCTATCGTACATCTGCACCACACCTATTGAATGACAATCCTAAATATTAGATAAGTATAGAGCTCTTTATAATTTAGGATCTTATAAACAACAGAATAAAAATCCAAACTCCCCAAACCATATCCTATTGCTAAGAATAATCCAACGGCATTTTAACCAACTCACTGAACAGACAGGCCTTACATTGCACTCTGAATTTTGCCAAACGTGGGCTCTGGCAGAGGGCCAAAGGAAGCAGGTTTCAGCGGCGTGGGCCCTCCACTGAGAACACCCTACTGCCAGTCCTGCAGAGCCAGGGTACTGCACATTCATTTTATGTGTAGTGCTCCTGTGTCTCACAACTGCTATGTCTGATATTTTCTTTATGACTTCAGCTTATTTGCAGATTTGGCTGCAAAATGTATTTTAACACAGTACTCAGTGCAAAGTCTAAAACTGAAACTCAAAAGTACAGTCTACCAAATTTAATGGAATTAACTTGATCTCTAGAAATAATAACTGTGGAAAGAAAGAGGAATCTATGTCTATGTAGTTTCAACATATTCTGTCATGATGAGATAAAAAATGTTATACTAAAAGTACATTGTGCCCTGGCAGTCAAGAAGACAAATAGCATTTTAGGGTTCATTAAACACAGTATAACCATCTGGTCAAGAGAGGTGATTTTCCTACTATATTTAACATTGATGTAATCTTGACTATTGCACTCAGTTCTGGGCTTCACAGTATAAAAATGATGTTAAAGTACTTGAGTGTTTCCAGAGGATGACCACAAAACTGGTACAAGTGTTGAAAGGCATGTTCTTATGAACACAGATTGAGAAGGCTCCTGCAGCTTCCCAAAGAGTACAAGTGGAGAAAGGGGTGCAGATCTCTTCTCCCTGGTAATGGATGACAGGATTAACAGGAATATCACAAAGCTGTGCCAGAGGAGTTTCTGATTGGACATAAGGAAACATTTATTTACTGTGAAGGTGGTCAAACACTCTAACAGGCATCCTCTCAAGGTGGTTGATGTCTCAAGATAGTCAGTGTTCAAGAGACATTTGAATAATGTTGTTAATGTTGTTTAATGTTTTTAAAAATATGCTTTAACTTTTGAAGTTAAATGCTGAAGTAGTCAGGCAGTTGGTCTTGATGATCTCTGTACACGCTTTTCAATTCAACTATCTTCCCTTCCCTTCCCTTCCCTTCCCTTCCCTTCCCTTCCCTTCCCTTCCCTTCCCTTCCCTTCCCTTCCCTTCCCTTCCCTTCCCTTCCCTTCCCTTCCCTTCCCTTCCCTTCCCTTCCCTTCCCTTCCCTTCCCTTCCCTTCCCTTCCCTTCCCTTCCCTTCCCTTCCCTTCCCTTCCCTTCCCTTCCCTTCCCTTCCCTTCTGAGTTTCCTTCCCTTCCCTAGTTTAAAACACATAATTTTTGAAATTTTGAATATGTACACATTTTTATAACACCTCATAAATAATGAAGTTCTATGTTTGGATAAAATACTTCAATAATGGAAAACAATAATACAACTTATAATATTAATTTATTGAATATATTAATGGCCTCAGTCTTGTAAGGTATTTTACATGCAAAATAAATGGACACTTAAACTGAAGAATGGCTGTAGAGGTTTAACTTATTGAGAAATGTGATTACGTAATCACTGGAGAGAACAACAATTTTTGTTCTGAAGTGTTAAATTCTGAAGTATCTTAATTCTGCAGTTAGAGCTGTTGGCAAGTCTGTCTCATTAAGAATTTTCCTCCTACCTTCACAGGATTAGAGAAAAACCTCATCAGTCTGGATTCATCATGTTGAAGAGTTTTGCTGGAAACTCATCACATGTGGTCAATGTGGGTTGGCGAGTATCTGATTTTGCTAGCAAACTCCACCCACTATCCTCACCACCAAAGTTGAACCTGCCAGAGACCTCTTTCCTTGATGACTCTACTGACAGGATCTTTGTCAAATCTAGACTGGGCAAATAAGCATAACCAAAAGAAGAACTGGCTTAGACAACCATGTGAAACTCAGTATGTCTATACTGAATCAACACTTTTTGTTGAAATAAAAGCTGACATAAATTTTCTTGACTAGTTTTTGTTCTGTCACTTTTAAAATTCCTGGTTCCAACTATGCCAGTAAACAGAAAAAACTGCAGAAGTATTTTACCTTACAGAGCATTTTACAAAAGAAAAAAATAAAAGTATTTAGATAAATCCCACACGAACATATATGTTTTTAACTTTAATTTTACAAATTCAGAATTAAGCCAACTTCAATTTTTTCCCTTGAACGTGTAGTATGTGGAGCAAAAATATGATTTAACTCTAGACTGGATTTAGACACTGATTCCATAATGATTCAAGAAATATAAATTGCTGGAATTGTTCTACTATGGGAAACTTAATCTCATATAAATAGGTTGAAAAATATTTGTATTTTATACTGATAGCATCCTGACATCCTGATATTGTTGAGTTTAAAGGCTGGAACTATTCTTTGCTAGTCACCAAGTCAACAGGAGATGATTAGTCTATCAGTTTTGTTTTGGTACACTGCAAGGAGATAATGGAAGTTCTAATTATATCTTGGAATCCTGAGTTGATGTAGTTAAAATTAAATATAAAAGCAAACATAGGCTAGACAGAAATGACTGGTCTTAATTTCAAAATGCATGGAAAACTTTATGAAAATCATTCCCTGAGACCAAAAAGAAGAGTTGGATGTGAGGTCACTCAACAGGGAGAAAAGGGTTTAGACTGAGCACAAAATAGATATGACACAAAAAGTAAAGTTCAGTATTTTGTGTTTTCCAGGAAGGGATCACACTGGCTTTATGACAAAGCCAAATAAATTAAGATGTAGATTGTTGCAGGCAAAATGCAGGGAAAACAGCATGTTCAACACAGGTGTTCAAACGGTCTCTATCTCATGTTCCTGAAATAACTATTCAATGCACTTGCAAGATGTAAGGTCCTGTAGCAAGGACCTTATGGTAATTTATCACATTGCATGGTCTAATTCATCAGGTTGTGCAATCGCTTAGTTAAGGCTAAGGCACTACACTGCAAGGAACTTTGAAGCCAATTCTGACTCCCATGTTTAGGGCAAAGAAGCAGGATAGCCAGCAGGAGACAGCACCATAGATTTCTTCTGTGAAAAGATGCTTTTATGTATGTGGGAGAAACAAAGCTTAATGTTTAATTTCTAAATATTTCTATTACCTGGCTTGAGGCTTTCTGTCTTCTGTTTCCAGTGCAGTCAAGCACCTTACTCAAAGCTGTGAATGCCATTCTTAGTCTGAATAACAAACTTCAGGTGCTCTTATGCTTATCAAGGCAACGTCTAATCCATTTGGAAAGAATTTAACAAATAGCAAGACAGAAAAATTCACTTAATTATTTTAAGCCAGTTACTCTCCACTCTCTATGAATAAACTGCCTTTCTTATTTTGTACATATCTTCTGGACAGCTGACAAAGAAAAAACATTAGATTTTACTGTACCTTAATACTCTTGTATTGTTCCTTTTTTTTTCAGAAACTAATAGCATTTTTTCCGGAGGTAAAATTGTCAACCAGTCTGAATGATTGACATCTTGATTATTTTGAAACAGTTAGTGATCTCTTCCTGGTTTTCAGAGAACACTGAGGATTTGATCTCTGAAAATCAAGCACTTCTAAGTTATTCTGTGATTGATAACCCAAGCCACTAGCCCATTTTGCTCAATAGATTTTGCCCCATAGCTATGAGCTTAAAAAGCGTATTCTTGTGGAAAGAAAAAATGCAAGAGGAAGTGAATCCCTTTGGTATGTTTGGTTCACTGTTGATACCAAGTTTATTTTAAAAGAAAATTATCATTCCTACTGTTTATGTATTTATTTATTTATCTTTGCCATTTTAGTACCATATAATATTTTTGTCACATTCTTCAATGATCTTTTTTTCAAAAAATCTTATCAGGATAACAACACCACTCAAGTTTGTTAGAGCATCTTAAAGGAACTTAATTGTGAGCAGGTGTACGTTCAACACTTTAAAATCAAGAATGGGCAAATAAACTTTGTATCCCTAGAAGGAAAAGAAAATTCTGTCACCAACCATATTTGAAAAGACAGATTTTTATCTGTACAATTACAGGTTCATTACTGTGGTGAAAGTAGAAAGAATTCAGTATTAAATCCAGCACATTTTTAAAAAATATCATACATCTAATGCAACGTTGGTCCAAATACATTTATAGTCACATTCTTTTCCCCTGTACTAGACACTGTTTTTGTCTTTAATTTGCAAGCTTTTGGAGAAAGACACAGTCAGTACTACTTTTTGTGAGTCTACATAAACAAAAATCCTTAGTGTAAGGTAAATAATGCATAAAATCTACTTGTGCTGCTTGAAAAAGTTCAAGGAAACTTGCAGGTGAGCTAGCATTGCAAACTTAGTATTTTAGTCAATCAAAGCACAATTGAAATAGTTTGATAGCAACCACCAGTCAATGAAAGCATTGTGATTTTCTGTTATTAGCTGGAAATGAAGCTAATTGCATCACCTGAACCTTGATCTGTTTTATAATTGCTTGTGATGTATTTTTTTTTTTTAGGAAAGTGGGCTATTTTGGAAAAAATTCATTTGTTCTCTTTAAATATCTGAGTTTTCTCAGATTGTAGCATAGACTGGCTGTTAATGTTGGGATACTGTGGTTTTATGTAACTTCCACACAGATTTAAGTGTTAGGAATTAAGTAATAAATAAAAATACTTTTCCCTTTTTTGCACTGCTCTTCTTCGTGTATCAGTCTCAAAACAAAGTGCAAGCATACACCTCTGGGGGAAATGAGAAGTCTGAGAAGTAGTGTAGTACCACCTCCAAGCCTCTAACGTAATAAAATTTGCTGGAAGGTCTAGATCCCATAGAAAAAAAAATCATCTTACTTGTGGTGGACATTTGTGGACATTTACATTTGAACTGAGTTATATTTAATGTTGGGGGGAAAAAATAAAGAAAAAAAAAGTGATTAATCTCATTCTAATGCAGGCAATTAAATTATGTGAAATGAATTGTTCTTCAACAGCTTTTATTTCACTCCTTAGCTATGGTATCTTAGGCTGATTAGCTCAGGTGAAGGCTGAAGACTTGTTTAGCTAGGTTAGATAGACCACTCATTGAGGTTTTTGTCTCTTCTGGCTACTAAAGAAAAGCCAGGGAATGTTCCTGGATACTGGAATTCAATAATCTATAATATTTAATAATATAAGCAGTCTATGGTATGGTTTTGGTCTTTTCCACTTAGGATTCCACAAACCACTCCTTGGCATGATTAGAGAACACACAGAGGCTAGTAACCATTCTTAGAAGCACTATGAATGTAGCCACCCTGTCTTTGAAGGTAAAATAGTTTAAAAATGCAGATACAGAGTGGTCCATGCCAGTTGGCCTCAGTGCTAGAAAACTGTCCAAGTGATATTTAATTTCCTGTTATAGATGTGTCCTGAATATCTACATTTGAAAATAGTATGGGATATTTATCTGTTAATGACAGATGTGCTCACAAATGAAGCTGGGATGAGAAGTCCTAAAATATATTTACAGAACACTGCAAAAACCACAGTGAAGCCTCTTCCTGGATAATATGATACATTCATGAAATGTAACATGATCAATGTATTTGTGTCTTCTCTAATCACTTCAGTGCAATTTGTGTCTGAGGGTGATGATATAGGGGTTATAATGAACAATTAAAATATTCTTTGATGCAAGATATTTGCTACATTCTATGTGCTTCCTTTTCTTGTTTAACTATTAAAATTATGAAATTTCTTGAGCCTCGTGGGATATATTTTAATTAAACAGATATAATAATCTTTCTAAAGGAAAGATGCTTGACTTTGTGTACTTCATTAACAGCTTACTATTCCCACTATTTTAGAGCAGAAGTAGGTTTTCCTGACAGACCAAGACTTTTGTTTGTGATACGGAATTACCTGCCTGGAAGCTACACATATATAGAGACCTATGTTGTCTACACACCAAAGTAGAGCAATCACTCAGATTTCCTCTCTATTTATCATTTTTATCTGTATGTTATTACCAAAAATGTGAATTTAGCACTGAATTTATTCTGAAGACCAGAATGTCTAGAAGTTGGTCTAAATTCTAGGGTAAATTGTTTCATGACAGTGACAGCTGCAAACTGTACACTTCAACGTGAAACATACATCAAGTAAATAAATATTCCTCTTAAATATATTAAATTCCTTATGTGGAATAGATACTATGTTCCCTGATTGAAATGAAAAATTATGAAGTCAATGAGGAATGAGGACAGGCTGTAACTTTCTGAAATTACGATAAACTACCGAGCCAGTTGGTAATTTCAATCCTTGCTTATTTCTCAATAAAGAATAAACAAGCTTTGCTCTGACTGTTGCTTGATTAGCATTAACAAAACTTTCTGAAGTGTGGTACCTCATCAATTGAAGGTATTGTTGTAGGCAGGGGTCTGCCAATAGCAATATGGAAAACTTTCGAGTATTGCCAAAATTACTTCCCAGTAAGGCTGAGGTCTCTCCAAGTCATAGGAGCCATTTCCTGAAGATGGGCTGGACATTTTCCTCCAGCAGAACTTGAAAAATTTATAACTCGTATTCTGGATGTCTTTTCTTAACAGTAATATCTGTGGATGGCTTCTGGAAAAGCTCAGATAATTGGATCTGTGTTCCATACAGTAACAATATTAATCCAGGGCCTTGTGTTTCAGTAAATTCCTACAGTTACACTGTGTTGTACATACCAACTTCCACTGATTTTCCACACACACATGAGATGAAAGAAAAAATTTTTTTTCTGTAACATCCCTGGAGAACCACTGTCAGATTTTAGTTTGGTTCACCAGTGTGAAAGCATCAGGTCCAGAAGAATTGATGCTCCATGGTCAGTGGTCTGTTAAGAGAAAGCAGACAGAGAGAAGACAGAATATGGTAGACTGAGAAGTGTGAATAGGAACTTTTCTTCCTTATTGACTGGCCTGAGCATCTGAGCTAGTACTGACAGGTAAGTAGTTCAGTGCTGATGTAAGCCTGCAGTAAGTTAGTAGCATCTGGGAGCAAATGGTAAACACGCAGAAAATTGTGCCTCAGCACATTAGCAATGTTCTGATTCCCAAGATTTTCTTGGGTAAACTTGGCCACTTAAGAGGCCATTCTTTTCTCCAAAGAGGAGCTAAGTTAAAACCAGGCTTTCACTGAGTGCCCACCAGGCTCAGAAAAATAGGAAATTTATGGAGATCTGTCCAAAGGCCTGCACATGTGCCCATGGATTTAATAGAGTTGGGTTTTTTTTAATAATGGAAAGTTCTAAAACTGTGACTCTGTGCATTTTGTATATATCAAAAAAAGTGTGCATACATGCATGCAAATAACCTCTTTGCTTGGAAACAACTCTCGAGTTCCTCCAATGGCTGTAAATGTTTCCTTTGACATTCATGTTACTCAGATAGTCTTTTTGTTCTAAACATATATATTTGTCATGCAACAAAATCAACATTAGCTATAATATAAACTTGGCTTATAAACTCTCCCTGTTTTCTTAGATTAAGATCCTTCCTCCGGCTGCATTTATTTTAAGAGTCTGATCAACTTTATATTTCACTCTCATGCTTCCTAAGGGTGATGAAAATTGTGGAGAACACGTAGTTTATGCAACATTTAGAAAGAGTAATAACCTTCTCAAATGAGATAGTTACTGCGGCATGCCCAGCCACACCTCTAAGGACACTGGATGAGTGTGATAGACTATCTCAAAAAAACAAAAACAAAAACAAACAAACAAAAAAAACCAGGCAGGATAGGAAACACCAAAGAGAAAATCTGAAAATCAAGATATGAAAAATCAGTGTGAGGTCTCTCCAGACAAACATTGAAACCATAATTGTTTGCAGAACCTTCTGGGTACACTTTCCAAAAATTTCAGATTTTTCTAGCATTTGTTCTTTATTTGATTAGGCCCATTTTCTTACTTGTTGGAGTCTAGTATATTTTGCCAGAAAGAAATTGTGTCCAGGAAGCCTACCATTTTACTTTGTTTATTGATTTACTTTGTAATTCATCAGATTGTCCACAATTTCTGAAACAGCCAACTAAGTGCCAGACATTCTCAGTTGGCAAGCTCTATTGGCATTACAGGATGATAGAAACAAGGCTGAGAGATGCTTGCAGAAGCACTTTTGTACAGCTAATAGTCTTTGAGGGACTGATACTTGTGAAGCCTGGCTTTTTCTAGAATTCACAGAATCATACAATTCTTCACTGGAAGAAGAGGACCCTAATAAGGAGGCTCTTTACCTGACTAAATAGGAATCAGTTTACATGCACGAGCAGCGTAGCCAGTACCAGGTTTAATATATGCTTATTCTCCACCCCCAGAAACAGATACTGCACCTCATGCCAGTGCTGCCCTCAGAGATGGTCTGTTTTGTGAATCTGTGGAAAAAGGAACTTGGGGACTTGGGTGTATTCACCTATGGCCATAAAAGCTGCTACTCCCAAGTGTTATGCTGACTGCTTTGTGCAACTTAAGGCTGAAAGTAAGTGGTTGGGAGAATCTCTGAGAGAGTAACATTTGCAAAGACAACAATGATGAGGTTATGCATTTATTTTTGCAACTCTACAGATCCTTATGTTTTTGGAAAAGCACTTGCAAATTGGTTACCAAATGGAATCCTGCTCTGGTAGTGATGGATGAGCATAAAAATGCTTATCTTGCAATTCCTTCAGATAAGTTTAAAGGAGCATATATGTAGGATCCTGATCTGGTAGTGATGGATGAGCATATAAATGCTCATCTTGCAATTCCTTCAGCTAAGTTTAAGGGAGCATATATGTAGGCAACATAATGCATAATCAGGATCCTTACATAGATAGGTACGTATGTTCCACTTCAGAAGTCAAGAGAACAAATTCTGTGATGTGGTTGCTTTGAAGGTGTTTCATTTTGCTTTTTAGCTGTTTCTCTGAAAAATAGGAGTAATGCCAAACCTTTTCAAATGGAGGGTGAAGATACAGAGTTCTTATTTTAGACTATTTTTCCTTGGTAGTATGGAAAAAAAGGAACGGTTTCAGGGAGGTGCATAAAAGCATGAGCAGATGAAACGACTAATTTCTGGTTAAGTTTTTCAGTCAAGATTTCTTTGTAAAAATAAATATCTATTTCAACTTTTGGTAGTTCGGCTTTATAGATGGTCATTTTTAAAGTAAGATTTTGACATTTTAAAATAAAGATTCGTTGTTTGCTCTGTACGCTACTGTCCTTTACTTCCCCCTTCTTTCTCCAAAAGAAAGGAAAATTGTATTAAAATTTGTCAGCGCTATTATAATATAATATATTTTTATATATTATATAATATATATATACTTACTGAGTAAAGATATTATAATTATTTAATTATATATTTTATTTAAAATATAAAAATATATTTTATATATATTATATTAATTAATATATATAATATTATAATGTAATATCTTTACTCAGTAAGTACTAGCTCCCTTGTCTATTCTTCTTTTCCTTCTTTGAGATTTCAATCTCACTTTAGTGAAAAACACATTCTTGCTTTTCTTTATCGTCATGTCCCTCCATGTTACTGTTGCAACAATATTAACAGTGATTTTTTGAATAGGATTTTCATGATTTCATCTACTGTCATTCTGGACATGGGGCATGAAAACTTTTTAATGTTTCTTGCTTACTTCATTCCTTTCTAAGCATGCTAGTTCCCAAAATATGACTAATTTTAGTAAGTTAGGTAAATCAGAATGAAGGCATCATTGATCTTTCTTTTCATCCTCTTCTGGGAGTTCCCAGACAAGTCTTCTGCCCTGCAAGATATCTACTGTGTTCTAAAAGCTTGTAATCAGCCTCAACTAGCCTGAATGATTATTTCCCTAAACACCTCCCCACATCCCTGAATGTTTGCATCTTCAAAGGAATTACATGGAAGAACCTGGTAAAGTAACAAAGACTTTATTTCAAAAATACAATAGAAGGAAGTGGAGAATAATGATCCCACCTTTCTGCTAAGGAATTTCTCTTAGCCCTGAAATTAAAATGCTGTTAGCAGTTCCTGAGTTCAGATACTGAAATGCATCTTCTCTGTGTTTGGGACCCATGTCAGACCCTACTAATTGCTCTGGAGTTTTTGATCACATTTGGCACCATTTCTGCCAACTTTAGCACAAAATTTGACTAAAGTTTGAACGTGATTACCAGGGGCATTTGCTACAGTAAATATTTTATTATCATGACTTTCCTTTTTAATCTAGGTCCCATATATATTTTATTTCACATCTTAAAATAATTTCATGTCATTTACTGAAACTTTCAGACAGTGATCTCAAAGCAATTGACAGACTTCAGAAAATGTGTGCCAAATCCTGCAGTCTTTTGCTTTTGCAACCATTCAATGAACAATCGTAATGATTTCAGTAGGATTTCACTTGAGAAAAGAATGAGTAGGTACTGGGTCTGTCAGGATTGGAGTTACTGCTGCCAACGCCATAAACTGGTCAACTTGGAGGAAAGGACAATGCCTGTGTGCACAATGATGGTAATGAGAGGGAGGGAAAAGGAACTTCCTGGATGGCTCTAAGATGTGTCAAAATAGCTGAGCATGCAGCATGGAGAATATGCTACCTGTCTTAAATGGAGGAGAACTTCTGTCTGTCTACAGAGACTTCACCTGAGGTTGCCCAGGGCTAGCAATTTGAATTGGTGGCTATCTGAAACCTGTCCTTACAACAGGTTGCCATTATCTAGCCACATCATGTGCAAAGTGAAAGTTCTTTGCTTTGCAGAAGTGTGTTCCCATGGTGTGTTAGACTATGTACAAATTCTCTAAATCCCAGATAGATGGGAACTGAGGCAATTATACGAAATTCCACATGTTGTAAAAATAGCACTGCTTAAAAGTATTTGGTATTATTAGGCTGGATTTCCCAGAAGAAAGACAGCTCTGAACATAAGATTGCTTTATATTTTTAGGCTTTTAAATCCATCCTCTTGTTACAAATTTCCTGATTCTTTTTCTCCTTTTAATCTCTGTTTTATGCAGTGAAGCTGAACAGTCTATTGTGGATATTTCTGTAAGCATTAGCAAATATATTTCCTGGTAGAGGCAGTCAGTACCTATCCTATTTCATATCTTTAACCAGTTTTCTAACAATGAAACTTGAAACAGAAGTAAAAACAAGTATTTCTGCGTGTAGGGGGATGATAGAGGGAGAATGTAGCTCTTTCTCCAAGCCACAGCAATTTACATGCAGCAACATAATAAACCTGTCTCAGCGTGGGAGGCTCCATGAACATAGCATGAATCTGTCAAATTCCAGTCCCTCTGGTATACTTGGCAACAGTTCAAAATCTTCCACAGATTGAAAAAAGAATCCTAAAAACATTTTCCATAAATTTAAATCAGACACCACAGTGTGCAACGATAAGCATTTCATGAGAATATTAATGGAGGCTTGTTTTCTTCTTTGGTTGTGTTTCACATCCTGCAGGTTTCTTGCTTGTTATAAACTTGCCTGCTTTATGTGAAATGGCTTTGCAGCCTTCTTGTCACCTGCAAACTGGTGGATCATCATAGGACTGCTTCCACCTGAAAGAAACAATAAGTTGCAATAAAATTTTTATCTGTATACGTGGTCAAATACAATTTGCCAGGACTTTGTAAGTCTACATCTGTTCTGTATACAATTTGGATTGCCATTTGTTGCACAGATGTGTAACAAGACAAATACCTGTCCAGGCTTACAAGTGATTCAGAAATTCATATGTTAATCACACTGTGGAAGGAGGTTAGGGAAAAGACAATAAATCTGACTACAAATGGTTTCACTTGGAAGGGTCTAACAGAACAGGGTTATTTTTATCCTAGGATGCTTTTAATTTGAATAAAAAATGCTTTACCACATGTTCTGCCAGCAGTTCAAAAGGATTGGTAACAAACATTTAATCTTTTTTATTCTGGGATTGGCACTAAGCCCTCATCAAAAAGTGTATGCAGTCAAACAGCTTATCTCCACTGAGCTGTTTCCCTTAATGTGTTCCTAATTATAATCCTATATATTGCTCACTGTGGCCGATTTAACAATATGGCAGTAATTTCTTTACAGGCCTGGATGTTCTTTGAACTGTGAGTACAGAGGGCTAGAACGGAACCAGATCAATGGGATTTGAGTGCAGGGAAATCAAGCCAGATGCAATCTCTGGAGAATGCATTTCCAGCTGTTCTCCAGAAAGGGACTGGAGCAGACAGCTGGTTACCGCACAGCCCTTTTCATACAGCCCCACAGATCTACACTGCAAGGTGTACTCATTCTTATCTTTATTGTATTCTGTAGCTCTGAAGAGAGTCTCACCTTAATTTCACTCAAAGGTTGTTTTTTAACAACTGGGATTTGAGTAATAGCCTGCCCACCCCCTCCTCTTAAGGTATGATTAGACTGCTAAAAACTTTTGAAAGGAATATTTGGATCAAGCTTGGGCACATATTTCCACAGACTGGAAGCTGTAATATAAAGCTGAAAGGAAGTAAAAGTATTTGTGCTTTTAGCTGTGTTTGTTTGTGGAAGGTTTTGGAATACATAGAGATTGAAAAGTGAAGCTTTTTACTCAAGTGCTTGTAGCCTTAATTACAATCCTCTCTGCCTCCTTTTCTCTATATGAATGCCTGATTCACAAAGAACGTGTATATCTGTAAAATCACAGAAAACAATTAAATGTAAATGGTTGTAACTGAAGTTATATTTATGCCCAAACAATTTTTTTGTGTTTGCCAGCTTTTGCTTAGCTCCAAAGCAGTGGTAGATAGCAGGGAGAAGAAGGCAGCCTACTAAAGTTTTGGTACCCCTGTACTTTCAGTAGTATTTCCTATTATGGGTCATATTCATTCATTCCTGAACATTATATTCATTTCCTTTAAAGTGATGTTTTCCAATTACCCAAATAGCAATTGTGTACACGAGGCCTAAGCAAAACAGAATATATTGTGCCTAATCTTTAAGGCAAAGCTGATCAAAGAGGCAAACTTCTAAGACTGTCCCTGCATAATTTTCCATCTGGGCAGGCTAGGTCTGTGGATCAGCTTCAAGGGAAAAAGGGGGCATTGTGCAAAGCCCCGTTAGTTACCCTTGGATTGCTCTGGAAAGGTTTTGAGCAGGTACAGCCTGCCACAATAGCCCCGAGTCTGAAAATTGGGAAGTGGCATGTTTCAGATGTGTATGTCGCTGGCACCAGCTGGAATTAAGTGAATGAACTCATTTTTACCACTCCCACAAGATCTAAATACAAAGATTATTTTTTTTAGCCTCTTTCACGTGTTGACAGGTTTATTTACTGAAGCTGTGTAGGGGCATGTGAAAGTACTATTAGAGGTATGGCTGCCAGAGCTGCTGGCACTCCAGCTGTGTGTTGTGAAGTGTGGCTGTGCACCCATCCACATCACTGGCCTCAATGAGGAATAGGCACTGGGAAGCCTGATAGAGGTGGGCACAGGTTCATACAGAAAGAACTTCTGGTCCAAAGCCCATTGAGATTGGTAAGGTGACATTTCATGACTGCAGCGGATTTTGAATCTAGTCACTATTTTTTATTTTTTCCTTTCATGTCTTGTACCTCTTATCCCTTCCCTCTTCAGATTTTTGTTTGTCAAAGACCTTAATTTTCAATCTCCAGACTGGTGGAAAATATTCCTGTTTGTCCATAGTGTACATCTGAGTAGGGTGCCAACTTTTTCAGGCTGTAAGACATCTCATTGGCCACTACTCCTGTTTTTTGTATGTTTTATATATTTTATATATTTTATACTCCTGTTTTATATATGTTTTTTATATTTTTATACAGCACTACTGTCACAAAACATTGTCCAGATATTAAATCATACTGTATGATGCGGGATGTGTGTCTTTTGCCATAATTGTTGTTTTTTTCTTTTTTTATACTGATAAGTCACCAGCAGCTTGTTTCAAATGGAAACTGCAAACTTTCAAACAAAAGAGTGAATAAGTGATATCTCAGTGAATGTTGATCCTATCACTTCTGTTGAATTCCCTAGAAATTTTGCCTGTGACTGCCATATTTTTCTGCAGATATTCTAATTGCAACTAAAAGAGTACTTGTTTTCTTCAGGTGAATATTTGTGGGACATGTTTTACCCTTCAGAATAACTTTATATATCTTCTCATAAAAAAAATACAAGCTTTTACATCATTGACTCAAGCCAAATCCACCCTCTATTTGAGCAGAACAATATTTACTCTTTGCTGATCTGTGATATGTGAAACATAAGTTTCCAGTTTCAAACATGCCATTATATGAAGACCAATCCAACAGCCTTCTTGAAAGAACTTTTAAGAATATAGTATTGCTCCTCGTATTGGACTTCAAGACTGGGACCTCCACCTCAGTCTCCCATGTCCACTGAAGAATTTTTTACTGTAGTAGTCAATTTAGGTTGTAAGATTAATTGTGTATGCATAAGTCATAATTTCAAAGAATTCTATACTAATTTCACATCTATAAATCCATGCTTGCTTGCTAGTGATGGCCTCAACCTTCACATAACATACCTTAACATTCTTTCTTGTTACTCGGCCGTGTATATTACTGTATTTATGTATAAACTTACATTTCTACTTGTTTAGATTTATTCCAGCTGCTCCATCTTTTCCAAAGCTTCTGGTTATGCTGCACGACTTTTACTTCCCATATTGAAACATCATTTTATAGTCTTCTGTATCCTCCATACCAACAAAAAATGTTCCATTTTGCAGTCAAAGCCCTCAGGGGCTGGAAACAACCCAAATGGTAGTCTGCAGAAACAATATTTCTCAAATGGACTGTTGAGTGTGAACAAATATTTTCTGTTTTTCTTAGGGCACTGTGTTGAAAGCTATTTGGCGTTATCCATGTTCCCCACTATGTCTCCTCTCATAGGTAGAGGAAAATTGTCTTATTTGATATATCTAAGTCTTCAGATTTAAAGACAGGCATTTGTTTGTCTATTTTCGTCAAAAAGGTTAGCAAATACATACACTCTAGAAGTACTTTTTTTTGTTTTTTTCACGTCTTCCAGATCAATAAACAACATAACTTGTATTCTTAGAGGATCTTTTACATGAGTTGCTGAATGTTTGAGTCTTTAAGCTCTATTCACAATGCTTTCCCTATTTCCTTTTTCCTTTTCTTAAAGATGTTTTATGCCTTTCACAGAATTGTCAGAGCAATGTCCACCTTCTCCAAACTTCATTCTCACCTTAGAGCTTTTCCTGCCCATCATACTCTATTTTATTAATAATGATTTGTAAATTCTTCCTGGATATTTATTCCCTTCCCTTCCCTTCCCTTCCCTTCCCTTCCCTTCCCTTCCCTTCCCTTCCCTTCCCTTCCCTTCCCTTCCCTTCCCTTCCCTTCCCTTCCCTTCCCTTCCCTTCCCTTCCCTTCCCTTCCCTTCCCTTCCCTTCCCTTCCCTTCCCTTCCCTTCCCTTCCCTTCCCTTCCCTTCCCTTCCCTTCCCTTCCCTTCCCTTCCCTTCCCTTCCCATTCATTCCAATTCGTTTCATCTGTTTTTTTCCTTTCAGACCTTATCATGTAGTAGACATTTGATAATAAATGTCTAGATTCACAAAGGATGAAGCATGTAATTCAAATGCCAGTCAAATATAAAAATTCCTCCTAGTGATTTATTTGACATTTAGTTTCATTTTATGTGTAATCTATTAAATCATGTTTAGCTACAACACCTTTTGTTATGTATTTCCATAAAAAAAAAAGACTTTGAGCAACAGTGGATTGAATGCACAATTCAGGGCATCATTACTTGCATCCCTGTTAAAGAGGGACTAATCTTCCATTAAAAAATATAATTTCATTTTAAAAAGCATAATGAGAATGGCCATTGAGGACCAGAACTCAGAAATTTCCTTAGAAGACTGATTAATCACAAAACAACAAAATAACCATTTCTTTTCTTTATTCTCTCTTTGATCTACAAACATTGAATTTTTTGAACAATGCCATAGCTTTAAGAGGAAGAATGTGCTTTGGCGTCATCCTGGCTTACTGTACACAGCCTTTGTGATAGTGGCTAAGACAATCTTCTGGGAAATAAAAAGCAGCAAGTTTTGAAGCCCCTAAGGTAGAATTTTATTCCTGTTTTCTCATTTTCCTGATAAATGCTTTAACTGTTGCTAAATGCCTCCTTCCTCTGCTGTTTTCATATTTGTTAAGTGATTTCACAGCATATTGAAGGCTTTGTCTTCCTCCTCCCACACGTCCTAACAAGGTCACATAAAAGCAAAGATGCCATTCATTTAGATTAGATTCATTTCAGATTTAGGCTACATTTATCCTACAGAACATAAGAATTTAACTTTGGAGATTAGTTTTCTCCAAACTTCATCTATATTCAATAAATCTCCCTGTAGATAGAGTAGAATGACAAGCCTCCTGTTTCAGGTATGTCTCAGCTAAGTGGTTGAAGGCTGAGAGATAAATCCAGGCCTGCGGGTTTTTCTCTTAGACCTTTAAGTCTCTAGTTCAAGACTGAACTTAAGCATTTGGTTTAATGCACTTCTACTTGGAAAAGCACGTAAGCACATGCTTGCAGTTAAGCACCTACAACTTAGGGACAGAATTTTGCAGTAAATCACCTTTTTCATGACTACTGACTCCAACATATTTTTTAAAATAAAAATGACTCCTGCACTTGAATTTTTCTGAAGTGATTTTAAACCTCCCTATGGTAATAAAGTATTTCCTACTAAGCTAAACCTTATTAACTTTCTCGGATTTCGATGTTGTATTTCCATCCTCCCTTTCTGGTTTGGAAAATTCCTGAAGTTTATAATTCCATTCACGTAAGTTTGGAAACCTGACCTTATCTATTGCATTCAGATTACTGCTTACACTTGAAAAAAATATCTGGCAGTAGTTGAAAACATAAACTATATTGGATTCATTTTGGAAACATAACGAATGCATGAACTTTTTCATAACAATGAAAAATAATGTTTTTGCAGATTGGGAAACCCAGCAGATCAATAGGAGAACATTAAGCATTTGGTCTCATTTGGCTTTTCAGTAGAACTACTCAGCCATCTTAGTTAGTATCTTGTAAAATCCATGATATTTATTTAATGGAAATCTAGCAGTTGTGTTTGGGATACTCTGAAACACATGATCTGATCATTCTAAAAAAGAATCCACAAGATACAGCATCTGCAGGGATAATTATGCATTTACAAAATGTAAATCCAGTTAGATTCCATCTATTCTCTAAATATAGGGATTCACCAGATAAGTCAAATGAAATCAGTCAAGTCAAGAGCAATCTTAGCCTCTGAACATCAATGGTTAGAATTTCAACCACTATCATACTCAACAAGAAGCTCGCAGCAAAACAAATCTGTGTCTTTGGTCTCCACATCCCTTCAGACCAGAAGCCTGAGGAGCCTCTCCCTTATCCAAGACTCTATAACGGCACTTTTCATGGCACAATCCTAGTGTAATAGGGTGCCTTATGCACACTTGCCCTTTTCTAAAAATGTCACTTGTCTCCATCTTGTCTTTCCTTCTGTCACACTGTTCCTCCTTCCACTCTGTATATGGCATTTCTGAAGAGCTTCTGCAGGCTTTTTTTCCAAGCCAGTTTATAAACTTCTGTATGTAGAGAAAAACTAAAACAGGAGAAAACATTTAAATTAAGGTCTACTTCAGTGGTATGATGACTATTTGAATTGTGATAGAAACAAATCAGAATTCAATCTTTATCTGATAGACAGTCACTGAACCTTAAATTATTTTTCATTTTAAACCATATTGTATCCAGGGATGGTCTTCCAAAGTTGTTGTGTTCATCTTTGTGAAATCTAACTAAATACGATCAAAATGAAACAGCCGAGGTGGAGGGTTTTATAACTGGCGCCAAAACAAATCTATGGAACCAGATTTTTTTCCACCTAGATTGTTTCAGTCTAAACAGACTGAAAAGTTTTCCCCCTTGTAAGAGAGAAGCCATTAAATAAGCCGTTTTAATAGCTCAGTTACCCCCAATTTATTTGGTGTCCCTTTGAGATTATCGAGTGAAACAAAAATAGTACCTATAGAAAGTAATGAATACAGAACAGACTTTCACACTTTCCAGACTTTCCCTCCATGCTGCTCAGCCTCATTTCCTTATTTTTTAATGATAAATAAATTAACATTAATTTTCAATGTTCACAGTATGCCATATACATCAACTAGAAAAGAAAAAGAAAAATGGTTAGTAAATTCTTTTTAATGGAATGCAACATGTGCTGCCCCTTATGTGAACTCAGCATTCATTCAGGAAATTGATTTGTCAAGATGTAAAATAAAAATGCATCATTTCATCACATTTCTAGAAAATATGGGTCCAATCTTATAAGGTGTAGAGAAGGCTCAACTCCCTTAAAGCCTTTCGATGGAAGCACTTAGCACCTCACAGTAACAGACTGATTTTACATGTCATTTTAATGATCCCTTTAATAGTTCATTTTGCAATCTAGCAACACTAAACATTACAGCACCTAATGCCCTTGTTGGGCCTGGCTCTGAGCCAGCTTTATGCTTTGCAAATTATTTGTACCCAACAATCTCAGCTTAAAAATATTTGTTTTCCCCAGGATGCAGGTGTTGATATAGCTGCATTGTAGGTAGGATTCCTGGATCAGGCTGTAAATCAGAAAATGGTGCTGACTGGAGAACAGAGTCCAGGCCTCAGGGTGGATCTGAACAGTAACTCCCCTCCTCCTCTGCAGTGATCCTGTGCAGTCCAAGAGTAGTCCAAGAAAAGCAGCTTGAACAGGCACTATAAGTCTGGAAAACCTTGCTAATATTGATTTTCATACAAGAAGGGTAGATATATCAGGCATGACTTTCAACACCTTAGACAAGTTTCATACTAGTGCAACTGGGCTTTATTGAGACTTTGCTGGCATAAAACTGATGCAATACAACAGACACTACGGCTTTTTTTCTACCACTGCTCTTTTTTTGCAATATGAGGAATGCTGATTAAGGCTGTCACGTATAACTTCCAAGAACACAGCATGTATCATCCCATTACTATTTTCCAGTATTAATAATTGATCATCTCTGAAGCGTACCGTATAAAGCTATTCTCTTATTATCTGATTGAATGTTTGATGTTTATCTGATATTTTGCATTCTTCCCTTTAGACTTCCTCTTTTTTGATGACACCCAATGACATCCATCAATTCCTTCTGCTAACCTTTCTGTAAGCTGTAAAGCTTTCAAGATTCTAGTTTTCTTCTACAGTACTAAAGAAAAAAAACTCTTCTATTTTTTAAATTTTCATCACCTTCCTCCTGATCTGTTTGTACATCTTTCTCATGTGACAATTGGACACTTGCCAGATGCTGGAGTCCTACCCTCTATTTCATTTATTCCAGAATTCATTTAGGTTGGAAATGTCTGCAAGCCAGAAGTTACACATGCTATCATAGTAAACAAAGTGTGAGAAAGAACAAACATACTGAATGTAGCACTAAAATATTCACTTGGAGTTTCAGAAAAAATCCATACATAATACCTTTCTCTGGTAATTTTTTAAGTAGAAGACATATCTGGTCTTCTACTTTATGGAATTAGGATGAGGAAATAATGGATATTTTGTTGTGCAGTTGGTAGCTGGCAACAGCTCTTCTCTCTGGCTGCAGATCTGGAGCAACTGACTGCATCTCTCTGGGTTTCTAGTGTAAACATATGGCATAAGACCAAGAAAGCTCCACGTCAAGAAACTCCAAGATACTGAGAATTTTTTGAGCTTATTTATCATTATTCATCAAAATATAACATATCTAAACGTATCAAAAAAACGTATCTGAATTACAACAAATTACTAATTTGTTCTAGACCTGAGCAAAGTACCGCATAATTTTATGTGTTTTATTCTTATGCAGGATGTGATCTATTTCATGTGCTATTTAGTGTGATGAAGTAAAAGTTACATGAGTACGGGAAAATCCTGTGATCTTCACTTTGGCTTAACGCTTTGGCTGCCAGCTAGAAGGGAAATTATCTGCATCAAGCCCAAGTAAAACCTGAGTAAGGTCCTCAGAACTTGGCCCACAATAATTCAGAATTTCCTTTCTATTACTAGTCCAGTGATTGGGCAGCCTGGTCTAAGTATTAATTGTGGAGGTTGGTGGTGCTGTCTGTGGCAGAAGGGTTGGAGATTCATGATCCTTGAGATTCCTTGAGGTTGTAACATGGGCCATTCTGTGATTCTGTGATTTCAGGAAGGGCAGCAAGCAGAGACTGGGTATCTTTTGTGAGATAGTCATGTAATTTTGAGATCAAAGACTCACTAATCATAAAAGACAGGTTTTCAGTGCCTTTATAGTACATGCTGGATTCAGAACTCCAAGATGATATTTTTTTGTATGTTGTCAGTTATCCAGATAAATAAAGACAAGAAAATTTGAAAATATGAAGCTGCTTCTTTTTCATTTATACCATCTACAACTGATAATTGTCTGGTAAAACAATACTGAGAATTCAAAAATGCAAACTGGGAATGGAAAGGATCTGGGACAGAGTGCAGAAGTGAACATTCCAGAGGCATCTACAACTTACACATACATACATAACACCTCAGCTATTAGTCTATGAGGAATGTGCAGCAAGAGCTGACAGGTAATGTTTTATTTCAGAGTAGGTAGTGGTTGGTAAAGTGCATTCAGAACAAGGGATGGTGATGGCTGTGGTGTGACTTATGCTGTCAGAACAAGGCTGCGGTGTGGCATTTGGCCAGTGGTTGAAGTGAAAACTGAAAAGTGACAACACTATCCTGCCAAAATCTGGTATTGTCCAACAGGCTTTTCATTTTGTTCCAAAGGTCATAACATATCATATTCAGCCAATTCTGCTTCAAGAAATTCCCACTCAAGGGAAAACACTTCATGACAAAATAAGTGCTTTGCTGATTTTATTTATTTATTTTACCCATTTTCTTTGTACAGAAATGGGCTTGTAAAGTAATATCTGTGTGCAAAAAGATAAAATCCTGTGAAAAATGTGGAGCAGTAAATGGATAAATCTTGTAGCTCAGTAATTTGTGTCAATGTTTTACATAGGAGGAAATCCTCTCTGACATGTATCTGATAATGGAATCATTTCATATAAGGGTGCTTACTGTATGAGGGCTCTACTGTTTGCAGCACCATGTAGTGAAGTACATTAGGGGTGTAGCACCAGTTTAATATCAAGCACTGAAGGCTAAGCCTTGCTTCTAGTTATTGCATCAGCAGGAGTTAAAGAAGCCTTGTTCTAAAAGTAAAGGCCAGAGAGGCAGTGTTGAGAACTAGCAAACACTGAAGAGAGAGGCTTTTTGCGTAAGTTGGACCAGATTCCCTTTCCACTGCTGTTTTTACGTACTGACTACTAAAAACACTCTTCAGAAACCACAAATTTTGAAAATCGTGTCTATTTTTCTGTCTGTCTAGGTTCTTTCACTTAATTAACTAAGTGCCTCCATCATACTAAGTACCTAATACCTCTCATTATCTCAGTGAGTCATTCGGAGGTTGGGTATTTAATATCATTAATTCATGAGGAATAAATATTAGGACTAAATTCTACATTTGCACTGGAAGATGGAAACTTTTATTAATTTCTGAGGTCCAAGTTACTTAACAACATATAAAAATGCTGAAAAGGTTTTAGAAAAAACCTTAAGAGCAAAATAAGCAACAGCTTCCCCTTGAGATATGACGTTTTGCCTAATAATAAACAATAACTATCATTTATTTTTTAACAAACAACTGATGATAAGCAGGTAAACTAATTTAGCTCTGAGGTGGATTTTCTTCTCCATTTAATATTTCTCCTGAGATGTGAAGGTGTGTGGAAGAATTCGTTTGTATTTTTCTAGAGAAGGAAATATTGCCTGCGTAACAGTTCGGCCATATCAAAGCAAGGTGAAATATATTTCCTTTTATGTACTCAACCAGTTTTTCCAGCCATGATGGACGGGGCAAAACAATGGTCTCATTTTCCCACAGCATCTTTTTGAGGGCTATCACCTAATGTTATGCTATGCTGAGGAAACTCTCATTACTGGAACTTGAGGACACCTTGCACCTTCCCCAAGACTAGGATATCTACATCTACTCTGCCTCGGGACTGTTCTGATTTGAAGTGTTTGTCAGTGTTTGCCATTCACTTCATTTGTTCACAGTCCATGCTTACTCACACTACTCAGTGAGTACAAGACATCTTAGAGGGACACTTCTGCCTATTCTGTATCACAGGAAAATTCAAGATCAAGGCTGTAGCTGTAGTATGAAATGGCAGAGTGTGACCCTTTGTTGGTGTTCAATAAAGACATTTATGCTGCACACTTATTATGGTAAAGCTGGTGAGAGAGCTATATGAGCTTATTAGTAGGACTCATTGTCAAATATTCCAGGGAGCAATAAGAACAATAAACAAAGTAAATTTGCAAAAGCATGGCTCAGGGATCATGCTTTTTGCTAGCCCTCATTTGGACTCTCACGCTTTGCAAATAAGTTGTAGATCCTTTATCTCATGTATTTTCTAATATGGATTTTCCTTTTAGTCTGTGCTACAACTGAAATCACTGAGGGTATAGCTGAAGAAAATATCAACTGCAGTTAAGAATACCGCTACCTAGACTGAATGGAAATTTGGAAAGCATAGAGATCTGTGTGTACCTTTTCCTCATGTATGTCTTACCACTTGCTCGGAGTTGTGCCTATATGGGAAAAAAAGAACTCTTGCCCATTGGCCATGAGAAACACGACAGAGCTCAGACAGTGTGGCTCTGTATGGGAGCATGAGGCATGCAGCATTCCAGTCTGAGCTCTCTTGATTCCCTTCTGACTATGTAAATACCAGACTCTCAGACAGGTCTGGTGCCTTCACAATTCTTCTTCCTACCAAATCTGAGCTCCATTCTTGAGCAAGCCAGAGCAGATAATTTCCTTCCTTCCTTCCTTCCTTCCTTCCTTCCTTCCTTCCTTCCTTCCTTCCTTCCTTCCTTCCTTCCTTCCTTCCTTCCTTCCTTCCTTCCTTCCTTCCTTCCTTCCTTCCTTCCTTCCTTCCTTCCTTCCTTCCTTCCTTCCTTCCTTCCTTCTTTTCCCTATTTCTATTACTGTAAATCTTTCAGGCCTTATTTTCTCCAAAATTCTGAATGCCAGCATATCTGTTTGTCTTTGATCTTCTTATCATCTACTCACAACATCTTTTGAAACTGGCCTCAACAAAAGCATTGTCTTAAAAATATAATGTTTTTACAAGATTTGTAAAAAATAAATGCCAGTTAAGAATCAAAGACTCCAAATACTCTCATTTGTTTCTGCCTCCACACATAGAAAACCTGTTAAGTCCAGCCCCCCCTTCCATGAGTGCATCCTGTCTGGCTCATCAGCATATGGATCTCTGGATCTGTCAGTTGGGAAGGAAAAATGCAGGAAAATGAGAATAATACTGGGAAAGTCTGAGGTGTTACCAATGGTCATGAACTCATGTGACTCATGGTACAAAAGCTACTGTAATAAAGACAAGAAGAAAAAGGCACATATTCCAGTCAGTTCTGCTTTTCATATGACAAATAATTTTCTGTGTTAAAAAGGACATAATAAGTTTTTTTTGCTCATATTCAGGGTTCCTTTTAATCACTGTGTTATTAAAATTCCCTACCTTTGATCTCAATTTTGATACATGCCTGTACCGTGCTGTGACGACCCTCACATGATTTCCAGCCCTGCTTCGTGGAAGGACTGTGATTTATCTTATCTGTAATGTCTATCACATATGTAGGATGTGATTACATTTGTAGACAAGAAACAAACAAACAAACAAACAAACAAAAACCTGGATTAGATGTGCTGAAACTCCACCCAAACTTAATTTGAACTCACAGGCCCAATTTTCCCTATTTATTTCATGCAATGGTTTTCCAGTCCGTAATGCTATACATACACAAGTCAGCAGAAAGTTTGGCAATGGATTTTTCATTAGCATATAGACATAGACATGCTGAAAATAAGTGCAGTGAGACATTGTGCATAAGTACGTTTAATAAAAACCTTTTTTTTTTTTTTTTTTTTTTTTTTAATCAGAGTTGCTTTACATATTTATTTATTTATTTATGGGATTTAGGGTAAAATTGCTGATGTATGCTTCGAGGAAAATACCCTAATTTTGTTTCTTAGCCAGAATCCTTTCGGACAATTTCTTTAAACCAAATCCCTTCTCTGTCATGCAGATGCAAAAATTTGAATGGAATAAAACCAAATACAAACTCAGTACTTGATTATGCATGAAATACTTCTTTTCTCACTTAACATCCCCATCATATTTGTATGCGGTTACTTACCCTATTGTCTCAAATCTCTTGAGACTTGAGAGCTGGCTATCTTGTGA
Source organism: Lagopus muta (assembly GCF_023343835.1). Lineage (NCBI taxonomy): Eukaryota > Metazoa > Chordata > Aves > Galliformes > Phasianidae > Lagopus > Lagopus muta. The sequence goes on along the minus strand of NC_064433.1, from coordinate 151,235,608 downwards.
TCTGGAACAGGAACTAAAGTAATGTTCCCAATAAATTACATCTGAAGTGTTTACTGGAAAATTAGCTCTTCTTGGGTACTACAGAACTCTGCAGCCGTGAAGTGCCTATGTTATAGAGAGTAACTCATTTATCAAAGGTGGTAATCCCAATGAGGATGCGATGTTCTGCAGTGGTCTGGGAAGATGGGATTTTTATTTTTCTGCTCGCTGTGCCTAACAATGCCAAAATGTTTTTTCTCTGTCCATTTACTCTAACAATGTGCCATTCTGTACCTCATAAGCACTTAATTTATTCCAACTCTTTGGCTTGACCTGTAATCCCCCCTCTCCTTACCCATCTGACCCATCTGTGTTTCATTTCCCACTCATCAGCATCCAAAGAGCTAGGCCTGTTTGGAGCCATTAGACAGAGATTGGCACTGTTCCCTCTTCCTGCACCACATCCTCTGCTGAAAAAAATGACCATCAGATCAGAGAACAGAGCCTGCTTTGTCCTCAGCAACCAAGATCTGGAAGCACTTTCAATCATTTGCACTCTATACCCACTCAAACGCATTAATGTGATCAACATTGGGCCTGTTGTGGGCATTTTTTCCAGCAAATAGCTTGCTAACATTCCAGGCATGTACTTCCCTGAAAACAAGACTGAGACAGGCCCCTGAATATTCAATTGGAAAATCACCAAGAGCAAGAGCTTAGCTTGGCACGGCTAGTGTTGATTCTTAATAAGTGACTTCCTAAAGCTGAGGCATGGGGCTTACAGCTTCAATGACTTGTTTGAAAAATATTTTGTAGGTGCCTCATACCACTTTATTTCCTGTGGTATGCGTCATATTGTGAGCTATTCTGAGCCAGGCTGTTTAAGCACACTAGCATTTTTTTTTCCAAGATTGCGGTGTTTAACTAAAAATGTGCTTATACAAGATGAGCTCATAGCTATTAGTGCTGATGTAGTTTTAACTACTTGGATACCAATAGCCTAAGGCCTAAAACCTGCTGAAAAAGGGGAAAATCTAAGCAAAAATCACCTTTCTCAATCATTCAAGGGCTTTCAAAGATGAAGTAATGGGGAAAATATTTCAAAATTCAGCTTTTGTTGCTATAGGATCTTTGCTATAGTAAATACCTTTCAATCTCATTAGAAAGGTTAACTATTCAAAGACTACTGATACGAATAGACAAAGAAGTTTAGGGCATCCAGTTAAAGTTAATATCTTTACAGTTTCAGCCTGTGCTACACATATTGCATCAAGGAAAAGCAGCTTTGTATGTAGTTCTCTGGAGCAACTGAATGGACTAGGTACATACTAATGTTTTATTCATTTGAACTGGGCTTTCATTGACACTGCTACCATGACAAGGCAAGTTTGACATCTGAAGGGGGTCAGCAAAGATTTTTGTCAAGACACTCCATTGCGGGGGAAGGTGTTTGTCTGTCACAACACTATTGTTTAGTGACATGCTCTTGTAAAGCTCCTCATTCTCCCAGCTGAGTGAAGATGGCAGTATTTTGCATGAGATAGCTAAAATGTCAAGAGGTGGGTTTTTTGGAGATTACCTTGCTGCCTAAAAAGGGATTTGAGCAAGTCTATGGTGGAATCTTTACCAAAGACCAAGTGCCTTGTTTCAAAGTCCATTTTAGAGAAACTGCAGCTGCCTGGATCATATCAAGTTGTGTCTGGTATAAATTATTAAAAAAAAAAAAAGAAAGTGGTGGATATCTATATGAAATTTTTGAACCATTTTTTCACTTTCAAGTCAAAAGCAGCATACGTACTTGATCTATATCTAGCAATTCCCTGTAGGAGAAAATGAAAATAATCATAGAAGAAAAAAAGGAAATAATTTACAGTTTTCCAAAATATACTATGTATGGAGCAATGGGAATGATAAATGCAATGACTTGCAAATAACAGATAATATGATCCTTCTTTTTAGCACTATTTAAGAGACAGGAAGATCCAATTGTATAATAGCTTACATAAAAAGTGCATTTGCTTTAACAAGATTTAATTTCATCCAGACTTCTTTTTCCATACTTTGGTAAAAAATAACAGAGAAAATTTACAGCTAAAAATGTCAACAGTAATGTTTTACTGTTGGCATTAAAAGATCCGTTTTAAAATTCTATTGGTTACACTGTTTTTGTTATAAATGCATACATCTGAACTAAATTCAGACCCTTACACGACATAGAACCTAATAGCTTCTTCCTGAATTACCTAAAAGGTATCCTATGTAATTCTAGCAACTTTGCCTACTCTTTTCTGTGTACTCGGGAAATTTACGGTATTGTGTCAAAGTGGTAGTACTTTTTGAAAGTGTTACACTATACATCTGTGTCTGCTCATCAGAATCTTAGTTATGCAGATGCCTCATAGGAGGCAAGAAAATAAATAAATCAATGATCACATTTATTTACCCCCCTCTCCTCATTTTTTGTATAAAGAACTTCTTGAAGTGAATTAAGATCTTAGTGGAGTACAGTTCTAGCTATAGCTACCCACAACCTCCTTGCAAGTAAATATCAAAGCTTCACATCCATTTTAAAATACACCATGCTTATTACAAATTGGTTTGTATCATAGAAAATAAGCTTCCCAATTTAGAAAAGTAATGGGATGAGAATATGAATAACAAAATCTGTGATCAATCACAACATCTGATTGTAGATCTGGTAGTGCAAGTAGTGTCTGCTGTAGTGGTGCTGAAGTTCTACAAGCATAATGTCTGAGCTGATTTGAGTTTTTTCCCTTATTTGGCCCCATAACAGTGCTCTAATGTTTAACGTGAAGCCCTCAAGTGAAGACTATATTTGAGAACTGAATAGAATGCTTGAATTTACTCTCCAGATTTTTCTTCCATGATCAAGTAAAGTTCCACGTAACTTTCCTTCTCAGCATAGCGCACACAAAATCTCAGGAAACAGCAGAGCTTAATTAGGACCCTGGTTTATAGTTTCACCTGAAAAAATACATTTTAAAAATCATATATGTTTGACTGTGCAGATTTTAGTCAATAAATTCTTGCTAATTAATCACATTAACAGTGCTCCTTAAAAGTTGAACTAAAATCACAAAACAAACCAAATACCCCATAAATAATATGTATAAAGAACCATTCACCAATGCATAATCTGTGTCTAAAAACATTTAATGATGTTTATTATTTCTTTCTTCCTTTCCCTCCCCTCTTTCTTATCCTTTCTCTTTCTCTTTCTCTTTCTCTTTCTCTTTCTCTTTCTCTTTCTCTTTCTCTTCTCTCTTTCTCTTTCTCTTTCTCTTTCTCTTTCTCTTTCTCTTTCTCTTTGTCTTCTCTTCCCTTTTTGTACTTCTTCTCCTCTTTCTCCCTTTCTCTTTCCTCTTCTTTCTCATTCTCTCTAATTTGATCTTCATTTCTGATCTTTTTTGTCCCATCTCTTTTTCTTTTTTCCAGGCACTGTGCAAAACAGGTCACCTGAGAGAGAAACAAAAATTCAGTAAATAAAGCTAAAAACTGACTTTTTCTTTCTTTCTTTCCTTTTTTTTTTTTTTTTTTCTCTTGGGGGAGGGGGGAAAAATTTTTTTGGTGATGTAACACTTTCGTACTCTCTTCGCCTGTTTCAGAATTTTAACTACAAGTGACTGCAGTCACTCTCCATCAGACAAAAAGTAAAATGTAAATAGAAATCCTATTCAGTCTTTGTATTGTCCCTGGATGCTGAAAGCAGTAATCTTTAGTGCAAACTGTGACACTGAATGCTGCACTACGATCTCTGACTGTCTGATGTAGAGTTGATGACACAAAGGCAGGATTATTTTGAGCCTAACCTCTAACATAAAAAAGTAAAATAAATAAACAAACAGAAACAGTCTGGGCTTGTTGGATTATCATTTATGACAGAGCTACTTGTTTAAAAGCAGTGGTGCAAAACCACAAAAAACAACATCACAGCAACTTATGAACTGAGAGACTCTTAAATCAAGGTATATATCTTTTTTGTCAAACTGCTCTGAATGACAGCGTAAACAACTTGTCATACCTACCTTTAGAAAAGAGTAAGTGATTCTTCTAGTAAAATATTTAGCAACTTCTGGTTTTAGTGAAAAGGCTGTTTCTTCACGGCATACAGGCATTGTTCTTTTTGATCATCCTGAGTCTCCTCTACCATAGGTTCATGGTATGTAGAGGGCACATTATATTATGTACAAGTAAAGTCATTACTATTTCCATTTAAAGTGTTATGTTTAGAGAATTTTTATTGCCTTCCTAATATCATTGGATCATAAAATGCTTGAGCTTGGAGGACCCTTAAATGTCATGCACTCCAATTTTTCCTGCAATGAACAGGAACACTTACAGCTACATCAGATTGCTTAGAGCCCTGTTCAGTCTGACCTTGAATGTCTCCAGGAACGAGGTGTCTACCACCTCTCTGGGCAACATGTTCCAGTACTTCCCTACCCTTATCATAAAAAACTTTATGATAATATATGAACTTGGCACATGAAAATTTCTTTGCAAATTTTTTAAAAGTAAAAATTCAGATAATTATTACTCTAATTACTTTTGAAAACATAATTTATTTATTTTGCATGCTTGTGATGCTGAGTTATTCTCCATTTTACAATGTTATTTCAGTGTCATTCTAGCTTTTTTAAACATCCATTATTCTCTTCAGTCTTTCTATATTCTCTCTTAGTTTCACTAATTTTCCAATGAGGATTTGGCCCGAGGAAATCTGCAAGATTTTCACAGCAAGGGGTCCTTTAATGATCTTGTGCAGTAATGTCTTTCTCAGCCTATGCATATAAGACACACAAGACATGACTTTGACATACAAAGTCATTATATGAAGACAATCTCTTTTCCATTACATTTACTATTATTGCTTAACATAAAGGCAAACAGTTGAATGTTACAATCAGGTTCATTAAGGAATGTAAAAGATTTGAGGTAAAGAAGTTCAGATATGATGGAAAAGCAGATTAGCAAATAGAGTTCATGTAAATGACCCCCAGTCTGTGGCAGTGAGCTCAGCTCTGTAACTATTTATCCAGTAATAGGAAAAATTTATTCATTATTCTGTGGCCTAAATAAAATCAGGACACCAGAAGGAATTAATGGTGGCCCTTTCTTTTACACACTTGTGAAGGTTATCTAAGGCAGAGAAAAATAGGCTTTGCTTCATATGCTAGAGAAAATTAATTGTAGTGATGATATCAGAATAACAAGCTCACGATAAAATAAAACATGGCATCTTACTTGAAGGAATGAATTTACAGGAAAAAGAAGTATTCACTTGAGTACTAATTAAAGTGAGACTACTGACACTGCATTAACTTTTGTCAGCCAAAATGGAAAATTCCTTTTGAGAAAAAACAAACAAACAAACAAACAAGACAAACCAGAATAATCTGAAGATCACTGACTTTGAAAATACTGCTGCATGCTGAGTTCTCTTCATCCCTTTAAAAAGCCAGACAGAACTTTCCCAAGGGAAATGGATCTTCACCATAAGCAATAGGCCTTGCTGCATCCTAATGACACGTATGTGAATAAATGCAACCATGCAGTCAGTACAAAAAAAGTAACAATGTTTTGAAGAGCAAAGAATGTTCTGAGCTATGTGATTTTACTGTGTGCCCTGAATATAATGCGTAGTTGAGGGAAATTTGAATCATGCTTTGGTCTGTAGCAGCATCTGTGAATATAATCATTTGTTTGTGATATGAGACATAGATTCAATTGGTTTCTATAGCTAATTACACAAGGTTTTCATTGTACTTTCTGCTCTTCTCATTTCACTAAACTTTAATCTTTTGCACACTTGTTAAAAAATAGGCCAGGACTCAGAACAAATTATGAAAGTTGAGACTGAAGTGGGACTGTGTCATCAAACACAGTAGTATGCAAATTATGAGCTAGTAGAGAAGTGGAGCAGGGTAATCTGTGCTAGGAATAAAAGTCTTGTTAGAAACAGTGGTAGATCTTCAGAGACTGCGTTCATTGGACGAGTGAGTCACTTGGTTCACTTGCATAAACTAATGCTACATATTTACTTCATCAATATCTGTATGGCTTCTGAATAAGTTCACTGAGATACACTTTTTTCTGTACCGGTTTTGGGGGATATAGATGACTTTACTACCACACTTTCCATTGCTTCAGTTTTACACTGAAGATGCTCAGATGCTAGGCATTGCATAAAATTGTATAATCTGAAGATAAATCCTGCTTGTATTCATGTTTCTCAGAAAATAGTGTTTGTTTTGTATTATGATAGATGCATCAGAAAGACTGATCAGAGACGTTTTAGCACCTGGGCACCCTTTTTATATTCATGCTAAGAAAGAGGGCCTACGTAGAGCATCAGTAAAAGGAACAGGACTCCAGTTTTCCATTCCAGACAATCAAGCCTAGACGTTCTCTTCTGAGAAAGATCAAGCACAGCCACCTTAGGCATCTCCAAAATTCCACATTTCACACCATTTGATATCTTCTAAAAATAGGCATAATGTTTCAGACATACTTCTCAATCCATCCTTACTGTTTTCCCACCCATCTTCACTTCTACCAGTCCTTTGCTGGATGCCATCAGTACTGCACTTTGAAAGAATTAAAAGAAGTGGCAATATTCTTATATGAGAAAAACTAGGAAGATGTTGCCATTTCTAAAGGAAACATGCACATGAGGTTTCCTTTTAAAAAAAATAATCAGATTTTCCATCTCAATTCTCTTTTATGACACGAACACTTCTGTTATTTAATTCATTACACATGTCAAATTTCTAGAAAAGGAGTGTGTTATCTCATGCAAATGCATATATGTCATTATTTTAATAGTGAATAACATGTTGACTAAGAATAATAACACACAAACCTAACTTAAGTAAAGATCTTATGCTTGGTTGACAGAATATACTTTTTTTTTTTTTTTTTTTTAATCTTTCACATGTATTTTACTTAGTCACCTTTTATTTGATAATGAAGTCAGGAAGTTAAAATACTAAGTGTTGCAGACTGACTGGGTGTGACCTGGCCAGGAAATATGTTCTTATACGGCAAGACTGTACTCCAAAGACTCTGATTGACACTGGTGTGATGCTACAAGATACCTTAATGTCAAAACAGGAATTACTAATAAAAAATTATGCAATTTCTTTCTTTCTTTCTTTCTTTCTTTCTTTCTTTCTTTCTTTCTTTCTTTTCTTTCTTTCTTTCTTTCTTTCTTTCTTTCTTTCTTTCTTTCTTTCTTTCTTTCTTTCTTTTCTTTCTTTCTTTCTTTCTTTCTTTCTTTCTTTCTTTCTTTCTTTCTTTCTTTCTTTCTTTCTTTCTTTCTTTCTTTCTTTCTTCCTTCCTTCCTTCCTTCCTTCCTTCCTTCCTTCCTTCCTTCCTTCCTTCCTTCCTTCCTTCCTTCCTTCCTTCCTTCCTTCCTTCCTTCCTTCCTTCCTTCCTTCCTTCCTTCCTTCCTTCCTTCCTTCCTTCCTTCCTTCCTTCCTTTCTCTCTTTCTCTCTTTCTCTCTTTCTCTCTTTCTCTCTCTTTCTCTCTCTTCTCTCTTTCTTTCTCTCTCTTTCTCTCTCTTTCCCTCTTTCCCTCTTTCCCTCTTTCCTTCTTTCCTTCTTTCTTTCCTTCTTTCCTTCTTCCTTTCCTACTTTCCTTCTATCCTTCTTTTTAATATACATCATCTCAGAAATTAAATGTTATTTTTACTGGAACATTAATCAGACTAGTACCCCAAAGCTTAATTTAATTTAGGATATTCCTCTGGCTTACATTTCCCAGAATTTTGTTAATAATTACGGTCTTAGAAAAACTTTCCTAAAATACTCATAGTTAGGAACTTTCCCTTTGGTTCTCTATTTTTCTTTTTCAGGTTGTTCCTTATAATCTGCAATGGGACAAAGTTACCAGTCAAGAGAACTTGCAGGTGAGAAGCCATATGCAGTTGGCAGCTGCAGAAGAGCAAACATTACTTTTAATCATGGCTGCAGATGTTCTTAGGATAATTTGAAAAGAGCAGAAACATGAAATTATGAAATTACCAGGAAAATACAGTTATTCATGAAGATTAAATACTTCTACGTTTTGCTGAAGATAATAAAGTAGCACTAGAAGAGATATGGCATTAATAAAATAATCATGTTTCCATTCAAAATCAATTCATTATATCAGCCCTATGAAGCTAAAATGGCCAACACAATGAGAAAAAAATATGCATTACACATGTTAGGCAGATGCAGATACTTTAATACAGTTGTATTAATAGGCTCAAGACCACATATTAAATCAGTGACAATTCTGAAAATTTTGCTCAGAGGACAGAAACAGTACTGTATCGTGGATAAGTCTGTTATATTTTGACAGCAGGCACGTCGACACGACAGTCCACTAGAAGTCCTCTCTTGGTATGCATCACTTCTACTGGCTCTGTGCATCAGCATTTTCAATTTCATTACCATCTTCTTAAAATACTGTATTCTTCTTTAAGTTACTATAAATCCTTCGGTAAATAAACACATTCCTCTTTATTTCTTCCCGTCTTTTCCTCCATCTCACATGGTTCTGCAAAGCTAAATCAGCATTTTGTAGACTGCACCCCAAGGATCATTTGCTAACATTGTGCTGCACAAATGTATGCCATAGCTTTTGTCTCATCCTATTCACATACAAGGGAGGATGAGGTACTCCAAAAGATTCCCACAAGTAATAATTCTCACAAAGTAAGAGTAGGAGATAATTCTCACAATGTAAGAGTAAGAGATGGTACACAATCCATATTCTGGAGCACAAATGCCAACAGAATATGACCCAAGATTTTCTGATAGAAACCATGTAAATAAACTGAATAGAAAAAGATATGGTTACTTTGCCTAGAGACAGGCAACCATCCATATTCTATAAGAATATGGCATCATTTTGAAGAGAAAAAGGTTGTGATAAAACCTGAGGCCTAACTGCTATCTGTCCCTTTGTTCCATTTCTCATGATGATAGTCACCTGTGTTTACCTGTGAGGCCCTGTTTCACCTCACACTAACAAGCCGTTTTGCTTTGTGCTTCAGAAGCACTATATAAAGATATTTCCCCTAAAAATAGGTACAACAACTTCAGTATTTTCTAGAAACTATGAAGTTTCAGAATAAAAGTAAGAAAGAAAAAAAAAAAAAGAAAAGGAGAAATAAAGCTATCTTCCAGAGTCACCCTCTGAAAAGGTACTGAAAGTCTCAACAGAATTTCTGGTGCATCTATTTAGAGGCAATTTAATAAATAGTCTCAATACAAAGGTTTTTAACTACTTAGCACCTTTCTTTTTCAGCATGGTTTGTATAAGAAAGGTTTACAGCCTTGCTTGTATCCTGGAAAGAAAAGAGATATGAACTGCACATTAGCAATATTTTGTGATTGATTGCTTTTGACAGCAGCCTACTGACCAGATGCATAGTATGTGAACTACACAGCCACATGTTATCAGCCCTATCAGTCCTAAAAGCAAAGAGGAAAGTGGCTGTTATGAAATTTTCTCTTTAATATTCAAGCTGTTTTAAAGAAAAAAAGAAAGAAAAAAAGAAAAAAGAAGATCTTTGGATGACCATGTCATTTACACATTGGGTTGTTTAGAATACAGCCTGTTCAAAAAAAAAAAAAAAAAAAAAAAAAAGATTTGGCTAGGTTTAGGTTGAGACATGGTCAGATTCTGACAGGTGTAAATTGGTATAACTTTGAGGAATATTAGCTCAGAATGAGCCTCTGGATCAGTCTATGCATATATTGCATAATATACAGACATCATGACTACTTGATTTAGCCTTGGTTAATGTATCTGAGATTGCAGTGTTGCTTAGGGAAGCAAAACAAGTGGTTTTGGATTTAACCATTAGGTTTTTGCTTTCTCTTTACTCCACTAATACTGTATTAAACTTCGACAAAGCTTATTTTTATTTTCTGTCCAGAAGCCTCAAACTGTGAATTAAGCATAACATTCTGCTGAGAAAAAGACTATAAATAAGTAAAAAGCAGATATTTGTATTAATCTGTCATAAATTCCTTTGGTTAAAAAAAAAAGAAAAAGATTAAAATATTTGTAGATAATGTGATAATTGTGCATTATCTGCATACATAGATCTAAAACAGATGTAGAAAATATACTTGCTAGTCATTACATACATGTGATACAGAGGCACGGTATTATTGTGACTGAACTAGAACAATGTTTTTTATGTAAGAAGTACAAGGATGAGTTCTGACTTGCATTGATGAAACTTTGGGGAAAACACATTGACATCAAGAATGGGATATACTGATACATGAGTAAAAGAAATCATTCTGCATGGAAAATGGGTGGGTTTTGGAGAATTCTCTTTCTTATTTTTGTTGCTTTTGAATATTCGATATGCCCCTAGATTGTATGGCAAAGCAGGTCTTAAGTCTTATATCAAAATTTTCTCTTAAGAAAATATGCAAGGCGTTTTGATGTCATATATATGTTTTAGATGTTCTTATTTAAGATTAACCTTTGTTAAAATTATGCATGAGTTCTCCAAGAAACATTCTAGAGAATTCTGTTTTCTGGAGGGGATAGGAGAAGAAATGAGAAAGATATAAAGAAATAGGTTGTTTGACACTTTTATTTTTAAGATTCAGATAAGGTAATCCCTTCTGGCAAAAACATCTCCTGTTTATAAAAATGATATATTGTGAAATGTGAACAACTGGCCCAAGACAGGCTCAAGTGGAGCAGAATTTTAGATGAATTAAAAACAGAAGAGAAGAATTAATTGTTTGCTTATCAGAAATGGATACTTGTATTTCATTCATATTACCCATGAACTAACAAATTCCATATTTCCTTTCTGAAAAGTAGAAGGATAATGAGTAAAGATGGTTGAAATTTTATAGTTGTTTTTGCTGAAAAAAAATGACTCCATGAACGAATATTTTGATGACAGTTCATGTTCCTAACAAATAGAATGGTAAATATCAGTTTTCAATGCCAAATTTCTTGTTTCATCCTTCTGCATGTAAATTAAAAATATACAAAAAAAAATTAAAAAAAAAAAATCACAGTTTTCATTGTCTTCAATTCCTTTTTGTTATATTCATGAGCACTATACAACAGTGTAATCACAGACACCTTCCTGAGGGAATAGTATGGAACATGAACTGAGTTATAATTGGGTTAAGTGGTGGTAAAACTAGCACAAATAATCAGCTATTCACACAGAGTATCAACTGTGGAAAAATGTTACCAAAGAAAGAGAGTAAATTCTTAGCATTTCAAAGATTCTTCAGGAATACAGGCATGTTTATTATTTCTCTAAACAAAATGTGTCTTTTTTCCCTACAGCTGACATACACAGACTGTAAAGGCAAGTCTTACTGTGAATTTTTTTCTGGAATCATCTTGGAAACATTCCCAAACTGAATATAAACCAGAGCAACAGCGTGTGGCAAGAAAATAATGGATGTACTTGACTTAGGTCAACTTATAGTTCTATCTCTTCCCCTTTAATAGAAGACCAACCATATGTAATCATGAAGGAAGATAAATTACTTCCTGTCTGCATTTTTTTTTTTTTTTTTTTTTTTTTTTTTGGAGTGGTTAGATGAATTTACGCTGAGAATTCAGTAAAAGAATGTAAAGAATGACCAATATTTTTCCATTCCCACACACAAAATAATACATAAAGGGCAAACACTCCATTTACTGCAATGGCAGTTGGGAGATTTTGACACAGCCAGGAAATTGTGAGCTGATGTTCTCCTGAAAAATTTTATATGTCTCTTTGTGGATAATATTATTAAGAGGCCCTGTATAAGGGTTATTTTGCACCTTAGTTGGCTAGTCATTTTTATTGCTTTTCTTATTTCACAGAATGAGAACAAATGGTAGCTATCAAGCATGTAGCTGGGCAATAAAATATAGATGGCATGGGACCAGGTTGAGAAGACAACAGGAAAAAAACAACAAAACAGAACAGATAGACATTAGTTTGGGGTAGGAGAAAGAGGGAGGGATGGGACAATTTTTGCTCATATTTTATTCCCAAAGTAGTTGTGCTCTGATCTGCAGCACTTTACAAGTATTTGTCTCTTCATTACTCTCCATCATCAATGATGGAGATTAGCTCCTTTTCAATGAGTTCTCTAAGAAATTACAAAGATCCTGAAGTCAGTTTCCCCCTTCAGTCACAGGGCATTCACCCAATTCACTTCAGACCTTTTCCAGTCTCCTAAAGTTTCCATAATTTATTATTCTCTCATGGTGACCACACTAGTGGAAGCTTTGTTGATAAGAAACAGCAGTGGTAGCATCAAAATGGGTTGTGTGGTGGATTAAGTGCATACTTGCACCTGCACATATCCCCCACCATCACCATCTCCCTGCTCTTTCTACACATTTTCTCTATTAGATCTACCCTTGGAACATGTTCCTTGTAATAAAGTTCCTATAGTTATGGGTTACCATGAGTGTGAAAAGACAGGCAACTTTTTGCTGTGCAGTGACAGTCCCGCCTTATTGGTCTGTCTCCTTCACTGTCTTGAGCAGAACTCAAAGACTTTTGCTCTCAAATCCCAAACACATGACTCAGGAATTGAATGTTATCTGAAGTCCGCTTGGAAAAATACAGCCTAAGAAAATCAAGAAATAACTAACCTACGTGGCCCAGGGAGTACAATGTAATGAGCCATTCCGCACTATGCTGAATAAACAGAAAGAATGACTTTGAATATACATATATTTTTTTTTTACATTACTAGCCAGGTAATACTGTCCAAAGGGACAAGAATGATATGTGTGGATGATTGTTTAAGTAAAACTCTCTTTTTAACCTTACTACAAGCTGAAATCATAGCAGAGAGCTTGCTTGTTTTAGGTAAAACTGTTTGCAGACTAGAACTGTACACTTTGTGGGTGAAGGATAGAGTCAGTGAACAAAACCCTGCACTTTCTGGTTGCATTGACTAAGTTGTGGGTACTGGAACTTCCTCACTGGGTTTTCTTTAATTAAATGCCTCATATATTCTTGGCGTTTAATGATCGGGGGGAAGAGCCAGGTCTATTATTCGAAACTGCTGTCAAAGGTTCTGTCACTGAGGCTAGATTGCCAGATACTACTACTTTCTAAGAGCAGTTGTCCAAAAATAAAATCAATTAAAAAAAAGTTTTGGGAGAAAAATATGGCCTCACACTTGAGGGCAATAGTCAGCCTCTAACTGCAAGATATTAAAGGGCAAAGAATAACTTGTGACTGACTGTTCTGAGGGTTTTTTTTGATCTCTACCACTGAAATATCTGGCACTGACCACTGTTAATGGAGAGCTGGTATATATGGCTTTTTGGCTTCTATAGTGCAAGACATTTTTATTTCCCCCAGGGAAAAGCTGCATAGGCATTTGTGTCTACAAAAAATTTGATCTTTATCTAAAAATGAATACTTCAGACTTCATTGGGATTCATTAGAATGCTGTCTTTGGCAAAGATGGATTTGACTTTTGTCAGCTTATGCACTGGTATTGGTATGGCGCAGATGGTACACACATATTGTTCTCTGTCTGCAATGATAGATAACATCAATTATAATATGCAATTTTACATTGAAATATAATTAGATTTATACGTACAATGATGATTGGAGACAGAGAGCAGGGAGGAGATGGGTATGAGATGGACAACCACCTAACATTGTTGGCTGCTGCATGGGCAGATATATTTCTTCTCTCCTATTTCTCAGATCTGAGTGTAATATAATTCTCATCCACCCTATCTGTGCCTCTATATATGTTAGATATTTTGGTTTTTCTTCTGTTAATTGTTCCTGGGCAAATGTTTTCAATGAGCTGTTGAAAATGGTCTCTAGTTTGTGTAGACAATTCAGCCAGTTTACTGGACACTTGGCAGAGAGTCTTCTTCAGGGGACTTAGACTTCCAACGCGACAAGAAAAAGAACTTGAAAGAAGGAACAGATGCCAGTTGATTAACACAAATAGATCAGAAAGAAAGCATATATTTGTCTCAAACTGAAGTGCTGTAACAACTACTAAGTTCAGGAGTCTGAAGCTCAAGGAGTGTTTTCTTACAATGTTACTGAAATGCAGAATTGAAAGAGAAAATAAGAAGAAGGAATGCCATTCAGATGGGCCTGTACAAGCTTGAAAAATAGGTCCACAAGGACGTAATGAGGTTTAAGAAGGCCTTGTGCAGGGTGTTGTACTTGGTTTGGGGCAATCTCAGATATGTGTACAGACTAGTAGAAGAACTCTCTTAGAGCAACCCTGTGGAGAAGGACCTAAGGGGTCCTGCTAAACAAAAAGATGGAAATGAGCCAGCAGTGTGCACCTGTAGCCTGGAAGGCCAACTATGTCCTGGGCTGCATCAAAAGAGGGATGGCCAGGAAGATGAGAAAACAACTGTGCCCCTCTACATTCCCCACCTGAAGCTCCATTTGGAGTACTTGCATCCAGTACAGCAGATCCCACCACAAGAAGAATATGGAGCCATTGGAGTGGGTGCAGAGGAGGGCCATGAAGATGAAGATTGCATCTCTGCTATGAAAAAAAAAAAGGCCAAAGGAGTTAGGTTTGTTTAGTTTGCAGAAGGCTGTGGAGAGACCTCATTGTGGCCTTTCAATACTAAAAGGGTGATTACAAACAGGAGGAAGACCAACTTTTTACACGATTAGATAGTGACAGGAGAAAGGGGAATGATTTTAAACTGGAAGAGGAGAGATTTAGATTAGATGTGTGGAAATTTTTCACTGGGAGGGTAGCATTGTGTTGGAACAGGCTGCCCGGAGAAACTGTGAATGCCCCATCCCTGGAGGTATTCAACACCACAATGAATATGGCCCTCGGCAGCCTGATCTATTGACTGATACTGTGAATTATGAGTTACTCTTAAGAAATTTATTCTGACATCTGAAGTGCTCTATCATATGGTATATAATGGTATAATATGAACAATGGTGGTTATGATGGCTCTCCCCAGTTGGTGGAGTCACCAAAGTCTGACCAGACCTCACTTAGCATTAAAACCTCATTGGCAAAGAAAAAATGATGGGTCATTGTCAGTGGTGACTCTCTGCTGAAGGGAGAAGAGGAGCCAATATTTAGACTAGACCCTCTGTACAGGGTCCTCCCTGGAACTGCCTTCCAGGAGCCTGGGTTAAACATGTAAGGAAGAAACTTCCTTCCCTAGTTCAGCACTCACATCCCCCATTGTTGTTTCAGGTAGGCAGAGATGATGTAGGAAGAACTTCCCTAAAGACTATGAAAAAGGACTTCAGAGCCTTGGGGCGACAGGTAAAGGGTTCGGGAGCACAAGTTGTGTTCTCTATCTCTCCAGTTATAGGGAATGATAGGGACTAAATAGGGAGATGGTTGATTCACCATTCCTGGATGTGCTTAAAAATCATTTGGATGTGGTGCTCAGGGACATGATTTAGTGGAGGGTTGTTAGAGTAGTATGGTAGTATGGTTAGGTTGTGGTTGAACTTGATCTTTAAGATCCTTTCCAACCCGAATGATTTTATGAATCTATGATTCTATGATTCTATATGGCTCAAACTCATATCTCACATAATTGGCTGGTAAATCAGAGATAACTCTCCAAGTGGAGACAGTAACCTGAAAGAGATGAACTGCTGAGTGGGTCCTCAGCAAGTGGGCATAAATTTGGAAATTTGGTTCTGTACTTAATTAAAAAAATGGTGTAACTTCCTGTCAGTCCTACACCTGTATTTCTAGAATTCCTTCCAGCTTACAACTAGGAAAAGCAAGCAGGTAGTGGTATTTGTCAGTGGTGTTGTGGTAAATTAAAAGGCTGAATTTGTCTCTCCAGTGTTTTGGAGGTGAATAAGCTTGATGTCACATCAGAGGTGGATACTTCCCATTTTTCTGTTTATTATAAGTTACAGGCTAATGTTTACTAGCAACATGGGTTCCTTTATTTCTAGGAGGTGAATTTAATTTTTAATTTAATATCTATTCTGTGATTAGGAAAACCCATTAGATATGTCTTTATAGGCATAGAAAGGACCAAGTTTAGAAAATTCATTCAAGAAACTCGTTTTCATGCTCTGTATGCAGTCCAGCACTTCTTCCATATGCTTTCAAGACTGAAAATGTGTTGCACCTGACTGGCCAAGTCCTATTTCTTTTGTAGTCATATATATTTGACCAGTGAACTTGTCTAATGCCTTCATAATAATTTTTCACTAAGTTTTGTGCAAATGTGAATTACTACAGTGTGTAAAGATGCATAGAATTATGCGTTTTGTCTACTGATCTCATCATCTGACATGAGAATGTACTTCATTAAAGACCATTGTTGAAATATTTTTCTTTTTTCCTTAATCAGTAATTTAACAAAGTTTTAAATTGGTCATTTTGAAATAACCCACTCGTTCCCCTTAAACAATCTAGAAATAGAAAGGTATAAGACAAAGTCAGCAGTCAAATATTGGCAGATTTGTATTGGACATTTGCCCAATTTCATTAATGACCTGATTTGGAAAACATCTATTTATCTATATATCTCTTTAGAATAGATACAATAGTAAGACTCAAAACTGAGATTTTAAAACTTGAATGAATTGGAAGAGGGAATAAGTTTGTAAAAGATGGTGGAAGGGAAAAAGAACTACCGCAACCACCAAAACTAGTTGACAGAGGTAAGTTCGTAACAACATGAATCAGACATAAGGTGATACCAACTTGCTCACCTTTCTTCACAGGAACATTTTACAGAGCACCCCAGTAGGTCTCTGACCTTGTTAAAATATTAAGAAAGACACAGCTGTTAAAAGAGCAGTTCTTAAATCAGCTCCCAGGTGAAATATGAAAGAAGAAGAGCTCCTAAGGGTTCAAAGTAACACTGTTGCATTGAAAGCTGATGTTGCTCAGTTCATTTAGAAAATACTGTAAACTACTTTAGTACAAAAATTTGGCAAAGGAATCTTTCATTAATAGGGCAGATTTGACTGCACTGCAAATAAAGTGATGTTTACAGAATTCTGAATGATCTTTCAAAGATTCAATACCCTTTTGCTGTTGTTCACTGTAAGCAGCATATTAAACTTGCCATTTTTAATAACGTGAAAATGTCATAATTAGATCATTATCTTGTGGGAAATATGCTTGCACTTTACACAAATTCTCAATTAGATCTTTAGCTTTGCTGAGTATTTTTGTCTTAAACAAAAGCTTTTGCACTAAAAGACAACTCCAAGGGGTAGTTGTCAGTATGTATTAAATTTAGTGTGAGACCAAATTCTATCAGGTTTAAGTTTAGCTAAAGAATTTATTTAATTGCAAACAAATCTCCCTGTGTTCATTTATGCCTGATCAATTTTGTCTAAAGATGAATCACAAACACTCCTTCAACTCAAAATCTAGCTGTTGTTCCTGTTTGCAGATTCAATAGTTCAAATTTTCTTCAGAATGTTAAATGTGAATTTGTTGTTGTTGTTCTTGGGTTTTGTTTGTTTGTTTGAATTACTGTTTTTGTTATTTTACCTTTATAGCAAATTGCTCAAGAACAGGTTTAATAGATTTCCTCATAATTTCCTCTGTTTCTTGCTTTGTTGTCTTCATTTTTATTTTCAAAAATGCATTTTATTTTCAAAAATTATTCCCTCAGTCCCAGAGCCGGGATGGTGAGCTGCACTAGTAGTTCTTCCTCTGCTGAGCCTGTAATTTCAGGGAGCTTTGCTGTCAGTTACACCTTTCATGGCAGTTTTGAGGTCAGAGGTGAATAAAGTCAGACCTTCAAGAACTGCACATAGAGGACTTGCCCATGAGATTTCTTCAGTTGGGAAGCAGTGTGCATAATGAGTATGGTGGCCTATTGATGTGTTGCATTAAGCATAGGCTGGCCATCCAGCACAGCACACCTGCAACAATTGAAAATAACAATAGTTCATATGAAATAATGTAGCAAATACAGAGGGATGCATTTTATATCACTCCTAGTTGAAATTAAATATTTTAATTTAGATACGCATAGCATATATAGAGTATGTATAAATATTTCCAGACAGGCTTGGTAGTTTTTGTATTTTGTAGAAGTTTCTTATTTCCTTTAAGCGTCTGAAAATAAGATTTCAAGATCAAAATATATGATTTCCTAATGAGATGGAAGTTGTGATTTTTATTCATCCTTAGTAACAAATTCTTTACTGACAACAATAGAAAGGAACTTTGGAAGCAGCAGAATAAAGATGATTGAGATGAAGGAGGGATGAAACCTGAGGGAAGAAGGAAGGTGAGGAAGTATCTATGCCCTTATGTTAGTGTCTTTCTCCAGGAAAGTTGTCAATAACGAGTCTTAAATTGAAGATTCATTCAGGCAGACTTAAGATACACTACGATATTTTTTCCATATAATTTTTAGGAGAACTTGCTTTGTGCAACATCACACGTCATTGTAATGAATAAACGAAATAAAGGGACATGTCAAAGATTCTTTTAAGACAACCTGTATGTCCAGTCTAACCCCCTTTTTACTTCTCCATTTAAACTGTCCTGCTGTCTTGGACTTTCTGTATATTTGGAATAGAGTAATTTTAGAGTAATTTTGTTCACTTGTATTGAGAAGAAAAAAAATCACAAACTGCTTTTGTAACTTGAGTGAAGAGACATCTAGAGTTTCTTGCTTTTTGAGATTTTTGTACTATTTTAAAAATCAAGAGGACAAAACTGGTCTTGAAATTTTGATATACATCTCACACTAAATGGGCTGCAGCTCATAAAGTAATCCTGATTGAATGATTTATCTTCTGTAAGAAATCCATGTGGATAAAGTGGCTAGATAAGAGAGGATGGAATAGCATACAGTAGAAATAAGTTCTTATGCTTTTTGTAAATGGCATTCTTTTGTTCATTGTGTAAAATATTCTAACAGAAATGTTCAGTGTACATATTAATTGGTGGGATTTAGGAGCTCCAGATACAAAGCCCGCACACATCACCTCTGATTGGCTCACAAATAAAGTTTCATGGAGTATAACAAAATAATATAATGCTCTATTTCTGGGTCATGTGAGGAACATCTGGATAACTCTTTGATTGTGAATTTGTGTAGAAAAATAACAGACCTGCCTCTGTGGAGTATTATCCCAATAGGTAGCATATTAGAAAGTCAGTTTGTTGTACAAGAAAAACAGGATAGAGTCCCATTCCCATTTCTAACCTTGCAGCAAGGTTTGTTTACTGTATTAGTCAGAAGAGAACAAGTTGGCTTTTGGGCAAGGAAGCTCTTTTTAGCTGAAAGTTGAATGTTCTGTCAATCTTGAACAGTTAATCTAATGAAAAACACTATTTCTTCCTACAAAATTTCCTGGCTCACAGTGATGAAAACCTTTCTTCTGTTAAATCCTACCACTGGCTTAATTCAGGAAAATGCATAGGTTTGTACTAAAGGCATCCTTTTTCAGAGTAGTACTTAATGTCATGACTGAGTTAAAGCAATATATATTCATTGATTTCACAGGAACAAACACACACTTCAAATTAAGCATCTGCTTGAGCACTGTCTTTCAGAGGGTTGGAGCTATGACAGTCATAATTAGATTAAGCTGAACACAGCTATCTTATTCAGATTCCTTTATTACTTCATCTCTCTGATTACCAATAGTCCTAAAAAGTACTGCAGCTCTTTATCAGTATGACCTGTATTTCACACATGTAAAAAGTTTCATGTCAGTCTTGGTAAGCCCTTTCACAGTCCCTGACAGAGTTCAATCGTGAAAGTTGGAAATAAACAGAAATTTGGTTAGTACAGGAAGCTTAGGAAGTGTTTGCATGGTCTGTAATTGTGGTCATCTGTATCCAGCCAGAGGGGAACCTCTAATTTTCTAGTTTATGTAATTGAATTTTTGACTGCTGCATAGTGAATAGGTTTTTGGTTTTTTTTTAGAGAGAGAGAGAGAAAAATAAACTCTAATTATAATGTATGCAGACTGCAGTATTTAAATAAGCAAATAGTGGTCTATTCTTGGCATTTCCTCTTCTGGAAAGAAAAAGCTTTAGGAAAGACTCATCTGTTTTACAAAGAAATTACTTCCTATAATCAAAATTTCTTTGCTATTTAGCCAAGGAATTTGAGTCTAGTGGACATTCTAATGATTTTAAAAGACAACCAGATGCATGTTCCTGTTAAAACTTTATTCTTCTCTTCTTTTCTCTCTCTTTTTTGTGAATTTTACCTTTTCTTCTTTTCAAATTCATGACTAACAAGCATCTGAGAAACTGAAAAGCAATAGGTAGTCCTCGCTTGGAACACTGCCATGGAAAAGAAGCAACATGGGTACGTTTTCTCCTCTTAAATCACATTTTGATGGACTTCAATTAAAACAAAGGAGACAGAAAAGTTATTTGTGGTAACATCTATAAAATATTAAAATCTCTCCAGATATTTTCAAAGGGATGAAACACATTCTTCAAGGACTCTGCCAACGACTGTCAAGCACAGATACAGAAATATGCTAGAAGGAAGGAATAAGGAAGGTCTGTGGATTAGCTCTATTTTTATTCCAACTATATACAATTAACTACACTCAAGCAATCAATTTAAATGAGAAATGACATTTTACATCTAATGTTAAAAATGACATAACAATTCCCAAACTTTTTCCTTCTAAAAAAAACTAACTAGTGCAACGTGACTTAAAGGATAAATGACTTTTTTTCCAGGCCATCTGCATTTATGTAGGGTGTTTCATTATGAACTGATTTTACAACACCTAGATCTACTGCCTTTAAACAGTGTGTAGGAGGTCTCTTCAAAAGAAAGGAACCCTTACAAGCCCCTCAGGGTCACCTCTATTTATCCTCAGTCCCCTACATGTTTTGTAGACAGGCTGTCATGGAATGCTTTAGTTGCAGCAATGAAACGCAGAAGCAACCTCATGGTTGTCTAAGTGTTATGTAGAGGTTGAAATGGGACATACCACCAGCTATACACCACTTCAAACTTGGTCAAGTTAAGTATGATGGCTTGTCACTGCCAATCCTTATTCAACTTAATTGGTAGGGAGATACTATAGGCCTTTTCCTTCTCTCTCTGTGCATTCTGCTCTTCTTCGGTACATCCCATCTCAAGATTTTTCACTTACATTAATATCTCTATTAATACCATTAGTAGAATAGTATTAATAGAATACCATTGGACTTTCTTGATTTTATGCCAGAAGTATATGGATATGCAGAGAAAGAAGATGTCTTTTCAGTTACCAGCTCTTTTCCCTTGTTTTTTCAAAGCTTTATATCCAGGCTGGCTTTGGAGAAGCCAGGGAGGTCCTTCCCAATGACCTGGAGTATGATGTAATAAGGCCTGAGTGTATTTGTCAAGTGCATAAAGTCATGTACCGGCTCTGCCACAAAGGCTGTAGGAAACAGAGGAGCATGTTCACAGGTGGCTAGCACGCAGACAATTATCTGGACCTGACTTACAGTAGGAAAATTCTTATCAAAGTAACTTGAATTATGGAACCTAAAATATCACAGTATTTTCATTTTCAGTACCCTCAAACAGTGCATTTTCTTCTTGCAAATACATTTGAATGCATTTGTGTGTGTTTATCTCTACGTGCAGTAATATAATGTCTCCTGCAATTCTCATAGGGACTGATTTAAAGCCCTTTAAAACAAGAGGAGTATTTGTATTGCTTTCATTGGTCTGCAAATTAGACCTCTCAAAAATAATAGTGAGAGCTCTATTCTGTGTTTCATTTTAGATGATTGTCCAAAACCAAAAATGTTTCTCTCATTTTATCTGGAGGATGCCTTCTTGTGAATACTAGAAATCTAGGAATTCTGAAGTCCAGAGATATGTGCTATGATTCAGTATTCATTCAATTTTCATTCTTTCTGTGCTGATCTTCTTATAGCAATTCTGATTACAGATTATTAGACGTGTAATTAATTTTATCCAAAATTATTGCCTTAATGGCAAAATTCTCAGGTAGTTGATAAGCCTGACCCTGTGGAAATGTCTGTTAAACCTTCTGAATAATTTAATGAAAAAAACCAGGACCATTTGCATCCTCGAGCTAATTTGCCTTCTGTAACAGACAACAAAGTTTCTACTGTTTATTGATCAGGAAGCAAAGGAAATAGGTAAGTGCATAAAACGAAAGTAGAAAATAAATAAGTAATTATTAATGATACAGGAATGGAAAATGACATGCTTTAATCTAGAGAACCATGGCAATAATCAATTAATCTTAAAGAGGAAGTAAAAGTAAAATCATCAGGAATCTATCGCAAGTGTGACTTAATTTCTCTAAAATACATAAGAATCTAAGCTGCTGCAAATAAGTGCCTATGTATTTGCTTATTTTTCCAACAGTGTGCAAGCAGAGTAGGGCAATTAATAGAAGCATAGAATCACAGAATGGTTTGGGTTCAAAGGGAACTTAAAGAGAGCATTTAGTTCCAATCCCACTGCCATGGGCAGGGCTGCCTCTCACTAGAATCAGGCCGACCAGGATGCCATACAGTCTGGCCTTGAAAGCCCCCAGGGATGGGACACTGACAACTTTTCTGGGCAATCTGTTCCAGTACCTTACCATTCTTATAGTGAAAAATTGCTTCCTAATATGTAGTCTAAATCTAACCTCTTTTTCTGTGTAGGACTTCTTGTCCTATCATCACACTCACTTAAAAAATGCCCATCTCCAGCTTTCTTGCAGCTTTATCTGCCATAGGCAGAATGCTAAAGTGAATATGGTTACCTAAGACATGGTCTCAGATCAGATAACTGACAGGAATGTTTGCTTCCTGGTTGTAGCATAAAAGCCCATTCCACATAAAAGCAGCTCATGAGGAAATCTAAATGTACATAATGCAAGCTTGTATTCCCTGTCTTCCTCACCTAAGTGTTTAGAAACACATTCCCGTGGTAAAGCTTTGAAGAACGTAATAAATTTGGTGGTAAAATTGGAAGAGGGACACATTTAAAAAAAAAAAAAAAAAAAAAAAAGCAAAATTGAGATTTCATTTCTATTTAAAACTGACATCTTAGCATTTGGTGTCCCAAACTGCAACTGGCTTAGGTTGAGTAATCTTAGTGAACTCCATAAAGAAAACAGAAAGCAACTGCATGGGTTTAATCTATTACAGTTGGAGGTATTTTAATTGAGTAGAGTGCTAGTTTATTTTCTTAAGAAAATAAATCTAAAAAAAAATTCTATGTCAAAGGGATAACTTTCAAACTTGCAAAAAGGCCCTATCAGGAAGTATGATTTTGTCCTCTTATTCCTTTGACAAAGGTCTCCATCTTTATGACTGTGCTTTTTCTAGTGACAGTGATTACAGCTAAGACTCCAGCAATATGATCTTACGCTTTTTATGATTTTTTTTTCTCTCACAGTCTGTTAGAATTTCTCTGTTTTTCTCAGTCTGTTATAAGTCGCATCCTTCAGCACTGCACACCTGTTGAAGATCTCACCGTTAAAAGAAAAAAAAATAAGAAATAAGAAAAAAAGCTGCTACTTTATCTTTGAAGTGGCTAGGGGAAGTAGTTAATTCCCCCTGGGTAGGCACAAACATTCCATTGCTTGTGACATGTGTAAAGGTTGCTGTTCAGAGCAGACTCCTTTCAGGACCCATTTCTTCTGGGCACTTACATTTCTAAACCCCTCAAGAGGGTCGTACTTTTGAAAAAAGAGAGTGGAAGCTCTGGTGTCCCAGTCTAAGATTATACGAGCATTTCTGTGAACAAACTTTGGATCACTCCAGAGTTGGAAGTGAACATGTAAAGTGTCAGTAACTCTTTTATAAGACTTTTTGTGATGCATCTGATTGACCCACATTACGATGTATAATAGCATGAAAGAGTTAGTAATCAGTGCTAATGAATACATGTACCTACCTGATTCATATACTGGGCATTACCCCTTACTAATGCTTTTGTTTTGCATTCATTAAAATTCCCATCATGTCACAAAATGCTGAACATTTACTATAATAAAAACAAAAGCAAACAAAAAAATGAGACACATTTATTGCAAATTTCAGTCAAAAAAGATATAAATAAGGAAATCACATAGCACAGGCACATTGTCCCCATCCTACTCTACTTTAGTTCACTAATTAATGTTTTTAGAAAGGATATTTACAGTGAGACCTCAAGCAAATACTCAGAGCTTGTGGCACAATCCTTCTCTGTCCTCCTGTCTTTCCCTTCCCCCACCTGCAAAGGAGACAGCTTACTCATTTCTCTTTTCCTGTAGAGTCAGGAAGGACTTACAGAAATTCAGTTCTTGTGACTTAGATTTATATAAATCATTTCACAAATCTTCTTCTCAAGCAAATTTCTTATAAAGCAAAAATTGGTAATTGTTAGTAGAATTTTAGTAGACTGTAATGAAAATAGTTTAGATAAATATAAGATGCTAGAAAAATCCGGTGTATGTAAGATTATCTATCCATCTATCTATCTGAGTAACAAAAAAGATTTTGTTTGTTTGTTTATTTGATTATATATTTACTCATTTACTGCCATAATGTTATGCTTGAAAAATGTATCTGGATATGAAGCACCAGACTTCATTCCAGGAAAAGCTGACACTTAAAAGTTTTTAGTACGAACTACTGTAACTATGTGGGGTTTTTTTTTAATTATTTTTATTATTTTTAAAAAGAAATGTTAATTTGACACTGCATTGTACTCTTTTAAACATGTTAAAATCTATTCCCTAATACAATAAAAAATAATAAGAGGATTAAGCATGTACCACAAATCATTTGCAGTTTGGGAGAGAGGTAATGCAAAAATAAATGTTCTTTTAGTTCTGCTTTTAACATATAATGACTTGGAGATATATTATGATGGCTTTATTTGTATTAACAATTATTCAGTAAACGTTCCTATAGGTGACTATATGGTGTATTTGAGTAGGGCAATATATTCACTGAGAATGAACGGAGAAAAATGTCATTTCTGAGGAGACGCTTGCTATGGTATCGCAAAAAGGACTGGGAAATGCAAAATAGACTTGTGCAGTGACAAGACAAAAAAAACTGCTCTGCATGTAATACATTACCTCAGAGAAGGCTCAGAAGCCTCTCTAGCCTAATGTGATTATTTGTGAGAATTTGGAAATACTGGAACCTAGAATATAAAGAGAATGAATGCCCAGCTACATTCAGGAAAAAGACAGACAGTACAACCATAAATATTTCTGAAACCAGCTATAAAAATGTATCTTTTCCTCACACTGAAAAAATAGGTTATTATTAATAAATAAAAACCACAACCAAAACCATTTTCTACTTTTGCTTCTCAATATTGTCTTAGCATTAACACTTGTGTTGACATGTTGAGAGTAAGGCTAAACTCAGGAGAGATCTCACTTTTATTTGCTCAGCTATCAAGAGATTTGTTTGCTGAGATGAAATCTATCAGACTGAGCCCTCCAGGACAAAGAAATGATTAGTTTGAAGATTAGACTGAGGATTCCTCATGGGTGTAGATATAGGAGTCGTGCTGCTCTCACCTTCCAAACTACAGCAGCAGAAAAATATGGGGATAAAGAGTTTTAAGGAGGATCGTTTTCATGAAAATGGGCTCCAAAACCGGACCTACAAGTTCCTTCAGAAAACTGGACCTTGATCCATGAGGTCTTGTGGTTTCCTTTTTGGGTTACAGATCTGAGTTGCAATAATTCTGCTTTACGTACAGAAATTTCCAGTTAATTAAGATAATCATGTTAGCCATGTAAAACTGGGATCTCCTCAGTGACTTGTCTCCATGCAGGTTCTTAGCTCTATCAGGTATTTTCCCTCTGCCACTGGAACTTTTTCTATACAGATTGTTCCTTTTCAGTCAACATAACTAACTCTACTCAAATCTCAAATCTCTTTCCAGCCAGTTCCCCACCCTTGAATACAATCTATGCTTTATTAAAATGTTTTCTCTATAACCCAAGTGATCAGCCCTCTGATTTGACAATGTATGCAGCTTTTGTAACTAAGCAAGCCATGGTAGTTGTTACAGTTCAGCTTCAAACTTATTTGGCCATGCAATGTTATTCCATGAGTTGGCTGTGATTTTATGTTCCTGTCATAGTGCTATGTTGCTTGCCATTCAACATAGTCCTTCAGATCATCCATTTCATAGGTGAAGTCATATGCAATGTTTCCTTGTTTGCCCAAGGCCATGATGAGTTGGTACTAAGGAAGAAGAGAAGCCAGTCATTCTGATTCTTAGCACTGTGCTCCAAGCATTCATAAATATCCAAAGAAATCAGCTTAATGCTAGAAATGTAGTAAAAAATACTGTGATAAGGGAAATGCTTGAAAAAATTTTGAAGGGTTTCCCAAAGCACAGAAGAAATCAAATGTCCTAATGGAGTTCTAATATCTGCTGTTGAATACAGTCTAATTACAGATAATCACCTAGAATTATATTTCATTCAGTATGCTTTCTAGAAGTACAAATACTGGATTCTGCATGGTCTTTTCCATCTGAAGTATGGACTGGTGTCCTACCAAGGTTGCCCTTTAGCCTCTAACATCATTCTGTACAATTTGTTTTTGTTTGATCCTAGAAAAATATGGGAAACAAACAGAAACACCAAACCAAGAAACCCCCAGAGAAATTTTTTTCTCTGAAGAATTGCAAAAATAGACTCCAGCTGACCCTCACTAATTACTCTTGTTGAAAGTGTAGCTTTTTAAAGTGATGTAAAAAACTGGCTTTATTGAGGGGAAGTCCACCACATGCTGTCTGGGGAAGCCCAGATTTATGCATGTGATAATTTGGAGTCAAATTATCACTCAAATTATCTACTTCTCATCCTTATTTATATCACTTTGTGATATGACTCAGCTCATTAAATATATAAGACTTAAATTATGTCCAAGAGAAAGTGTTTCTATCCTGCCAAGTCATCCTGGGATAGAGTTCTATTATCCATCAAACTTCTAAACAAGGATTTCCTCCTACTCAATTCTGAGTAATAATTTGGAAGTAAGACATTGGTATTCCCTCTAAATGACTGGGATGAGCTCACTGAGTATGAATCATTTAACAGTGTAGGTACGTTAGGAGAGGGCAAATAGTGTTATAATTGATTTTCATTTTGCTGCTGGAGTGTATATTTTCCATACAGGTCATTTGCTTAATCAGCAACAATTCATACATCCAATGAATCACATCCTTGTCAAAAATGATCACAGGAAGAAGAGGCTGAGCAAGCACGGCTACTCATTCTCCTCAAGGCAAATTGCCTTATAGTAACCTTCAAAAAATGCTGTTAAAAATAAAATTAGAGATCTTGTCATTTTTTTGTTTCTTGGCATGGAAGCTGTTGCACCTGCTTTGTGTAGACAGTCACCAAGTTCCTACAGTTTTCAGCCTCCTCCAAAAAATGTTTTCACAGACCTTCACTGGTCTCCCATTTGCCTCTCCTGGATTCCCTCTGCTTCCAGATGGAACATCATAAGTTCCTGAGATCAATAATCTTATAAAATAGTAGCCAGGAGATTCCCGTTCAA
Source organism: Lagopus muta (assembly GCF_023343835.1). Taxonomy (NCBI): domain Eukaryota; kingdom Metazoa; phylum Chordata; class Aves; order Galliformes; family Phasianidae; genus Lagopus; species Lagopus muta. Next base: position 151,208,125 of record NC_064433.1, on the reverse strand, counting down.
AATGAAATTGCCAGATAAAACTAGCTAAGAGCTGGTCTTTTAAAGCATAATTTCCATAATACAGTTTGAACTAACCTCTTTGGAAAATACCTTTGAAGGCTGCATTATAAATTCCCTAATTCCACCCATTCTGTGTTACAAGGTCCACAGAGCCAGAATCTGGTCCAAAAACTATGCTCGTAAAATTCCCTTTAAGAACTCTATCCAGTAACTATATCTAACTATGAATTGTAACAAAATGGGGTCTGGAAAGAAATCAATCACCATTGTTAAAGTCCAGGCATCTTTTCCATTAATATCATGCATATTTCACCCATAAAATAGCTTAAAAGAAAAAATAATGATGGCAATTGGAAGTTAGTCCATAATAGAGTCTAGATTAAGAGTTCATATATTTGGAAGTTGTCACAGAATTAAACAAATAAAATAAAAAACAAACACCAAAACCAATAGCAATAAAAAAACCTGACAACTCAAGTTTAGAGGACTACATATACATAAATATATATATACATACATCTATATATGCATATAAATATTCCCTGTTGTTTACCAGTAGAGCTGCTGTGATTAATGTATTTTTTTTTAAGTGAAATTGATCACCTTTGAAGGGTTTACGTATAGTCTCCACTAACTTTATCAGAACTCAGATTTTTACTTAGCTTCAGAAAGATTAGTTCGTTTTTTCCTCACCAGAACTAGATGCCCAAAATCTAAGTAAGACTTCATCTTATTCTGTCACACTAGATGATGGACTTCAGTACTTCCTATGTTTCATTTCACATACTGAACATTAGCAGTGAGAGAAACAGTAATAGTAGCAGTCAGAAGATATTTAAATGTTAGAAGGAAGTTGATATAAAATCAGTAATGGTAGGATAGAAAGAAACTAGAGAAAGATAATATATATTGGTGTATTGGCTATATACTAGAGAAAGATATATTGGTATTGTTCTAGGTCAAAGAAGGAAAAATTTTCTGGAGCAGTCAGTGGGCCTGGGAGGCCTGGTGCTGAAACATCAGGTCTTCAGAGTCCTGCCCTGGGAGTTCACTTTGTTCTAGCTTGGCAAAGTGACTATTGGAAGGGATTTTACAGCTTAGTTCCTCTCTTGTACAGAGAAGATAATATTATTTTTACCTTCTTTGTTTGTTGTCATCTAGAGCAGAATCTAGTTCTCATCAGCCAAAGTACAGTACTGTACAGTACTGTGGCCCAGATTCAGCAAAGGAAACCAGCTCCTTCTAGCAAAATCTTGGCAATAGAGTAACAGCTCAACCTCAGAGCCCAGTTGTGCCAGACAGGTGAGGACTGTTTGTTTTTGCCTTTGCCTACTACCAAGAACTGGTATTTCCTAGTATCTCACAAGCTGTATCTTGTGGTGTGAATGTGATTTTATCAAATACATAATCTTGACATATTCATATTATGAACATGCAGGAACATGTCTCACTAGCACTTCTGTGCTTTCTGCTGAATCACTTGAAACTGGTGACTGCTGTACACCAACAAAATGTCAGGAAAGCTAGGCAGAAAACTTCAGTTAATTGAAGCATCTCTTATTCATGGAATTCTTTCAGGCAAACAGGGAAATATTTTTCTATTTTATCTGAATTTGCTCAAGAACAGAATCATGTGTCATTAGCAGAGTACCTGACCATGGCAAAACAAATTCTAAGAAATCCTTTATTCAAAGTGTCCTCTGGTTCAGCAAAGCCTTGGAATTTGGCTGACCAAAGGAAGCATTTGGGACATATTCCAGCCAGACTGTATTAGCCAGCTCACCACAAGAACTTCCTATTTTTGCTGAATCCCTTCAATCAATTTGAGGCTGCTCTTTAAGATCAATAGAAGTGAGTTTAAGGATTGCTTGTTTGCCTTATGTTTGTGAAGTGGTTCTTGTACACTGGTTTCTCTTTCTTACATCAGAGCTATTCCTGTTCACTTTAAGATTTTAGATCGTTGCTAAATTTACAAAGAGAAACAGAGTATGAAAGAGATAAAAATACTTTTCTCCTGGTAGCAAAATAATGGCAAAATAATCAACATGAAACAGGACAAGGAAAGGTTTATAAGTGATAACAAAAATTATAAAGTAAAGGATAGCTAGACTGCTTCTAAACAATAATATGCTATATGGAATCTAAAATGGACATATATAAAATATTCATAAATTCTCTTGAACTGAAAATTGCAGAATTTACAATTTAAATAGTTAATATGAATACAATATAAAAATGTAGGGAAATAAAAAGTCCTATTTGCTTTTATACAGACCTTGAAAAGTTAGTTGAAGGGGGAAAACAACAGCCGCTGCACAAAGACATTAGTGTCTGATGCAAATAAGCTGGTGAAAACTACCACAGTAACTGAACTGGATTTGCATTTATGGCTTTCTAGAGGTGTAGGTAAATGAATGATTTCAGCTACTGGAAAACAATATTTGTATTAGGTAGCTTAGGGAGACTTAACTTCAATAGGGAACAAATGAGTGCATTTTGTTTCTATCAGATCACTGAATCTTATTTAGAAAATAGCTATGAATTTGTTGTTTTTCTCTCACAGAGAATCTGTCCTTTTTCAAATATGGGTAAAGCATAACAAACATTTAATTGTTTTGTGTAGCCATGATCTCTTAATCTCAAACTTAGTGCAGATATATAACACTGCTTAGTGGGAGAAAACAGAGATTTGTTTGATTAAAATGAATGTTTGATCTCTAAAAGGACATTCAGGCTACCTGGAATACAGTGACTATCTTGTTGAGAAGTTATGCTTATTAGTATTAGGTAATTTGTAAAATCTTTGAGGTAGGAGCTTTTTATCTTTGCTTTCTCCTTAGGAAACTTGTCATTCCTCAGATTAATTATAAAACTAGAGAGAAATACATTTTATCTTATTTATTGCATTAGGCTAGGTCACTGAGGTATGAAAAGTAATATACTTCCTCCAGCATGGGCCAATGTTAGTTTAGAGGGTGAAAATGATCTTTCAATATACTTTGCTGCAGATACAGTGTTGGAAATGAAGCAACATTCCTTACCTCTTTGGTGACTGATTTTCAAAACCTAAAATGAAGATTACCATCCAAGCAAGGATACTTGTGTTACGGATATTCTGCTGCCTAGTGGATGTGACCCAAAGACCATCTGATTTTAGACACAACTAATTCCTGATAATGCTTAAACACAAAATCTATAGGTGATGAAATATGAATATGACTCTTCATGTGAAAATACAGATTTCCCAAATCTAAGAAGGGTGAAGAGCGGAATCAACATTATATTCCTGTTTTCACTTTCACCAGGGCCCATGAAATGGATGGGGCATAGACTTACATGGAAATTATTTGAGCGGATAATATGAAATATATCACATTATATCATGAATAATGGTAATTACTCAAAAAAAAAAAAAAAAAAAAAAAAAAAAATCTCACAAGCAACAGTGATGAACAGTTGATACTTTTCCACTAATACTAATTAACATTCCAATGTATTTCAACAGTCTTCTACTTTGTGCAGGGATTAATTTTTACATTTCAAATAGACACAGACAAACAATTGAAATGTAAGAGCATTTGCTCAAGGTTTTAAAGGTGTGTAGAAAGCACATTGATTTTTATCTTTTTGCTTTCTCTTTGACTCTCGGGTATGTTGAAGGACCTTTGTTCAATGCATAACAATGCAAAATGAAGCTTTAAAAGATACATGCAAGTAGTTCTATGTGAATATTACTTCTGAAGGGAGATCTAACTCATAAAACAAAAAAGTCTTTCGTTCAGGTCCTATCCTAAGACATCTAAAAGTGGTGGGACAGGAGCTATATTCCATTATTCCCAGGACATACTGGGAGTTTACTGCTCCCTAATGTGGCTCTTACCATCCCTTTTTGACTAGGCTAGCCCCATGGCAGAGCTCTTTTGTCTCCCCAACCTTTGTCCAAAATTAAACTGATCTGCAGATTTCAGACAAGACCAATTTGAATCTTTGGAAAGTGAAAAGAGAGAAAATATTAATGTGAGATCACTTCAATTTGAACTCTCACATTGACAGAGATACTTTATTTGACTCAAACTGGATAATTTTTATTCTGGCATATGATCACATTTATGCTATTTTAGAAGGATTTTCTTAGGTTTGATGATGTTACCACGGGTCATAATCTGGTTAATAAAAAGAAGCTGGAATAGAATTAAAACTATGGAGTGACTGTTCTGTTTCTCATACATAGCTATGGAGACAAGTTATTCTCCAAAATAGAATGTTGCTTCTGAAAGCAGAGTTTGTCATCAAGAAAATAACTGATGAGAAATTCAGCGTTACTGCCTGAGTCACTGTCATGGGCCATATTTCCTCAGTGAAGTGCACTGTGAAAAACATAGAACTAGAATCCTAGTTAAAGCTGAGAGTGATATGGAGAGATTAAACCAAAGCTTTCTTCAGTGTGAAGAGAAAAAAGAAACTCAGAAGACCCTACAAATGTAGCATGCAGTTTTTGCTTGCTAACCTTCAACAAATGGAAATACATGGAAGATATGAAACCATAACAAAGGAAGCTGTTGCTGTATTAGGCTTTAGTTTTATAAAATATCATTTAGACTTGATATAATCCTGTCAAGTTTACTGCACCACAAAACTTGGTTGGTTTTTTTTTTTTTAGGGTTTTCATTTTTGTTTTTGTCTTTTTTTGTTTTTACACCAACAAACACTCACTCTCACACGTCTTACACGGGGAATATTTTACTTTCCCTTGAGGCTGTAAGGAGGCACGGCTTTCCTTATAGTTTAGTATTTTCTGACTTATACTTCTAGACTTCTACATGCTGCTAGCAGTTGCATTGCCAGCTAAAATCATACATATAGAATCCTTTTGTCCCCTGGAGAGACCATAAGCCTCTTCCAGGCTGTTTCTGGTATTATAACTGCATTCCTTTATTTTAATGTTAAGGCTGTATGGACTACTGCCAAGAAACAAAATTATTCCGAAGTCCCTGTATTACTGCCAGTTCATCTAAGCCAATGACTGAAACACAATTAAAATTCATTTTCCTTCTTTCTGTGGAAGTAAAGCGGACATGAAACTGTTATGATCTAGTTTATGGGCTATCATTCCCACCTCACTTAATTCTTACAGATACATTTTCAAAGTGAAATAGTAGATGTTCTTTCTGTCTGTTTAATGGAACTTTTATGCTGTAGATTTCACTTCATATTTTTCCTTCTTTATTGAGTGATGTAGTAATTGAAGGTTCTTTTCAAAAAAAAAAAAAACATAATAATTAAGATAACTGGCTTCTGCTCATCATTTTCCTAGTGTAAATCTCAAATGCTTCTATTGATTTTGCTGGATGTTAATCAGCATAGTAAAATTTTTTTGTAAAAACAAAATATAGACTAAAGTTCATTCACTACTATTCAATGCGACACCTACACATGCTTCAAAACACTACTTGTATTATTCAAAAATACTTTGCTTCATGGTGGGACGCTGAGATTAATCTACTAGCAGTGTAACTGTGATGACACTGAGTGAGACCAAAGACCTGTGTCACACATCATCATGTTCCTGATTCCAATAAAGGACCCCCTCTTGCCTTGGAACAATGTCAGACTCCGTGTCAAAAGGCCTGAATACAAATACGGTCAACCTTGTATAAATATTTCCTCCAGATCCTACCTATTTGCACTCCATGGATTTTCTGTCAAGGTTTCTGTGGGCCGTCTTAGAGATTATTTCTCCAAGATGCAGTGACAACATGACAAATGAAAGAAGAATATATCCTTTGGTCTTCAAACTCTAAGTTTAACTCTTTTTCCTGGACAGGAATTAATAGAAAAAATAAAACATTTCTGACTACAGTTCTGCCCTTCAATAATCATATGAGACATTTCAGATTTAGTGTTTCCCCAAGAATTGCTCCTTACTACAAAGAAGATCTGAATCACTCTTGATGTTCTAAGAAGAGTCATGTAGTAAACATAAGCTGTCAAACCAAAAATTGTTTTCTACTCCGTCTGTAAAAGTTATTTAGTTGGTAATTTCATAGTCTTCCACACAAGAACATTTGATTTCATGAAATAGAAACCACTTTCTGATGGGAGTATTAAAATTCAAATTTATTTGAATAACTAAGCATTCATTTTGGCCTTCATTTTGTCCTTCACGTTCACTAATTCTGAATATACACTATGTTACAATTGTTATGCATGTTCTCTGTTGTATGTTTACACATAAATCAATTTAGAAACCACAAAATGTATAATACAGTGACTGAGATCTAGTTTCTGTTAAACACATTAAGCATTATTATGAAAGGAATAGCAATGCATGCTGATATTTCAAGGAACAATTTTGATTTAGAACTTCTCTTTATGTAAGTACACTCATCTACTTTAATCCTGCTAGATAGCCTATGAATTCCAATATGAAAATACAGGCTTGTTAAGATATGCTTATACTGGACCCTAAATCTCAGTAATGTGTCATATTAGCGTACTTGACAATTGTTTCTTTGGGTTTTAAGGCCACTTCCAAACCAGGTATCTAAGTAAAGACATAAAAAAGTGTGTCGGTTTCATATAAAACACTAGGTGAATAAACACAGGAAATTAATGTGAAACTTCTATTGTAGATGTACAATTCTATTAAATCATATCTGCTTAGCGATTCAAATTAATAAGCTTGAACTAAAATTATTTCCCACGTAAGCTTCTAACCTTGAGTTTTGTGTTGTTTTGCTTATTTTAACTGCAGGCTAGAAAAAAAAGTAAATGTTTTTCATCAGTTGTGAAATTCATACTTTTCTGTTTTGCTTTTTGTTTCTTTGTAAGTAATTAGGAGAACACTTTATCTGCAAGCATGCTGATGGACATTCATTTTTATGGAAGAATCTACCTTTGCATGCCTCTGAATACAGGCAAGTTATTATGTATATCAGAGTTACAGAGCTCACTTTTGTTCAACCAGCCAGGCACTTCTGGATTCTCTCCATTTGTTATTATTAATGCCATAGTTAAGGAGAAAGGATCCAGTTAGTCAATTCTGGCATCTAACATGCTTACATTTAAAGAGCTCCATGAGACTGATTTCAAACTGCAAGAGCCTAACTTTGACACTAATTCTGTGGGACTTTGCAACGCCTCCAGAAGGAACTTCAACCCACTGTCAAACAACTTACCTTGCTCCACTCTTCTTATTTGAATTGCAGCTATGTCATTATTGCCCTTCCTCAATTAACTATGCCAGGAAAAGTTTCCAAGCTCTGAAACTCATTTATCCTGCTAAACAGTTAAAGAGTGTTGGACCAAGCAGACATTTAGACAATTTCTGCACCTTGTATGGGATTAAGCACAGGATAAAATCCCCTTTGTGAAATAGTCTAAATATAAGTCCCTGTTCTGGACGGTGGAGAGTTCAACTGAGTGCAAGTTGGCTATTCTGTGGAAATTGGACTCTCATGTCAAAAGTTACTGAGCAAATGCTCAATATCAATTCTGATGACAAAAGAACTGATAGTTAATGCTTTCATTTTTCACACGATAACCTTTTAAAAGCAAAGAAAAGCTAGGCTGGTTATACTTCTATGACAACAATATTGCAAATGTATTTACCGCAGTTATCTCCCACTTTTTTAAAAATTTATTCTCCATCAATGAATATCTGTATTTTACAGCATTTTCCTCAAACAGTTAAATTATATTTGTCTATATATACTTCTGTTTTTTGTTGTTTTTTTTTCACCTCAAATACCAATTATTTCTGTTCTTGGCTCTCAGAGTTTGAACTGTGTCTCTTCTTTAGCTTTCTTATGACCATAGGCTCACCAGATAATTGAAATGGGAAGGGTCTTCAGAAGGTCTTTCATTCAAGTATCCAAGTTACTGCTCAAAGAGGGCAGGAGCAGGTCAGGCCAGGCCAAACTGCTCAAGACTTTATCCACTTGTGCCTTGAAAACTTTCAAAAATGCGGAAGGCAAAACCTATCCGGTCAACCCTATTCATACTAGTCTTCCCAGTTAAATACAGCATGATATTAAATTTCATTTAAATAAGTCAAAATAATAAATGACTGAATGAATTCAGACCATTTCTTTGTTGTCCTAGAAGACGATAAAAATGTTTGCATATGACTTTTCTTGCACTTCAGAAGCATATGATTTTACATCTTTTTCCTGATTTATATTTAATCCTTTTCAAAACTGTATATCTCACAACTTCAGGAAAGAAACAGATCATCAACTTTCCCATTATAAGCAAGAAAGCTGTAAAACTATTCACCACCATTTTGTACAGTTTGAGTCTTTTCAACCAGTGACAAAAAGGTTGATATGATTTTATCATAAATTGAAGCCATATTCAAGAGCCTACATGCAGTTCAAACTGTGAAGAGCAACCAGCATTTTTCCAACAATATCAAATGTTTGCCTATTGAGAGCGTCCAGTAACATAAGGTTAAATACAACCTTGACTGACTCTTTATTGTGCAGTATACTGGATTATAAAGTAAATTTGTTGATATCATCTCAGCGACTGAGGTGATATGCTGGCTCAGTGAAGTGTGTGACGTATTTATAGATTTGGAAGAGTAAAAAAGCTTAGCTTTGTGCTGCATTAGATGCAGAAAATAATTCAGTAAAGTAGGTAGCAAAAAAATGGACAGGTTAATGGACCTATATAGAACTCTACTACACTTAGTGAAGCTATTTTAAGTTCTGTAGGAAGTTAATCCTGCTCTGACAACTTGACTAAAGACTGTAAAAATATCTTTGCCAATAAAGGATATCAACATTTCTAATCTATTTTGCACTGATAAAGAGAGGGAGAGGGGAGGAATTCATTTTCATGAAATAAGATGGGGGTGAAACAAAAAGGTCTTTGTCTCAAGAAATATTGCACCTGCATTAAGTTCACTGTTGATTCCTTACTCGAAATTTGATTTTTTCCTTCTCCTCCTTCCTTTCATTACTTTCAGCAGTGAGGAATGTGAGGCATGTAAGTCAACCTTCTTGTCACTGGCAAATTTCTTTCTTCAGCTATGAAAAAGAATAAAGCTTCCTCACCTAAGTTACCATCAGCAAGTTGTCTCAGCAATGCACCTGTACCTTCTAATACTATATTATATTTTTCAGGGCTTCATATTTGTGTGACAGACTTGAGAGATCCATTTACTCCTTACTTAAAACCTAGGGTTAGGGTTCATATTCTGAATAGAAAGGTCTTTTAGGAATGTATGGTGGTTTCTAAGTAACGAATAAACGTAGAAGCAAGTCTTTTTTAGTTAATGTAGAAACTTTTTTCATGAAAGAAAGAAGCTACAACTTCCATGGTACTTTCCTTCCCAAGATGACCTTTAGAGCCTTCAACACATTGCATTTAACATACCTACTTTTCTTATTAATTTTACATTTTAGATTGGAAATTTTCTGGTAAATCTGTTCATAACTGTAAAAATAAATTTATTTATTTACATATTATATTATCTACACACACACACAAAGACATTTTTAAAGTCCTCTGAAGGGTAGTCTAACTGGAAATTTACTGTAAGGATCCCTTGATAGATTCTATTTCCACAACACCATATTATTTTATATTGTACTGTTTTATAGAGATTGAGAAGTTTGACAGAAGACTATAGTGAGGACTAGATATTAATCAAGATTCATAGCAGTTAATGGCAGCTCAAACATTGAACTTGGGTCTTCATAAATATTTTAGCAGTGTCCCAGCTAAACTGAAAGCCCTGAAAATCATTGCAAATTATGTAGGCAGGAAGGTAAGTGGAGTAGAAGGGTAATCATGTACACTACGTTTCCTATTTCTTTTTAGACTTGCTGTGCACATCTTTATTCTGCTATCCCCAGGCTGGCAATAGCCTGGGAAGATACATCTGACATTACTACCTTCTGCTAATGTACCATAGTGAAAGATAGTGAAAGAAGTCTAGCAGTGTAAACTTGGCTTGTCCGTTTTCAGATTGGAGGTAGTTCTGTCATGAGTGGGAGAATCTGTGTGTCGTGCTTTGAAGAATAGTTATCAACATTTTCATCTCAAGTTGCAGGGCATTTCAGAAAATGGAAGCATGGTAGTGTCTGATAGCTCTTCTTATGTCTGCAACAGATCAATTATGATTTCAGCTCTATGCACAAATAATCACACTGATCTTTTTAACCATGACGCACATAGTAGGGCGGATATGCTAACAATCTCTAATGAGAGGCTGATTATGAATAGACTCAAAAGTCTGAATATTCAAACTATAGCAAGTTAAACGCTACAGTGATGTGAGCCACCACTATGATTTGAATTACATTACTTTGCATTTATAACAGACTAAGAGTATTTGCATAATAGGCAGTTATGAATCATCTGATGGATGATATCTTCTTGAGGTGTTGTAACTCAGTAACTTACCCAAGACCACAGACTATGCTCTTAGAAGAGTTTGCAGATTGCAGGATTGACTGAAATGGTGGAGCAGGTTCTTATTTAGGTAAAAGATTATTAAATATGTTTACATAAACTTTTCCCAAATATCTCTCATCACAGTAGACAGACACCAACAAGAAATTTTTATTAGAGATATGCAATTCACATTGGCAAATGATGTTTCTTTTACTAAGGTTTTAATTGTTTCTGTAGAAGAAATAGCATATATTGGCAAATTCTCTGTTTTGGTATAACAGTTAAGCTTTTTCATAGTAATATGTATTTTAATTACAGTTATGATCTTTTTCATGCTCTCAACTGACATGTAAGTGTCACCAAAAGCAACTCCTTCAGCTCTAGTTGAAGGCGTATGAAAGGATAAGATATATTGTAGAAATTCTCTTTTCTTTGGTACAACTTTCCTGTCAGTCAAACATGTAATTTCATTAATGCAGTTGTGAGGATCAGCATTTCCAAAACACAACTGCTAAAAACATTAAGCTAACGCATTATATATTTCTTCTGATTGCTGCTATAAGAACTGCTTGAAGTATTGATAGACATTACAGTTCTGCTCCTCTTGAAAAGCTAATAAATTCTGCCTTCTGTATTGGTCAATTTTTCCTTGTAAACATTGTAACTCAAACATTTTGTGGGTCATCAAATCCTTAACAAAAAGGAAAGACAGGAGTTACGCCAATACATTTGCATTTATATGCATGCGCATGTACAGTTATACCCATAACATACCCATAACACTTGTTTTAATGTTAATTGATACCACATAGCAACAATTTTGTCCTAGAATCTCAAGGCATCATATATTGTATGATTTCATTTGCTCCTTGGTATGTGATTTGATCATGTCCTTTTTCCAAAATTTTCCATCCAACTGTATATAGGTTTATGACTATGTGCACTTCAGTGTTGGTTTCATTATTTTTCTTTCTGAGTGAAGAAAACTAGAAGATGAAAACTCACTACCTTGCTGAGATCAAATCCAACTAACACTCATTAGCAGATCCCACCTGTTTAGTAGATAGGCAGCACAAGATTGAAAGAAAAGAGCTCATTTTTAAAAACAAAACACTCTTTTTTTTTTTTTTTTTTTTTTCCCTCAAACGTAGAGAAAAGAAGAATTTTTTGTCCATGGTGAATGTCTTCAAAAGGCAACAATTTGTCTGAATAGCAAGCAGAACTTTGAGTCTTAACTAACGGCATGGAGCTACACTGCAATTATTGCTTCACACCGAGGAAGTTAATAAAGCTTGATGTACTATAAGATTCTTTCCCAATACATCCAGACCAATAAATAACATTATCAACACTTTAAATACCTTTATTATAACTTTAATACAATGTTCAAGGTCTACTACAGGCCACCAGATCAGGGGGAACCTGTTAACAAGGCCTTCTTGCTTCAGTTACAAGAGACATTGCACTTAAAGGCTTTCATTATGATATGAGATTTCAGCCACATGAATACCTGGGGGAAAGCAACACAGTAAGCTGCAAGCAATCTAGGAAGCTCCAGGAGTCCACTGAGAATAACTCTCTGGTCTAGGTATTGGACAGACCAAACAGAGGAGGTACATTAATGGACCCATTGCTTACCAGTGCAGAGGGGATCACTAAACTGTTTAAGGTTGGAGGTGATCTGGGCTGTAACAACTATGCCCTGGTTGAGTTTGTGATCACAAGGAATACGGGCCTGGCAAAGAGCAGAGTTAAGACCATGAAATTCAAGAGAGCAAACTTCCATCTGTTTAAGGAAGTACCGGATGGGATCCCCTGAGAAACTGTCCTTAGTGACATGCCTCTCGTGTCCCTGAACCTCTAGACAGGGAGGCTGAGTGATAAAAATCCCCCTCATTGTAAGAGAAGAGCAAGTCTGAGAACCCCTCACGTGACTAAATGTACACAAGTCTATGTCTCCAGACAACATGTATTCCAGGTTTCCAAAAGAACTGGCTGATGCAGTTGCCAAGCCACACTCCATCATATGTAGCAGATGAAGACCCAGTGACTGGAAAAAAGGAAAATATCACTTGCATTTTTAAGAAAGAGAGAAAGGAAGGTCCAGGGAACTACAGGCCAGTGAGCCTCACATCTGTGGCTGGGTAGATCATGCAGCATATCCTCCTGGAAGCTACGTTAAGGCTCATGTGAGACATGGAGGTTTTATGTGACAGCCATCATGGTTTCAACAAGGGTAGATCATGCCTGACCTAACTGGTGGCTTTCTATGATGGAGTGATGCCATTTGTGGACAAATGAGGGGCAAATGACACACTCTATCTGGACTTGTGCAAGACCTTTGAAATGTTCCTATATAATATCCTTACCTAAATTGGAAAGATATGGGTTTGAACGCTGGACAACACAATTTACATGTTGGATATTCACAACCAGAGGGTTGTTGTCAATAGGTCTACGTCCAAGTGGTGGCCAGAGATGAGTGATGCCCCCCAGAGGTCAGTTCTGAAACCCAGAGCTTTATGATAACTTTATCAACAGTCCAAATATCAGGGCTACAGATCACCGTCAGCAAGTTTGCTGATGACACTAAGCTCAGTGGTGCAGCTGAAACAGTAGAAAGAAGAAGGGATGCCATCCAGAGTGATCTGTGTAGGCTTGAAAAGTGGGCCTACAAGAACCTAATGAGGTTCAGGAAGGCCAAATGCAGGCTGCTGTACTTCCTTCGGGTGAATTCCAGATATGTGTACAGATTGGGAAACAAACTGAGAGTAGCCCTACAGAGAAAGACTGGGGGTCCTGGTGAACTAAAAGCTGGATATGACCCAGCAGTGTGCTCTTGCAGCCTGAAAGGTCTACAGTATCTTGGGCTTCATCAGAAGAAGAGTGGATAGCGGGGCAAGGGAGGCGATTGTTGCCATCTACTCTGCCCTCATGAGGCCCTATATGGTGGAGTACTGTGTTCAGGACTGAGGCTCCCAATAAAAGAAAGATATAGAGCTGTTGGAGTGGATCCATAAGAGGGCCATGAATACGATCAACAGGCTGGAGTACCTCTCCTGTGAAGAAAGATTGAGGGAGCTAGCCTTGTTTAGCTTGAAGAAGTCTCAGAATTATAAAATTCTTTTCATAATTACAGGTAGCTGAATCAGTATGATCAGTGCTATGTGGGTAAATATCAGATAGCTTTTATTAAAACAGTGCAAATTGCATATAGATATGTTGCACTACCAAAATAGAGATTAGAAGAAAAAAAAGTTATACAAACTCATCTTGCAATGTTCTGTACAAAACACTAGTATCATTTTTTGGGTGGGGGGAAAAAAAAAAAAAAAAGAAGAAGAAGAAAAAAGAAAGAAAAGGAAAGGAAAAAATAAAAGAATTAAAAGAGAGCAGAAAACCACAAAGCCCCAAAATGTACCCTTCAGATTTTGCTTTGATGCTGTTTCAGTTCTGTATTTTCTTTTTACTCACTTTGGTTTCTTCTTTCTCTGTTTCGCACAGGAAGGCATAGGAGATATTATTTAGTTACTATGCTGTCCAGCAAGATATCAAGCAGTTTTCAGGAATATCTGTTTTTCAGGGATTGTCTCTACAGTGACAATTTCTGCTTGTCTTTACTGACAAAAAAATGCCTTCACTATCACTTCAAAATTGATATGCTCTATGCCAAGTCATTGGAAGAATAAAATAGCGGCATCTACATTGCAGGTTCACAGAATCACAGAATGGCCAGGGTTGGAAGGGACCTCAAGGATCATGAATCTCCAACCCCCCTGTCACATGCAGGGCCACCAACCTCCCCATTTAATATCAGACCAGGCTGCCCAGTGCAAAACTCTGTACTTTGCTGTGTTGAACCTCATCAGGTTCACCCAATCCCACCTTTCTAGCCTCTTGAGGTCCCTCTGAATGGCATCCCTTCCTTCAACCATGTCAGATTAAATAAGAGGTAAGTGTTCTGATATGAATGCATTTTCCTAGGTTATATTATTCACAAACAATAGTGAGTTATTTGGATTAATTTACATTAATGAATCAACATCTCCTGACTCAAAGGAAGCTTGATTAGTCAGTACTAGGCTATGGTGCTCTGCACTGACAGACTTACACAAAACCATTTTAGAGCTTTTCTGCTTCATCCATCATGCTGGGAGTATAACTAAGTGTGTAGATTTAGGTTACCCCGTGTAGTATTTGTCTCTGCTCCAAAGTCCAGAGTGGAATAGGACTGGCTGAAGCATTAGGTTTCCAATTTGATCTTATTCAGAATTTGCAATTTGAATTGGTTCCAAACCACAACCGAACCACAGATTTCTTCCAAGTTGCTACCATCTTGGAAACATCGTGATTTGCTGTTGATAATGAAAAGTATGTGAAGTACACAGACTACATATTAAATACATGATCACACAAATAAGAATTGTAGGGTGCATCCTGTCCTTACTTTTAACATCTACTCTTTGGTTATTGCTTGCTTTCGCTTTTTGTTTGGAATGGTTTTATCTCTGTGATTAAAATGTTACTGTTTACAGAATGAGAAAGTTATGTGTAATTTTTCCATGTGCCACAGAGTATAAAAATATTAATATAAAGTCCTGTACATTCTGAAGTGAAAACAGTGGATACTCAGAAGGTTTCTCAAATCTGCTTAAGATTAGACCTAAAAATATATTGAAGCAAAAAGAACGTTTTTATGTGCTCAGATATTAGGACCAGCTTGAGCTGCAGATCATCTTGGCAACCATTACTGGACCTCCCCAGTGTCTAAGGAATTACAAACTCCATTCCAAATCCTTTCGGAAATTGCCAGTTTGATAGAATAACATTGCAGGAAACCACTCAAATTTAACATATTTGTTGTTTCATGTTCTGCCAAAACAATGACAGAACATTAGATTAGGTCATACTTTGAAAAATAACACAGACAATAAAATCAAATGCTGTATTTTATTATTAAAAATATATTCTTTTTTTTCAATACATGGAGTAGAAAGAATGTGTTCAGTTCCCAATATCAATCCTTTGTGGCTAGTTTCTTAAAATTTAGCACAAATGTTTTGTTTTGAGAAATAAATTGTAGTGTTCTTTCATAGAAAAAAAAATATTATCACATAATGGGAAAAGATATTATTAAATATTTGTGTTACTGCACATATAGAGAGGACACATTGAAAGAACTGATTGAAGAGTATTGTTACGCCTCAAAAATATTTAAATTTAAGTAAGATAATAATAGATAATAGTTCCTATTTTGAAGTGACTGCATCTAATTTACAAAGTAAAATATTAATTATAAATTATTGTCTACTTGCTTTACTAAAAAAGTCTGAAACTGGTGCAGAGAACGGCCTGCATCTCCTACTTGACGCTACACTAAAATAAAATGAAAAGGATCTACATCAGGTTCAACAGAGGCTAAATTCAGGTGTGCCAAACACTAAATGATATCCTTACAGATATATATCAAGTGCATTTTATATGTGGATATATCTTGAGGAGAAGTCATTTAATAAATGACATTTTTATTCACTGGCTACTTAGAGACTAGGTGATAAGGTTAAATCTAACTTTACATAGATCTCTAAGGGTTAAGTATAGTATAACGTATGAGCAAAATCTCAAGTTATAGTCATTTGGAATTATGCTGGCAGAAATTGATAATGAGTCTAGGAGCTGAGGGAAGATTCTGCTGTTCTGCTGCACTAAGGAGACTGACTTCCTTCAGGAGACGATAAAACTTCTGCATTAAAATTCTGATCTTGCATTTTTTTAGGACACTGACCACTTAAACTTGTGGCTGATTTTGCTTCCAACTCGACTTTGGAGTTAGAATATGTCAAAGAACGCCTTTCTGTTTGAAAATGTTGATTCAACAAAAGACAAATATTTCCTGAGAATATTTCCTCATATTGCCAATATTTTCTGTGAAATTTATCAGATATCTTGTTTCAACAACACTGAGTTTATTTATTTGATTTGATTAAGAGTAAACTGCATTCCTTACAGAGATATGTATTAGATTGATTTGTCTTTTAGACCATTTTAATATCTGCAATAAAAATGCTACTAAATTTTTTTTTTTAATTACATTTAAGATTTTTCATTAGAACAGATTAAACTTAACTTCTGATGGAAACATCCAGAATCCACGAGGACCAATCACTCCCAGCTTCTTTTATTTGGTAGCTACTGATCATAAAGTACATCATTTGGCAAGAGTGTTAGAGCTGTTGGAAGCAATGCCATCTTCTGCAGATTAAAGTTCCTTGTCACCTTATATAAAAAATGCTTTAATATAAAGAAAATATATTTTAGCTCTTAGTAAAGCTTTTTAATATTATACATAACTGCTGGTATCTTTTAAAAATTTTGGTTCATCTTTGTTATTAAATGTGTTTAAAACATAAGGATTGAGGATCAGTCCATTTTTCTTTCACATAAGATAAGAAGCCGTTGTTTCCCTTTTAAAAATTGAAATGGCAGCTGCTTTGGCAGCTGCATAGCAATGTAAACAAGATACCGTTTTCAAGTTTCCACGTATTTATCATATTACAGACTCTGAGAGGCTGAATCAATAAAATAAAAAACTCTAAGTAAAGGTTGAGTGGGTTATACTACCAACAAGGAGATGTGTTGTAATCCTAGCTCAAAACAGTCTAGAGCAATGAGGAATGAAAATGATAAAATTAAAGCACAGTTTCCTTCCCTAAGAGTAGGTTGATATTTACATAAAATATAATAAGGATATAACTAACTTAATGCTCCAATAGATTGTTAGAAATCATTCATATGTTCCTTCTTTTTTTTTTTTTTTCCAAGAAAAAGGGAACATTAAAATATTTATCAAGCAAAATGATTCACATAAATTACACTCAATTGCAAAATACTTCTAACAGAACTAAAATGCAAAATAGACTAACAGCTATCTGCATTTTCTTTATTAGAGGATGAGCCATTAATTCTCTTTCTTCTTGCATTCATAGAAAACATGACGGTCTGTGATACAGATTATGAATGCAGGGACATAAAATTTTGTGAGGTTAACCAAGCTGAATGTAGCAAATCAGTAAAGAGTTTAAGTTCTTGTTTCACCATAATCATATGAGCAGACTCACTGACTCTACTGCAGCTCACCTTATCTTGCTTTTCAAGTGCCAAAAGTTTGCATACTTTTTTTCGTTTCACTGGATAGGTAAGTATGTTTTGTCTTTCTGCCATATTAGATATCTTTTGTGTTCTCTATATGCAGTAAATTTTATAGTAAACTAAACTTTACATATGCTTTAGAGATTCCAAATTCTGCTTAATGTCTTCATCTTTAAGGTACACTTGGTTATTAAAAAGCTAGCTTACAGAAAGCCACAAAATCTGTAAAAATGGACCAGTGAGAATTTAGTCTGAAGCCTAATGATTCCAGTATTTCCAGGGTGAAGGTAGTTGGGAAACATTCAGACCACATGAAGCCTGAATTGTTTTGGATTTAGTTGAAATACAATCTTTTATAGTACAAGAAAGTCTCCAATAAGCTTACTCACAAGCATACCCTATCTTATACGTAGTCAACGTGACGTTTTGGACCACATAGTATTTCTGCATATACATAAAGAAACAAATGTTTTCTTATCTAACCAACTGACATCCTTGCAAAATCTGTCCTTTACTTCCCTTGTGAAATTGTGGAAATACTCTTTGTAGCAGAAAAAAACTAATGCTTCTAGTTCTGTAGGGCTGGAAAATCGTCATTTTTTTTTCTTAATTGAATTCTTATCTAAAGAAACATAGACAGAAGTGAATATTGGCAAACTAGACCCAGTTTTTCAAACAGAGCATTCTGTCCTTGGGGAAGAAAGACAAATATGTCTCATGATCACATTTAAAGAAAACGTATCTGAGGCCACTTGGATTTATTTTTTAAAATCTGTCCTCACGTAGTTATGAATTTAGAGCAAAGAATAATGCAAGATGGAATGGGTAAAACTTAGCTGTCTCAGATACCTACTTAAGTGGCATAAATTTTATAATTATGTGTGTGTATGTGCTTGTTTATGTGTGTATATATAGCACTTGCAAACAATCATATATCAATACATGCACACACACATATTTATGCACATATCTACAAGCTTTTAAAATATTTTAGCTGGGTGTGTGGCAAGGAAATAATAATAATAATAATAATAATAATAATAATAATAATAATAATAAAAGTTCTTGCCCAAAGCACTGAAGGTCTAAAGCTACGCCTGACTAGTAAGTTAGCATCAAATGATGGCTTCTTGTGCAAAAGACTGGACCACAGCATTGTTTATTCTTCATTGGCAGCTTGCCCTCCCTTAAGGCACAAATAAAATACTATCTTTAACATTCAAACAAATCAATCTAATCAAGGGATTCATGCAAAAGAGATTCAAATCTGGAGAAAGTAAAATGAATGGATAAATAAATAAATAAATAGGGGGAACTTTTAGTCAAGTCAGAAGAAAGAATTATTGACTTATTTTAGATGTAGGACAGCAAAATTGAAGCAGGTGTCAGAGGCAAACAAGGTCTGCATCCCACAGGCAGTACTGAAAGCCTGCATGTACTAATGCTGAGGTAAGCTACTGGTGGCAGGATCTCTGCATGGGTGGTCAGGCAGATACCTATCAGAGCTGAAACATAGCCAGAACGTCACTTTTGAATGCATCTAAACTGAACTGCAGGTGTGCACCACAGTATGCCCTGAAACAGAAATCTGGTTGAAGCATGCAATGGCTGCCATCCAGACAGCACTCCCAGGAAAATATCCTATACAAAATAGATGAGAGAGAGAAGACTTGCTCTGGTTTGGAGGCAGGCCGTTTTCCAGACAGTGAACTCTAAGCTCTGAAGCATTCCCATTTCTCCTCTTTCTAATTTAGATTACAGCCTCAAGTTTTCAAGTACCCACTGTACTTCCTGTCTATTTGCCAATTTGTATAATAATGCTAATAATTATACCAATTTTCAGGGTGGAGTTGTACATCTACCGCTGCTAGTGCAAACAAATGAATGCTTTTGCCTTTCTAGAAAAGAAGTTATAGTAAAGAGTAAGTAAGCAATTTCAGAAAAAACTGTTTAGCTTTCTAGAAGTGGCATTTTGAAGCCTAAACTCTGAGAGAAACAACATAATTCACTTTGCACAAGATTTGTACAAAGGACTAGCAGACTGGTCAAATGCCTGTATACATGCTCTGCTATTACAGTGTTATAAACACTACCTAGGACCCAGCCTGAATGGTCTAAATCTCTGCACATTCTGGTTTTCTATGACAAACTATGTCTATTTACGGTATATAATTTACTGAGCAGGTACGAAGAGGAGATCCAGACTTAGCCACTGCATCTTGGAGCCTGATGTGTACTGCGTTTACCTAGTCACTAGAGAATGAAGTGATGAGACATATAACCTTGTTATCACACCTGGAATATGAAATTTGCCTTTCAGTTTGCAACAGGTCAAAATCACTGTTTTGTTAGCAATCAGAATATACTTTATTATATATTCCTCTCTGTCAGGCTAAACTTTCAAGTGGAACTTCTGTATCAGGAACTGCTGCAAAGAAAACAAAACAGTTTGGTAAAAGTTTCTAATTGTTGCAGCTCATTCCTGTTAAAATCTTTTGGTGTAAATAGATCTTTTCTCCTTCTTTAACCATCTTTGCTCAGATTGATGTCAAATGCCAGAAACTTCTAAACTTACTGGTTTAAACTTGGATGAATTTTAAGTGGTTTAACATTCTGGGAGAGAGACTCACACCTAGCTGGCAGAAGTTTCAGATTTGTGACTAAATGGCTGTCACATCAGCGGCTAAAAATAAGATCTGTAAAGATTTGTAATTTTCTTAGATTTAAGGCAGCCCTGATTTAAGACTGTGACTGGTATTTGGTCTTCTGCATGGTTCTCTCTCCTTCTGTCAATCAAGCTAGAAGTTTTCTGAGGACAAGGAGAAGCAGCTGCAGAGTGAATAGGAGCTCTGAGTAGCTCATCAGCACAGCTGTTCCTCTACATTTGTTTCCAAAGCAAAAAGTCTTTTGTGTTTTTATTAGGCAAGGAAGTGTGCTATTTGTGCCTATGAGACTTTTCATTAAAACTTCTGAAAGGTAAAGAAAGCAAAAAAATATGCTTAAGAAGTGGAATTGCATAGGAGTATTAGACAATTATTTTATTTACTCTGGATAAGGAGTTAATCCATATCAATTACATTTTGATGAAGTCAAAAGCTTTTGACGAAATCAGTTAATTTAGATAGGATATTAATATTGTTGAAGATTTTAGTACCATACTGTTTGAAAGGTGAATCATGGCCTGTCAGTCAAACTACTTCCCCTTCCCCTTCCCCTTCCCCTTCCCCTTCCCCTTCCCCTTCCCCTTCCCCCCTTCCCCCCTTCCTCCCTTCCTCTCTTCCCTTCCTTTCCCTTCCTTTTCCTTCCTTTTCCTTCCTTCCTTCCTTCCTTCCTTCCTTCCTTCCTTCCTTCCTTCCTTCCTTCCTTCCTTCCTTCCTTCCTTCCTTCCTTCCTTCCTTCCTTCCTTCCTTCCTTCCTTCCTTCCTTCCTTCCTTCCTTCCTTCCTTCCTTCCTTCCTTCCTTCCTTCCTTCTCTCCCTCATAGAATCACAGAATGCTTTGGGTTGGCACCTGGCTTAAAGACCATCTTCCAAACCCGCTGCCATAGTCAGGGTTGCCAACCTTTAAATCAAATACTGCTTGCTTCCTCCCTTTCCTAGCTCTTCTGTTCTTCCTCCCTCACCCTCTCCTTCTTCCATTCTTTTGTTCTTTCTCAAGAAAAATTACACCACATAACTACATTTAGAGAGATAACATCCATATTTATCAATTAACCTATAAATACACGGAGATCATGGTTTGGTTCTCTTCATGTGAGAATAACATTTGTCTTAAAAAAAGATAAATCACTATTATTTTCCCCAATGTTATGAGGCATCCTTCCTCCTAACTGACTTCACTATCTTTATTAAAAGAGTCTTGGTTTATGAAGAGGAACATTAAGACTTACTTCCGCATGTGAAAGATTCATCTGATGCTGCAAAATAAAGATCATTCTCTAATTTCTTTTTGTACCAAAAAGATTACAATTTGTCTTGATCTGTATTGCTTTTACTCACATAAATTTTACACTGATTTTCTGATGAGATTATATCTAGCAAAGTCTGTGATTTGCACTGTTTTATAGTTAGATTTTGATACAGAGAGACCAATGAGTACATGCTGCCCACCATGGAAGTCCAAGCAGCTTCATGTTAAAGTACATGAAAAATCACTGTTTCTATTTTTTAAAAAAATACATACACAGGTCAGCAGTTTTCTTTTTGTCTTCGTACACACAGATCTAGTGGTTCTTAAAAGGTCTGACCCCAAGCCATTGAAATCAATGAAAGTTTCTGTTGACTTCCAAAGGATTTGGACCAAAACCAGTTTACACATTCATGGCTTCAAAGTAGGAGACCCATTTAAAAATGTGGTTCTTGGTGTCTAATGCTACAGTCTTTTGTGTTTTCATTATAACAATTGCAACACAAGATCTTTGTGCCAGATGTTGGGTCACTCACAAGAAACATCTGTTACCAGCACGCAAAACCTGGCTGGATCAGGGCCATTAGGAAAAATAAACAAAAATACTTACTTTGTTTTCTTTACAAGAATTATTGTAATTCTCTCAAGAACATGATCTTTCCCCACAGGAGTGAGATTTTGAGAACTATATACACAAAAAACTGAACACACTAGATCAGTGCCAGCAAGAGTGTTCCTGAAAACTTCTAGATTCATTTGGATTTATTCTGAATCAAAGCAGAGGATCACCTTCCCTTTTTTCTGACATAATACATTTATTTTTTCCTTCTGTCTCAAGTAAGATATCACTTTCAATATAAGAATAAGAGTACAGAAGAGCACAGAAAAAGAGTAGGCACAATTCCTTTTTCCTCTTCCAATTTTAGTTTCTTTGCAAGCCATTTGAACTGGGATAGTGCAAGCTATTTAGATTGTTAATTGTCTAATGAGGTGTTCAGTTTGTCTTTTAGGAAAAAACCATGTGTCAAATCTATTTTCAAAACCTAGCAGTCAAAGTTCACACAAGGTAGTCATATAGCCCAGAGGACAGGAATCAGTCCCAGTGGACTTGCTTTTGGCAGAACTTGTTTAATACTACTTTGTGCTAGCAGGAGAGCTGTGGCCTGGGACACAGACCAGTGGTCTTCTCTCTGGGAAGGGTCATGTGCTATGTTGAAAACTTGGGGCTGTGCCCAGCCATTCTTAGTAGCTGAGCTCACATTTGCAGAAGAACTCTGAAAAGAACCCCCGCAAGTACACAGACCAACCAAGGGAGAAAGATTAGCTTGCCTGCAAAGGATTATAGCTATTGTGCTACTAAAATATCTTTAGATATTGTTCAGGGAAGGTGGGAAATTCAAAATTAAATGTGGTTGCACAGAGACTGTGATTTCAGCAACTAAACCAGTGCCTAAGATAAAATCCACGGGAAGCAAGCAGTGGTGATGATAGAACATGGCCAAGGGCTCCAGCTGGGTAGCATGGGTAGGATTAGCCTTGTTGAGGAAGAGAAAGAATGGAAAGTCCTCAGCAGAAATTTTCATATAAAATATTGGGTGCAGAGAGAGGAACATGGCAAAAAAGAAAATTTCTCAAAATGCATATATATATGTTTTATTTTTTTTACATTAATATAATGGTTTTATTTCAGTGGATAGTGTAGACTTACAGATCAGTGGTTATTCTCAGATCATAGGTGAAATCTGTAGTCATACAATTAAAGAAATGTTAAAACCTTGGAAGAGTCAATAGTTTACTGGCTGCCTTATTTTACCCAATCTATATTTAGTCATAACATTTTTCTACTTGTTCCTTCCATGCCCTCCCTCCCATCCCTTTTGGGCTTGTTCTGGCACATAGAAAGGAAAACTGGCTTCACATGTACTAATTGCCTGCTATAGTCTTGATCTTGGTTCTGTACTCAGGACCAGATGGGTGGAAGTGCTGTTCAGAACAATAAAACAGAGGAAGTTTTAGGGGGTTGTCAGCCCATTCCTCTTTGGATGTGCATTTGCCTGTGCAACACAAAGCACACACTACTCACAAGGGAGGCTGCAGATGTCAGACCAGTATTTTTTGTGACCTTCCTTAGTATTATTCTCTGCAAAGACCTCCAGGATGATATAATGAATCCCCTTAGTGAATTTTGCTTTTGCTGGCTGACATGGGCTCAGTATTATTTCCCCGCCTGGAAGGTCCTGGTCATATAAGGGAAGGAAATGCAGACATTCACAAACTTCATCCTCCTGGAATGAAAGAAAAACATGCCTCCCTGGGAACACCTGTTACTGGTTTAAATGTCTGTTTACGCTTACCCTTAAAACATGCTGAAACCCAAAAAAGGGTGGAGTTTGAGAAGGAGAAGACAGCTGAGAAAAATCTGTCCTGCACAGGGTAAGAATTTTTTACTTTGGAAAGAAAAAAAAAAAAAGAGAGAGAGAGAACTCAGACAACTCTGCCTGTTGGTATCTTGATGGTGCAGTAGGAAGTTGGTGGTAGAATATAACTTTTGTCTAATGTCAAGCCATTTGCCCAACAGGTGTAAATTCCTGTACATCACTGGAGATTTCCTTTGTGTTAAGTTGCTTTGTGTTGTGGGGCTTACAGTCAACTTCCTGGCTGTTTTTTTAAAAGGAAGCTAGAGATTTTTGTATGACCTGCCTTCTGCTTTGTCTGTCTTGCCATTGCTGCTTCAGACAAAGCTGACTCATCTGAATCACTTACTGTAACTTCTTTTGATCGGTCACTACCTCCTGTGTCTCATTCTCATGTCATTCACAGGCCACTGTTGCTCTCCTCTTCCCTCCCACTCATAACTAAGAGCACGAGATACATGCCTGAAGAGAGAAACTGATCTTACATTAGCCAGTAAGGGCAATGGCCTGACAGCTGCGTAGCCAATTTTTTTTTCCTTGCTTCCTGGACTAAACTCGATAAGTTTTCTGCATAACCTCTTTGTAAAAAGAGGCCGATGTGGTGTTGCTTGTTGAGTGAAAGCTGTCAAAAGTTAGTAATTCTGATTTTCTTCCTGAGCATTAACATCTGCTTGAACTAAGAATTGAAAAAAACTGCTAGCTTTTCTCCACCAAGTGAAAGCTTCTTGAAATCCCTTGACAGCCTGATATTATCCGTGGAGCTTTTGGAGAGGGTCCAGAGGAAGGCCACAAAGATGATCAGAGGGCTGGAGCACTTCTCCTATGAAGACAGGCTGAGGGATTTGGGCTTGCTCGGTCTGGAGAAAAGAAGGCTCTGGGGAGACCTCATTATGGCCTACCAATATTTAAAGGGAGATTATAAACAAGAGGGAGATCAACTTTTTTACATGGGCAGATAGCAACAGGGGCAAGTTTTTTTACTGAGATGGTGAGGTGATGGCGCAGGCTGCTCAGAGAAACCCCATCACTGGAAGTGCTCATGGCCAGGCTAGATGGGACCTTGGGCAGCCTGACCTAGTGCTTGATCTAGCTGCTGGCAAGCCCTGCCCATGGCAGAGGGGCTGGAATTAGATGATCTTTGAGGTCCTTTCCAACCCAAGCAATTCTATGATTATATGATCTATTTCTGATATATGTGGAAGAGCTGAGCAAAACTTAACTTTTTTTTTTTTCCTTACACATGCCTAAAGGTAACAGAGAGAACTAAAGATAAAGATAGAACATGATAATTTCTAGGGATAAGCAGATTTCAAAGATTTAATTTTATTTTGCAAGACTTGTAAAACATCTGTATGACATTGCACTTCCCAAACAACAGTTTAAAACTTACTGATTCCCTAGGTTATAAGGGACAGAAGCAGAGCATAATTCAAGCTCATCACTATAGCACACACATTTATTTTTCAGTGAACATTTAGCCAGTGAATTATTTAAATTTCTCTTTTCAGCTTAGGTTAAGTAAAAAAGCATTCAAGCAGTTGAAATCTGATTTATTGCATGCTGAGCTCTAATAGCAAAGTCAAAAATACTCGTTACCAACTAGATCAAACTAACAAATGCATGGCTCCAGCTCAAGCAGGGTATGGAAATCAACTTTCAGACAGATGTTACAAATTTAGTGTTATGAAATGAACAAATTACTTTGCTTCTTTTACCTGAAAAACTATATCTTTCATTGTAAGGCTGCGGTGTTGTAGAATCACAGAATCACTGATTGGCTTGGGTTGAATGGGACCCCAAGGATCATCAAGTTCCAACTCCCCTGACACAGGCAGGACCACCAACCTCCAGATCTGGTACTAGACCAGGCCACCCAGGGCCCCATCCAATCTGGTCTTGAACACCTCCAGGGATGGACATCCATAACCTTACTTGTCAGCCAGTTCCAGTACCTCACCATTCTCTCTGTAAAGAACTTCCCCCTGACATCCAATCTAAACCTTCCCTCCTTGAGCTTAAAACCATTCCCACTATCCAACTGAGTAAAAAAGTTGATTCCCCTCCTTTTTATAATCACCCTTAAGTACCAGAAGGCTGCAATGAGGTCTCCCTGCAACCATCTCTTCTCTAGGGTGAACAAGCCCAGTTGTCTCAGCCTGTCTTTGTAGGGGAGGTTCTCCAGCACTCTGATCATTTTCATGGCTTTCCTCTGGACCCTCTCCAACAGCTCCTTCTCTTTCTTGTGCTGGGGGCCCCAGACCTGGACACTGTACTCTAGATGGAGCCTCATGAAGGCAGAGTAGAGGGGACAATCACCTCCCTGTCCCTGCTTGTCACCCCTCTTCTGATGGAGCCCGGGATAGCATTGGCTTTCTGAGCATGCTGCTGGCTCATGTTTATTTCATCCACCAGGACTTTCTGGTCCTTCTCCATTATGTTTTTATGACATATAGAAGTGTTCTCAAATGTTAGCAAGATGAAAACACTTGTTCCCTTTGGCCTGACATAATATTTGCTGAATTCAGGAGAAAACCTTCCACTGATTTCAATTCATCATCAGAATATATAGAATTTTCAGCATTTTGAATGGTGTTATTTAATTATTGCACAGTTATTGCTACCCCATTCTAATGCCAAGATAGAAAGTGATGCATAGATCTTTTCAGAAATCAGTAATTAAGCACCATAATTATTTTTAGGGTTACCAGTTAGGAGAAACACACGCACATTGCTGGCTAAGTAGCATATTTTGGCTATGTTGATCAGATAAATATTTTATTTAAAAGTATAACAAGTTTACTAGCAGTAAAAGGTTGAAAGAGGCTTTAGATTAATTGGGATATTAAATATTGCTGAGGTGATGACTCATTACACCCCTTCTGGCACAAAGTATGTATCAGGAAAACATATGCTCATGTTTTGAAAGTCTTGCAAAAGCTTTGCTGGAATGTCAGGCCTCTTTTGATGAGATCATTTTCTTCATGCTAAGTACATAGAACTACTAAGCACAAGCAAAAAGAGCAAATACCAGTCCTGTGGAGGATTTAGTCAGGGCACAGCTGGCAAGAACAACTATTTGGTGTAGTCTGATTAAACTTTGGTTTTAATTTTGAGATGAGTTCAGGAACAGCACTATAAAAGATGATGAAAGAAAACCATATGGAATTCTGGGCTGCTGACCAGTGCAGATAAACATGTTGGCTTACAAAAAAAAAAAAAAAAAAAAAAAAAAGGATTCCTCTTTAATTCTGCACAACAGCAGTACCTGGAAATGGTGTTCAAAGTTAAAAACTGTATTCAGGTTTATGGCAGCTATGGGAATACTTTAGGTATGGAACTATGAAAAATGATACTCTCAGCCAGAAAAAGCGTTATAAGATGAGCTCTTTTTTAACATCTGTAAAATTATGCAGAGAAAAGCATAGAGAAAAGCTTGTATTAACAGATACAAAATATTTTTCAAGCTATCTGTTTTAGCCTATTTCTATAGATGTTGATGAATAAATATGGCAAAATCTCCACACACTAACATCACCTTTGATCTTCCCAAATAGCTTCCCACATGCTGGAGATGCACTATAACAACAGCTGTTATCCACACAGTCTAACAGCTTCTAATTGGCATATGTAATCATAGATGGCGATAATATATGAGTTCAGAGCCTGGTTCTTTTGTACATCATTGTCCCTAGCGTTGATGATCCTGATGATCTGTTGCATGTTATAAGAATTCTGTGATTAAGAGACTGGAATTATCTACTAAGTATTGTGCAAAGCATGACAGGATAAAAATGGAAATATGTGTTTCAAATAAATACTGATGAATAGTTTGTTAAAGTATGAATAAGTGTCTACTAATAAGAACACAGACATGGTTTCCTTATGAATATGAACTAGTTAAATGAGTAACTATTCTGTAAGTTTATATTTGGCAAGGCTTGTTCATTAGTCCGCAAGCAACTTCTTTTCTGCATTCAATGTAGAAGGTCTGATGAGTTAATGAAATGAGGGAAAATAAAAATACCACAGAGCAATTCAAGCAGTGAAAGCTAAATTATACTCTTGTATCTTCTGAGACCAAAATTTTTACTCGGTCACTTGCATTTTTTTTCCCATTGACGTCAATGGGCACAATTTAGCACTGGAAGTTATATTACAATATGCTGCATTGATGTTTCAGAGCTGTTGATAAAAACGCTACAAAGTGTATATTAACATATTTGTCTTTAAGTAGTAAGACAGGTCAGACACTGCAAATGTGCATTACTGTCACAGCAAAAGATTATAGTCAGTGTTAACTTTTTAGCAAAATAAGTTGTTGTTCATGAGAGAGATTTCATGTTTATTATACCTTTGAGACATTACTATATTTAATCTTTTATCAAAACCATTATGAAATAGTAATTCAACTGAGGTCTCTATGAGATTTTGTACCAAATGAAGTTGAGAAACTACTCAAGATCTGCTGAGCTCACAGTTGGGTTATATGCCACAGTTTGACTGTCGTGAAAACCTAATTCTAATTAGTTCTAATTCTAATTTGTATTCAAGTTCTCCAGGACACATTTTCATGTCACATACAAGTAATGTGAGATCTTATAGTATGGATGCTGGTCTAAGGTCAGTGTAAAATGTGAATGTATACTCAGAACTTTATATATATAAATATATATATATATCCTCTTGAAGATTAAAGAAAATACCAACACAATATCATTAGTGACAGCTCCCAAGCAGAAAACATTAAGATGGATCAGCAGCCTCCAAAATGATGATTTCTGTGGACCCGTTTATTTAGATGCATATGAAGGTCACTACTGTTGCAATGTGTGAAGTATATATACATATATATATCTGAATATATCTGAAGTAAATAAGAATAGATAAAATAGTTTATCTTCTTTTCATTCCCATTTTGTAGAACAAAATACGGATTTCCCACACAGGAATTTTTTTTAGTTACAGCAGAAATGTACAGCTAGATCAATAGGGTAGCATCAATTAACTTCACACACAGAATCACTCCAAGAGCATCCAATCCAACAGTCCACCTACCACCAATACTGCCATGTCTCTAAATGCTACATCTGCATATTTCTTGAACACTTACAGAAATGGTGACTCTACCACCACACCAGGCAGCCTGTTCCAGTGCCTGACTGCTCTTTTGGAGAATAAATTTTTAATAATATCCAACCTGAACCTCTCATGATGCAACTTGAGACTACATCATCTTGTCCCATCACTAGTTACCTGGGAGAAGAGGTTGACCCCCACCTTGCCGTAACATCTTTTCAGGTAGTTGTAAAGAGCGATATGGTCTCCCCTGAGCCTTCTCTTCTCCAGACTGAATAATCCCAGTTCCCTCACCTGCTCCTCTTAAGACTTGTATTCCAGACCCCTCACCAGCTTCACTGCCCTTCTCTGAGTGTGCTCCAGGATCTCGATGTCTTTCTTGTAGTGAGAGGCCCAAAACTGAACACAGTACTCAAAGTACAGCCTTACTTGAGCTGAGTGCAGGGGGACCATCACCTCTGTGGTCTTGCTGGCTTCACTATTTCTGATACAAACCAGGATGCCATTGGCCTTCTTGGCTGCCTGCACACATTGCTGGCTCATGTTCAGTTGAGAGTCAACTAGCACCCCAAGGTCATTTCTTCCACACAGTCTTCCAGGCACTCTGTGTGAAGCCTATAGTGTTGGTGTGACCAAAATGCAGGACTCAGCACGTGCTCTTGTTAAACTTCATCTCATTGCCATCAGCGCATTGATCCAGCCTGTCCAATCCCTCTGTAGGGCCTTCCTACCGTCAGACAGACCTACGCTTCCTCCCAACTTGGTGTCATCTGTTACCTTACTGAAGATGCACTCAATTTTCTCATCCAGATCATCAGTACAGATATTGAACAGAATGGACCCTAATACTGACCCCTGGGGAACCTACTTGTAACAAGTTGCCAGCTGGATCTAGCTCCATTTACCATCACTCTCTGGGCCCATCCCTCCAGCTAGTTCTTTACCTAGCAAAGAGTGTACCTGTCAAAGCCACAGGCTGACAGCTTCTCCCTGAGCATACTGTGGGAGACAGTGTTGAAGACTTTGCTGAAGTCCAGGTAGACTACATCAACAACCTCGATATGACTTCATCTACCAGATGGGTCATAAGGTCATAAGAGATTAGGTTTGTCTGCCAGGATTTGCCTTTTAAGAATCCATGCTTGCTTGCCCTTATCCCCTGATTGTCCAGCACATGCTGTGTGACCTCACTCAGGATGGTCTTTTCTATAACCTTCCCTAGCATCAAGGACAGGTTGGCAGGGCTACAGTTTTCTGGGTCCTCCTCCTTCTTGTGGATGGGAGGGAGCCCCATTAAGAAGTTTTCAACCCTCTGGAACATCTCCAGTTGACCAGGAACACTGATGATGGAAAGCAGCTTGGCAATCATGTCCATCAGCTCCCTCAGCACTCTCAGGTAGATCCCATCCGGCTCCATGGACTTGTGACAGTCCAGGTAGAGTAGTAGGTCTCTACCTGTTTCCATCTAAATTGTGAAGGGTTTATTCTGCTTCCCATTTGAGACTTCCAGGTCAGGGAGTAGAGTACCCTGAGGATAATTTAGCTTACTATTAAAGACACATGTAAACAAGGCATTAAAGTCCTCAGCCTTTTCCTTATCATTAGTGGTACTGCATGCAGTAAATGACAGACATCCTCCATAGCCCTCCTCTTACCATTAATATATTTGTGAAGAACTTTTTGGTTGTCTTTTACTACAGTGGCCACATTGAATTCCTTCTGGGTTTTTGCCTTTCTGATTTCCTCCTTGCATATCCTAGCAAATTCTTTGTACTCTCACTGAGATACTTGTCCCTTCTTTCACAGGAGACAGGCTCTCTTCTTCTCCTGGAGCCTCAGCAAAAGTTCCCTGTTTATCCATGCCAGTCCTTCCCTGCTGGCTCATTTTACAGGAGCCTGCTCCTGCACCTCTAAGACTTCCTTCTTGAGGAGCATCCAGCCTTCCTGGACTGAATGCCAGGGACTTCAGGACTGAATCCCAAGGGACCCTCCCTACCATCATCCTGAATAGTTCTATATCTACCGTCCAAAAATCCAAGGTACCAGTTCTGCTGACCCTCCTCCTGACTTCACCAAGGATTGAGAACTCTACAATTTCATGGTCACTCTGTCCTAGACAGCTCCCAACCTCCACATCTCACACTAGTCCTTCCTGTGAACAGCAGCTCTGGTGGGACACCTCCCCCGGTAGTCTTACTTAACAATTATGTCAGGAAGTTGTCTTTCACACACAACTTCTTACAAAGATTCTTCCCCTAAAAGAGAAGAGAGATTTTTCTCCACCTATTTTAAATCTCTTTCAAAATGACAAACATTAAAATGGAAAAAGATCACTTTTATTCAGAATATAGTATTGATATTTTTGAGACAACAACAATTTCTATTCACAATCTATCATTTGCAATTTTACTTCTGCAGACAGGTTAAAAGATATTTTAAAATGTTCTAACTAAATGATTTTCCATGAGACAATGAATAGTACTTGTGCTTCAAGTGTGGAGCCATCTAGAAATAAGATCTCTGAAATATAACAAAATTTGAAATAAAGAGAAAGATCAACTGTAAAATATATCCTGTTGCATTATTGTAGTCCGAACTCTGCTTATATTTTGGTGGATTTCAGTCTTTAAACAGTTATCTTTGCCAACACATTTTCATTTCACAAGTTCATTTTCCTTAGAAAAATATCAAAAGTGATTTCAAAGAAAGCTTATGGCATTCAGAATTGGCTGTAAGAACCGAAAACCTATGCAATACTTTTGCAATAGATCTGCATACAAATTTTGATTGTGGTGCAAAGGGTCATGATGTCATCACTAAGTTCAACAGTGCCATTGCTCAGACATTACTACTGACAAAATTATAAAAAAGATGTGTGGCAGTTTTTCTCTGCTTGACTGGGATTACTTGCAGTAAGAAATATTCCTTCATAATTTCTATAGCTAAATCAAAAGAACATCTAAATACAGGAATAGTAATAACTGTTCATGATCTTTTCAGTTCAGTGTGAACAGATTTTTCATGTCAGGCATTTAACACAAGAGAAACAGTATTCATTGATCATTTAGCACTGATTACTCTGATCAGTGCTGAAAGAAGTTAGTGTAAGTTATTTATGTCTTTTTCAAGCAATGAATTTAGATGTTCTTTAAATGAAAAAAATCTTGGAGTACATATCACTAATGCAGGAAGTTATAACATTTTAGACTCTTGTAATTTTTCTGAGTGCAAAGTTAGAGAATGCCAGGGATATGGATTAGCAGAACCAAATTTACAGCTTTGTTTCTTCATGGACATTTCTACTCTGCCATTTTAAATCATGGTTGCTGTTACACAGACAAAAAGCCCTTTTGTTTTTCATGCAGTAAGATTTCATTAAGCAAGATTAATGATCTAAGTGACAAGAAATACAAATGTACTTTTATAAAATAGAACTCTTATCCCATAATCTTCTCTCTGGGTTGACTGAAGTTTGAAGAGTTTGTTTGTTTGTTTCATTGTTTGTCATTTGGTTGATTAGTTGTTTTTTGTTGTTGTTGTTTATAAAACTACTAATTTTATAAATAATTTTATTGTTTTATTGATCTCCCAATCTTTCATCCACCTAAATTTTATTTCTAGCCATTTCTTATTTTTCCAGATTTATACATGTTTCACACTTATACGTTGGCTCTCTCACCTCTTAGCTTCATCACTGCTGTTCGTAGTGAAATTTCTTTTCCTGTTCTCTTCAGTGTGAGTGATCAACATGCTCAAAGTTTCCTATGAGCTGTTCTACTTTTGGTCATTGATGATCTACCAACAAAAACATCTCAGTTTCTAAATACAGCTCATAGAAATTTCCTGAGCTGGTGTGGTAGTGGTGAAGGACAGTACTTTGCAATTATCCTTCTTACCATCAATGGTTTCCCTCAAGCTTTAGTAAATGAATCATGGGAATGTTCTAGTAGTTACTCAGAAATTATCCCACTTCATTGCATAATTCATTTATATTTGATACATATTGATGTATATTTGAGATACAAATATGAGATATTTTTTACAAAACAAAACAAACAAACAAAACCAACCTAATAAAACAAGCAGGAAAATCTGAAAAACCACCTAAATCACTCAATAGAAATATTACATTCCTGATGTTTGATATTTTATCTCAAATTGTTCTTTTTACAACTTTAAAACAGTAGCTGTATGAACAATATCTATGCACAGGAACAATAGATTCAACTAAACAAGAAACTATCATGTAAAAATGTATTTTTGGTAGTCTGCTTCACATGAATTAAAGGATCATAGAATAGCTGAGGTTGGAAGGGATCTTTGGAGATCATTCAGTCCAAAACCCTCCTTAACTGTAAACATCTAAACCATGTTGCCCAAGATCGTGTCCAGGCGGCTTTTGAAGATCTCGAAGGAGGGAGAGTCTACAACATCAACATCTCATGTTCAGTTGGAACTTCCTGTGTTTCAATCTGTGCCTGCTGCCTTTCTTGCTACTGCTGAGCACTATGGATAAGAGTCTGACCAAATCCTCTTGACAATTTCACTTCAGCTATTTATACACACTGATCAGATCCCCTCTAAGCCATGCCTTCTCCGGGCAGAACAAGCCCAGCTCTATCAAGCTTTCCTTGTAGGAGATGTGCTACAGTTGCCAAATTACTTTTGTTGACCTTCATTGGACTTGCTCCAGGAGCTCAGTGTCCCTCTTTTGCTGGGGGGATCCAGAGCTGGACACAGTACTCTGGAAGCAGCCACACCAGGGCAGAGTAGAGAGGGAGGACCATCTACCTTCGACCTGCTAGCCACCGTATTTTTAATGGACTCCAGGATACCTTTGGCCTTTTTGGTCACCAGGGCACACTGCTGATTCACAACCAACCTGTTGTCCTCCAGGACACCCAGGTCCTCTTCTGCAGAGCTCCTTTCCAGCAGGTAAGCCCTTAGCCTGTATTGGTGCATGGGGTTATGCCAGGTCCAGGACTCTGCACTTGCTGTTGTTGAATTTCAAGAGATTCCTCTCTGCCCATCTTTCCAGCCTCTTCAGACCCTTCTGAATGGCAGCACAGCACTCTTCATTGTACAGGTAATGGCATTTTCAAACAAAATATTTTGAAGAAATTAATACATTTCTTCCTTTTAAATATGCAGACCCTTCAGAAGCAAATGTGCAGATCAGTTTTTGCTCTGTGGCATTGCTGTCTCTTTCCAACAAGAAAGATTGCACACAGAAATAAAAAGGTCACAGTGCTTGCTCTCAACAGGATGTGAAATGGAAGAGCACTCTTACTTAAATTTAGCAGGACTTACTTAAATTTAGTTGAAGAAATTCTGTATGCAGTTGATCTAAGACTTTGTTACTCTTTGTAATTTTAAGTATTAGAGTACTCTGTACTTAAACCAGAGATAATTTCCTGACTACTACTTAACTTATAAAATCTTAACCTGCTCCAAACCCAGTAATTTGAAGGCATTCAGATTCCTGGAAGTTATTATCCTTCTTCCCATAAAAAAGTACAAAACAGCAACAGAAGTGAAGTTAATGATTTTTTAAAAAATGAATAAGGAAACCTCCTTTCCCCACATATCAAGTTGTGGTGAAAGTTCATAGTTCAATTCAACATTTTTGCAGCACATAAAGGATGACATGGTCATATATTTTCTTTTCAAAAAAAAAAAAAATAAGGACAGGAAAATTTGACTAGGAATGAACAAGACCTGAGTTCCTCAGAAGGAGCATTTGGAGACTAGTCCAGATGCTTTGGAGTGCATAAGATGGTAATAGATGCAAGCTCAGGTAACTGAAACTCATTCCTAGTTTCAACGAGAGCAAAAGTTCCAAATAATTCTCCAGCTTAGAATAAGAAAACTAAGGAGTCAGTCAGACTTGTACAAACACCATTTTTTTCTTCTCAGTGTTCAGAGACTACACGGCTAGCCAGAACAAAATTATTTTATTGTTATCTTTCAGTATAACAAATGTTCATAATAAGCTTGCCAAAATGTAAAAAAAAAAAAGCAACCAAAAGCAACAACAAACTTTGCTTGTTTCTGTTTACAAAGAGAGAAATTCTGTAGTCACTAATAATAGACTAATGCATTAAAAGTAAAATAATAAGCAGAGTAATAATACCTTTGTTATGAACTACTGTAAACAGAAAAGCCTATATTCTCTGTAAGAATAACATTTCATAGAGATTGAATCAAGTGATAGAAATCATAATGATTAGAATTTGTCTGAATATAGTTTAACATCTATTTTAGATGTCTGTAGTGGCTACTGGTACAATTATATTTGTGAAAAGAATCTACATTTGTAAAATTTTGCCAAGAATCTATAAATAAAGAAATACAGAGGGCTGTGAGCATAGGAATTACACTACATTAATATCCTGTATTACACTGATAGCCAAAGTTGTCCAGAAAAAGTGTTCCAGGTAAGTAATGCCATTGCTCGGGATATGTTACTGTGAGCCCACCTGAAAAACCTGAAACATTTTCTTAGTCATCCAAAACTAACTTTTTTCTTTTTTTTTTTTTTTCCAAAAATAATATGTGACAATGAGACCGAGCTGTCTTTAAACAGGCAAAGCAAAAAGACAGTTATTTGAAATTTGCAAATACTTAAAATACTAGTGAAGAAGAGGTATTTGAACATAGGCATTAATTTGGGACATCAATCTCGAGTTAAAACTTTCAGAACAGCTCAGACTAAATCCAGATTGCTTTTACTGCTAAATTAGTTCAAATTAATGGAGTTGAATTAGGTACATTTTGAGTTTAAGCAGTGCAGACATACCCTTAATGGGTACAATTTTGCAACCTTTCCTCTCACATAAGCAATCCATATTCCTTTAAATAGCCTTAATATGCTCACTGGATCCTTATGGGTTAAAAAACTCATAGAATCAAGATCCCTGTGCCAACACAACGTAAGTATAGAAATGTTAAGGACTAATTATATTGGAGATGAGAGATGTGACAGACATTACAGGGTCAAGTAAACAAAATTCTCAGAACAAAAATGTGACGTCATTTTAACAAAAGTACTGCCAGCCCTAATTGCAGATCCATGTTAGGAAGTTGCTTTAAAAACATGTATTTAATGGCAGGTGGTTATCCATGCAGACATGTATCAGCACTTGTATCTATTTTTGTGTACTAAAAATGTTTTGTTTATGTAAAATCCATCTGTACTTCCATACTATTAAAATGGTAAAGTAGGCCAGTATGGCACTTTGCTCATTTGACTTTCAGCAGTAAGGGAGTTTGTTGCATATTTTTAAAGATGGCGGGTATTGTAAAAATAAAAATATGTAGATCAGCAGCATTTTGTGTATTCTAGAACAATGTTGCTGGTTTTATTTCCTCAAACAAATTGAACCTCAGTGCTATAAGAGCAAAGGGATAGTATGATTGCCAAATTAAAAGTCATCATATCACTCATTTTATTAAAGTGGCCAAAAGATGCTCTATTAAACATGTCTTTTTCTAAATACAGAGTTTACACACAGCCATATGTAAGTAAAAAATAATCTTGAAGAATTACTCTGTTATTATATGGAGTCAGCATTGAAAAATTAATTTTTGTCTCTCTTGGGAATTTTAAATAAATGAGATATGGTAGAAATCTAAATCTAAATTAAATAGGTAAGTCAGAATCTAATTTATATTCCCATTGATCTCAAAAGTAATAGAGCACATTCAGTGCTTCCAGAATCGATTTCCCACTATAGACACTGCCTAGCATGATAAATACTATATTTTCAGTGAGACTTTAAACTGAGCTCCAATTTATGCACAAACTATAGAACTTCAGTTCCTGAGGTGTAACCAATCCTTCATTATAGTTCTGCATTAGGCAAACCATTAAGTACATTTTCACTTTAGACTTTTCTGCAGTCACTGCAGCTATTAATGTTTTGTTATGTGTTTAAGTGCTCTCCTAGTTGAAGGTCATACTGAGCTTGGTTGTTTTCCAAATTATTTTTGACAATGAGAACAAATGCACTGTACTCAGACTTTTTCACCAGCTGCAGAGAAACGAAGAGCATCAGATTTCCTCTAAAGACGTGGTTTCCAGATGTTTTTTTCAGACAGTTCTTCTGCCGCTTTCTTCTCCTCTTCGTCTTTATCCCAATTTCCACTAACAAACCCCCAGCTACTGTGCCTTTTCTCCTCTCTCATCCAGGCCACCACATTTCTTGCAGCTTTATCCTTGTGACAGCACAAACTCTGGAATGAAGCATAAGCTATTAAATCCCTTATGCTGGATTGTGTCAATAGTGAAAAATTGGTTCAAAACTGAAACCTGTTGCCAGAGTTTCACCAATGAGTGCTTTTCCATGCTCAGACTCCAGTCTTGGCACAAATTCTTCTCACTACCAAGCTTATTACTAATGAGTGGCAATGAACATCACCCAGTTAATTTCGTCTTTACACATGTAAAACTTTTTATGAATTAATTAAGCTATTATGAATTATTAAGCTATCTATTACAGGTTTTGTCCATGACAATGCATTTATCTCAAAAGATGCAAATTTAGGAGGGAAACTGGATTGATTTCACAGACTATTCTTGATGTATATA
This sequence comes from Lagopus muta, assembly GCF_023343835.1. NCBI lineage: Eukaryota > Metazoa > Chordata > Aves > Galliformes > Phasianidae > Lagopus > Lagopus muta. The sequence goes on along the minus strand of NC_064433.1, from coordinate 151,170,587 downwards.
AGCTTAATTGTGTGATAACTAGAGGTCCCATGTAGCTTGCTACATATTGACAGGAAAAATAGTCCCTGTTGTAATTTCCCCACAACAAAAAGAGTGTCCTTCTTTTACTTAACAAAGAGAGAAACTAATGAGCTATTTATTCTCTGTACATTTCTTTAAATGCAGGTGCAAGGATGTCAATCCCTTCTTCCTGAACAAAAGGACAGAGCTTACTTATATCACTTCATTTGGCGCAATTGAAGTGGAAACGTTCATCTGCTTACATTTTGAACATGCAGCCAATATCACATTTCACTGAACAGTCAATAAGATTTACACAGGACAGTGTGTAGCTTAAGGGTAAAAACTATCATTATGCAATGTTCAGGAAAGGTCACCTCTATTAATTAACGGATTTGTAGTTTGAAATCAGACGATGGCCTTGCAGCCCACTCTTGCAACAGTATTTGATTACTGCTTATTCCTTTTTAACAGCAAGTATCTTTCCCAAACATCTATTTACCCATGTAGAATGATACCATCTCTCTAGAAATAGGAATCAGAAATCAGGTGAGCTGAAAGAAACTGGGAATAGCTCCTGCTTTAGGCTTCTTGATATAAGTATTTCAGAGTAAGTGGTGTAAGTATAACATAACTGCTTCCAAGCTAGTCTTTAATTACACAAGTGTAATTAAGTAAAGGAATCTTACCTTGTGTGTATATTCTGGTTACACTTCATTACTCTTCGATATACTGTTCTTTCTATACTTGCAAGTATGATTTCTTGTATATATTATGTGTCATTAAAAAATCACTATATACAATGAAGTGAAACAGTCTTATTTAATTTGCAGAAGTTTGTATATAAAAAATAAAGTTGCTTGTGTAACTTTCAATTCTTCTTGAATTAGTACATCATATTTCCACCTCATAGCTCACATCCTCTTCACTTGAAACTGGGTGAAAATAATGAGTTGCTTTAAATTCTAGTTGAGTTTGGATTTAAGCTTTTGTTCATTTTTTTCTTTCCTGAGTATTACAGTGAACCTTTCAATGATCACTGAGCAAATACTGTGCTACAGTGAAAATGAGTCAGATGTGAACAACCTTTGGCAGTGGGCAGGCAGATTTAGTGAGGCAGGCTTTAAACATAAAGATGTGGAGGGCAGGGTACAAAATAACAATGCTCATGCTATCGCAACCAAGTGGGGAATAGACCAGGCCAACCAGAACAGTGACAAACGTTCCTTAGCTGTCTCCCATGACAAGAGCCAGAAAGCTAGCCGCTTCAGAGTGTGCACAGCAATGGTGGATCCTCTTTCACTCTTCTAGGAAAACCTGCATTCTGTGTTCCCTTTTCTTCTCCAAAATGCTGGTATACAAATGCACAGCATGGGGAATAAACAGAAACAACCAGACATCTGAGTGCATTCACAGAGCAACGATCTCCTTGATCACAGGGATATGGTGGGGAAGATCACAGAGAGATCTGTGATCACAGAGATACTCTGTGATCACAGAGATATGGTGGGGAAGATCACATAACTGGAATACAGTTGTGGATGGCTGTGTCCTTTGGAGGAAAGATAGACCAGCAAGGTGAGTTGGTGGAGTTGCTCTTCATGTGAGAGAACAACATGAATGTATTGAACTCTGCCTAGAGATGAATGATGAATGAGTGGAGAGCTTTTGTGTATTAAGGGGCAGGCTAATATGAGTGACACTGCTGTGGCATGTACAGTCCAGGATCTTCCTGCAGTGCATGGAAAATAGATTTCTGATGCAGATGATGGAGAATCCAGTGAGAAGTGTGCTGCTGCACCTTGTTCTTATTAAAAAAAAAAAGAAGGTCTGATTAGTTATGTGAAAACTGGGGGCAGCCTAGGATACAGTGACCATGAGATAGTGGCATTCAGGATCTTGCATGAAAGAAACAGAGCAACAAATAGCATTCCAACCTCAACCTTCAGAGAACCAAGGGTCTACTTGGAGGTATCCCATGGGTTAGAGCATTGTAGAGTAAAGGAATCCAAGAGAATTGATTGATATTCAAGCATCATTCCCTCCTATCTCAAGATCAGCACAAACTCAAGAGTAAGAAACCAGGCAAATGTGGCAACAGATCTGCAAAGATAAGCAAGGAGTTCATTGAAAAATTAAAATGGAAAAAAATCTATAGAATGCGGATAAGAGATCTGACCACTTGATAGGAATGTCGGAATATTGTCAGGGCACGTGGAGATGAAACAATGAAGGCCCATGTGGAATTAAATCTCTAGATGGTGGGGTGCATTTAAAAGAGTGTTGACATTAGGTTGAGGGAGGTGATTCTTCCTCTCTACTCTGCCCTGGCAAGGCCACATCTGGAGTATTGTGTCCAGTTCTGGTCTCCCCAGTTCAAGAAAGACAGAGAACTCTAGAGAGAGCACGCTGAGCGCTATAAAGATTATTAGGGTCCTAGACCAATTTAAAGAGATGGTAAAGGCTGAAAGACCTTTAGCCTGGAGAAGAGATGACTCAGAGGGGATCTTACCAATGCTTTTAAGTATCTAAATTGCAGGTGTCAAGTGAATGCGGCCAGGTTCCTTTTCAGAGGTGCCCAGTGACAGCACAAGGGGCAATGGGCACAAACAGGAATATAGAGTTTCCATACGAACATGAGTAAACAACTTACTGCTGTGAGAGTGACAGAGCACTGGAACAGGTTACCCAGAAAGGTTGTGGAGTCTCTTTTGGAGATATTCAAGACTCTCCTGGACACTTTCCTCTGCAGCCTACTGTAGAGAATAGGATCTCCTTAGGTCCCTTCTAACCTCTTTGATTCTGTGATTCTGTGTACACGTTTCTTAAGTTTTACTGTAAATATTTTCCACTCTCATTGGTGGGCCAAAAGTATCCTGAATTTAACTTCACCAAAGTCCATGAACTTCTACCAAGAAATAAATTGTCTTGTTAATTTTTAAGAGGGTGCTGAAGGAAACTGACGGCATTTTAAAATTCCAGCTCTTGTCTCTCAAAAAGAAATACATATATACGTATATATTTATGGAGAAAGAATACTGAAGCATCACTTTGTTAGTAAATTGAATACCAGTGTGACATTGGGTATATTTGCTAGTACAATTTGAAGTGTTTGGAGAATGTATACATATTACTAAAGGCTTTTTGGCACGGTCACTTGAAATCTGGATTGCAACAAGCTTTTTTTTTTTTTATTACTGACAAATAGAAAGCATGTGTTTGGCATTATTTATTGTTTTCTGTGTAGCATGTGTCAAGATTTGAAAGCGTATGTCTCACTAGTCACGTACTAAGTTTGGTTGTTATAATTAAGTTGCTAATATCTGGCACAGTAAGCAGTCAGCAGGATTTGATTTCACAGTTTAACAGACTGACTTGACACTTCTGGAAGTTGAGGGGGAGACACTCAGCAGCACACTAAGAGAAATACCATAATTTTCTTAACGATTCAGACCACATAATACAAAACAGTCATTAATTCTGATTCTTCCATATCTGAGTGAAGAAACGGAAACTGTCCACCTCACTTGGTTATAACAGTGTTCCAAACATCCAAAATTAGGGTATGTTTTGGAAAAAGCTCTTTGTGTGTGTTACTGCTATTAAGATATTTGTTTATTTGTTTTAAAGAATGTGAACAAGATTTGCAAAGTTAACACTTATTTTTTCCCTCTGATTCTAAAATTCCTTGAAGAGCTGAGCAAACCTGAGCACTTCTATGCCATGAGAAATCCTCACAATTAAAAATTACTTTGCCTTTGCATTGGACTAAAACCTACCCATGCTCACTAAACTATGTCCCTAAATGTCAGGTCTACACATTTCTTGAACACTTCCAGGGATGGTTATTCCACTATCTTCCTGAGCAGCCTGTTCCAGTGCTTGACCACTATTTCACAAAATAATTTTTTTATCATATCCAATCTTAACCTAGTCCCATCACTATTTACCTGGGAGAAGGGACCAAGCCCCATCTTGCCACAACTTCTTTTCAGGTAGTTGTAGAGAGACTTCCCTCAGCCTCCTCCTTCTCCAGACTGAACAATCCCAGTTCCCTCAGTTGCTCCTCATAAGACTTGTGTCCAGAGCCCTCACCAGCTTCATTGCCCTTCACTGAACACTCTCCAGTGAGGCATACCCAAAACTGTACACAGTACTCAAGGTATAGCCTTACCAGAGCTGAGTAAAGGAGGATGACCACCTCCATGGTCCTGCTGGCTACACTATTTCTGATACAAACTAGGATACCATTAGCCTTCTTTGCCACCTGCACACACTGCTGGCTCATGTTCAGTTGAGTGTCACCTAGAACCCTTAGAACCTCTTCCATCACACGTTTCACCAGCTACTCTGCCCCAAACCTGTAGCACTGTAACCACAGTGCAGGACCAGCCGCTTGGTCTTACTAAACCTCATGCAGTTGTCCTCAGCCTATTCAGATCCCTCAGTAAGGCGTTTCTACCCTCAAGCAGATCAGCAACAGTTCCTACATAGCAGTGTCATCTGCTATCTTACTGAAGGTGCACTCAGTGCCCTTATCCAGGTCATCAATACAGATATTGAAGAAGACAGGCCTCTAGGGATCATCACACATGATGGGTTATCAGTTGGATTTAACTCCATTCACCACCACTCTCTGGGCCCAGCCATCCATCCAGTTCTTATGACCAGCTGGTCATATGGCCATAGAAAGAAATGAGGTTGGTCAAGCAGGATCTGCCTTTCATAAACTCATGCTGGCTAGGCCCTATCCTCTGGTAGTCCAGCACATGCCATGTGATCTCACTCAAGATCATGGGATCATATAATCATACCATAGTTTAGATTGGAAGGGACCTTAAGTATCTTACCCTAAGCTCTTACCCAGCTGCCATGGCTATGGTTGCCACCCACCAGATCAGGATGTCCAGGCCCCTTCCCTTTAGGACCTCCATTGATGAGGAATCTGTAACTTCTCTGGGCAACCTGTTTTAGTTCCTCACCACCCACTTGAGTTAAGAATGTTTTCTTAAAATCTAACCTTAATTTCTCCTCTTTCATTTTAAATTCATTCTCCCTTGTCTTATCACTATTAATCTGTATAAAAAGTTGTTCTCCCTCTGTATTAGAAACACCCTTTATGTACTGGCTGGCTTCAGTGAGGTGTTCCCAGAGCTTTCTCTTCTCCAGGCTGAACAAACTCAACTCACTCCACCTTTCTTCATAGGAGAGGTGCTCCAGCCCTCTGATAATCTGGGTAAACTTCCTCCACACCTGCTCAAACAGCTCCACATCTTTCTTTTGATGGGAGCCCTGGATCTGAATGCAGTACTCCGCCAGATGGGACCTCATGAACTCAGAGTAGATGGAGACAATCACCTCCCTTGCGCCATCCCTCTTTTGATGAAGCCCAGGGTACACTTGGCCTTCTGGTCTGTAAGTGCACACTGCTGGCTCACGTCCACCTTTTAGTTCACCAGGACCCCTTAAGTTCTTCTGTGCAGGCTGCTCTCAGTTAGTTCTTCTCCATTCTGGGATTGACCTGACCCAAAGTGCAATACCTTGCACTTGACCTTGTTGAACTTCTTTAGGTTCTCATGGGCCTACTTTTCAAGCCTGTACAGATCCCTCTAGATGACATTCCTTCTTCCTTTTATTGGTTCAGCTGCATCACTCAGCTTAATGTCACCAGCAAACTTGCTGAGGGTGCCCTCTAGCCCCTCTAGCCCCTACCAAAAGCTACCTAGGCTTTTGGTAAAGATGTAAAAGAGCTCCAGTTCCAAGGCTCACCCCCACCCAGTCGTAGAGCCATTGAGAACAACCTTCTGGTTATGATCATCCACCAAATTCTTTATCGACCAAATAGTCCATCCTTCAAATCCATGTTTCAATTCAGAGATAAGAATGTGGAGCAGGACCGCGCCAAAGGCCTTTCACAAGTCCAGGTAAGTGTTAATAGTTTCCTTCCCTTTGTCTACTGATGCTGTCACTCCATCACAGAAAGCCACCAGAAAGCATGATCTGTCCATGATAAAGTTGATCTGCTCCATAGCCTTTCCAATACTAACATGAACCTGAGAGTTCTAGGAACTGTGACAGGTAGTTCCTAGATCCTCCTTTCAACACTTCTTGTAGATGGGTGTCACACCAGCATACCTCCAGTCATCTGGGATCTCCCCAGTTGACCAGGACGGATGAGAAATGATAGAAAGTGGATTGCTATTCTTTGTCTCTACATAGTTATGAGCCAAAGTTGCTCAAGGAGCTGCATGGATTATCACAGACCAGTACTACAGCCTGTGCCCTAAATCTGCATTATTGACTACTGGAAACATAGCCTGAACAACCTTTGAAAATATTTATCTCCTCATGTACATTGGTATAGCAACCTACAGAAGAAGTCAGACAGAATTTTGATTATTTTTGTTAAAAGGAGCAGCAACAAGAACTCAAGTTTTGAAAGAACTATAACTCTTTTAGTATCAAGTATTTAGTATGAAGAACAAGAACATGTTAATAAACACATTGAAATCATAATGCTTTCTATAAAGAAGTTATTGATTTTTGTATTTTTGAGTGATTTTCAACATACAAAAGAATAGACTTGTGGCTTTTGTCTTTCAAAACATAATAAGAATATATGTCTGCAGACTACTCTTCACCAGGAAGAGTTACCCTGGAAATATGAATAAGCTGTGCTATATTGTTGTGCAGTGGGTAAGTAACAAGCAACGTCTTTCCAAATCAAAACATGGAGATATGTATAGAAAACTAACAATTTAACTGAAACTGGTGACCATGGAGTTATGCAGCAGAGCACTCTCGCTTTTCTAAGAAGTGCACTGAGAGAGTGACCGCATGACTGAAGAGACCAGTAATGTGATAAAATCCTCTGTCCTTACCTCTCACTTCCAATTGCAAAATATTTTGAAGCATGAGTGAGTTTTGCCCACTTGTGGCAGTTTTTGCCAATGATAGTCATGGCATGGTTTTTTCCTCTGTGTGATTCTTAATTCTGCCAATGCCTAGGTTTTCTAAGAAAAAAAAAAAAAAAAAAAGTAGGGATTCTGACAGCAAAACATTAAATGGTTAATTTTTCTCAGGAAAAAAAAAGAAAAATGAATGACGTTTCTGAGTGGCACACGCTCAAGTAGAATTAAAGAGCTTTAGCAAAAGTTTTGTGAGAGGCTGGGTGACATTACTTTCACCACAGTGTTATTCAGAAGAAACCATTTCATACATACATCCGAGGCTGAGAAACTGCTTCTGCTCCAAGGCAAGCTGAGGAAACCAGAACATGTGCAAGCAGATGATGTCGTACTAGACAGGGTTCACCAGAGCTGGACATTACATGCAGCAGGTACTACGTAACACTTTGAGGAAGCCCTGAATGGATTACAAAACTTAGTACTTCTTTCCATTACTATTGCTGACCATTGATATTTAGCAAATTTTATTACTTTGTGCGTCCACTAGGGTCTTTCAAAAGGTGGAAGAAAAAACTCAAAATTCTTGAGCACTCCAGACAGGGGACTTTCCTTTTAAATATTTGTATTCCTATCAGATGAGTTAACATTTTCCAGCCACACTCACTCCTGGTACCCCTGGTTTAAGGTGTTCAGTTATCTGAATTAGCAGGGCTTGCACAGGTGTGAGTGAGGGCAATAATTAGCCCATTCATTCCACAATCTGTGCTTCTTTGAGGATCCCTGGGGAACATATTACTGGCAGCAGGTATTTGTAGCACTTAGTAGTTTCATGTTTAAAGCTGAATACAATATCTCACTGTGTAAATCTCCTAGGATTAACGCTTTGATTAAATCTGAGGCTGGACATACTTGCCCCGGAAGAGTGGGGACGAGTTTCCTTTGTGTCTATCTGCACTTTATAAGCAGAAGGAAGAATGGTTTTCCGAGGCTGTGGGTTGATCTGATGGGTACAAAGTGATAGCCCCTTTCCCAGCAACATGCCACTGAATTCATCTGAGTTACAACTCTTAAAGAGTTATATAACTCTTAAAGAAAAGGCAAATACCACACAGAATTTAACAAAATGTCAATAAATCCTTTATTTCTCACTTCTACTTTTGGCTGAGTTACTGTTCAGGTGAAGGGAGATCTGCCTGAGGAAAGACAGCAGAATTTCATGTGCTGTATGCTGCCAAAGCAGAGATGTTGGGAAGAAATGTTTTGGCGAGTGGATTGCTCATCACAATACAAAAGTTGTTATAACACAGTGAAATTGTGACTGTTAGACAGAGTCAGACTCTCCAAATCGACATTGTGAGGCCACCATTCCAATGTTTAAAAATTCCTGTCATACATACCCTTATCAGATGACCTTATTTACTTTCAGCTACAGTTATCTTTACTCATACTGCATGACTAAGATGGGTGGAGATATCTGCAGAAAAGAACTTTTCTTCATTCACTTCTAGGAGCTGCAATACACATGCTGGGAAAAGTAGTCTAGTCTGGGGTTTCAGAACCATTTAACACAGATTCTATTGATCTTACTGAAGTTCATAGGAATTTTATAACATTCTGAACTCTTGAAATCCCATTGCATCTGTTCTTTTGATATTCAACACTTACATTTGCTCACTTTCTTCAGAGTTCTTCTATTTCAGCTAGCTTCCAGATTCAAGACATAGTTCTCTGGGTATAAAAATTTTGTATGCTTCCTTTCTTATGAGCTTGTCTTGTCCTTAGATTCTTCTATGATGAGATGCAAGTCCCAATGAAGATTTTATCATACATTATTTATTCCCATATATGGATTTCCTTGTCTAATAAAGATTGTTCTGTAGAATCTGGCATGTTTTCATGAAACCTCAAGGAGTACCATATTTCAGCCAATATCTTCAGAAGTTATAGATAGAAGAAAGGAAAAACATATCCCTTTTAGACAGTGAGGAAAGCATGCCAGTAAGTTAGACTAAGAAAAAGTATTTAGGGAAGATACATTCAGCATGTTAGACAAGATTTCTGAGATAATCCATGTCTTTTTAATTGCATGTAGACGAAGGAGTGCTTATGGTTTATATGCAGTGCTAGATACCTGCACAAAAGTATAACAGGAGTGATAAGGCGAAAAGTGATGTCCTATGTCCAGCCAATGACTCATTTTTCCTCTAGACCCTATCCTGTAGTCCCTGTAGAATTCTATTACTTGTGTTTTCATTGGCTGACCCAGGCACCAGTTTTCATAAATCCTGAATGTTTCCTTTCAGTGAAGCAGAATCATAGCAAATTTCAGAATGAATGATATTCTCTGTAAGCAGGAAAAAATAGAATAGGAACATCTAATTACGTTAAACACTTGTTGTCCACTGAATCTGTGATAACTGATTTCATATACAGACACTTGGTCTTACTCCCCTTCCTGTTTCCTAGGTGTGCTCAGAGTTGGCCTCTAACATTTCCTGTGATCAGCTTTGGTGAATTCAGTTCATGGCTTAAACTGCCACTGCCAGTTTGTTTGCTGATTTTGTTTTTTTATGGGTTTTATGTGAGTTATTACTCATCAGTATGACTAGTCAAGTGATTTAACAAATGAAGTATCATCCAGTGAGCACATACTTGTACTTCAGCCTGACTAAACCAGCTGTCAGGGATAACAGCTGCTGATTCACGAAAGGAATGGAAATATATCTTTGTTAAATCGGAGCATATCCACCAAAATCTGTCCTAAATGAAAATGACTGACTATGGTCACGCATCAAATAACCCAAGGGGAAATCTAAGGGTTAGGAGGAGCTTAGCAATCACAGAAATCTGCTCTAAAAGGAAAGTTGTAAAGAAAGAGAACATTGATTCTATTTGATTTCATTTTCCAAGATCCATGTATTGTTCAAGGAATTTAAAACACATTGTAGCATAATAGTTGAAAAATTCCATATACAGATCTGCATTGTATTCTACATCTGAGAGTTTTCATCGTAGTCCTCTGCATCTCATCTCTTGAGATGTTGTTGTCCTCCTCTTCTTAAAAGAATAATCATACACATCCTCACATGCCCTCATTTTCACAGCCCTAATCATTAGATAGTTGCAGTCCATATAGGTTTAACATAGCAAATGCTATTACAGAAAATGTAGAGAGGAAATAAAAAAGCTGTCTTAGAATTAATTTATTCAAGCACTCTGTAAAGAATTGGAACAAGCAACCCCCCACAAGAGGATTTATTCCACAAAATTCCATCTCTAATGACTCAATCATGAACTTCAGTGGAAACTCACAGAATATTTTCATGTAATTAGTAAGGTCTTACTTAAACTTTTCCAACTAATGGCTTCATGGATTTGAAGTATTATTTCTTTGCATAATAGATGCCAATATATTTTTTTTCTCGCATAGGTAGTTGATTAAAACAGTTACTTCTACTTACTTATTTATTGCAGCATAAATTTGAATTATTCATTCTGAAACAACATTTACCACTGAAATTTGCTTTTCCCTCCTGAAATTGTAGGTTTGTCTGAAAGTTTCTGTTTCTCTTCCTGCTCTTTCAGTTAGTTAGTAGTTTCTTTCAGTAGTTAGATATATTCTCTGCCAGGAGGTAACTTAGAACTGCTTTTAGAACTGTTTTGATTTTGCAAGGCATTCCCTTTAGTAGGCTAATTAATCTGTCCTACATAAAATGGAAATGATTCTAGGAATCTACTAAGGTTGTTCCTTTATGTAGAGTAGTAGTAGAAAATTTGTGGTATCAGAATTTGAAGGAAGTTATCCTGTACCTTTAAAGAGCAGTCTGGCTTTCAACCGTTCTTCAATGGGAGGAAATGTAGTACTTTTACTAAAACAAAGGATAAAGATCTATTTGTCTAAAGGGAAAAAAAATAAGTCCTAGATAATAATAAGAAACATATATTGAATATAATAGATAAGTCTCTTAATAGAAGCAAGGAGGAAAGAATATTCCAGGGATTTGATCTTGCTCTGTAATGTCAAAGGGTAACTTCTCACTGACTCCTAAAGACATGAAGTCAGGATTTCATTAAAAACAAAAACTCAGGTAATCTAGTTGTATTTTGCTCTATAACAGTCTCACAAACTAGCTCAAGATTTACAGATTGTATGACAGTGACATGTGAGATGGTAGGTTAAATATAACCAGAAGCCAACAACTCAGCACTAATTATTAGCAAAGAATACACCACTGCTTATTTTGGATTTCATGTCAAGAAAGAAACAAGACTTGTCTCACAAAAGCTGAAAATCTAGATATCTCGAAAAGATTTGGGATGTCTAAGCCAAAAGTATGGTTACTGTGTCTGAAAATATGACATTTGAAAGAAACAAAGAAAAAAAATCCCCTTTTAATTTTGTCTTTATACTTGCATTGCTGTTCTATTGTTCTATATACATTCTAGTATGTAACTACTGATGATACCTCCCTAAACACTATCATAACCCATCTTTTTCCTATCAGCAGGACTAATGAGCAGAGATGGCTGAATGCAGAAGAAAATTGAATTATTTCTTCCCCACACTAAAACAAAACAAACAAACAAATGCAAAGCAGCTAGTTAGAATTCTTTTCAGTTTGTTTTATGATGCTTTGTAGGAAAGGCTCCTCATTTTCATGGAAACTATCTGGGTGATTTGATGTACTTCAAAGTATCATCATAAAAAGTAAGACACGTGGTATTGGATCCCAGTTGAAATTATTACTTTTCCTGTTTCATATTTAAAATAAAATCCCTTCATTAAGATAGAGCTGTCTTGCTCACAACGTTTTTTTTCAGTAATTTCATCTTCTCTAAATCTATTCTTAACAGAAATCTTCATTGATTAAGAAAATGTGATTTATTTTTTTTTACTCTCCCCTCCTTTCTTTATTCGTTTAATATTATTTTTCCATTTTAATCTATAACAATGTATTTCACCTATCACCAGTTAGCATGGTCTTTTTTCTCCTTACTTTTTTTTACTACATACATAGAAACCATGGTGTGTCTCAGTTAGGAATATAGTCATGACAACCTCCATCATCAATAGAGGGAGGGGACAGAAGTCTCACTATGCAGGCTTGAATTATCCTCTGGAGGTCTCTCTCCAGAAATTACAAAGAAATCTGTGGATGACCCCATGTGATCAGGCACTGAAAGCCAGGTTGGAGAGAACAAGCTTCAGTGCCTTATGAAGCACTGAAATCACAGGGAATGAATGTTACATCATCTCTCTTTAAGGTGATCTAGATTGCTTATTATCCCCATGTGAGGACAGTCTTACCACTTTAACAAGACCTCAAAAACCATTGAATATATTTCATCTATTTCTAGCAGTTATCAGCTGCTACACAAATATTTTGCTCTTCTCAAGTGTTTCAAAAAATGAAATTGTTGGAAGCAAATAGCATATCATGGCTTTTTTTTTTTTTTTTTTAATAGCATCTTATTCTTCTCTTTCCTTCTTCACTTCATATTACCTTTTTGGAGGGAGAGGGGGATAATTTTCTCTCTCTTACACGTTTTAATGAGATGTCATAAATAATTTTTCATGATTTTATCAAGATTAAAAAAAAAAATTTTAAATAGCAGAATTGTAATGACAGCCATCAGAGGTGGAAAAATATAAATCCTTCTACTTAACATCTAACAAGCTGTTAGTCTTCCAGAATGATTGCATTCTACAAAGTAGAAAATCATTAGTATCATATTCCATAATATGCGCCATGCATAACAAAATGTTTTCCAAACACAGTGTTACTAACAGTGTAGTAAACGCAGGAAGAGAAAATAAAAATATCTATTGCATGAAATATGGAAAAGAGATGGAAAAATCATGAAATAATTTGGAAACACTTAAAAAAAAATTAAGGTTGATGTAAATCATTCATCCAGACATACACCAAATATCCTCCAGATATTGTGAAATCTATCTTCATACCCACCTATCCTCTGAGGAGTCTATTAGCTCATTACTGTGTGTTTATTAATTACCATTTACAATACACACTACATAGCAGCCCAAAATGCATTAAAGATAAACAAATAGAAAAAGTCCTGTAAAATTACGTAATGCATTAAAAAAAAAAAAACACCCAAAGACTGACAGACAGGCATATTCTCATAAAAAGAAACATTTCAGTTTAAGAAAATAATAGGAAATATAAAAAAAATAGTAGGAGATGATATTTTATCTGAGAAGATAGATTGCAGATGATCTGTTATATTGTGGCTGATGTTTATAATGGCTACATAAAGGAATATCTTCATTATCCTTCAGTAGTGCAGAGTGGTTTCACATATATTTTTCAACATCATTGAATATTTCAGTTGTAAGCTAAAATAGACAGTAATTTAATGTACTTCTTTTGCACATATTCATGGATTTATACTGATTAGCCAAGCAATTATGTGTTGACAATGAAAATTTTATTCAAAACTGTTCCTTGATAAATAGAAAGCTCTCTTTCATTCACTGCTAAGTAAGTAAATGGAGAAGACCAAAGCTTCCTAATGTAATTCCCAAAATATTCTTTCCTGGACCCTCCTCTTAAATTTATTATTTCTTTTTATATCTGTAATTTATTTCTTGAGGGAAATATTTATTTTCTGTCACTACACTGAGAAGTCTATGTTGAAACAAGTGACTCCAGGCAAGTAACAATTCTACAGCAAAAAATGGTTTCCTCAACATTGCCAGATATTAAGCTGTTAAATGAAAACATTTCTCCAGCAAAAATGGACATTATTGTGAGCTACAACCAAACCAATATTTCTAGGTTTGTTTGTTGATGTAAAAAAGCAACCTTTCATTCTTGTTCACTGAGAAAACCTTACTGCAGAAGTGGATTCTTCTCACAAGGTTCAATGATCTGTGCATCTCCACACAGTATGACCCGCAAAGGCTGTCAGGAGAGTAGTAAATCTGTGTCTCTAGTCTGAGTGTCTTTTGATGACAGTAACAGAACTCCTCATGCTGTACATACATTCTCAGATACTGATGTACATTGTTGCTAGTGTTCCATACACAGCTCCTACAGACTTTCATACAAATGCAAAAGCTCAGTGTCAAAGTAATTGCTGTGGGAACATTCCTTTTAATTTAAGATGTCCTTTTTAAAAATAACTGCAGAAGCTCAGAAGGAAGCTAAAAAATAAGCTGCTTCCTTTCAGGAAGCCAAATGGAAATGTGCTGGAAAGCTTGCATTATTGTGTAGTTCAAAATAAGGGAAAAATATAGAAAAACTCAGCTCACACCAGAAAAACTGAAGAGCTTCAAATATTTTTTCTAGACCTGTTACTGTATGTAAATATTAACTTTATTAAGATTCTTAAAGATAATTTAAAGAGTTTAGTCCAGTAATCCCAGAGCCAACAGTGAAAGAAATGGGCCCTGATATTCATAGAGCTCTTTGGTAGCATTACTTAAGATTTAATATGAATAAGTTGCCACATTAAGTATTTGAAGTGAACTTGAAAGTTTCTCTTAAGTGTTCACAAGTTACTGTATAGCTACTGTATTTTGAATTCTTTCAATAAAAAAGTGTGGTATAAATGTAGGGAAGAAAGCAGATTGTTCATCCTCTCTTGAGTTTATAGTTAGTTCAAGACAGGACAAATCATTACTATTAGATGGAGCTGCCGCTGCACAAAAAACAAACTTTGCAGGAATTTAATATGTAAAGTCATCATTATCACTGACAGATAGATGACCACACAAACATTTTTTGTTTGTTGTAACAAGTTGAAAATGTTTATTTTCATAATCCTGAACATTTGCAAAATAGAAAAACAGAGAAGTACTGGAGATTGTTGAGTTTATCAAATGTGTCTCTGGTCTCAAGATCTTACAATTAATACTGTGAAAATGTTAAATTTACAAAATAAGTGGAAAGTATTCCTAAATTTTTAGAGAAGTTTGGGCATTTTTGGCACATCTACTAAGAACCAGATAAAGCATCAGTAACTCTTCCCTGATGTTTGAATATTTACATTCCTTTACAGAGGTAAAATACAATGGATAACAAAGTGCAGGTAAATGCACATATGGCTCAGGTACTTCTGTAATCCTAGTATGTGATCTTGTGGTTTGTTTGTTGGTGTGGTGATGAGCTTTTTTCAAAACTTAGGAAATTCACTGTTCTGAGAAATCATCTATGCATTGTACCTATCCTTTCAATGTCTTAATACGTATTTCCTTATCTTAAGGAAATCAGAAAAAAAAACTAAAAACAAACAAACAAACAAAAAAAAAACATTGTATCAAGATCACAATGCCCTTAAAATAGAGCATTTTGAATTTAAATTTTACCAGAGGGAAAACAAATATTTTTGAGAACTAATAGCTGATTATCCTTTATATTCCTGTAATTATATTCTTCTGCAGCAGTGTTTTGCTTGTAGTCACTTGGAAAACTGAAGTATTTTGTAACAGAATTGGTTAAATTTATCTGATGATACAAATCCTGTAGGCTTAAATTCCATGGAAATTCGTGGGACCAGAATGAACATTAGCAAAATCAGAAGTAGTTATTTTGTAGGAACATTTACATTTACACTACATGTTAAAATAATTTCTTTTCCTTGAGAGAATAGTTTTAACATATATTCTACAAGAACTTGCTGGCAGTATTTTATTCAGTTTGATGCTGACGATTTTGGCCATTTTTATACTTGTGCTGGAAGGACCTTCCCACCGGAATGCCAACTCAAGTTTCTCAGCACGGCTCAATAGCACTGTTCTGTGAAATCATTTATAACATAGACCATCTCTGTATATGCTGGCAAGAGATATATCCTGGTAGTGAGAACACAGTTTAAAAGAGTTCCTTTTTAAAAGTTTCCAGGACAAGAATAGACAAAGCAATTTTTTTTCCTATTCCACTTGTTCAAATTACAGCTAAAATTATTTCTTTAAGGCACAATAAGGAAGTCATTTTGTTTTCAGAATGTTGTTCCCATCAAGGTCAGAATATAACAAAATGAGAAAATATCTTGCTACAGTGGATGATCAGACTTGAGAGGTAGAAGTTAGTGAGTTGTACTCTGTCTGAAGTCCAGTAGTAAGCAGCATTGGGGCTGGTCTCAGTTTCATTAATGTCACTTTCAATTATGTGGAAGAGCTGAAGATAGGCCTTCTAGAGTTTGCAGATGACATCAAATTGAGGGGATCAGTCACTATAGTGGTGGAAAAGGGGGAATTAAGCATGCTGAATGAGTGGTCCAGCAGGAACAAGGCTCTTCACAGAAGTGTTTTGTGGTAGGGTGAGAAGCAACAAAACAAAGCAAAATAAACTGGACATAAGAAAGTTTTTTCCCAATTAGAATAGTGAGACTTGCCTAGAGAGGTTGAATCATCCTTTGAGGTTTTCAAGACCCGACTTGGAAAAAGCCCTGAACAATCTCGTCTGACTTCAAAATTATTTTTGTCCAAAAGAAGGTTGGACTGGAGACCTCCTGAAATAGTTTCCCACTTTAACTATCCTGTAACTTGTGATTGCATATCTTTTCTATTTCTTCATATTGTTAATTTCCCCATTTATAGCATTTAGGATAAAGGTTCTTCCAAACACATATTAGACTTTTATTTTTCTACCTCAATCTGGGAGTAGCGATGGTGGGAAAACAACAAATAAAACAGCAAAACAAGAGGCATCTGTTTCTTATATATCAGTTTCAAACTTAAACAGTTCATCTCTTTAGTAACGTCCAAAATGTCAACGCCTCGCTGAATGTTCATCACGTCAGCAATTTTTAACTTCAGTTGAATGTCCTTGTGTATTAATAGATTATTTAGATTTCCTTTTTGTGTATTAGTTCTTTCTGACACTCATGACTTCATTTTGACAACGTTTCTCTTCCAGTATTTGAAGTAAATGTTGTATCAGTCTGATCAGCCATTTCTTAAAATATCCAAGCTATTTCATTTCACACTAGTAGATGAGACGTTTCTTCATTTGGACTGGGAGATTTATCTCTTCTCTCTCTGTCATTGTGTATAATTTCCTGTGCTCATTTTATTTATTAATAATTGGGCTCATTTACTAATTGGGCTCTAATTGGGCTCATTTACTGCATCCTCTCTGTCATAGCTAAATCATAAACAAAGTCTAAAAAATTATTTAAAAAGCTAGATAAGTAGATAGATAGATAGACAGATCAATAGACAAATAGGTTAAAATCAATCCTATTGCTTTTAGTTCATACCTTTGGGTTGTTGGGGGTTGTTTTTTATTTTTTTTATTTTTTAACTTTTTTTAATTCTCTGTTGGCATATTAATTTACTCTCTTTCTGTAAATGATTTATGACTAGTATCCTGTCATCTTCTAAAAGATCATCTCCTAACTACTGTATTTCTTATTTCAGTATGAAGTAACACATTTTGATGCTTGTTTCACAGCATTCCTCAGCTTCTATCTCTGCTTTTCAATAACACTATACTCTTTAGGTGCTAAACCCAGGTAAATTAAACATGATGTGAGTGAACAGGTATACAACTTGTTCCAAAAAAAAAAAAAAATAAAAAGAGGAAAATAGTCTCACTGCATTTTATTGATATCAAAGACTATACTCAGAAAGTGAAACAGTGATCTTTTAATAAGACTTTCAATATATTCATCTGAGCCCAGATCAGGTTTTCCTTTTGCCCTTTGACTGCTTATTGCATAACTGTGTGTAAAAGGCCTCAGTCTAGTACTGTCAGTTTGAATGCATATTCTTAAATTCTCCCTTTTTGACATAGCTCCACTTAGGAAAATCATACTCAGTGAGGATATTGCTTCCCCCTTCCAAGGACTGAGCAAGGCCAATGAAGAAATTTCACTGTGATTTTAAGCATTTGTGTGCTGCATTTTTTGATCCAAGATGTCAATTGACATGCGCTCAATAAACTTTTCATGAAACAGATTGGCAGTACTCTGGGAGGTTCAATGTTGGCTATGTTGGCTATGCTATATTGGCACCAAGGCTTTTTTTTTTTTTTTTTAATTTTCAATTTAAACTTATCCTTTTTGTTATTATTATTATTATTACAATTGGCAAAAAGATTTGGTCTTGATGATATTCACTAAGATGTGTTGAAGAAATGCTGAGTTTCAGCTGAAAAGGTTGTACCAAGGATCACAGTAAGAGGGACAGAAATAGAGACTAACTCTGTGGCTGGTCAGTAAGGATACTAACATGAGACACAAAAGAGCCCCATTACAGCTCTTGATTTCTGGATCTAAATTTGAACTAGCTGGAAAACATTACTCTGAGTTTGTCAGAGACTGATTGGCATTAAAAAGTTCAAAAGGTTTCTTTTTGTGCCAAGGTGGAATAAAAACAAAATTCTGGAGCCATGTAATGACTATGGAAGAGCACTGTCATCCCCAGATCAGCTGTCCCTGATTAGGGCTGCTTCCTGTCAACTCATAATGGAGGGTTTTAGCCAATAGCTGGATCTTCCCCATAGGCTGCCAAACATTTCCTCATGGAATAGGCTTTATAGTGGACTGATTGTCAACTGAATAGCAAAATCTAACTTCAGTGTGAAAAGAATTATCCTGCAAGAGGAGTATGATCCTAAGTGTCACATATACAAGACAGCAACACTGAAGTACTTCTAAAGAAAGAGGGGAAAAAATGTGATTGACAAATCTCTTGATCACTTAATGATTAGAAGTCACAGCTGACAGAAAGAAGAGAAGGAGGGAGGAAGGGATGGAGAAGGGAGGAAGGGAGGAAGGGAGGAAGGAAAAGAAATGAGAGAAAAGAAAAAAAGGGGAAGGGGAAGGCAGAAAAGGAAAAAAGGAAAAAAAGGAGAGGAGAGGAGAGGGGAAGGGAAGGGAATAAATATCCAGGAAGAATTTACAAATCATTATTAATAAAATAGAGGGGAGGGGAGGGGAGGGGAGGGGAGGGGAGAGGAGAGGAGAGGAGAGGAGAGGAGAGGAGAGGAGAGGAGAGGAGAGGAGAGGAGAGGAGAGGAGAGGAGAGGAGAGGAGAGGAGAGGAGAGGAGAGGAGAGGAGAGGAGAGGAGAAGAGGGGAGAGGAGGTAACTATTTGGGTCCATCAGCTAATATGAGGTTCTGATGGCTACAAAAGGATGGAAAGTAAATCAAAATTGGTCAAGGTAACCAAATAGTCTAGTTTCAAATTAATGTAAACTCACACTATTCTGAGTACTATGATAGTGATTGCTGGACAAAACTCCACATGACTCCCAGAAATGGCATTTTTACTGTTGAGATTTACAAATGCAAACATCTATTCACTTACTGCAGACCTAGATTGTGCTACATTTGAAAAACAGTTACATTTCTAATGTGACTCCTCAGTAACTGTAAGCCTATGATCTATTTTGCAGATATTTCCAAGAGTGATCAATTACACACTGAAGTGACCACTACTGTACATTACATTAATAGTATTTTTCAAAATTTTTTTGCTTTCCAGTAGTTGTGAAGAACTTATGGATATGGATACCTGAGCTGCATTTGTCAGGAAATGCTGTTTGTTTTGTTTTCAGTGCAGAGCAAACTTGAAATCTCAGTTTGATCTTTGCCTGAAACACTCTGTCACTGGTGTATCATTGTTACATTAGAAGACACATTGCCATAAAAATAATGTACTCTCACGTGTTACATACTTGCCACATTCATCCATATAGAACTATCTGGATTCCAGGGAAAAAACAAATCTGATTGAACACTTTCAACCTGCATTGTCCCTCCCAAGCTTTAGATACATGGCACATATTTTAATCATGCACACATGCATGTAAATTTTTGCATTGTACCTTTTGGTTTCATTCATTACACATACCCAGACATCTACCTAATGGGGTATTAAAGAGAGATCATAAGCAGTTAAAGCACATGTGCAGATAGTACAAAGTTCAGAGAAAAGTTCATCTTGCTATGCAATGCTAAGGAGTTTATATACTTCTGTATATAGTTCACAGCAGTCAGTATTCTGAGTGTGCATCCACCTAGATCTAAGTAATGTAAAATTCAGAACCCAGGAATTTCTATTTCTTTCAGTCTTGAAATAAAATGACACTGAAGTAATTCTACTTGTTGGAATCCCTAGTCTCAAAATATTTATTGAAGGAAAACACTTCTTTAAACATTTTATTGAGACTGCATGAATGATCTTGGTTCAGTACTTTAGCCTCTTAGAGGTATTTTTTTCTTAGAGGTATTTTTTTCCCCTATATTCAGCACTAGTGAGGCCGCACCTCGAGTACTGTGCCCAGTTTTGGGCCCCTCACTGCAAGAAAGATATTGAGGCCCTGGAACGTGTTCAAAGGAGGGCAACAAAGCTGGTGAGGGGTCTGGAACACAGGCCATATGAGGAGAGGCTGAAGGAGCTGGGAATGTTCAGCCTGGAGAAGAGGAGGCTCAGGGGAGACCTTATTGCTCTCTATAACTTCCTGAAGGGAGGCTGTAGTGAGCTGGGAGTCAGCCTCTTCTCTCGTGTCATTAGTGATAGGACCAGGGGGAATGGTTTCAAGCTACAGCAGGGGAGATTCAGGCTGGACATGAGGAAGTATTACTTTTCAGAAAGGGTGGTCAGGCACTGGAATGGACTGCCCAGGGAGGTGGTGGAGTCACCGAGCCTGGGGGTGTTCAAGGAAAGGCTGGATGTTGTGTTGAGGGACATGGTTTAGTGGGAGCTACTGGGAATAAGTGAGCGGTTGGACTGGGTGATCTTTTAGGTCTTTTCCAACCTTGGTGATTCTATGATTCTATGATTCTATGATTTAGATCCTTAATTTTGTTGAGGAATGCGCCAGTCTGATGGTGCTACTTCACTGAGGTAAAGAAGAAAAAAGGGGAAAACAAATGGCTTTTTACACAGCACTGTGGGATCTCAAATTGAAGCTACATACAAATCTCATTATAGACATCTATTCCATCTCTTATATTTTGCCTTACTAATTTGACAGTGAGTTCTCAGTCACATAGTGATTCAAATCCTAAAACACAAACTGAGATAATATATGTATGTTGTATAGTGTTGTACTGCTTTGGAGTGGCGTTAGCTTAGACCTTGATAACAGTACATCATACCTGTACATACTGTATAATTTTGCTATGCAACGTAGAGATCCCCCCAAATTCTCAATAACATGTGGGATTAATCATATTAAATACCTTTTTGCACATATATGATGGCTGCATATTGAAGACTGCAACCTCGGATACAAATTTCCATGCAGTAGGATCACTGCAAAAAAAAGAAAAAAAAAGAAGAAATTATGAAGGAAGAATGAGTCACTACTAACTAAAAAAAGTAAATAAAATAAAAATCCCATCAAATATGGGTGAATACTTTCAATTAGACTGATCTGTTCCATGATATGTCTGAGATTCTTGTTGGCTTTGTAAACTAGATTTAGAACTAGGTTTTCTAACTTGTGATAAAACTTTGAAGCTTCTGCTACATTCAACACTCCATAGCAAATAGAAATTAGCAGCAGGTAGAATGGATAGATCTACATCTCAAAGCCTCTGACATGAGTGATGCTACTCCCAGTTACTTTCCCAGGCAGCTCTCCTTCTCCTCTCTACCTTCCAGTTACCCTATATTGCAGAAAGGAGGCAAGTCAAATAAGACAACTTTCTACAGACACCTCATCTTAGCCTGTTGTGTTGCAAGTTTCTCTCAACTGGAGAAAGAGGTCTCCTTGTTGAATTATACTCTCTCCCAGCTAGCTGTCTCAAATTTTTTTATTACTATTTTTATTTCAAACAAATAAACAGACAGCACCAAAAGAAAAGAAATCACAGTTGCCTGAAACAAGATACGGTCTTTTATGTATCCTGTTTTGTTTGGCAAAAGCCCTTTTAAATATTTATGCGACTTTCAGCAAGCATAAACCACAGTAAAATCTCAGGTTTAGCATATACATTTAGAGTTACAGTTTTTTGGAGCCAATTTGAGAACACAGAAGCTTTACCGTTTTTTCAGTCTATATCATTACCACTGACAGCATCGGTCCTCTTCTCTTTTACAAGTGTAAATCTGCAGCTATTCTGAAATTCATGTCTCACTTCTGTGCGCTGATAATCTGCAAGAATTGGATTCTTGATATCTACAGTAACAAAACTTTCAAGGCCACGGAAAGCATCATTACCACTGCAGACTCCTGACTTCTAGAATGCAAATCAAAGGATTCACTGACATAAGATATGCCAGCTAAGGTTGGCTGTAAGAAAGCAGAGAGTAAGAGTACACCCTGGTCAGCACTGTAGCTGGCAAGTTTGCCACATGCTAGTTCATGTTATTTAAGGGAATTCAGATGTTACAGATTCATTTTTTATTAAAGATAAGGAGAGAAACAATGGGCAGCAAGAACCATATGTTTTCTTAATTATACTGTGAATTTTCTTTCTAATGATATCTTGCCAGCAAATGCCATGCAAAGCTGATGACATGTGATCCAAGATGATGCACAGATGCACTTTTATAGAACAGTGGTACACGTGTAGCCTTACATATAGAAAACGTGCATTTGATTTTGTAACTGGCTGTAATGCCAGAGGCAATCACTATTTTTTTGTTGTTTTATAACTTACAGAATTAGAGAAGTAGCATCTATTTTGAAGTATTCTGGCATTACCGTTCCCAGCTAATCTGAAATTAATGTGCTAGATGTTACATGCAAGCTGCTGGATAGATATTCATACTACCACTGAGACTGCACTCAGCAAAGCTAACCACTACATTCCCCGCCATCCACAAATCTACTTCTCTTTACTACAAGTTTAAACAGTAAACATGGATGTAGAACTGGACTCGTTCAGTAGATTGTCATCTTGCCCTCCCAGCAGATACTCTGCATTAAGTACATGAGTTGATCTGCTTCAAATTGTTTAAGCATTGTCCCGAAAGAAAATAAGAGTATAAACAGGAATACACCAAGAAAGTCTGTTTCCTTCCATTTTCCTTCACCTCAACAATAAACAACAGGCATCAAAGGACCCCTCCTGACCACCTTCAAAAGCCCAACCTTTTACTAAAAAGAATCTTAAATTAAAACAGTTTCTATTTGTGGTCAGTGGAAAGTGGAAAAAGTTTTTTTGTTTTTTTTTTTTTTTGTTTTTTTTTTTTAAAGCATTTAATAAGTTTTCTCCACTTAAAAAAAAAAAAAAATTACACAATAGCAAAGGCTTTAATTCTCTGTTGCAGCTATCTCTATTCATCTTAAAAAGAGAAAAATAAAATAGAATCATAATAACCACAGCAAATAAAAAGAAAGAGAAAACCATCACAACCCTGAGACTGGTTCCAACCCTTCGTCTCTGCTTTTTTAGTGGCTTTAGTTGCTGATAAGGCATAGAATTATTTTTTTAGCTACTAGGAAGCAAGAAGAAAAAATTTTGAAAGTATCAGATATAGACCATGTTAAGCAAGTTCAAACAGCAAGTCAGTGGAGTTAAAAAAAAAAAGACAGAAAAATAAGATCTTTAAAGATGAAGCACCAAATGACTCTTAGAATCAGGTTCCAGTACTGCATGTTTCTGTGAGTGCAGCACCTATTCTCCAGCTGATTAATGACATGATAATTTATGTTTACAGGGCTACTTTTAGCAGAAAACAATTGTGGTAGGAACCAAATAAGAGGATTTTTGCCCAGCAAAACTCTGTGTTTACTGTAAAAGGGCCCTATTTTCTACTATTTCAGAGTTGAAAGAGATTTATAAGGGTTGGAGAAGTCTTACGGAGGTATCCTTCTATCAAAGCAGCTGTTAGTGAAATAATGCATTATTCATAGCATTATATTCCTATTATGTTTAGGTGCCTATGCTCTCTAAGGACTCTAAGAAACCTTTACACTTATTCTATAATACTGCAACCAGTATTGATCTTTCCTGTGACCTCAAGTGCATGTTACCATCCACAGATCACCAGGGTCAACAAAGAGGTCAGTGCAGGGGAGTACTAGATCCCACTGCCAGGAACTCCTGGAGGTATGGCCTCAACTCTCACCCTACCCTCAAGAGGTGTGTCTTCGAATCCTGGGGGGTAACAGAACAGAGAGCCTACTAACACTTTTCATTAGTAAAAGCCTTGAAACACAATATCTCAAGTTGAAAGGAATCATAGAATCATAGAATGGCTTAGGATGGAGGGGACCTCAAATGTCATCTAGTTCCAACCCCCCTGCCATAAGCAGAGTTGCCACCAACTAAACCAGGCTGCCTAGGATCACATCCAGCTTAGTCTTGAATACTCCAAAGGAATACCTTTGCACAGGAAAGCTCCCAAGGAGATGCTAATCTTTCTTCAACATTGCCACCTGGGCATGGCTGAGATTATCATAGTACCCGTGGGGACCCCACAGGATCTGAGACAGTGGAATGGTACCTGGAGCCCATCCCTCCAGCTTGGGCCAGGATCAGTGCGGTGCAAAAAGGTTTTTCCTAAAATACAGACTTAGACCCTTGGCAGTGCTTTCTAGACTAAGCCATTCAGCCTGGTTGGGGAAAGGGATGGAATTACAGGCAAAATAAACAAAGGGTCATCATATAGAATAAAAAATAAGAGACTGAAATTATTAAATCTAAAGGTGAGGGTAGGGGGAGCAGGAGAATTAGTGAAACTGCCAGGAAAGCCAGCATGATTGTGTGGAGATCTGGAGTTCTCCTATATCCAAACAAGCAATCTTTACTGACGAAAGAACCAGCTGTGAGGTGTCTGTGAGTCCACATCTCAGCTGGCACATCCCACCAATAGCAGAGGGCAAGATAGCAAAAAGCAAGTTACCGGGGAATGTCTTTTGTTTTGCATCATTTGTTAGCTCTTGCATGATGCTATGTCACAGCAGTTCATCACTGCCCTGATTTACAGTCATCTGATAAAAGGAAATGAAATTTTTTAAGATATCCTAGCCATGTTTTTAAGCGGCTTATTGTGAGCTTTCAAGACAGCAAATCTGAAATTAGAGATTCCCATGTTTTTCTTCCTTCACCAGCTTTTTGTCTGGATGTGAAAGCTAAACCATATGGTTCTACCTTTTGAGCCATGGGGAGGTAGTAGCTGTATGGTGAGGACATCACTCGTGAAACAGCAGCTTTTTTGTGTCACCAGTTCTTTCATAATTACAACTGCTGTTACTAGCACTGAAGATCTGTTCTCTGCTGCTGAGCTAGAATTATCTGCAAATAGTTCACTGTGCAATCTGTTATCTTATAGACTTGCAAGTATTTCCGTATATTGTAACTAACTTGAGGGGACTGGAAGCAGCATTTTTTTTCTGTGACATATACTATGAAGAAACTATATTCACAATGTACTGCTGCTCCTGTACAAAAGTATTATTAAATAGAGTAATGCGGCACTTGAAAACATGATATTTTGTAGTTACTCAGCACTATGCATATGTACATGTTCACCCAGTAGTGTAAATAATGCCAGAAGTTTTCTTACATGCAAAGAACTATGTGCAAAGACCTCAGCTCTTGAGAATCAACTGCTATCCTGACATCTTCCTACAACACTGAGATCCGAGTTTCCTGAAGTGAAACATTCTAAGCGTTTCTCCAAGTGGTTTTTGCATGAGGCAGGACAGGAGGATGAGCAAACTGAAGTACAAAAGAACAAAGCAATGCACCCACAACCAGGCACTTGGCAAAGCTAGAAGTAGACTATTTCTGGAGTACTAGTACAGCATTCTGCTCATTAGCAAGGCAGTCTACTTTCCAATCAGGCATCTAACAATTACCCCACAACTACTTTTTGGTTTTAACTCCTCCCTTGAATAGGTCATGAGGACAAGTAACTTGGGTTATGCCAAGACCTGAAATGGGAGACTGGTGTAAATGGCAGGTAGCCAGCAGAATGTGACATCTGGGATAAGACAAGGCACTAAGGTGTGTTGTACATTGTTATGAAACTATTCTACCTTTGTTTTCCGTGTAACGTTATATTTTTAAGAACTGTGCCTGCCTGAGGAAACAGTAGTTGTTTTGTTCTCTGAATTGCTATAGCCTCGGGGTGTCAAAGTCATTTAGCACAGAGGGTTGAATTCCATGTTAAATTATGGTTCATGGGTCACTGTATAAATATACGAATTGCATACTTTCTAGCACAACCGTATCCCAGTGATGTCAGTGGAAGTTCACAGAGAGATCAGCATCACTCAGCTGAACAATTTGCTCCCTTTTAAGATCACAGCTGTCTCATCTCTGAATTTCCTTCTTTCTGCCAATTCCAGCTCCTTGAGAGAGACATTTCTGCCTCTTCTCCGTTGTTTGCTGAAAACTAGTAGTACCATGAAAATGTTTTCAGGGATCAGTCTGTGAGCAGTTTGGGTGCATATAAGGCATGGGTATGTATCTCCTATCAGCTGTGTACAGTCATGTTTGGGAGTTTTTCTTTGTAAGCAGGAAGTTTGAAAAGTGGAAGCAGGATTTTATATCCTTTTCCCTTGGATATGGCATGCAGGCTACATTTTCATCTCTGTCAGTGTGAACGGAAACAAAATTAATGTTCTTAGAAACTGAATGTTTTTCTTCATCTAGTGCTACATCTGTTTGAACCAAGTGCATGTACATAGCAGAAAGCTAATTCCACAAACACTGAAGTCTGTTTTCTTGTAGATTTGTGCATTGGGATGATCCCACTGTTAAGAAAGAAAATTCAGACTTTACCTATTCCTTTCTGACTGAAACTTTCTTCAGTCAGAATCGTCATGTGGGTACTCTGGTGTCTAGCAGTGTGTCCATATTCAGCTGTTTATTTCCATAAATCTGGATAAAATCATTTTGGGTGCTTTCCTCTACCTTGCTTGGTCAGAAGATAAACTGAAATGCGAGGAGGGAGGAAGGAAACAAAATGAAAGATGTATCTCTGTGATACATCTATTTAATGTTCATGCTGTTCTTAAGACATTTAAACACTAGCATTAAGATTGGGCTGCTGTTCCCCAGCACAGAGCATGAGTTGCTTTGCACACAAAAGCATGGCTCACTTTCCACAATGGGAAGCGTACTTACATAAATCTCCGTATATTTATGCTCTTAAATCTCAGCTTCAGCCCTCCTGTCTTGTCTGCTCATCCCATCACCTCCTCCCCTTCCTTATGAGGGATGCGGATGTTGTGAGCAGATGTTGAGATTAGAACATCGATTTTCTATTCTCCCTCACAAATGAGCAGGAGATTGCTTTTAAAGGTATTAAATGGACACAGGTGGGACTGTAAACTTAAGTACCTCCACATACAACATCTGCTGCGTGTTCTCCAGTCCCTGTTATCTTTATAGCAGAACTTGATCTCTTAACCCCTTCACAACTGCCCCCCTCAGTATTTGTGCAAAGATGTGCAATGTTTTTTCTTTGATATTCAGAGAAGTCACAATGGATCACCGTGATGTGATTGGCATATGGCACAGTGCTTTGAAAAGCAATGTGCTGAGCAATTTGCACAGGTGGGTGGGGAAAAAGACAAGTGTTGTCCAGGTGGTCTCAGTCTTGCTGGAAATAAGAGGATTCCAGACATACTGCAAGACAGCAAATACCACTATTCTCCCTTCTTTTCATCTCCCTCTTTCACTCCTCCCACTCAGAAATGTCTGTCTTGAGGAAAAAGCATATTTCTAAGGATACTCCAAACCATTTGACATCTATAAGTAATGATTTCTAACCATTTGCCCTGGATATAGAGCAAGTGATTTTCCTTTCACCTCCAGATCCATCCCTTCTTCCTGCTTCTTACATTTCTTCTTGCTTTCAAGTTTAGGTAAAAAATAGAATCTTGGCCCACATTAATATATACTTAACCTCTTCACTGCTGTCTCTCAGCACTCTCTAGCATTTGTTCAACAGAACTGTGGGGTTTCCCTTTGAAGTCCAAATGAAGACACAGTGGTTCCTTGTGCTGGAGCTTCAAGCTGGCTGCCAGGTGAAGCATTCACTTTACTTTTCCGTGTGTTCAGCCTGAAAAGAAAAGGAAGAATTGGATTAAGGCACACAAAACATGTAGTTCCAAACTGATTTCTATGTAGAATTAAATTGAAAGCTGTAGACTCAAGATTAATGTTAATATCATTTGCTGAGTGTATCGAAATGCTAAAACTATCAATGCCTTGTGCATGAGATCATCCACAGCTGGATTGGTTAAGAGAGACAACATGACACAAAGTAAGAAAGAGCTGTATCCATGAAAATCACAATTTCTTGTAAAGCTTGTAGCCATACAAGTAGTATGTAGTACAGGAGGAAGCCCAACAAACAACCTTATGCAGAGTTCAGCATCCAACAATGAGAGAAATGGAAAGCAGACCTAATTTAAGCTGTGTGTACACTTAAAGCATGTAAAATACTACTGTTCTGATGAGCAGTTGTACATCCAGTTGTACAGTTTTTATAGTGCAGCAACTGGACAAAGTGAACAATAATGACCCAATACAAATTTCCAAGTGAAACAAGAAAGACCTTAACTGTCTTCAGTAATTTGAAAACCCATGACAGTGCCCCTCCTTCTGCTCTTTTTTCACTAGGACATGTACCATATGTTGTTCTGTTCGATTATATCCAATGCTGTGGCAGGCACCTGTCTTATTCTTGCAGTTTTAAGGAATGGATTGACTTTCTGGGTTAGTGATTGGAAAAGTTTAAGTGCGTACAGTTTCCAAAAAGTGTCACTCGGCCTATATGTTCCCTCTGCGATTTGAACAAGAACTGGTGAAACTAGTCAGGAAGCAGTGGCAGTCTGAGCCTTTTAGCCATGCAAATTCTAAGCGACCTGTCAGTTTTCCTCAATATCTGATGGTTTTCTTTTCCAACTCAGTGGTTCCAATGAAATAAATAATTTTTTTAAAAAAACTACATGTGCAAGCTTTAAGGCATTGTTTTTAATCACATTCTAATGGTCTTGGCATACTTTGCAGTGCTGTTTGGGTTTTGCATGAGCCTTCTGTAGTCTCTTCCTGTGTGCTCTCTTTGCTTTCATTGCATCCCACTTCTGTTCCAGGCTTCTTCCTCTTGTGTGTTTCCTTTCTATCCTTTGCCTTTCAGTTTAGTAAAACACCATCTAACAAATCTCTGCCCCCGTAGTTTAAGAAAGTGTTGCTTCCTTTAAGAGGAAAATGAAAAAACGAAGAAACAAATGTCCTTAAACTAAGAAGACTTATGCAAAACATCACTCAGCTCAGTATGTATTCCATCGCTTCTCTCCAGCCCATTGTCCAACTTGTTTACTTAGATCACAACTCTCTTTTGGATAATAAATCTCCTGCTATGGCTGCACTTACCAGTAAATGCACATTGTGGCACTCTAAGGGCACATGCAAAGCTCATGCCTGATGTTTTGTAGAACAGTACCACCTTTCACCTGGAGGACCTCCCCAAACTGGAGTTCACTGGGCAGTGAGGACACATCCACTGCCTTCTCCCACAGATGGGACTTGGAAGTGCTCCTGAGTTCTGCAGCCTAGATGTCTCCTCTGCTACTCTTTGTGCGCAGTGCTCGGAACAATGGTATTTTTCTTAACTGTTCTTGCTTGGCCCCTTGGCAATCTTGTAATTTAAGTAAATAATTTTCTAAGAACATATGCCTGGCTGTCATTTAAAGGATAAACACTGCTCATGAACACTATACATTTCTAACAACTACATCTGTGTTTTTGGTTTGGTATTAGAAAAAAAAATAGTTTTCATGACTTAAGGGACAGTTATGTCTGAAAACAACTGCTGGTACTGAGGTAATATCTAGACAATATTTTCAGAACTATATTTCAGACATCAAGATATGACTGAGGCTATTGTGAGAGAGAGCATTCCCAGAGAGAGAATTAATTCAGCATTATTTTGAGTGATACCTTGTAAAGAAGCAAATGTCGTTGGGAAGTAGAGAAGTACTTCCCTTACCGTAAACCCTGTGAGAGATGGCAAAGCCTCCTGTTCTTTGGAATAAATGCCTTAGGTCAAAAAAGGCTTAGTATGTACAGAGGGGCATAATTTCTGTTATCCTCCTGTCCTGAATCTGGCCCTTTTAGCCGTAACAAAAATTCTAAGCCACCCCATACTTTTTGGATTACTTTAAACCCCACCACAGTGCTTTTCTTAAAGCACTTTATTTTGTATAGGAATGACTCCACGAAAGGACTCTGATATGGGCTGAAACTGAATCAGTTTCAAGGAAATGCAACTGGAAGCACACTAATCTAAAAGCTTCCCAAGCAAAGCAGCACAGGCGTCTATTCTACAGAGCGTCTCCGCCCCTAGCTAAAGTGCACCAGGACTTTCTGAGCTCCTTTAACACTTGCACTGCGGCACTGCTTCACAGACAATATTCACGAGGGGAAAAAAATACTGTGTTTTCTTTCAGTGCTTTCTAGCACACTGTTTTCATCTATTCAGCTGGCTAGAGGATGGGTAGTTTTGTTTTGGTCTTATTCTTTTAATGTTCCCAGACCTTTTGACTTGAATTGTACTACTGGTTCAATGCCTGGGATGCAAGTTAGGGCTGTATCTATCACAGGCCAGGCCTTTCTTTCCCAGTAGAGGTGGCAGTGTTTACATTACATGTTATAGCATATCTCATTCCTGTATTTTCTATACATGGAACCTTTGTTCATGTGCGTATGCAGCCTGGACAGATAAGTATCAGGTCAAAACGTGACAGCTGAAACGTGACAGAAGAGCAAAGCTAGCTCATGGTGTAGAAACTGGGAGAGGATAAAACACCAATAAACCTATAGAGTAGTTCAGTCTTCCATTCACAGAGAAAATCTTTTATTGTAACTAAGTAGGTAAGCAAGGTGCTCTGTGTAGAACAATCTATGCCTGACTAGGGCATCAGGTGGAATGGTGTTGTTTTATTTTTCCCATGTTATTATCTCATTTACTTTGTGTATATCAAATTCTTCATTCTCTTTTTCTACTACCTTCCAGTGAATTATAACCTACACAGCTATCAAGACTACGGCTCTCAGTGGATTATTTCAGTGCATAAGCTGTTGGTCTGTCTGTGTTGAAGACTACAGACCATAGAATCACAGTGGTCAGAGTTTCTTTTTGCTTTCATGACTCAAAGACTTTAAAATTGCATGGGGGTGTAACTGCCACAGACGAGGTAGTTCCCATGAAAAACATCCATACAGTCATTTGCGTTCCTGGAGGAACATGTATGTGTCCCAGTAGGACAGATAAACCTCTGCTGTTTCAGTTCCTAGCCTGGTCCGTTAACGTTCACTGGTGCTTCTGAAGAGGTGCTGTGATCCCCATTGGTCAGCTCCTGTCAAAAGCAGCAACCCCTGGCATCAGAGTGAGACAGGCAGCTGGAAATACCCACTGATGGAACTGCCCCTACAAAATCCACCTGAAGAAAGGAGCGAGAGCCTTCAGATACTACTCAAATCCTGGCAGCTACAGCAGTGACAACAGAATATCTTTTGACAGCAGCACATTGAAAATGCAACCCTTTCGCCCCTGGAAGTCACAACTTACACTAATGAATTCACTGAAGTGTATTACTGGTATGATTCAAAACTCTTTTAAAAGGCACTGAAGTCTGTTTTTTCCTAAAGACAGCAAAAGTAGAGGAAACAATAGCTAATCAGAAGATGCACTTACATTTACTTCCAGAAGTGTTTGCGTATTTGTGATTCAGCTAGCAAAGCAGAGATAAGCCAACCTTAACATCAGGGTGCTAATGGACTTTTCCACACCGTATCATAATTAATAGCTACACCAAAGATAACAGTCAAGTAAGCAAGGTTGACTTCAAAAACAATGCAGCCACATAATCTGTTTTGGATCTGCTTTTCTACCTACATATTTTATTTATATTTCTACATCTATATATGCCTGCATTTATGAAGATAGAAGGAGGATTATTGATATAAAATATAAAAATCTGAAAAACAGGAGAATACAGACTCAAAAAACAGCATGTCTGATTTTCTGTTTTCCTAATACCATGCTTTTTAACTTTTCAATGCTTTCTGAAACAAGACTATCAGTCTCTATCATCTTCTGCAAATGTTTTTCACAAGCTTAGACAGAAGCATGCAGAGATTAAAGTTGTGGTGTACATAATTATTATATCATGAATAGCATGGTAAATAAGAGCCATGTCAGGTCTGAAAAACAAAGAGAAGAAAAATAAATTCCTTACCAACACCTATCATGACTTCTTGCTGTTTAGCAAGGGCAGAAAATGAATGAGATATGAATGAGTTTACAGTGAGTTCACATACTCTTACTACTGACAAAATTGGAGTGCAGGCTGGAAGCGACACTACAGGTTCCCTACTGTGACAAGGATAACCCTGCCCTCTTGTCTTGTGTTGCTGTAAGTGCTCATGCAGATGTGGGGTCATGTCCCTGGAGCAGCAGCTGCTGGGAAGGGGTGGGAGCTCATGGCCTGGCCCCTGCCAGCACCCCGTGCTCCCATGCTGCTCATCCTGCTAACCACCCCATGTTCCCATGCTGCTCACCCCACTCCTAACCACCCCATATTCCCATGCTGCTTACCCCACTGCTAACAACCCCCTGTACCCATGCTGCTCACCCTGCTAACTGCCCCGTAACACCCCGCACAGCCTACGGCATGCTGCAATCCATTCTGCTTCACTTCCCCCATCTCTTAGTTTCTAGCTTTTTTATTTTGCATAACTTTTGGGAGGAAAGCCTTTTCCTGTTTACAAAAAAATACTGTATCTGCACTCAGCAGGATTAGGTGTTGCAAAAAGAAAAAGTAGCATCCAGATATCTTGCAGAAAGAAGCTGACCTCCTAAATGTGTTTTGCTGGGTCTGCCCCAGCCCAGATGCTCCCTTAACAGCGGGCACTGTGGCTTTAAGGCTATCGTTCCAGATCCACATCACACCCACATATTTGTCCTCTCTTTACACAGCAAGTGCCAAGCGGTGACATCTACTATAGTCTCTAGGACATGCTGGTCTCGCCACGAGGAAAAAGGGCGAGAGGGGGAGGGGGACAAGCCAGAGAAAGCACAAATCCTGCTGTGTTCCAGAAGGATGAGTCACTTCCTCGCAGTAACTCTGAGATGCCTTATTTATGGCCGCTCTGCTGATATGAAGCCCATCTCCGTTCCTCGGCGGCGTCCCCGGGCTCGGCCTCTCTCCTGGCTGCCCATTAATCACGCAGCACTGCTATGGAGTGCACACAGAGTGGGAGTTCTGCCTGCCAGTGGCCTTTAGCTGTCTCCAGTTCAATGAAATTACCTTGTGTGAAGACTTGTTTTATGAGAGATTGGTTTATTTGTAACTAAACTACTTCCTCCGTTATTTGATAAGCTCAAATATTTGCTACTGATAGTCAGAGAGTGTCACATTTATTATCCCGTTTCAGGCATTGCTTAACTCCTTTGTATTAGGCTTCTTTAACCCCTTTGAGGGCAGCAAGGAAGAAAAAAAAGACTGTAAAAATCTGATTTCTGTTACTCATGCTTTGAAAAAAACAAAAGGGTTTTATCCTATAAGGAAAGTAGCTTAATGAGATTCAACTACTCCACAGTGATTTTTTAAATGCATTTAACTTAGCATTTAGAAGGACTCACGCTGTTTTTGGATCAGTATAAAGAGAAAACTGAAGTATACCTCTTCTTTTTCTTTTATATTTTGTCAGTCTTCCTGTTTTAAAGGAATATGAGCATATGAACATGAAGCACCATTGTGCCAAGGACAAGGCACATACATCATCTTTGACATTCCTACGTCCTATTTTCAGTCTGGCCCCTGGTGGCTATGTCACCTGTGACCTATTTGTGCCTCTGTTTGTGCGTTACTAACCCTGGCTAAGACACAGTCTTGCTTGGCTTTTAAAAGACATCCGATGTCTTTCTTTGGAAGGCTAAAACACTCGCAACATCAGAGCTAATTAATACATTTAAAATCATCCACTCCCTAACCACTCCCGGATTTTCCCTAAACCATTTTTCTTGGGGAAATCAAGGAGTTATTATTAATTATCTGCTTTTGACGACTCCAGCTACAAATCACAGTCCAGATACAAAAGCTACTTGTATACGTTAGGGAAAAGAAAAGTGCCTAACTGTATCAGAGCAATCTTTAGGAATCCTATCTTCCTATTCAGGCTTCACTGTACTTATTACAAAACTTTCCAGGGCACTGGGTGTTCCAGTAGTGTACATGCTGTAAGCAGTGCATTTCAGCTCCTGTCTGCCAACACCAAGGATTTCTAAATCATTACAGCCCAGGGTATACTCAAATGGGAGCATGGAAGGGAAATGAAGAAACCTCTCTTTGACTAACAGGAGTAGGAACTCTGGGTCTGGTGCTGTGGGATAGAAAGAGTCTTCAGTTCTGTTTTGTGTCTTCAGAGCACCCCAGCTCTAAAAATCTTGAGATACCTCAGGCTACAGAGAGAATCCAGAGGAGAAAGCCTCTGCCTGCTGTAACTGGGGAGGGGGGGGGGGGGGGGGGGGGGCAAGGTCATATTTCTCTACTGAACGTAAGGGAATGGTCATTATTCACTATTAGCATATGGTCATTATTCTGTAGTGGGAATGGTGTAGTTCCAGGACTGCTCATGCATTTTGCTTCAAGGCAAGCAGGCATTTTTTTGTTATGGTCTACAGGCGCTGAGGAAGGGCTTTGGACTGGGGAAACAGCTTTGTGCCCAGAACTATGTTTGAACACAGGAACAGCTCTTGGTATGTATGCTTGTCAGAGGCTGCAGTGAGCCAGTCCTGCTGCTCACAATACAGTACACTAAATCCTATCTGAAATTAATGGGACTGCTTTTATTTAAAAAAGGGAAAGGGCTGAAGTGCAGAGAACAGAATGAGACCAGTTAGAAATCTCCCTCATGTGGAGGAGACAGGAAAAAAGATGTTGAAAAAAAGTTTAAAAAGAAGCCGGATAAAAATAGACCTGCTTCTCATCACAACTATTATTTACCTGAATATGACTATATTCTACCCCAATTTTGTTTTGTGAAATTGTTCTTTAGTACAACCATAAGAGGGTTTATTAAAAAATTTGAGATGTGAATGCTCAAGTGGAGCTTTTGGTCTTGCTGAAACACTGTAGTCCCTAAAGTTCAGGGAAATTATTTTTGTTCCTCTCTGAATTAACAGAGATGGGGGGGAAATACATGCTCAATGTGTTAGGTAGGAAGGAAGCAACGGCTGATTCTTTCTCTCACAGATGTACACATATATGCAAACATTCACATGTTTACAATCAGATTACAGCAAGCTTGATGAACGTGACCAGGTGTCTGGTGTGAAAGGAAATATTAGGCCTGAAACTGTAAGGATATAGACACTTAGGACTGCTGCCTTCCCTGGGGGAGACTTGGCCTTACGCAGGTGGCTGAGTTGATTTCTAACCAAGATCCTGCTGGGGAAAGGCCAAATTGGCTGCTTCAGCTGAAGTCTGCCCTGGAAGACAGGGACTGAAAGCTGAGCCTGGGGAGACCGAAGGTTCATTAAGTGTGTGTTTGTCTTGGACTCTGACACGAAGATGCTGCTGTTCCAGATGGGGCTGAACTCTTAAGGCTGAGGACTTCTTTGCTGATACAGAAGAACAAAAGCATTTGCTGTGAATTCTGCTTCACAACAGGAGTTCTCACAGACATATAAATTTTGACATTTTTTTTAGTAAATGTATTGCAAAATCACAATAAAATGGATTTTTACAAGAGTATATTGCTTAGCTAACTGCAGTTATAAAGATGGACATATTCTGGATTTTTCTATGCCCTCAGTGAGAACACAGGCTCACATAATTTCTTTTTGGTACCAGTCTGAAGGCACAGAAATGTAACAGTGAAAAGGTGTATCTTATTCTATCAGACGTTTCAATCCAAAATTGATATGCAAATGGAAGTGCTCAACCCAATGTGTTCTGCAGCTGGTCACAGAAAAGTTGTTTCTCTCTTTAAACATTTAGATTCCTCAGGCAACACATACATTCTATTCAGATGCTTAATTCAATCAGAACAGCATCTGGGGAGGGTTTCTAAAATCATGTCTCCTGAAATAATTAGTTTTTTACTTGTTATTCTCTCAAATAAATTAAAATTTATTTGATGGCAGCAACTAAATATCTGTTTTATTCATAACAGTGAACTGTATCTATTGCTGCAATTATTAAAATAATTCTCTGCATGCTTCTTCCAAATATCAGTTATATTTAGAATATATTGGTTGGGAATTGATCTATACCTTCGTTCTATTTCATAGTACTAATGACTGCCAAAAACGTATTTAGAATCTTATTCCTCTAATGATTATAAATCTCCTAATTTCTCTTCTAACTCAGATATAGATTATATTTATTTTTAACTGTGCCATCATTATCTGTTGGTTAAAATAATAATAATAATAATAATAATAATAATAATAATAATAATAATAATAATAAACATTTTACCATCTGTGGTGTTTATCTGTTTCCTATTTCCTTTAATGTTGCCTGGATCTGCACAGCCTTAGCCTTTCATTTGGTTTTCTAGACATACCAAGTTCTTCTAGCTGCATCCAGTTCTCACGGAGAAGTGTGGATGCCCCACACTGTTCAGCAGACCTGTGGACTTGCAGGCATAAATACATTTTCCCTTTCTTGCCTTTGCTCACTGCCTTGGAGGTATTACTGTACTGTAAAAAAATATAACAAGCAGCGATGCAGAGCTTTCTCTGTAAATGGTGGAGACAGCCTACAGACAAGAAAACATGGTCTAAGGTCTTATCTGCTCATTGCCATCACCTGTGCAGAAGCAAGTATTTTGCTTCTCTGCAGGATACAACCAGTCAAACTTAAATATTTTGCTATAGGACTCAAGTGCCTTCAGCTCCTGCTGTTGCCCAATTTCAGCTTTGAGTTATGAAGCAAACCAATATTTTATGCTGTTCTCAGTTCCTAGCACATGAGTACTGTCTATCACAAGTTCTCTCTAATGAAATACAGTGCATGACTGGACTTTATTTCTCAAAGTTATGTTCTGCATTCTGCTTCCTCTTACACTGATGGATTAACTGCTGGAGGGTCATTCATTGTTCCTTACCTCTGCTTAAATCTAAATGTCTATTTTTGTTTTTAGGATCAAGCAGCATAATAGAGTCTGTATACAATAACTCTATGCCTTATTGATTAAATTTACAAAATTCAATTCTACTATGCTTTTATATTATCAAAATAACTATATTTTTCACAAAACTGCAAAGGAGATTATATTGTTAATAGCTTTTAATCTACTATATGAGATTATTTGGGAAAAGAAAAAACTTCAGAGTCCACACAGTGCCATGTGTTCTGCTAAAATTATCTTAAATAGTATTGAGATAAACTTTTAGCAATCTAATACTGCAAATATCCTACCAAAAGAAAGAGTCATAATCTTCAAGTTCTGTATGACACCAAGTGCACTGACAGCCCAAAGTAAATATTATAAAACAAATGGAAAGAAAGAGTACAATGGGCTTATTATCTGTGCCAGCAATCATAGAAGAAAAGATTATTTAAAAAGATAATTAAAAAAAAAAAAAAGGATGAAAAAGAAGTTGTCATGACTTAGGAGCTAAAATAAATAATATCTAAACTGCTAATTTCTGAATGTAGCTTCCTAAACAAAACATCTTTAAAGACTACTTGACATCTCTAAAACCTATTTGGATACATTTGCTTTGGAGAAGTTAGTGAAGTGAAAGCAGTAGTAAGATCCTAATTTTTGTGCAAGGATGCAAGGGCAGAGTAATCTAATCTCAGTAGAAATCTCATATGTGTGTGCATATATATGTGTGTATGTTTAAGGATAACATTTTATCCATGACTCCTCTATGCTTTTTTTCAGTGGTTTGTTTTTTTCTTGTATATGAATTGTGGTAAATTTTAAAGAGCTTAAATCTTTATTTTGAGATTTATTATACATATCATGAGATGTTAGAATGTGTTTTTACCGTCCACTTTCCATAGTGGAAATCCTTTTTGTTCCTTTTAACATTGCCTAGGGAAAACGTGTTTGCACCTTTTAATATGGCACTTATTGCAGTGAATGTTTTTGTACAAGGTCAGTACAATAATGAAATTGATTCTATCTTCATTATTTAAAATTATGTATGAATACACATCTTCTCAACCAATACCTTTGTTGCAAATTGCACATGAACTAATCTGCCAGGAATTTAAAGAAAAAAAAAATCATCAGTCCTGTTAGGGCTGGTTTCTTCTTCCATTGGAGTCAATGGGAATTTTGCCATTGACTTAAGTGGGAGTAGGATCAGGCCCTTAACGCTGTGTATTTATTCTATTTAGGCCAAAAGACACACAGACACAGAGAGGAGACTGTTCAATGGCTGCAGTTTTATTCAGTAAGCTCACTGCTTGCTGGCAGTATGGCACCTCTAATGGAGCAAAATATTACAGCGTTAGGGATTGCTTTTGGCAGTATGTGTGTTACAGCATGATTCAAAACAGTTACGGTTATGTTTTCAAAGATGTAATGAAATTTTAGCTACTGGACTCAGAAGCCAATTGGAAATGTTAGATTGAAATTCTGCATAAGACTTGTTGGGAAGTGGCTGTTTTTTCATTTTTATTTTTACTTTTAATCTCTATAAATTAAATCTTTCTTGGCTATGGACAGGGAAGTGCACCTTGAGATCTGGATTCAGTTCTAGGGCTTTGCCCTGGACATCCTGTGTGACCCTGAGCCAATCATTTTTGCTGTCTCTCTAAAATGCCGCTAAATGTGGATAACAATTCTGCCTTTCTCCTGTCCTCTGTCCTGTCTGCTCAGCCCGTAAGCACTTCAGGGAACAGACTGTCACTTACTGTGTGTGTCCATGCACTGGGAACATGGCCTTGGTTTGATTATGACTAGAATAACTAAAATAACAAAATAATATATTACATGTCTTTCAAGAAAATGCCTCCTTTTACTTGCGAATGACCTTTAATAAAGTTGAATTTAAACTGATTTTTTCTTTTCCTTTGGATAAAGCTATTGATGTTTACTTGACTGATTCACCTCTATACAATGAGAGCGTGTAGGCCTACAAGCTCTAAGCTATCTTTCACAGCTTGTGCTTTCTGCTCTAGACCCTCTTCAACCCCTACAGGGTTGCTATCAACCTCAATTACCCTCACTTAACAATTGTTTTGTATGTATAAATAAACTGAGTATATGAAGTATCTCAAATATATCTAGAGCACATGAGACCTGCTCTACACATGTGAACAGATTTATACACGCCCAGTAAGATTGGTTTCTGCTGGATGTTGTGAAGGCACCATCTATCAACACAGTAAGTGCAAGGTGCATAACACAAGGGTTTGACACTATCTCCCTAGGACCTGATACTTAGGCACCATTAATTTGTAGACAAGCATGAATCCAGTTTATCCAGGATGCACTGAATTTCCTGCATCTGAGTAACTCAACAGATAGTAGCAAGCTAGAAGGTGGTACTTGGCAAGTTTATAAAACTGACAACTCTAAATCTGATCCCTGATGTATCTATCATCATACTTCACTTCATATATGTATATGAAACACCTTATTAAAATCAGTGAGATATTCACGGATAAGGTTTAACTTGTAGCTTGGGGTCAGTGGGAGCTCATGGGTGTGTTAAATTTACTCTGAAAATGCTTCCTGGATAAATACTGTAAGGGTTTTTAGGAAGACAAGATCCCTTTTTTTCTGGACTCTGACCTACGCTCCTGAGAAACTGGGTGCTAAGCTCCTATGTCATGCCAGAAATAGTGCTGTTCTGGGCATGTGCTAAGGCACAGCTCTGCATGCCAAGGGAAGGAGTATACAGATTTAAAGTGCTCTTGTTGAACGGCAGTTTTTTTAATGACAGGCTGTTTGGTTTCACGTTACTCTTTTGGGAACCTGAGTTGTTTTTTTGGATATGGCCCATAATGTTTTCCTCAAACATATATGCGGGAAAAGAAATAGATCTAATGTCACTGAGATAGAAGTCCTGTTCCTGCCAGAGCCTTTGGGGAACACTGAGGTCATATTCAGATATGCTTTGATTCATAAAAGTATGCAGCGGTCATTTTTATAACCCTCTCCATATCTCATGCTGTCACATCTGTTGGCAGAACTGGAAGGTCCTGTTGTTTATTTTCAGGTCACTCAACTCCTGAATAGAGAGAATGAGAATATTTTTTAGAAATTCATCTGCTGTTGAACCAGGCAAAATGGTCCTTAGCTCAGATGCCATCTGGGGATAATGGAGAGAGCTCACATAGGTTCCAATTCAACTAGGAGGTTGGTACCCGAAAGAGAAATAGCACAATAACCACAGGCTGCAACACAATGATTTAATTGATGTCTTTGAGCACTGTGCCTTCCATGGACTACTGGCTTGATCTGGTGCAAAAGTCAATTTGCCTAATATATTTTACAGAAAAAAACAAAGCCAACCTTTCTTGGGGGAGAAAACAAACAAACAAACAAACAAACAAACAAACAAACAAACAAGAAAAGAAAAGGAAAGAAAGAAAGAAAGAAAGAAAGAAAGAAAGAAAGAAAGAAAGAAAGAAAGAAAGAAAGAAAGAAAGAAAGAAAGAAAGAAAGAAAGAAAGAAAGAAAGAAAGAAAGAAAGAAACCAAACAGAAAACCAACTCTCTTTTATTGCTTCCTTGTCTCTCCATGCATGCCTGATGGGAGCTAGGTGAACACCATGGACTTACATGTCACAAATAACACTAAATAGAAGGGATCTTGTGCTCAGCGACTTTTTTACTTGCTATAAATTAATTCAGAGAGTTGAGAACAACTTTGTTAGCTCAGACTGTGTTCTGCAGTGTCATTTTGTGTTGAGGACATGGACATGGATACAGGACTCAGTAACTTACATGCTAAATATCTCATCAGCCTTTCCAGTGTCCTAAGAAACACACCAAAATAGGAAGAAAAGAGCAGTGATGGTGCTCTCTTTCTCAACTGAGAAAATAATAGTTTTTCAAACTTTGTAACACACCACAAAACCTTCATATTTCTCTGTCTCATCATGGAAGTATCCTGTTGTAAAAACCCAGAGTGCATAGGCACAGAATGCATGTCAGGATGTTCAGCAGTTAGATAAACGTTTGCATAGGTCATGAAAAGAAGTTGATTTATTGATTTGTTTTGTACATAAAAGTATTTTATATGCTTAGAAAAAAATAAGCACTGAACATCTCCAAACAGTAGATTGTTCCTTAGGACAATAAATTGTTATTTGACATTTAATGGTTCATATGACACACTTAGAATTTCATTATACACTCTGCTTTTTCTGATAAAATAAGTTTAATGACCTTCTGCTCCAATCTTTGAGGCTGGATGCTTTCTCTGAAGCAAGGATTTGTACTTTGAATTGTGATAATTATTGCACTCTCATAGATTTGTTTGCAAAATATATACCAGAAATGTTCTTATATCAGTAGGTACAAGAGGTTGAACTTCCACTAACACTATAAAGAAAAATTATGCTTCAAATGCTGAGACCAGCCTAATGACTCTCTCTGTGATCACTAGTACATAAATACACCAAGGTCATAAAATAGGTCATTCTTATGGTTTAACCTGACAAGTATCTCAGCACCACATAGCTGTTTGTTCACTCATCCCTTTTCCACTGGAATAGGTGAGAGAACTGAAAAAGAAAATCAACAAAATAGAACTTGTTGGTTGAAATAAAAACTATTTGCTAAGATAGAGAAAAGAGAGTGGAAAAAAAAGGATAAGAGTTATGATAATCATACATATATATGTATATATATAACAAGTGATGCACAAGCAATTGCTCACCATTCACTGACTGATGTCTAGCCAGCCCCTGAGCAGTGGAAGGAAGCCCAGTGAACTTCCCTTCTTATTCAAACTTCCTTTCCTCATGTCATATGGTATGGAATAACTTTAGGTCAGCTGTCCTGGTTCTGTTCCCTCTCAGCTCACCATACTGATAGGGTAGTAGGAGAAGCTGAGAAGACGTAAACATCCTTATTTCTCTACAGCATTTTTTAGCAATAACTAAAACATCAGTGTGTTATCAACACTGCTTTTCTCCTAAAACCAAAACAACATCATACTAGATGCTATGAAGAAAAACAACTGACCAATTTGAAACTAAGATAATCATATATTCTATAATCACCACCGATAGTGAGAGCAGGAGTTTTGTGAGCAGACTTCACTTCTTCTAGTCAACCTCACTGACAATGTAATCACTGTGCATTACCAAAATTTTATGAGTAATAAAGCTGCAGTCTTTCTGGTCTCTGTTGCAGAGTGGAAAACGTGTTGCTGTGAAGTACCTTATGCTAAACCCATTTTCACAGAATCACAGAAACACCAAGGATGGAAAATGCCTACAAGATCATCCAGTCCAACCATCCACCTATTACCAATAGTTCTCACTAAACCATGTCCCTCAACACAAAATCCAAACATTCTCCAGGGTCGGTGACTCCACCACCTCCCTGGGCAGCCCATTCCAGTGCCTGACCATTCTTTCAGAAAAGTAGTATTTCCTAACGTCCAGCCTGAATCTTCACTGGTGCAGCTTGAAGCCATTCCCTCTGGTCCTATCACCAATTACACGAGAGAAGAGGCCGTACCCCAGTCACTACAACCTCCCTTCAGGTAGTTATAGAGAGCAATACGGTCTACCCTAAGCTTCTTCTCCAGACTGAACAATCCCAGCTCCTTCAGCCACTCCTCATAAGGCCTGTGCTCCAGCCTCCTCATCAGCTTTGTTGCCCTTCTTTGAACCTGCTTCAGGGCCTCAATGTCTTTCTTTCAGTGAGGAGCCATCCCTGTCCTTACATTAATCATCAGTATTCAAAGATATGTCTGTACTCCTAAATAATTATTTTCTATAACTATTAAAGTACTATATATATATATATATATATAAAATAATTCTTTTCTGTAATTCTATAATGAAACACTGCACAGTGTTTGCACCTTTCAGACATCTGCATACTTAAGTCTCTACGTTTAAGAGTCGTGGTCCTACAGGCAAGATTTTCTGGTTTAGTTACAGAAATTCAGTGAAGCAAAACCTGGCAGCTTTGCACAGATCTGTACACGTACAGTACTGTAGGTCTTCTGTAGTGCAACTGTAGGTTATGTCATGTACAATATCTTAACTTTC
Source organism: Lagopus muta (assembly GCF_023343835.1). Classification (NCBI taxonomy): domain Eukaryota; kingdom Metazoa; phylum Chordata; class Aves; order Galliformes; family Phasianidae; genus Lagopus; species Lagopus muta. Next base: position 151,127,576 of record NC_064433.1, on the reverse strand, counting down.
ACACTAATATTCATTCCTTTTGGCATATTCATGTCTAACAGCCTTCACAAACGATCTAGGTTACTAAGGAATACATTGTGGGATAAGCTACATTTTCAACTGCATTTCTTCCTATAAACATGTCAAATATTATTTTTTTAAAATACTGTCCCTCTATAAAATCATAACATAAATTACGGTTATCAGTTTCCCTGGATTGTTTTTACTGTCTTTAGAGATAAAATTAAGAATAGGAGGAGAATAAGCCTTCCTTTATTCCAGCAAATCATTCCTCAAAATTGTATTTTAGCATTCACTTTCCAAAAAACTTGTGCTTCTGTAACAGAACTCATAGAAAGTGTTGGAGAGGTTTAGAGCCCTGAACATGCTGGGTTTCAATGTGTGCCAATCTGGTTTGTAGTTCCATATTTTACAGCATACTGGATTTCTGGGCCAAGATAAAACTTGTTCACCAGTATCACAGTATTGGTGCAGCCGTGTTTCAATTGTGACAGGGAATTTTGTATCTAACCTAAATTTTCATAGGGACTGATAGAAAAAAAAGGTTTTTATCTAATTCTGCACTTGCATGAAAGAAATGTTTTACTCAGACACCACTGGAACTCTTTTTCCTTACAGTTTATTCAATGAGCCTGTTCTTTTCTTTGAAAAGCCAAAAAAATTAAAGCTACTCACAAAATTGTACCATGTTGGACAATTCCTTCTCTGATACCAGCTGTGCCTTTTTCGCAAAAGAAATATTCCCTGGAGTACCTCCTGGAGTGAAGAACATGGTTCTGAGGTTTATTGTTTCCTGAGAGCCTGGAATCATGTATTCAACTCTCTGATGGTGTTGAGGCATCCACTGTGGTAGGTACTACAGCAGACTTGATATGCGTTTTCATAGCTTTGGTGCTGCACCAGAGAGTGCAGGGAGACAGACAGCTGGACTAAGAGGTGTTTTTGATTTTAAATTGGATAGAAATGTTGGAGTCCATAAGAAATTGTGAGAGACAGAGTTCATTCCCACTCTTCATAGAAACATAGAATGTCTCGGGTTGGAAGGGACCTCAAGGATCACCAAGCTCCAAAACCCCTGACAGTGGCAGGACCAACAACTACCATATCTAATACTAGACCAGGTTACCCAGGGTTCCATCCAACCTGACCTTGAACACCTCCAGGGACAAGGCATCCATAATCTCTCTGTACAGCCTGTTTCAGTACCTCACCATTCTCATAGCAAAGAACTTCCCCCTGATATCTAACCTAAATCTTCCCTCCCTCAAATTAAAACTATTTCCTCTTGTCCTGCTGTTATCTACCCTTTCAAAGAATTGACTCCCCTCCTCTTTGTAGTCTCCCTTTAGGTACTAAAAGGCTGCAATCTGATCACCCCTCATCCTTCTATTCTCCAGGCTGAAGGCTCTTCAGATACTTATTCCCAAGTTCATTCCATCTTCTCTGTACTGATAATTTATTTTACCTTTGACAAGTGTAATCCTAACTAATTTGCTTGAATTATGCAGTTAAAGTTGGATAAATTGACTTGAGATTATAAGTGATAGAAATACATCAACATTTTTCAGAGTAGAAAATGCTAATAGTCGGGATGTCAGTAAATTAATGTTCTATTTAAAAACAGAAAAAAGACATGAGGGAAAAGCACTGTTTATAATATGAGGGTTTTATGGTCTTTTTTTGGGGGGGATATCTAAATTGTATCAATTTTACTGTTTCTTTAAAACATTGTTTTGCAGACATTGTGATCAACGGGCCTCATACAATCTAATTTTTTCAAGAATTTTCATCAATTAACTTTCTTAAATTATGAAAATCCTTCTTGTGTCTCAATATAACCAAGACATAATTCTCCCAACATGATTTATCTCAGCTGTAAACTCATACAGTACAAAGATTATCCATAGTAACAGGTATGGACTTCTCTCTGAAGTCCGTAAACTGGAATACCAATTGAAAAAGAAATTGAATCGTACTATTATCATCCACAGGTGAATGTACAGGAAACTCCACAGCAGACAATTATGGAATAACTTGCCTGTAGAGGAAAGGTATTCTGAAGACTTTACTAAGGTAGGGATATCTTATGTTTTTCAATAAGACGATTTATATCTCATTCAGGTTGGCTAAAGCTCTGTTCCTTGATCCTTTTATGAGCAATACTGAGCTTTTGGTAATCACAATATCTTGTGCCAATAAAGTCAACAGCTTAATTAAGCCTCACTAGAAAAGGAATTTCCTTTTCTTAATTTCATTTTCCATTTAATGAGCACTTGCTTTTGTGCTATTAGAAGGAATGAAAATAAATGATTCATATAATTTCACTCTACTATTTATTTGTGTGCCTTCATCATGTCACTTCTCATACATCCCTGTTGTGATGTTCAGTCTTTCCAAAGAATTTTTTGTTTTTACGACCCTGACGACAAACTTGGGCTTTTCAGAATTATGAAAAATCACTTGCATTTTAAATGAATGTTTTCTACATTTTTTCAAGCAAGGATAATAGAAAATGTAATTTGCTGTTTTGAATAACAGAAGTTAGCTGATCATCTTCAGAAAATCTATAGCTTTCGGGAAGCTTCTTTTTCAGTTTCTTTTTTCAGTAGCATAAGCTGACTAACCTAAAATTGCTGTACTTGCTGTACTGACTATTTAGGTAACCATGTAAAATGAGTTATGCATGTACACTGTAAGCTGTCACTGACAAATGGATGTAGAAACAAACTATTTGCTTTCTTACCAATTCTTGAGGATGTCAAAGTGCTACAGATTAGCTTTCATTTTTCTGGTGCCTAAGCATGTATAAGTTAAGCATGTATTCAGTCTCTCATTGTGATTTTCACATTTAATTATTCATTCATGTACTCCAAAATACTAGAAAGGAATTACAAGTTTTCTCAGTGTGTGAAACTTGTTAATGGTGTGGGCAATGTGTATGCAACCACATGTGCACACGTGGATGCATTTTTAGGGCATGCCACTGTATAATGCAAAAACAAGATTGCTGTGCAAAGACTGTACTACCACTTACTTATGTTGAGCAGTGATTCAGTCCTTAATGCTACCTGGTACTCCGATTCACCAAACTGATTCAGGAAAATAGGCTTTTTCTCCTTTAGTATGGGAAATTGTCAACTGTGGGTCAGACTACTTCCCTACCTCCTTCTTAGGAATATACGCATCATCAGTTTGCAAAAGGGTATAGCAATTCTTCCTGGGAGCTTCATATGTGGGACAGAAAATTGTGGAAAGGCTTAAGAGAACATCCATCACTATGCTATGATTAGGTTGTCTGTAAGATGCAGGGGCACACCATAATTAGGCTAGCAAGAGTTTAAATTGCTTCATCCAGATTCCCATTTATATCTATTTTCTTTGCCTCCACCTGCCTTTTTGTGGGGTTTGTTTTTCTTGTTTCTTATGGCTAAGTTTCCCACTCTGTGTTGGATTTCAGCCAAAGCATGTTTTTATAAGCTGGAAAGAATTTTTCCCACATTACAGACTGGCATCTAGTGGGTGCACATATTTTGCCATCCTAAGAGCACACAGGAAAGCTGTCTAAAGAGAGTATGTTACCTTATGGGAAATTCATTATAGCAGTCATATTCATAAGAAGTTAACTGAAGTAGTTCTAATTAATGATTCTTCCCCTCCCTCATAAGCATTTTGCCTCTCTTTATGTACAATGACTGTGTTCATTTGGGTTTTGTTTTTGTTCTGCTTTCTGACAGCTCCTGGCTATCAACTTTTATTTCATTTAGGTATTTCAAAATTACAGCTGTCAGCTCCTTTCGTCACCTTATGGCTTTTGTTACTGAAGCCAGTTTTATACTGTTCTAGAAAACTCCTGTTATGGTTTATATCACCTTCTATAAAGATGCTCTTAAATTCTTGGCTTTCTGATGACACTTTGAAAGGCCTTTTCTAAGGCCTCTTTTACTTCTACCCAACTGAATCTGCTACCTTGGCTTACTCAGTTCCTCTTGACTTTTAATGAGCCTGAGCTTTTGTCCCATTGCTAAAACCCCAAAGTGAAGTGCAAGTGGACTTCTTTGTACTCGGTTACCATGCTTTGACCCTTTTGGTCCAAATAACTCTACCATGAGTTAAAATTTCCTAATAGCACAATTCTTGGGGTTGTTAGTATACAAAAACCTGCCTACTGTGTGAAAGCATTCTCTTTATACAGAAATGTAAGTAAAAGCATTCTATTTCACACTGTTTCTCCACCATGAAGGGTTAATCCTCTCAGGATACATTTCAAAAAGTTTTTTAAATGTTTAGAAATCTTTAGCTGTTTACTGGTATTTTTGTTGTTGCCACTGTGGTTCTGCATCAGGTAAAAAGAGGAAAAGCAACCAAAAGATATTGATAAAAGCAACCAAATTAGGTGCCCATGCTGGACACTTGAAAGCCCTAGTATGCTTTTTCTTGTACAAGAGATGATAGTGTGATAATGGTCAAAACTGCCATCGTCTATGCACTGAATTTTTAATTTTTTTTTATACTGCTGATATTAGGGGGATATTTTTTATATTACTATAAACTCAATTGCATCTTTTGATTGAGGAACTATACTGTATGAGCTACAAGCTAGAGTGTTTACAAGTCAGATTTGCACAATTTAATGCACATTTGTAACTAACAGGCTCTGTAAGAATTCTGCTTTTGTTATTCAGAACTCTTAGTTTTAAGTTGCTGAAATCATTAAGTTTATAACATGAATTCCATATGTTGGAAATGTTGGCAGAAAATATGCTACATTAGATTTGATAGAAAAAAAATACAGTTAATCCATGGAACTCTTTTATTTTCATCATCCATGCAGAGGAAAAGTCCAATAACACTCAAAAGTGATTTTGCCGGACTCTATTTTTATTGTTATTCATTCTTCTGCTCCAGGGAACAAGTACATATTTCCAGGAAATACTCATTACTAGTTTCAAAGAGACATTCTTTAGAAAACTTCTAAAGATATGGGTATTGACTCTGTAAAGAAAAACAAAACAAAACAAAACAAAAACCCCAACAATATCCAGTATAATTAATGTGTTGTTTCTGACAGATGATAAATTTTATGCTAGCAAACAGTTTTATCTCATCCTTCCTTACACAAATGACTTTGTTCTTCTAAGTCGTGCTTTGTCTTAAGAACATTTTTTTACTGTTTCCCAGGTGTAAATGATGAAAAGTCACTACCTTTCACACCTCTAACACTTTTTGTGGAAGAACTTACTAAAATTTGATCTTCTTTGCATACTGGATATCTCTTGTGACTTTATCTGAATGTGCATGAATTCATAAACTGATAGCATCAGTGTTTATTGATAAAAGGATGTAAAGGGCTTTCAAGCATTTTCCTGATGAAGTCAGCATGTGGAATGTTATACTGAGGAAAATACACACTACTATGTCCAAACAGTGTGGACTGATTCAATGATGTACCTGAATCTTCCTTTTTCTAGTCACAGCCTTGGTCAGAGAAGTGGAAGGTCAACTTCCACAGTCTTTCTTCTGGAGAAAGGCCTACTTGACACAGACAATGCTTGTTCTGTTTCAATCAGTGGAGATTCGCATCCTTTCACTATGACTGCTTATTTCCTTTGCTCCTTTGACTACATGCCAAATACAATTTTCCACCAGCACATGGGATGGAGCTGTAGAGAAAAATGAGCATGATTCCTGTTTCTGTTCTGATGAGGTCAGATGCCTACACTTTTTTCCTCACCTTTTTTAAAATATATAACATCCTTTTTTGTTTGTTTCAAGACAGCGGCCTTATGCAGCAACATTTCAAATTGCATAGGTTTTTGAAAACTGGAAAGGTTTTGTATGACATTGGGGCAATCTGTGCATGGAAAATACATAGGTTTACACCTTTTCAGTTGATTTTCTTAAGTAAAAAAAAAAAAAGAAAAACAGAGAATTTACAAAGCACAGATTCTGAGAGATTTAAACTCACTGTGAAAATTTTGCACAGCCCTGTGTAATAGTAACTTTAACTTGACACAGTCCAGTTGTTCTGGTTCTTTATTTCAGGCTTCTTTATTACATGCACCTGTTTCAACTAACTTGTAGCTGTTTCAGAAACTCCTGATTGGCCCACAGCCAGGAAGCACTGTGTGTTCCCACAGTTAATATGATCTAGGTCTTTAGAGGGTTCATGGGGATGTGTGTAATATGAAAGTCCAGACAGATAAAAGCTTTCTCCCTACTTCTGTTCAACAATAGCCTCGCCTGTTTGCTTGTTCTGGTCTCACCACCAAAAATTTGGGAGAAGACTTTTTTTTTCCAAACATCTCCTGCACAGACTGCACATCAAGTTCACAACAAGTTCAGGGGTGTTTTGCACAGTTTTGGATTTCACTATGACCAGTTCATGCAACTCTGGACTAATCCTGTCTGTCCAGTTCCATAGTGAAAATGTGGGCCTCCAGTGACTTCAACAAGTAGGAATAACCAGCTAATTTAACAATAAGTGCATTATGCTATTGAATGTAAATGCAGAGATGCATTTTCTGTTTGCACATTCATGTTGGCTCAGGGTACTTTTAGGTAAAACCAAGCTGTTAGCAACACAGTCACCTTATTTTCAGGAAAATGAGGCTTTTTGTGAGCATTGCTTGGGTTTAAAGTGAGAAGTATGTTAATAAGGTCTCTGGTGAAAGATTTGCCCATTGAGTTCCAAGGTGCTCAATACCCAAAACTGATCATATTTTTGTTTTCAGTATCCGCATGCAAAAACATTCCTCCTTTACAAGCAGCAAACCTAATGATTTTTACATCTCAAAATCTGAACAATGGGACAAATCTGTGCCAATTTCTTCATTAAATTTTCTTCACACTATTTCAGAAAAAGTATCATTAAGAATCTGTTCCACTATTCTCTAGACCTTTTTTGTCATAGAGGCATGAAGGGCATATTTTCATAGGTGTAAGGATTGTGAGAGAACACTCCTTATAAGAAATTAGCTGCACATAGGATGACTTTTTTTTCGGGGTGGGGTTGGGGGGTGAGGATGCAGCAGAATTTACTCTTTGTTACCTATGAAGATGCAGACAGACTTTAACTGTAAGCATGAAGAGAAACACTTAGCAGGGTATTTTTCCATTCTGTAGCTCTGTGGTTGCAGGAAAGCAGAATGTGATACTTGGTGAGATTAGAAGATCAGAACCTGAATCAATAATACTGCATACAGTTCTTTTGGGTAGGGTCAATTTAAAGGAACAGCAGAAAATTGTGATTTAATGAAACTAAACAGAAAACACCACACTGTATTTACGAGAACAGCATATTTTTATGTGACATAATATACATTACAATCATTTAGGAAAAAAAGATTATGCCTAACCTTAAATGCTGAAGCATTTCAATATGTTATAAAACATTTACTATGATAGATTTCCCTAAAGTCTGTTGAATAAATTTGCTTACTGAATTCTACAATTAAGAAATTACATTTTTCTTTGCTAACCACTTTCAATGACTGAAGTTTTAGTAGTAGTAATTGTTCCTGCCTTGGCTTTAGTGCTTGTTACTATTGAATACTTTCGGGTTTCTTTCTTTCCTGAAATAAATTCAGGGCTAAATGTTGAAATCTAGTTTTTATTTCAAAGTCCATTTTGGAGGCTGCCTACTACCAAATTAGAAGATGTACTGTCATCTGATCTGGAAGTCTAGGCTCATTAAGAAGAGTTAGATTGTAAAGAACTGATTGTTCTCACTTCTTCACATGGAATCTAAAACATTAAAAGTTTGTTCATCTCTGCCAGATCTGCATAACATCATACATATCTAAGATCACAGAATCACAGAATTGTAGGGGTTGGAAGGGACCTCCAGGGATCATCGTGTCCAACCCCCCTGATCATCTTGAAAAACTCACTGGTGTTTTTATCTGTATTTTCAAAGCAGTTATCTTACATGGAAGGCTGAAGAAATGAGATTTATTTATTTCAAGGCTTCACAAGGAAGGGAAATGTGAATATTTCTCACCTGCATTTATGCCTAAGCCAGGCACGATTACCTCAATACTTTCACTCAAAAACATGATAATTCAAGACTTCTCCTAATTTTTTTATTTCTCCCAGAAAATGGTTTTCTAGAGTCAAGCTCTTTCCTGCCTGCTCTGTTTCCAGCTTCATGACTTGTATGTTCCTGGGAACAGATTTAGGAGGAAAGGTTGCTATCAGAAAATCCCATTAGTCTGGATTCTCTAGAGACCTGATGCACAGCTTTATTCAAACACCTCTGCCTGTAGATTTCTCCTTTTGTCTTATTTCTTTTTCAGACAGAAAAATGTCTTCTGCAATTTTTGTTTGAGCAAACTCAAACAAAGCAGATAAAAAAATCAGAAACAATATACCTTCTTCTATTTTCAGCCCTCTGATGTGCTTCTCAGAGATCTTGGTGACATGGAGTATACATTATTAATCAACAACCACTCTGAGTACACTTCCAACATGTTTGCCAATGGAAGTCTGCAACCTGCTACTAAGCAATTTCTCATAGCAAGGTCAGGGATCAAATAACAGGCTGCTTAAATGATCCAACAGACAAATTAGATTTAAAAAAAAAAATGGAAGATGTTCCCCAAAAGGACTTGTTACCTATTCTCACTGAATCCCTTGTTTTATTGATAAAGTAGTTTCTTATTTCATTAAGAAATAATAATAAAAACAGTACAAAATGAAATTTCTAAGAAATATACAATAGAGGTTATTTATTGAGGAAAAAAGTACATTTAATCCAGTATTATTCCTTCAATAGCAACCAATACGTGGAATTTTTACTGACCTTCTAGGAGATACTTCTCCAGACAAGTCACTTACACCTTTCTTTGAGCTTGAAAGCAGATATTCAGTCAAGTCTATGGAGAGGCCATACCAGAAAAGATGAAAAATAAGGTAGGGAAGGAGCAGCAGTGAAAAACTAATATGTACAGCATAGCTTGACATGGGTAAAAGAGTGTCAAGGACTTTAGCTGAGTGTGGGAGATGAGGAAAAGTATTGTATTAAGATTTTATATTAATAATATTAATAATAATTAAAATATTAATATTTCTCACTACACAAATCCATTTTAATTAACAATAAATTAAATTAATTTTCCCAAGTCAAGTCTGTCTTTTCCACAATAGCAATCAATAAATAATCCATGAATTTACTCATTCTATTTTCTTCCCAGGTCCAGTAGAGTGAATGAGTGACTGGGTAGGATCTTGGCTGGTAACCAAGACAAATCCACCATAAACCACTATCTGAATTGCCCACTGTAGAAACTCAGGGCTCTTGTGTGATTCTTTCATATGCTTTGCAGCCATGCCACTGAATATTGGACAACTGTGATAGTCACCTCAGAAAAGGAAACCAAAGACAGCTGGGGGAGCTGATAGCCAATACCTGCTCAACTGGAAAGAAAACAGTTTTGGAAAAGCAGTCTTGTGGTAAGTGAGTCCATGCTGGAAGACAGATAGACTATGCAATCATGAGCCAGAACTTTTAATAATTTCTGTGATGTTTAAGAATTTCTGTACTCAGCTCACAGGTATAGGCAGGGCGCTGGCCTGAGGCAATGAAAGTCTTGTGTACAAAAAAAGAGACCCAAAAGCAACAAATTTTTTTTTTAAATTGTAAATGTTGCTAAAACAAGGGAAAAGCAATGTGCCTTCAGCCCTTTACTAGGAACAGTGTTATTCCACACTGCAGACAGAAATTGGAGCAAAGATCATTCAGTGGTGGCTGGGCCACCTTCTAGCAGATTATAGACTCATTTCTTCAAGGTATGCTTTAGCATATTACTGAAGTCAGAGTTTCTAATTTTTGGAAGCTGGCATAAACAAGCTTGTGGCAGTCACCTCCCTCAGAGCAGGAGCTGCAAGAATTAGTGAAAGATATTTTTTAATCATGTCAAATTAAAGCTATTGTCTTCCCGTAAAACTATCAGAGTACAGCTTATTCTTCCCAGAATGTATGCACTGGAGGTAGTCTTTCCTGAAGGGGTACATTCAACCGTAATTACCAAGAGCATAATTCTCTGCTGTCTTGGAACAAGACAGTGCTGGAAAGAAATCAGTTTATGTATTTAGATATTTCACATGCAGAGCAAGTCTGATTTTTAAATTTTTTTTTAAGTGCATACATTTTTATTAGTGCTGGACATTAACTTGAGAGAAGGCAAGAACCTTCCCTGCCTTTTTATAATTTAATGAAAACTGGGGCTGCTCAGCAATTTGCAGATTTGGATTCCAGTTATATAGGGTATTACATAGCCAGCTATTGAGCTGAAAAGACTTGTTTAGTTGAAAGACTGAGCTGAAAGAAAAGGCTTGTTTTAGTGTATGCCAAAGAGGTAAAATGAGGAGAGGCTTTTGGGAAGAGATTACGGATGAGTATAATTAGGTGAAATATCAGGAAAACACTTTCTAATCATGAGGATGATTAACCTACAGAGAAGTGTCTCAAGGGAACTATTTCAGAAGCAAAGGAATCTACTGGCTGTAATAAGAGCTTTGGTCTTTGCCTTCCCTTATTTGTATCTATACAATCAATGAACACACAGATGCTATAGCATAGCAGAGAGCTTGGCTACGTAGTTGTTACACTAAAGCAGAAAAGATAGGGACATTCACCCATATCCTGGGCTCACTTAAGAAACTCAAGCAGAGTAGACCTCCAGAAGAGACCCTTCCCCACTGGTAGTCAGCTCTTAAATGGGTCTAGGAGAGGTGGAGCCAGACTCCACTCCTTCTGGCAGCGCAGGTGAATTGCCTTCACCTGTGCTCCCGTGGCTGACTCATTGCTTGCCTCAGGTGATCAATAAGAGGTTCAGGCTGTGATTTAGCAGTTCCCATACAGTATCCCTTACCCTTTCGTTGTACACTATTTGCAGAAGCTGTATTTTCTATCTGAATACATATTTTTCTCTCCTTTTCATCCCCCATCCCTTGTGAGATGTAGCAACTAAAGCATTTAATTTTTACTCATTTGTCCTGGGGTAAGTGCACTGGTCATGCAGAAATTTCACAGTGTAGTTTATCTGACTTTTGGACCTAGTTCACGTTGAAATCAGCAATATGCATGGAAGTCATACATGGTGGTAACTGTATAAAAGATCAATCTCTGATACTGAATTCATAGTAATAAATTCAGGAATGTAGAAGCTCACGGATGCAGTCAGTGATACTGCAACGCTGGTACAACTATCCTGGTCATAGTGTTGTCTTGTTCCAGACAGCATCCTGCAGCATAGCTTCTCTTAACAGCTTGAGAGTTAGCAAACTCCCAATAGGTGACACGTTGATATTTAAAGACTAAGAAAGTGTGTCTTAAAGGATTAGAGAGTTTAATGATACATATTTGTGCTCTTTCTTTCTTGCCAGGTGGCCTCAGAGACACAGAACAATCCTGGTGCATCCCATTTTCATTCTGAAAATTTATGTCGTTAGATTATACAGCTTCTTAGTATATATAAAAGCTTATTTGCAACCAGTTGTCTATAAAATAAGTCAAGCGTTCCTTTCACATGGTACATTTTGTTCTAGAGAAGATATCCAAAGCAGGACAAATGAACTGAGTCCCAAAAGTGATTATTTCTCTCATAGATGTCAGCAGCTGGAAGTTCAACTCTGAACTTTTGTTTTCTGTGGTAAGAGAAAAGCTGAGTGAAGCATTCTTGTCTAGCTTCAATATTAATCGTGATGGGATAAGTTACCCTGTAGAGATACTTGTTTCTGTTCATTGATTGTCAATCAAAACCAGTAAATTAACCAAGACAGCTAAAGTTAATGGAGTGTTTGAGGCTCTTATCCTGTGCTCAGGATGTGGTGTTCACTTTTTCCTTGGGAAGAAACAAGAAACTCCACAGAGGAGTCTTAATCCTTCAGTTTTGGCACAGACTATTCCTTTGAGCACATCCGTTTAAGTAAGATAGCTAGAATGGGCTAACAGCCTGTTGTGATCATCTGATCAGAACTGTCTAAATGGAGCTGTGAGGTTTTTTTGATTTGCTACCTGCTTCAAGCCCAATAACTGTGTTAGGAAAACCATTAAATTTGGAGTTACATATGTTGCATATTGCAAGCATTAGTGAGCTAATAACCACTGATGTTAAAAACAGTGCTTTAGTTCGAGGTTATCTCTTGTCTTTCTCTTTCAGGCAGTGTTTGAATGCTGCACTCTGCTATATGTGTTCTCATTAAATGTTCAATAATAATATACATTTCCTAAGTCTTCTTCGCCTAGTATTTGTTTAGTGACTAGTGTACATTCCCTCTGATGTAACACTTTCTTCAGGTTAGGTACTGGATATGGATTCAGCAGTAATAGTTGTACCTGAAGTAATAAAATCTCATTACACCTACTTCATATTTCCCTGCTCATAAATGCTAGAATCACTTCACACCTTGTTAGTCACAGAATAATAGTACAAGGTTAATAAGAGCATTTTCTTACTGTCATGGTCCTTTCCTAGATAGAGTGACTCTAATAACTCTAAATAGGCCTCATCTCTAAAATGTGGTCTAAAAAACTTGTTCCACTTCAAAATACATATTTTTGCTTAACCTACCAAATGATGCAGATTACTTTTTCAGTGAAATATATTGATGTTTACCATTCTGCTCTTTTTGCTTTGGTCACCTACAAATTTTATTAGTGATTGTTTAATGTTTTCTTGTAAATTATCAAAATGTTTAGTGCTAAAATGCAGAGAGCCAAATTCTGTGCAACCTAATTTAAAAAATTCTTAATTATGATTTTCCATCAAATTTGCATTTAATTCTGGAAGAACATTCTCCCTTCTTTTTCCACAACACTTAAAACTTTTGAAACACTGCAGCTTCAGAAGCTTCCACTCTACAAGGAACAAACAATAAGCAATTAACACTAACAAAACAAATAGAATAGGAATCTTTCTTTCTTTCTTTATGCCATTTCTATCTCTAATTTTCCATATGAAAGAGAGATCTGAATATCGGTAGTGTAAGGTGTATTTATTTTCAAAACTTTTCTTGGTAAGTCATTTCACAGTTGATGCATGGTTTGGGCTGCCTGAATCTCAGAGTAACTTCTCTACAGTAACTACATAAATATAGTGTAAAATTACATTGCAGTCAAATAACAGCGACATCAACTTAGAGATGTTCCTAGTGGGGGCAAGTGTTATGGCAACCATGCAAACACATCTTGAAAAAACTGAGACTGTATGAAAATACTTTTCAACATATACCAAAGTGCTGTCACTATGCATATGGTTTTTGCAAAAATACTAGCACTCGCTTGACGTTGCTGCAAAACTAAGCTGAATTTTTTGCATCTAGTTGCAAATGCAACCTAATTTTTTTACTCTTACTTAAGGTAAATCCTGTTATCATTAAGCATGCAAATTCCAAATTTACAGATAGCAAGTTGATGTGCTGAGGAATTTGTTTTTTTTCTGTGTTTGTTCACAGAATTACAATTAGCAGAGCAGAGCTGTACTTCAAATTTCACAGACAGTGCTAGCCACAGATCCTGGGAGGGTAGCTATACTGCTATTGATCCTTTTACTTCCTCCTATAGGTAGGAATTTGTGTGCATTTTGAATTCAAAATCTGGCCCTTTGCCTCATTCCTTGGATAATTTCTTGCTGTTCTCATCCTCTTCAAATATCTAGACATATTATACACTGTATACGAGATCTTGTACAATATGCACATTGCTCTGAAATTTATGTTACTTCTGCAACTGTACTTGGAAACAAACTCACCCTCTTGGAAGATTTATTTGATGCCCAGGTTACTCGAGTTATCCATATGAACCATTCAAAAAGAGAATGAACAATTTGAGTGTTCAGAACATGATTCTCCAAGAATGCAAATAAAACAACACAGAAAACAGATCCAATAAACGGAACATAAAAATAATATAACAACTTACTAGAAACTCACATAAATCATTCATTAAGGAACCTCCTAAGGAAGTATAAATATTTGCAGTATAAATAACATAGTTTTAGTCTAAACTTTAAGTAAGTAAGAAATGACAGTGATACCAAACTTGACTACAAAATATCTCTTTTTCATGGAAAAATAATTATTATCTCCCTTCTCAAAAGAGGAAGGAAAAGTAAAAAACACCTTACAATACACCTTGTGAGAAGTCCGAGGCAGAATGCCAAAGACAGCATTCAAAATTAGAATTAGTCAAAATGAGAGGGACTGAATTTGCAGAGACTTAGCAGCATGACAGGTCAGCCTACAGGCACATGTGCTTTTTTTCCCTTTTTTAATTTTTTTTCCTAAACGTAGAAAATAAATAAGGAAAGAAATTATGGTTTTGTGGGTTTAGTATTGACCTGGGTTTGGTTCCTGTTCTGCTTCCAGTCTCACTTTGAAGAAATCACTAAGGGTCAAACCACATTTAATGTTAATGCAGCACAGTCAATAAACTCATGCTGCTTTAATCCTTCTGAAAATCCAGTTGATAATATTTCTGTGCCTCAGTTCCATACTTGTGTCATTACAGCTAATACTGTTTCCTTTCTCCTTCCCTTTGTCAATCTGGCCTATTTGCACACACACAAAAAATCCCTGAGTATACTTCATTGTCTCAGCATATGCCTGTTAACACAGAACGAGCTCTGGGCTCTCTCATGTCCACACAGTAAAAACAAGGAATGTGCTTAAGGACACCAGAGAGATTATAATCCAGTTTCTAGTGTGCAAAAAAAGCTTCTGTGCTTTTGCTGTTGCTGGCAATACTTAGACTAGCACATGTATGGAAATACATTACAGACTCATCAGCAACTGCAAATCCAGACCAAATCCAGAAGGACATAGAATTTTTACAGATTTTGTACTTTTTCCCTCTCAGGTACCCCACAACCCAAGAGATCTGCTTTTCTCCACATGTTCATTTGCCATTGATTAGAAGACTAGGTTTAAGTATCATTTCTCCTTCTCTTGATGAGGAACTTGTATTAAGGCACTGCATAAAACAAAACAAAACAAAAAAACCACCCAACGAATCACAGGTTTGACCCAAATGATCTATACAGTCATTATTTACAAATAGGGATGACCTGAGGTCCCTTCCCTCCCCCATTGCTTTGGTAGAAGTATGGACACTTCTACTGTACATTTCAGGACCTGTTTCTCCAGTTAAATTGTAATTCAATATCCTGGAATTTTTTTATTACACAAGTAGAGGCTGGCAACTCACAAATTAAAAGATTTAGATACATTTCCATCTATTGTAAGTATATTAATGGTAAAATCAAGCCCTGAAATTGTTAGACTTTGCTTTAATGTAATAGCTACTGCAAAACATCCCATGGAAGTGAATGGGATGTCCACTTCTGCCACTGGTTTTAAGATGTCAGTCATTACTGCTTAAAAAAATACTAACTGGTTTTACATGTGTAAGCACATATCCTGAAAAGTACATTTTCAGGATAAGGTCAGCAGTGCTAAAGTTCTACCTTCTCTTAGAGTTTCTTGTTTATCATAGTCTGAATGGATACACCAAGAGAATAGTCTTGCTACTGTATTTGTTTGCTGTGGCTAGTGGATATAAAAGGCACTGGAAATGAGACAGAACGTTTTATTAGGAGAGTATTGCATGTCCAGAAGAAAAAATATCTCTAACTCTAGGCAGAACTGGTGAATACTAATGGCATACAAATGTATTCAAAGAGTTCATATGGGATCTGAATAGCTTTCTTTAGCTAATATTCTTTGCAATTCTTGTGAAATTTAAAAGAACAGGTAATTGCTTTCTATAAATCATACTGCAATGGATGTCATGTAGAAAAATCTCTCTTCTGAAAGCTAATGATTTCACAGGATCTTGCCTGTGATTTGTTGGGTGTTTTTTTTTTTGTTTGTTTGTTTGTTGTTTTTTTTTTGTTTTGTTTTGTTTTGTTTTATGCAGTGCCTTAATACAAGTTCCTCATCAAGAGAAGGAGAAATGATACTTAAACCTAGTCTTCTAATCAATGGCAAATGAACATGTGGAGAAAAGCAGATCTCTGTTCATTAGAAAAGCTGTAGATTGCACTGCAATGCTGCACTGCAACACACACACACACACACACACACACAGGGCTCTGCCAGTAATTTTGGCATTCCTTTGCAAATTAGCCAGGCTTTGTGAGTACAGGTCTACTTTACTGCACAGGGGGCTTTCAGCTCTTGGAATCTGGCAGGGGTTCAAGATCAAAGTGTTGCTTTGAACCCACTTGCTAGCTGTGCAAAATAAACACAGTTCACCTTGAAAACAAAAAGGGGGAAAAAAATTAAAAATCTCTTCAAATGTAAACTCAATACTTATACCATTGCTACTAAATTTGACCAAGGAGAAAAATAATTGAAATTTTATATACATTAACTGTAAATAAAAGTTTTCTACAAATGGAGAGAAGTTTTGTTGATGGGTTGATGGTTTGTTTGTTTTTTTTCTTTTTTTTTTTTTTTTCCCCCCCCAAGATCACAATTGCAGACAAAGCTTTAAAACACTGAGAGCATCCTGATGTTGCCATAAAAAGTTCCCTGGCTAATTATTTGCCAGTACAACTGTTCACTTCCTGTGGTGGATTTATGCTAAATCCTGTTATTAGTCCTGCTCTGCAATTGCCATTGTCTGTGACTGGAAGCAAGGCTCAAAGGCTACAGTCACCCTTTTATTACAAAACATGTGAATGGAGATTTGACCCAATGTTCGACCACTTCCCCTTTTGGTTTTATGTAACTTGCTGAGTCTTTCTCTATAAATCACTATGTTGAAATGAACTTTTACTCTTTTCTTTCCCCCTTGGAGCCCTCCAGGGACATTTTTTTTCAATAAGGTAATTTCTTTTTTCTTTTAATTATTATTATTTTTAAAAAGCTTTTCAGAACCCTTTAACTACCAACTATCAGCAAGGAATTCTACATCATGGAAAACATTAAAAAAACAAGAAAAAAAAAACAAAAAAACCCCAATGCCTTGTCAACATGTTGAGAAAAGTGCAATCATTGAATTTCTGTGTTTAAAATACAAACAAATGTAATTCCCTCCCCCCCATTATAATTATACTTTCTCTTACGCGTTAAAAACAAATACCATTTTCTAACAAAGAGAACTTAGGACTAGTTATTGTACAAAAGAAAGACTTCCTATTGTATGTAAATTGACCATACACTCCTCTGGAGCACTTTATACTTTATGCATACAGACAACATTTAGCATACTTTTTTTCTTTAATGTTAACTGGACATCTAGAAAATGTAAACATTTGAAAACAGATGAAAAGAGATGAAAACTCTAGTGCTGAAATATTTTGGGGTGCTCTAGTCATTCCGGATCATGGACATAGTCCCGCAGTAATTGAAGAGAATAACATTCTCATCAAAGTGATAGAGCCAAATACTCAGTAAGGGTGAAAGAAGATTTACTTGGATAATTTTGTCCAAACTAGATACCTTTTTTTAGTAGCACATTAGTTGCATACCTGCTATTCTTTTTTATTTAAATTATTTAAACAAAATAAACCCTTTGAAATAAAATTTATTATTGAAGTATTCTTCATGATCTTTTTCCTCTTCATACTGATATAAATTGGATAAATTGGAACTGGGGGGTCAGGATCCCTTTTTTTTCTAGTAAATTTGCTGAGATTTCCCAGTGATTGCCAGAAATGTAAGACCATGTAACAAGTGAAGTAGAGGGAGATGTAAGGTGTTTTTAGACCGGCTCTTTTTGCATTTTCAGAAAGGAGAAAAAGATATCATCTCATGATATCTAAGATGTTTTTGTACTGTTCTGCTAACTGGTTGCTGAAAAGTAACACTGTAATAGTGGTTTTTGTGATTTTTTTAATAGAAATGAGAGAATTTCAGTTATGATTGTCCAATGGCAAAATAGAAAAAGAGGAAAGCTGCAACTGCCTCCCTGTACTTCATTTCCACTAAGGTGGTTAGAGACACTTCAGTTTTTCAGAAAAAATGGTATTGAAGAGTAGCCAACATCTTTTTTCATACCAAAAGTCTGAAGTGCCTTCTCCCCAGTCATACAGAGAGCATTATGAAGGGCATAGAATGGACTCATCTGTATTTGTTCACCCAGATGACCTAAACAAAAACTTGTTTATACTCATCCTCCAAACTCAAAACACATGGACAGTTCAAACCACTAAGGGTAGTAGTGTTCATGAACACTTCATTAACAGTTAGCCACTACCTGGATCAACAGTTTATTTGTCATGTTAATGCAATCATGCATCCTGTTGAGGCAAATCCTGCCTTCCCTGACCCTACTCCATAGAGCTTGCTCAAAAGCATGCCTCAGGCAGCTAAATAGTTTGCTTTCTTCTTTTTTCTATTTTCTTTTCCCCTCAATAGTCAAAGTAGTGGTGAAAACATGGTGGGTAACAGAAACAGCAATAACATCCCCACTTGTTCTCCTGTAGGCAGAAGGAAGACTTTACCTTCATGCTTGCACTTTTAAGCTGTTTGTGTATTAAGACCTTAACTGAATTGTATACATAAATATATTTTTATTGTTTTATTTTCTTTCTAAAATGTAGTTTCAGTGACCTTCACAGTCATTTGCAAAAATCCAGTGCCTTAAGTAATGAATGACTGGTGCACTTTTACCTGTGAGAAATTCAAGAAAAATCTGTATCTCCTACGTATAATAAGAGCTATTAATATCAACATTTGTGCATACACAGTACACATACACAGTAAGTGTCCCCAAATATTTTGAAACAAGTGTTTCACGTCATCAAGTAATAATTGCTGACAAATGATTGTTTCTTTATATGAAACTCAGAAGATATAGTTTTCAATGGATGTAATAGAATATGTATTTTCACCTTTATTATTTTCCAATTAAAGGAATATGTATATATTTATTTCTTTTTCTCCTTCTCTTTTTGTTTTCAAATTTCCTTGAGGGAAAAAGAAGGCTCATGACTGTAGTTAATTTGGCATGGAGCTGTTTTGAGAGGCGTGGTAATAAAAACTAAGATAAATATATAGTGTCTATTTTCAATGTGACAGTTGGAGAAGATGAAAAATTGTATAGGTTTTCCTCTTGCAACTTGTGAGAGAAAAGAGGAAGGAATCTGTCAATAGGTACTACACAGAAAATGGTGGAAACAGTTCTTACTCGTGAAGAATGATGTTCTGAGTAAGACTGTCTATTCTAAAGGTAGATATTTGTCATGTTGATGATTCAGTCAGATGTGAAAAATTAAATACATCTTGCATGGGCTACCTGTTTCCTTCTAAGGGGAGGGCTATCAAGTCTGTTACATGTATGAAAAGCTTGTCTTATTACAAATTCAAGAATCAATTCGTAAAACCAGAAGGTCAATATCTGGGCACTGTTTAGACAGGATTCCACTCAATGCCATGGAGAACTGTTCCAGAAAACAGTGCCTCTGTGCTTTGGAGGAATTACATGAAAAGAAAGCCAAAATATCTAAGTTAGCTCTGGAAGTAGGACTGACTTTATGCTAAAATGAATCATCAGTTGTTGTTTTTTTCAAAGTAAAGCAGATGCCAGAAACAGCAAAGTAAAATGCACTCTAAATAATACAGCTTTCAGAAACAGCATGCATGACTGATATTTTCACTAAGACAAAGTAAGATAAAATTAGTGAGCAAGGAGATAACAATAATGCATTTTGCAACAGTAATGAAGACTCGAGCCATACCTTAGATGATTTAAATTTGAAATTTCAAAGTGGCTAAAGTAATTTATTGAATTGAACAAAATCAGTATCACAGTGGGAACAAAATATAATCATAAAAATACTATGAACTCAGTAGAACAGGATCTGAATTATCTGTACTTTCTGTGGGAAACTTGTGAAGCTGATCTGAATATGTATGTTTGGTGGCCCTGCTAGGCAGGGGGGTTGGAACTACATGATCCTTGGGGTCCCTTCCAACCCGGGTGATTCTGTGATTCTGTGATTCTGTGAAAGCAAACTTGTGAAGTAGAAAAGCCATAAACTGTATTTGGAAAGGATGCATTTTCCAACAAATTACTCAGTGTTGTCTTTAGGAATATTTCCATTTATAGGATAATTTGCTTTGTATTTTCCATGTCCTGCCATCTCCCATGTCTATTTGCTATGCCCCAACATCCCTTGCAACCAAATCCTTGGCAGATCTTCATGACTTCTGTGATGTCACAGTTGTAAATAGTCAAAGGCCTGCATTCTTTTCATTCTCTCTTCATTCTTTTAAGTTTCCAGGTTCATGTTACATGCATAGATTTATCCTCCAGGCTAATGTATCTTAGGATAGAATTTAGATTTCTGAAGTGTAGACATCTTCATGTTGACTGGTAGAAGTCTTAGACTCCTTTTCAGTTCAGTGAAGAACTACAGACAAATCTAGGATGTGATTCATCTCATCCAAAAGCGGATATCTAAAATAAGTCAGATGAATCAAGTCTTAAAATTGCTTGTTTTCCTCGGCTTACTATTAAAGGAGCTTGGGGCAGCTAGTTCAGATATACACATGCCAATATTTGTTTCATTGAATGCCACCCTTGAGAAAGTGAGCTTGATATAAATTTGGACCATATTTTCAAAAATGTAGAGAGTTCAATAGCTTCCATTGTTTACTATATTCCACTGGGAACAGTGGAAAGTGTTAAAAACTCTTTTGCATCATAAGATATGTTTACAGTACATATTATAAGCATGTGTAAGTAAGTTCTGCTTGTGTTCCCAGCTGTAAAAAGCCACATGACAAAGGTAGGGCGCTGCCAAACTTCCTGGAAAGGTTTCCTAATTTGATTCATAAGCTGTATGATTTCTGATAATGAATTAAAAAAATGGACCTTCTATATACTTATATCAGCACAGGGTTTGGTATCACAGAATCACAGAATCACAGAATCACCCGGGTTGGAAGGGACCCCAAGGATCATGTAGTTCCAACCCCCCTGCCTAGCAGGGCCACCAAACATACACACTCAGATCAGGTTGCCCAGGACCCCGTCCAACCTGGCCTTAAACACGTCCAAGGACGGGGCATCCACAACCTCCCTGGGCAGCCCGTTCCAGGGCCTAACCACTCTCCTAGTAAAGAACTTCCCCCTAACATCCAACCTAAATCTTCCCTCCTTCAACTTAAAACCATTTCCCCTAGTCCTGCTGTCGTCAGCCCTTTTGAAGAGTTTACTCCCCTCCTGGGTGTAGGTTCCCTTCAGGTATTGATAGGCTGCAATGAGGTCACCCCGCAGCCTTCTCTTCTCCAGGCTGAACAAGCCCAACTCCCTCAGCCTGTCCTCATAGGGGAGGTGCTCCAGCCCCCTGATCATCTTAGTCGCCCTCCTCTGGACCCTTTCCAAAATCTCAATGTCTTTCTTGTACTGAGGGCTCCACACCTGGACACAGTACTCCAGATGGGGCCTCACAAGAGCCGAGTAGAGAGGGACAATCACCTCCCTGTCCCTGCTGGCCACCCCTCTCCTGATGGAGCCCAGGATCCCATTTGCCTTTCGAGCTGCCAGAGCGCACTGCTGGCTCATATTCAATCTCTCGTCCATCAGGACCCCCAGGTCCTTCTCTGCCGAGCTGCTCTCAAGGACCACTCCTCCCAGCCTGTACAGGTGCCTGGGGTTCTTCCGGCCCAAATGCAAAACCTTGCACTTTGCCGTGTTGAACCTCATCAGGTTCACCCGAGCCCAGCCCTCCAGCCTGTCGAGGTCCCTCTGAATGGCATCCCTTCCTTCCACCGTATCAACCGCACCACTCAGCTTGGTGTTGTCAGCAAACTTGCTGAGGGTGCACTCAACTCCCTCATCGATGTCATTAATAAAGATGTTAAAGAGCACCGGTCCCAAGACAGACCCTTGGGGGACACCACTTGTTACCGGCCTCCACCTGGACATAGAGCCATTGACCACCACCCTCTGTCTGCGGCCTTTCAACCAATTGCTTATCCATCGGGTCGTCCACCCATCAAATCCACTTCCCTCCAATTTGGAGATGAGGATGTGGTGGGGGACCATGTCAAAGGCCTTGCTCAGGTCCAGGTAAATGACATCGGTCACCTTCCCTTCGTCCACCAATGCCGTCACTCCATCATAGAAGGCCACAAGATTAGTTAGGCATGACCTTCCTTTGGTGAAGCCGTGCTGGCTGTCTCGGATCACATGCTCATTCTTTATGTGACCGAGCATGTTGTCCAGGAGGATCTGTTCCATGATCTTCCCAGGCACGGAGGTGAGACTCACCGGCCTGTAGTTCCCCGGGTCCTCCCTGCTCCCCTTCTTGTATATGGGAGTGACGTGACCCTTCCTCCAGTCGTCCGGGACCTCACCTGACAGCCACGACTTCTCAAATATGATGGAGAGCGGCTCGGCAACCACCTCAGCCAGCTCCTTCAGGACCCTGGGATGCACGCCATCCGGCCCCATAGACTTGTATTCATTCAGTCTAAGGAGGCACTCTCGGACTTGCTCTGCCCTTACAGTGGGGAGGGATTTACCTCCTTGGTCCCCACATAGAGGTTTGGGGATGCAGGGTTCAGGGACGTGAAAAAGACTAGAATCCTGGCCACCAGTGAAGACCGAGGTGAAGAACTCATTCAGCACCTCGGCTTTCTCTTCATCTGTTGAAGCCAGTTCTCCTTTTAAATTTACCAAAGTAGGTACGCCCGTTTTGGCCTGTCTCTTCTGGGCAATGTACCTGTAGAAGGTTTTCTTATTGTTTTTCATGTCCCTTGCCAAGTTCAGTTCTGCCTGCGCCTTGGCTTCCCTGATCCCACGTCTGCAAGTCCAGACGGCATTCCTGTACTCTTCCCAGGTGACACAGCCTTGTTTCCAGAGCTTGTACACCCCTTTCTTCGCCCTCAGTTAGTTTCTTTCCATTTCTATTTTGCAACAATGTTCCTGTTCTTAGTAGCTCAATTAGGATACTGATATTGTTTCATAATGGATTTAATGAGAAGGATGATTTAAATGCAATATGTTGAGACAAATAATTAACTATTGTGGGGTTTTTTGGGGAATGATGATTAATGATGCTGTCCTAGATTCAAATGCATGTTCACAATGATGCATTCATGGGGATGTGACAGGTGATAATAAATGTGTTAACATTCAGCTATTGTACTCGTATATGATCCAAGCAGGATTTCCTCCTATTGCCTAGTTTACAACAAACTTTACTACAAAGTTGGAATAAGAAAAACTGCTACAGAGATTTGTCGGCTGCTGTAATTATTGCCATCTTGAAACCCATAATTTTGTAAATTCCATTTTCCACCAAAATGAGCTTTGATTTAATGTACTTTCAGTGAGTTAAAAGGAGATATGCCCTGGAGGTTTTTTAGTTGCAAGAATGGCACAATATGCATTTGTTAGGCTGACTTTAGGTGCATTTAGTGTTCCTTGTCAAACAACATAGATAATTACTAATACTGTACTGAGTGGAGCCTCTTTCTGTCTTCTGCCTGAAGTCAGTGTTTTCAAGCTTTACATATGAGAATTTGAATTACAAGAGAGCTAGTGTTTTATCTTGGTTGAATCAGTGGCTCCCACCAGTCTTGTCTCTAGGAAAATCTTAAATTGATTTGGGAATGACATTGTGATCCAGCACAAGTAAAGTCTTCTAAGACATCAGTGGAAGTTATCTTGTTACAGAGCTGCAAATTCAAGTCAGAGCTCTGAGTCTGTGTATGTGCTCATCTGTATGGAAGGAGATGGGAGATGAGGATTGTTGTGCTAGCAAAAGGAGACAAAAGTACGGACAGATATGGAAACATCTATTCAGTGTCCACTTTCTGTAAATACAAAGATAGCTCTGTTCTTCAGTAATTGCATTGACTAATAAAATACGAGGTTTGTGGAACTGCAAACTGTTGATAATTTTCTGTAGAATACAAAAAAGGTTACCCCAAATGTATACTAGTGAATTGGTATGTAATGATTTTTCATGCTCTGTGTAACTTTGATTTCCACAGTAAAATTCACTCTTCCTTTCTGGTTATTAACATATCTACACACTATTTAATTATATATACTCTCACAGACTTTGTGTGTATTTAGGGAGCAAATGCAGAGCTTTCTAATGGATGCACAATAACCATGTGACTGCCGTTGAATTGTACAATAATGCCTATATACTTTAAAGACTTGCACCATAGCCAAAACATGTCTGCTTGCATTCCTCATTTCACTTAAGTGGCTTTTTGTATGAGAACGTTTTGTTTGTATTCCTACAGTTGGTAAAAAAGGGAGCTGCGTGCCAAAAAAAAGCCCCTAAAAAGCAATGGAAAAGGTCTTGAAAAGACCACTGCCACCTGTTTTAGTTGAGATATTAAACTAATGTTTAAAATACTTAACAGGATTTGAGAATTTAACATTGCCAGTTCACAGCTCAGAAGCTCATTACTGTGGAGGTAAATCTTTGTTAAAGCAAGAGGACTCCGGGAAAGTAACTACATACAGTAACCATTTAAAAAACAAACGTGCAAGAGCAACATTTTATGTCTTCATTCATGAATTCTCTATAGTGAAACTGAAGCAATGTCATCCACTAGAATTTTCTCCATTTATTTATGTGTTACTGTAAAATTTGTTGTACAGTTGTTGTTGAATTTCCTCAGGAATGTCGAATACAAATATATTGGAGAACTGCAAATGCAGTCACAAGCAATTTCCATCCATTTACTAAGGATTTTTTAAGCAACCTCACTCAGTTGATATTTTTTCTATAACTCTAAATGTGTTGCTTTTAGTTTAATTATGTTAACTTCTTGCATTCCTGCTCTGAAATCTCACATACACATCACAATCACTGTAAATGTTTTCACATTGAAATTGAAGATGTAAATGAAGTACTGCAGTTGCTGTCTGGTTTTAGTTACAATGTCTGTTTGTTGACATCTCACATGAAGGCCTGCTGTGTCTCTGGCTCTGTCTACTTCATTTCCCCTCTAATTAGGCTTTGCCCTCAATTAAGTTAATGATGCAACTTTTCCTATAGATCATTTGCCCCTTCAATCAATTAGCAGAATATGAAGGGTGCATCCCTCTTTGGCTTTGGATTTGCTTGCCTCAGGGCAGACTGTTCAGTTCACAGAAGTACTTAGGCAAAGCTAGCTGTTTACTCTGAAATATATAACCTGACTAAATTAGGACTCATGGAAATCTGATCTTGATAAGGAAAAAAAAAACAACCTCAATTATTTATATGACAGCATAGAAAATGCTACAGCAATGGAGCATCAGGGAAAGTATAGAAACACAGTAGATATTACATGGCAAATGTTTTGCTGAGTGCATGCAATCATGGCCAAGGGCAGAGCTCTTAGCTCCCCATATGCTTGCTCTTTCAGATGCCATCCCTATGTCCTATTGTTATCTCCCCTTTCTCAAGTTCTCTTTGACCTCCCCCCTATATGAAACATTCCAATCAACCAAGCTTACTTTTGCAGGAGACAGTCCAAGATGTCATGTACTGCCAACTTCTGCTTTTCTGTATGCTGGGCCCGTGTCTGCTTGAACTGCCCATCAGATTTGCCACTGTTGGCTTCAGCCCACTCATATTGGTGGCCAGCAGGGAGAGGGAGTACCCCTCCACTCAGCTCATGTGAGGCCCCATCTGGAGTACTGTGTCCAGGCCTGTGGTCCCCAGTACAGGAAGGATGTGGAGCTCTTAGAGCATGTTCAGAGGAGGGCCACTAAGATGATCAGAGGGCTGGAGCACCTCTCCTATGAGGAAAGGTTGAGGGAACTGGGCTTGTTTAGCTTGGAGAAGGCTCCAGGGAGACCTCATAGCAGCCTTCTGGTACTTGAAAGGAGTGTATAAACAGGAGGGGAAATGGCTCTTTACAAGGGTGGATGGTGACAGGACAAGGGGGAATGAATTTAAACTGAGACTGGGGAGGTTTAGGTTAGCTATTTGGAAGAAGTTTTTCACTCAGAGGGTGGTAACACACTGGAACAGGTTGCCCAGGGAGACTGTGGATGCCCCATCCCTGGAGGCATTGAAGGCCAGGCTGGATGTGGCTCTGGGCAGCCTGGTCTGGTGGTTGGCAACCCCGCACGTAGCAGGGGGGTTGAAACTAAATGATCATTGTGATCCTTTTCAACCCAGGCCATTCTATGTTATTATGTTACTACACTAACAGTTCTGGTTCACTCACGCATGCTCTTTTTGTTTCACATCTAGTGTGCCCCAAGCTTTTCTGCTTCACATTCCCACTACTTTAATTTTCACATTTCTCTGTCTTGGTTCTCTCACCGTCACTGCTTTACCATTTACTTCATTGTTTTCCCATTACATTTCTCCTCTTTTCTTCTTGGCCTATTTGCCTAATACAGTGCTGTCAAGTAATTGTATGTACCATAAAATTATATCATACAATAAATAAATAAATAAATAATATACATAATAAAAAATAAAATACATATAATACATTTCTACCATGCCTACAGCCTTGTACTTCATTTTAAAATTTGCTTTTTCTTCTTTAAGAAGCAAATCACACCCTGCATGCACTCCTTTGATGTCTATCTGCCATATATAACTCTAATTTCTTCCTATTCCCACTTTGTTTCATGAGCTTAGCTTTAGCGATAAAAGAAAGTGTGATTTTTACCTTCAGGTAACCAGAAAGCAGAAGCTGTCCTTAGGTGAAAACAAAGAAAAGATCAAAACCTGTTACTGTTACCACAATGTAAATGTGCTGAGGTCATCATACATCCTGGCCAGGGGCTAAACTCAGCAAGTTTACCTCACAGTAAAATGGCAGCGCTTGCTTTTCACTGTGTTTTCATGCAGCAATCCTCTGTGTCTTTTAGTTATTTGGAGTAAAGAAGCACAAGATACTTTTTTTAACAGGGAAGGGAATCTCTACCTCTCCCTTTCACATTTTCTTAGCCATATCTCTTACATTATAAGAAGTTACTATTTTTTCATTCTTAGCATCTTTTCTCAGCTGCTGACCCCCAAGTTATTTGGATTCGTTGTTCTAATTAGAAGATGAAATCTTCTGATATGCTCATATCCATAGTCCAGGAAAACTGAGACTATTCAGCCTGGAGACATGAAGACTCGGGGATGGGGGAGGGGGTGTGTAATTTAGGAGGGGGTTATTATCAACATATATTAACACCTGCAGGGAGAGTGAAAAAAGACAAAGGCGTCCAGTGACAAAGGGAGAGGCAATGAGCACAAGCTGACACACAGAAGGTTCCCTCTGAAAGTCAGGGAACACCTCTTTATTGTGCAGCTGTCTGAGTGTTTGTACAGGTTGCCCAAAGAAGTTGGGGAAGCAAAGGTTTGGGGCAGGTACCCTTTAGTGGCCATGCTTGAGCAGGGGTTTGACCTGAAGACATCCAGATGTCCCTTTCAACCTCAGCTACTCTATGATTCTGTGATTCCGTAATATGCATGCTTTTACTCATATACACACTATATGTCACTCCAAAAGTAAAGCTTCCTATTTATTTCCGTGGGAACACAGTGGCTACAAAAAGCACAATAGCACAGCTTGATAAAGCTGTAAAGCACTTTTTCCAACATAGTCACCACCATTAGCTATATATTTTCACCAGTCTGCATGCTGCATGCATGAACATCTGCACTAGTGAAAGTGACCCCCTGTTTCACAGCTGTAATGACTACACTGTAGCTAGGAAAATATTGCTCATGTAGTCCATATTTCATCAGCCCAAACACACTTAAGTCAGAAGATAACAAATTTATTCTACATGGTGAGTTTGGTAGGACAGTCCAGCCAGGACAGGCAACATGCTTCACAGTCTTCAAACTAGCATGGGATCTGGCATTATTGCGTTGCAAGAGGAAGGTTGCCTTCTTCTCTGGCCTAACTCCGGAAGTGAGTATCTTCAGTTTAATGTGTCATGATGTAGCATTCGGAGTTGATGTTTATCAAGGAAATATGGAAGGATCATCCTTTTTCCATCCCAAAAGACAGTGAAATTTGACCACTGAGGGCTGTGTCTTGAACATTTTCTTTGATGGAGAATTCACATGTCACCTCTCCATGGACTGCTGTTTTGATTCTGGCTCATAGTGCTGACATCACATCTTGTCACTGGTAGTATTACAGTCCAAGAGACTGTCACATTCAGCCTCATATTGGTTCAGTAGATCCTGAAAAACTTGCATACATCATTCCTGCATACATTCTGATCCTGTGTGAGCATTCATGAGACCCACCTTGCACAAACACTGTGATATTCCAACATTGCCATCATTATTTCCAGTGCACTGAAATCGATATTCAGCTCCTTACACAGTTCCATGGTCTTAATCCACTGATTTGCATGGATGAGCTTTTCAATACTTTCTTCATTTCATGGTATTACAGCTGTGTATGGCCATGTGGAGCATAGCTTGTCCTTTGTGTCACTGTTGCCACTGGTGAAACACATCACCAAACACTTCATTGTGCTCATATCCACTGTTTGGTCTCCATAAACATTCAGTAAGCATCCATGAATGTCAATGAGTGCGACTTCTTTTCATGTGGAGGAATTCAGTAACGCATCTTTGCTTCAGATGCACTGCCACGTCAGATGCCATCTTGTCAGACTGCCCCTCTGCTGCCATCTGTCACACAGCAACAAAATATAATGGAATATTGGTGGGAAGGCTCAATCTCTACTGTCTCTGATGTGATGGGCCAACCTAATAAAATAGGAGGCATTACTTTTGAAGCAGCTCTCATTGCCAATAGGACAATGCAGAAAAACAGTCCCTCCTTGGCAGCTTCCCTTAAGTTTTGCACTAGCTGAAAACAGAATTACAGAATTTTAATGCTGTGTGGTTGCAGTTCTTTTTTTTTTTTTTTTTTTTTTTTTTTTTAATCTAATTACATGTGTGCATTCCCAGGCAGAAAGAGGAAGGTTGAGATCCCTCCCAATTAGACCTTTGTAAGCATGAGGAAAATTTTCATGAGTTTTATTTCATCCTTGTGCTAGGTGTCAGCAATGCATGTGCAAGAACCAAGTTTACCAATGCAGCACACCGGAGTTGGATGTGTCCTTCACCTGCCTAACAGCACTTAGCAGGAGCCTCTATCAGCTAAATTGCTCCAAGGTTGTTGCTGGATGAGAATGGGAATATTTTGTACTGATAGATGGTAGTCATGACTTATGGTTGATTTTATAGCCTTAACATGAAGAAAAACCTCAGGTTTTGTATCCGCCTTCTGTTACACCTTCATTTTTTCCCTGGACTTTCTAAGCTCAGGTACTGTATAACTGGCTTGCTTTAAATGCTCAAAATGACATTCTGACCCTGCAGTACATGTGAATTATTCCTATTTTAGTTTGCTTATGGACAAAAGACAGATTGTTTTCAGAACCAGAATGAGCGCAGACATCCTTTGTTGTATGTCTATATCTATTCCTCCATCCCCATGCAAATCAGATGCATTATTTTTTAAAGTGTTATGTATTCAACACATTAACTGGCATCAGTTTAGAACCTTTTTTCAGGGTTTTTTGGAAGTATTCCTGAGTGCCTGTGTATATCTTATCAAACAGTTTAAAGTAACACAAATGCTGATTTCTGTGAACTCACTGTACTCACTACTTTTGCAGTGCACATTTCAGTATACTCCAAAGCATACAGAGTGTGTACAAAGTTCAGTTTGATACAGCATAACATTCTTCTAGAGGTAAGTATGTTATCATTCCGCTGGTTTAAATCTAATTTGCACATCATGAGACAAGCAAAGGAAGACAATGTTTTACTATATTTTGAATAAACTGATAGCCAAAGACTTTTTCCAGATGAATAGGAAGTTATTTGCTTATTTAACATGCATATTCAAACAAGATCATTTTTATAAAGCAAGGGTATCTTAATTAAAACCAGCATCCACTATTTGATCCCACCATAGATCATTCTGTGGCCTTACAAAGAATGACAAGGACATGTCCTTAGTACTTATATATTGCATCCACGGGAGCTGAGGGAGCTGGCAGAGGTGATTGCTGAACCTCTTTCTGTCAACTTTGAGAGGTCTTGGAGGATGGGGGAGGTGCCTGAAGACTGGAGGATAGCCGATGTCACTCCGGTCTTCAAAAAGGGCAAGAAGGCTGGGCGGATGGGGGGAGAGCAGTGGATGTAGTCTACCTTGATTTCAGCAAGGCATTTGATACTGTCCCCCACAACATCCATATAACAAAGCTGAGGAAATGTGGGATAGATGAGTGAACAGTGAGGTGGGTTGAGAACTGGCTGACTGGCAGAGCGCAGAGGGTCATTGTTGGTGGTGCAGAATCTGGTTGGAGGCCTGTAACTAGTGGTGTTCCTCAGGGGTCAGTGCTGGGTCCAGTCTTGTTCAACATCAGTGACCTTGCTGAGTGGATAGTGGCCACCCTCAGCAAGTTTGCTGATGATACGAAGTTGGGAGGATTGGCTGACACGCCTGAAGGCTGTGCTGCCATTCAGCGAGACCTGGACAGGCTGGAGAGCTGGGCAGAAAAAAACCGGATGAGGTTTAACAAAAGCAAGTGTAGAGTCTTGCATCTGGGGAGGAATAATTCCATGCACCAGTACAGGTTGGGGGATGAGCTGCTGGATAGGAGCTCTGTGGAGAGGGACCTGGGTGTCCTGGTGGACGACAGGTTGGCCATGAGCCAGCAGTGTGCCCTTGTGGCCAAGAGGGCCAATGGCATCCTGGGGTGCATTAAAAAGAGCGTGGCCAGCAGGTCAAAGGAGGTGATCTTCCCCCTCTACTCTGCCCTGGTAAGGCCTCATCTGGAGTACTGCATCCAGTTCTGGGCTCCCCAGTACAAAAAAGACAGGGATCTCTTGGAAAGAGTCCAGCGGAGAGCCACAAAGACGGTGAAGGGCCTGGAGCATCTCTCCTATGAGGAAAGGCTGAGTGAACTGGGTCTGTTTAGCCTTGAAAAAAGAAGACTGAGAGGGGACCTGATCCAGGTCTATAAGTGTCTAAGGTGTGGGGGGCAGAATGGCAAGGCTGGACTCTTTTCAGTGGTGAGTGGAGACAGGACAAGGGGAAACGGCCGGAAACTGCAGCATAGGAAGTTCTGCACAAACATGCGCAAGAACTTCTTTACAGTGAGGGTGACGGAGCACTGGAACAGGCTGCCCAGGGAGGTGGTGGAGTCTCCTTCTCTGGAGATGTTCAAGACCTGCCTGGATGCCTACCTGTGCGACCTGCTGTAGGGAACCTGCTTTGGCAGGGGGGTTGGACTCGATGATCTCTGGAGGTCCCTTCCAACCCCTACAATTCTGTGATTCTGTGATTCCTTTGTCACATTTAAGGGAAAATGTGTAAAATGCAATCCAGTGTGAAATTTGTTATCTTCAGTCAGCTGTTCAAAGGTAATTAGAAGAAAATTACAACTGTAGGAGCTTGGAAGTATCATGCAAGATGTTTGATAACTATATCTTTAAAAGCATGGCATTTTACAGAATAGGCGTTTACCACATTACGCAGTGGTAAAGTTTTGTAAACAGTCAAGATAAGGCAATCACAGAAACATGTAAACATGTAATTTAAAGCAGTTGAGTAAGAGTGACAAAAACAGGATTCATGTCAACCGAAATAAGCCACCAAGTCTGAGCTTTTTTTTTAGGTTTTCCACATCTAGAAAGACGGATGAGACATCTCCACAGAACAGTTTATCCCTTCTTAAGACCAGTTATGAAGACTACTGGGAAGAATTACCCACTGGAGGCATCCATTTTTCCTTCTTCACTTGTTGAGAGCACCTGAGTGTCTAGATCTAGATCCTTCTTTTTACAGGATTTTCAGGAGTGGAAATGCATGACTGATTGCAACTGTAAAGACTAAAATATCCTTTCTTCAACATGTTATGAATCACTATGTTTCTATACCTGTCTAGAAAAACTCGAATGTTACTGGGACTTTCCATTAATATAATGTAATGTCTATTTGGAAAAAAAAACCCAAAAACATATGATACTCAGCTGCATAAACTTGTTTTTAATTTCTAGTAGCATAAAAGCCTTTGTAGTGAGCAAGAATTTATGTGTAAAATAACTTAGCAATAGGATTTTTTTCATTAATCTTAGCTATTCTGGAAAAGCATGAATAGAGTTGAGTTCTCATAAGTAAACAAATGCAGGTCATACAGTACTTTTGCTTATAATACACCTGCAAACAAGTAGGATTTTTTGGTTTTGTTTTTTGTTTGTTTGTTTGTTTTTGAACTGAGCTCTAAAGTATTCAAGGTGAGCATGAACTGGACATTTTCATTTCTTTGTCTTCTGTTTCCTCAACTACAGAGAAGTAAACTTGCACCTATACCAAGGTAAATGCAGCATGCTTGCGTGAGGTCAGTGGTTGAGATGGGATTGCACAGCTGTAGACTGTAAATGAGGATGAGTGGAGTTTTTCTTATTCCAGCATCACAGACATATTCTATTCTGTGTCTAGACTAGGACAGTGAGCACCAGGTCTATGGGTGGAAAGGGTTATCCTTGTGCTTTTTTATATAACCTAATAGTACACCATGCATCAGAAAACCAAGGACTTCTCAGTGACATTTTTCAGTGTACAGGTAGGTTGTATTGAAGAAAATGTATTAGTTGGTGACAAATTATGTTTCACAAAGAATAAGAAAGCCGCTGTCTAGAAGAACACAAACTATTAATAAGTATCTGCAAGCAATAACAGGTAGAAAAGGAGTCAAAAGTTGAGAACCACTTTGACATTACTAAGAGGTAATGTTTATGAGAGTGCTTTTTGTTGTTGTTGTTTTGGGGGTTATTTTTGTTTTTGTTTTTTTTTAATAAACTATTTTCCTCTTCCCATTATATCCGCACGTGTGTTGTCTGGATTTTGTTTCAGCCAGCTGCTCTGCATCCATGTGCTCATTTCAACAGTGTACCAGTTACCATTTTACATTATGACTGTTTTTCTTTCAGCAGCCTTTCTTTGTGGGGCTGATGTCCAAGTCCGCAGACTCTGTCAGTGATTCTGTACTATATTTGGGATGCAGGAAGCCACTATAATTTAGTAAGATCTAATCCTTTTCAGTTAACAATTATCCCCTTACAAATGATGACAAAAGAAGTCAAAGAGAATCTTTAATCGAGCATCATTAAAAGAATAAATTTAAACATAAATTAATGATCACACACACACTTCTCAACATTTGCATGTAGATGCCAGGGTATGTTCTCTTCCATGTGTGCGAAGCTTAAGAAAAGATTGATTGCAACGGGGTCAAAGTCAGGAAAAACTGGAAGAGCAACAATGTCCTTGGCCTCAGTAGGGTAATTTTCCACATCAGTGTTGCTTTCTAAGAAGATTCGTGTCCCAACTAATGTAATCTTTAGCCCTCACACCCTTTTAAAAAAGTCTGTGAAACTATAGGTCTGCATAGGAATAATACACGTTTCAAGCTGTATGGCTGGGAAACTTGTAGGCCAACTTGATAGCTCTACTGGTAAGTAAAATAAGCAGTTACAAACTATAAGGGGAATTTAATACTTTGACTATTTCATGCAGAAATTATTTAAGCACTTGCTGAATGAAACTTTTATTAAGTTTATACAGAACTACTAAAGAGAAACCAATGCCAATATAAATATTGCCTTAAGTATTGTACATTACATTTTCAGGACAGTTGAGGTATCATTTTGAGGCAAAGCATAGTTTTAGTTCAGGAAAAGTCATGATGGTAACCTTTGATCTTTATTTCCTATAGTTAATGCCATAATAATTCTTTTTATCTCATCATGTACATACACATTCCTAGGACTTAAAGTCAGTGATTGTGCAAGAAGTTATTTGTAGTTTAAATGAAGTACTTGGATGATAAATCAAGAGGTTTCATACAGTATTAATCTGTGGTAAATCGTTTTTATGCTGTTTTGCTCTTTCGAGTGCTGCACCAACTCCAATTCATGCTAGCATATAATAGACTATGCATGAAATTTATCTGTTCTTTAATTTAAATAAAATGCAACTTTTTGGGAAAGGAAATTTCTTTTGTGTCTGTGGGATACTAACAGCAGAGTTCATCAAACAGAAGTAAAATAAATAACAGATCATTCTTGGCTTAAAAAAAAGCAATTTTTGCTAAGATGGAAAAATATGGATGGGGTCAACCTCACTTAATTTTCATCTTAACTTAAAATAAATTTTGTCTAAAATAGTTCAGCAGAATCACCAACTAGAAATGCTTGTGTGTTAACAATAAAAGAAGTGTGACATTGGTAGGTCAGATACAGGTATTTATCCTATAAAAAGGAAGAAATTTGTTAAACAAAATTACTACCTAAAAAGCACAGAAGAGTTTGAATTTAACATGGCCAAAACGAAAATAATTCCTTCATGCTCGCTGAGCATGATTACTAGAAATTCCAGATGATCAAAATTCCTCCATATTTGTATATTTCAGAGTTTAACTGCATGAATTTAATCTTAAGGTCCTACTTAAGTCAGACATACTCATGTGCTCAAAGGTATTCTAAAGCTTTATAAGGACAATAAGACTATAATCAGGTGTCATCCCAGTACATGACAGTAATTTACTGAAATCTTTATTAAGAGGAGGAAAGGGATATGAAAAGTTGGTCAAACTTTGCTTGTCATGGATAGTTCCTCAAGAATACAATGTCTGTACAAATGACCCAGTGTGATTATAGTGGAGCATTTACACTTCTCTAGCCTCCTGACTTCCCTCCTAAATCTTGAATTCCCCCTTGCATCAGTTATCATTTTAATAGCAGTGGCCTTTATACAATTTCTGTCATTTCATTCAGATAGCCCTTAAGCTACAGAGGAAAGTAAAATTAAACACATATATAGATGAAATTGTCTCAATAAAGCATTTACTTTTATGAAAAGCACAAAGAAATAGCCTTTGGAACATAAAAAACATATAATCACAGTTCATGCATATAAATTATCTTCTCTGTTGTACTTTGATAACTTATTATAATCAATAAAGTCATTATGCCTTTCTTTGAATACAAGACTTGCTGTTTAAAAATGTCTGCTGCATAAGAGTGAATGATCCTTCCAGAACAAGAATGCAATCAAAATCAATGGAATGCCTGATCAATACTTCCAAATGTTTTCCAGAAGCCAAAAAATCTCAATGATTACATCTACTGCATGTATATAGAGAAAGACATACATATAAGCACATACCTGCCTATTTCGCTTATCATATTTTTTCCTGCTAAAAAACTTATCAGTCAGTACAGGAACAAATAGACAAGCAGAAAAGATATTTCAAATAAAAACATGAAATGTTTTTTGTAGAGCTAATTATTCAAAGTTAGGAATTGCATGTATTTCTCATAGGGGACCATACTGCACTGATATTCTTGACAGCACTGACATATATGTGCATTTTGAATCAAAACTAGGAATTGTTGACAGCCAATGAGAGCCACATCTCTTCTTGGTTAAATTTGCAGTGCCATTTTGTTTCAAGCCTAAACATAAACTGTATGAAAGGGATTGTTTTAAATAACTGGGGGCAAAAGGTCGAATCTTACAAAGCGTCACACATTACACTAGTGCTACTGATGGGTGTCTGATCCTGATTTATAGGAAGAGCAAGAGAAGACTATGTCCACATGAGTTTCTGAGGAACAGGAGATTTGGGCACCTTAAAATTAAATCAAGAGCAAAGAGTGCTTTGGAAAATTTCTTCTCCCTGTATGTTTCTCTCTCATGTCAAAGTAATGTCAAATGCAAGACTAATTTGTTGTGATGTTATGCTGTAATGTTTCCTTGGCTTGTGTCCCTTATTATTTAATTAAATGTCATCAAACATTTCATTGTCAGACTAAAGCATTTGTATTCTATTTTTGTATCTTAATGGCAACAGTGAAGAGGTAGAAATACCACAAAGAGTACATTCTTCAGAATATTCTATTGCTGTACTGTCTGTAAACAATTTAATATACTCTGCCTTTCTCAGTACATTATGTCTGAGACATATAAGAGATCACCAAGATTAATTTAGATACAAATGAAATATTGGATCCACAACCATTTTCGTTTTTTTATTTCCGTTCCTTGTGTTATACTGTTACTTTATGCGTTGCTGATTTGCATGTAAAGCAATGTATTTCAGATGAACTTCACTATCTGGTGAAATTAGGCACAATCTGGTTTTCTTTTATCTCATTCAGAATTCATAGGAGGCATGCAATTGCAGCTAAAGCAATCTTTGCAGAGATACAGCATAAGGCAAAATAGCACATGGTTCCCATCATCACGCTTCTGGCACTCTTTACTCTGTGCATAATGCTCCTAGTGTTGAAGAGTTCACTGCTTTAATCCTGGGACTGTCTGCTGAGACCACCACAAAGTGTGCCAAGTACATCAGCGAGTGTCTCATCATTAAGACACCTGTCCACTGAAAATCAGTGTGCCACTATCTCCTTTCATCACTTTATAAAGCTTGCTAAACAATCATCTTACAATATTCATGTTATTCAAATTTAGGTTAAATTTGAGCTATTAATCTATGACTAAAGTATTTATTGTATCATTATTGATCTGACAAATACCATTGAAATTGGGTTTAAATTGGACAGTTGATTACCACAGGAAGAAGGGTTTTAACTCTTTTCTCAGGTGACAGGTGGTAGGAGACAAGGAAATAGTCTTAAATTGCACCAGAAAAGATTTAGATTGCATACTGTGAAGAATTTCTTCACAGAAAGTGTGATCAAGCATTAGAACAGGCTGTCCAGGAAAGTGGTAAAGATCCATTTCTGGAGGTATTTAAAAGACGTGGGTGTGTCAATATGGGATATGGTTTAGTGATGGGACTCAGTAGGTCAAGTTGACGGTTGGACTTGGTGATTTCTAAGGTATTTTCCAAACTAAATGATTCAAGCAAAACCTTAAAAAGATGTAGATTTCCAGGGAACAAAATCTGGTTTGACATCTTCTAGTTGCTTGATGCTTCCCGTTTCCTGTGATCCTTTCCACTGCCACC
This sequence comes from Lagopus muta, assembly GCF_023343835.1. Taxonomy (NCBI): domain Eukaryota; kingdom Metazoa; phylum Chordata; class Aves; order Galliformes; family Phasianidae; genus Lagopus; species Lagopus muta. The sequence goes on along the minus strand of NC_064433.1, from coordinate 151,090,633 downwards.
TCACAGGCTGCACCACCTCACTTAGAACTCAGGTACTTGGAGCCTCAATTGCTAAAAAAACAGGGAGAGGTCTGTGGTGTTGGGGTCTGGACAAGGAATCAACCCAGGAGATGAGCATTTATGGCCACTCAACATACAGCGAAGAAGCAGATGTGGAAGGCAAGGAAGTGGTAGCACAGTGAGAAAGAAGCAATGCTGGCCATAAATAAAAGTAATAAAAACAGCATAAAAGCTGATTTAAAAACAAATAAAAACAGAAAATATTTTGTTACTTTGCTATCTGAAAGGAAAATTTTAAGAAATGTTGAAATACTTTGACTTCATTAGTTGGATTAGATGTCAGTGGAGCAGGCAAACACTGGCCTTGCATTTGTTTTGCATGTCTGTTGATTAATTTACCCGAAGCTTTAAAAAAAAAAAAAAAAGTAAGATCATCTATCCTAACAAAAAAAAAAAAAAAAAAAGAACATCCAGATTAATACTGCTAAAAGTCTCAATATTCATGAAATATGAAAGGGAACAATGTCACAGACTGCTTTCTTTTGCAATGACATTCTTTTGAAACGTCAAATGTCCCAATCAATGACACAACATAGAGTGAAGTAGTTAACATTAGATATAATGTGAGAAATATCTGAATGTGTCTACTTTTTAACCAACAGATTAGAGGACATTTTGTCAACATCAGAGGAGCCAGCCAGCCCTATACTTTTCTATATCTGTCACATTATTCACAGGCATGGTCTCATACACTGTTTACTTGAGTAAATGTACATATGTGTGTAAGCATTTAGAGAACAGAAGCCATTAACATCAACCATTAGGTTTTCCAGCAAGAGGATTTTTATACTTCCTGAGAAACTAACTCAAGCACAACAGCATGCTGTGATGGTTTGTGTCAGACAGACCACTGATTCAGATCATCTTTATTACCAGATTTTCTTCATTTAGGTATTTAGGAGATATAGTCAGGCAATTTGCAATAGTTAAATAGCTGCAACACTACCAGCATTTGAATAATTTACTAATTGGCAGAACAATCCCACCTCCTCCATTTGACCGGATATTTGCTTTATGAGTGTGCTTGATATCCAGTATTTACTCCTGATAAACTAAGGGAGGCAAGTGTATTTGCTTTTACTAAATCAGGAGTAGAAGAACTTGTGGTTGAAGCTACGATTATTATGAATATGACATTGTAAATGGGACTGTAAAAACATTTTCATACTTTTTTCCCCCCTTGGTAAGACATTATTAGCGCTCCTTTTAATCATGACAGTTAGCATTTCAGTGAAAGAAGATATTATGGGTCTCAAACAGCACTTCAAAGACTTTTTATCCATCTGTTAGTTTCTGTTTTAACTTTTCTGCTGAACAAATTTAAAACATTTTGGAAGGTTTTTCTCCTTGTCTTCTTTCTTTTAAACAGGGACAAAAATTTAAAATACAAATTATGAAAAAGGGGTGGAATTACAAATTCTATGTTAAAACACTATTATAACACAACTTCTGCAGCTTTTATAGCATGGGCAACTTATATTCTGCTTATGTGGTTTTCAAAAAGGAAATTTTTAATTACCTCATTTGGTATGAAAGCAGTATCAAAGTGTACACGGTTTGTTCTCAATTTCTTTGCACTATCTGATCTTTTTAAGTAATCTATAAAGGACATGCAGGATACTCAAGTTACAAGTGCCCCAAGGTCTTAAGTGATCTTGTCTGTTTTGCACTTGAGAGTTAGTTAGAGTTATTTCCCTAAAACAGAGAAGCTTGGTGATTTAAAATGTTAGAGACTGGCATTATAAATGTAGCAGTGTCACTATGGGTAGGACAAATATTCCATTGGCCACACTTCATTCAGATTTGTTCTCATCACTATCTTTGTCCTTCATTGTTTGGTCACACTCAAAATGTCAGAAAAAGATAGAATTCCATGTAATACAACACCCTATGAAGTTCTATCCAAATAAATGGATCTCTGCTTCTTTTTTTTCTTTTCTTTTTTTTTTTTTTTCGTTTTTTCTTTTTAAACAGCACTGAAATATAATGCCAACAACCTGGAATAAGTTTTAAATAATAAAAATAATAATGATAATCATGAAAATAAAAGTGTAAATGAAATAAAATAAATCAGCCCTGATAAAAAGTTGTTCTAAGATCAGCAGCAAGCAAAGCTTTATTTTAAAACAATTATTTAGAAATATATATATTTGTTTCAGTTGAAGAAAATCAGAATCTCAGTCTCTTTTTCCATTGTAGAGAGACTTAAAAATGTAAGCTACAGAGCAGAAGCTCAGCTGGTACGAATCAACAGAGTTATTGAAGTCAGTGGGATGATAGCAGGATTTCTCCTCAGCATCTGGCCTCACAGTGTGAGCGGTTGACGTTTCAAAAGGTAAATTATGTATGTACCAGAAAGAAGGACATCTGAATCTTTCGTGTATGCCTTGCTAAAGGTTTGTGGATTTAATTAAAGTGATTTCAGTGTTTGCTTGACAGCCAAGATTGACAGAACAGGCAACTGGTATCTTCCATTAGCCCCAGAGTAGATAAGAGCAAAGGCAGACACGCAGCTCCCGGTACTCTGAAAGCATTTTCTTTAGGACTGAGCAAGCTGTCAGTTTTCAAAGGCTTTTGCTCTTTGAGATGAGAGTGCTGAACATCAGATCACTCATACATGAATGTCTGTTTATCCCAGCATTTTTTTTTTTTTTTATTTTTATTTTTTTATTTTTTGCTGGTAGGAGGTGTTTAAGAAAAGATGTAAGAAATGCAAGTACATAGAAAGCCTTTCCCTTGTGCCCTCCTTTGTGTTGTTACTCAGAAGGTTAGAAACTTGCATTGCTAGAAATATGTGGGACTGTTTCCCATTTGAAACACATCTATTTTGCAAATACACGAACTTAAAACATTAGAGAATATAACTTTAACTATAAACAAACACAATCAGACTAACAGTGGTTTATAGAATACTCAGCATTTTAATAGGATTTTATTTCCTGGTCACTATTACTCACTTCTACAGGCATCAAAATGATCTCCTGAAAATTTGTATTGTAAAGAACTCCAGTTATTCAGGAGCTCTGGGACGTTAAAGTCCTCTATAAATAGTAAATTTACAGATCTTCAAATGAAGACAGAACTCAGCTCTGCCTGATGCCTTAAATTCAGTTTTCTGACATACATTTCTGTATGCAGTACAATACACAGACTTTGTAAACGTGAAAACAAATGAATTTTTGAAAGGAATTTCAAAGTTCTCTTAGGGACTATTTTCTTCTGAGTCCTCCAGCCAATTTCGATTCTTACTTTCATCTAAAGTGTTCTCAGTGTTTTTAATTCTCCTATTCTTTGCCATCATATGCAAGACTAACACAAACAACAATGGCAAAGCAACAAGGAATTTTGCTCATAAAATTTAGTCTAAGTTAGACACAATATCATAAATAAATAGAGTATGACTAGTAACTGAGGAACAGAGGAAATCAATGACAGAAAAGGAAAAACAGCCCTTTTCTTCTTGCATGTACACTGTAAATATTTGTTTTGGTCTTTTTTCCTCTGATATAATCACAGGTGTGAGGAGAAGTGGTTTGTGCCAACCCAGAGCTTATTGACAGAAAGCTAGCTGCTGAAAATGGGGATTTAAGGAGGAATCTTAAGGAGGCGAGACAGCACCTCCAGGGCTGTTTGCTGAGCCAGATTTGATTTGCCACATTAACCACAAGAGTTAAAATAATGGCAGTGTCACTGTGATTGGAGCTATGCTAAGGCAGTCAGGCCAGGAAGTGAAATTTCATGCAATCAACCCACTATCAATGACTCCTTCCCAGCATACAGCCACTGGCAATACCTCTGAGCGGGAAAAGAAAGACACCAGCAGGAAAAAGCCCCCTGTCTGTATCTCAGTGATGATATCAAGGGGGTCAGGGCAGGAGAAGAGAGAGACTGAAACAGCAGAGAGTGATTCAGAGCCTGCCAATGCAATGGTGTACCCACTGGATTTAATGGAGACCCTAGAGAAAATGAAAGCTTCCTTCTTCCAGTGCACCTGTAAACAAGCTCACTTTTGGGCATACTTGGGTGCCTTTCACAGAATCACAGAATCACAGAGTTGTAGGGGTTGGAAGGGACCTCCAGAGATCATCGAGTCCAACCCCCCTGCCAAAGCAGGTTCCCTACACCAGGTGCCTTTTCCTTGCTGCAGGCCAGAGGATATTGCCAGTGGAAGGAAGCAGCTTAATATGTCTGGCCTAGCACTTCTGTCACACTTGGATGTCTCAGACATGTATTTTTAGGATGTTGCTAACAATACAACACTGCTAATGATAATTCTTAATAAAAGAATAAAACAAACAAAAACACACTTTAGAAGGCTCATACTCTCACTGATGTATGAGGGATCAAGACGAAATGAATATAAGATAAAAATGTCAATGCCAAAAGACAAATCTGGAATATTGTAACTGAAAGTAAGGACATGGGAAGCTTTCCAAGAATTTCATATGATGAAATAGGAATGAGCTCTAAGAGTAAGCTAATTGTCATTTGAATCTTTTGAAGAGCTTTTTAAAAAAATAGGTGTAATAGAAATATCTCTCCTAACAAATAAACTAAATAAATAACAGTTAACAAAACTTCAAACTGATCACCAGCATGGTGAGATATAATAATTCTTTTCTTCTTATGTCAGATCATATTTTGGTTGGGTTTTTTTTTTTCATTTTCAGAACTAAACATATACATATCACCACTTGCTTTCAATTTAGCAATGTTGTTAGTATAGTACCCACCTGCTTCTTAAAACAGAAGTTATCAAGAAAGGAACCATTCTACTTCCTAGATGTTTCTAGTTTGTTTTGTTTATATACTATGATTTATCTCTTAATGTAATGCATATGATATAAACATAGGACTTCCTCTACTTACTGTAACACTAGTGTAAGAGACAGATTTCCTTCCAGTCATCAAACAATGTCTTTTTCACAGTTACACAATGTCAGTGAATCTAAAAGAGCTCCATTCTCTGCATTCTGCCCTTTAAAATAATCCCAAACTACTTCCTATGGTACTCTTGCCTCCATAAACAATTAAATCACACAAGTACATGTAGTCATAGATCTCTGCTGAAGGAAAACATCTTGCTAGTGGAAGAAAAGGCCATCAGAGTTGCTTCTTGTATTTTAAGTATGTTAACAATCCAGTCAATTGCTCTGCATGTAAACCATAACAGATTCCTGATTTTATTTTATTTTTTCTTATTTTAGTTTTTCATAGTACCTTTTCGATGGGATGTAATAAATGCCCCCCAGGTGAACATTTTGTGCTTGCAATCCAGGATGCCAATGGTATCCTGGATTCCATCAGAAGAGGAGTGACCAGCAGGGGCAGGAAGGTGATTGCCCCCCTCTGTTCTGCCTTCGTGAGGCCCTAGCTGGAGTACTGTATCCAGGTTTGGGGCCCCCAGTGCAGGAAAGATGTGGAAGTTTTGGAGAGGGTCCAGAGGAAGGACACAAAAATGATCCAAGGACCAGAGCACCTCTCTATGAAGACAGACTGAAGGAACTGGGCTTGTTCAGACTGGAAAGGAGAAGGCTGCAGGGAGACCTCATTGCGGCCTTCCAATATTTAAAAGGAGTTTATAAACATGAAGGAAAGCAACTTTTTACATGTGACAGGACAAGGGGGAATGGTTTTAAACAAAAGGAAGGGAGATTTAGATTAGATGTCATGGGGAATTTTTTTAATGAGAGAGTGGTGAGGTGCTGGAACAGGTTGCCCAGAGAAGATGTGGATGCCTCATCTCTGGAGGTGTTAAAGGCCAGATTGTATGGGGCCCTGGGCATCCTGATCTAGTACTTGATCTAACGGCTGGCAGTCCTGCTTGTGGCAGGGGGCTTGGAACTCAATGAACCTTGAAGTCTCTTCCAACCCAAGCCATTCTATGATTCCATGATCTATGACTTTAATTGTCAACAGAAAAGTTAATGTGGTTGGAATTTATTTGACCAAACACAGACATTAGTATAATCACTATAAATCATAGTGCGGATGTTGTTAACATCCTAAGTATTCTCTCTGCACTCTCATTTATGTTCAATGAAATGAAATAAGCACTTCTAGAGTATGAATCATCTCATTCTAAAATAGATGTTGAAAACAGGTCAAATGTTTCTTATTCTTACTATACCTATTTCTTTCCATGAGCTATAAAGAGAAACTCAGGTGTCTGCTTCTGATACCAATACCCGAATTCAGTGAATACCACCTTGTCAAGCCCGTCAATGATTTTCATGGCTCAGAATAAGATCCATTATTTCACTGATTCTGAAACTTGTTAAAATTTTCATATTCATTCAAGATGTTTATATACACATGGGTGTCCTAACAAAATATACGACCTTCATATTGTGCCTGTGCCTTTTGAGTTCTTTGTGAAAGTCATCTCTTCAGTAAAAATAGTTGCTGAGAGAATGATAAAAAAGTAGGACAGCAGTGAACTCCCAATCACATCTCAAACTGATTATTTCAAAGTTAGATAAAATTAAGTTAACATACAACCTTCTCTTTTTCTTTTATATGAAAAGTACACGATATTCCTCTGATCACTGTAACTCTTGGGCTCTTTTAATACTTTCAGGGTCAAAGTATTAAGATCTTTAACAACATTAAGATGCGTCTTTACTGCAGTGCCAGTGAAATTACATGAAAAGCTCATATCACTTTAGCAAAGGATTACCTGTTTTAATAATATTCAGTGCCTAACTGCTTTTACCCTCCTGAGCTACATCCTCACTTATATGTAAAAATTAGGACAGTTGTCCATCCAGGGGGTGATACTTACATTTTATATCGTATATAAAGCAAGATATCAGTGGGCTGTGTTTAGGGAAAAGACCCCATCTCTTCTGCAACTGATGAACCTGAATTCCTCTGCATGGCTGTGAAGTTCAGCCCATTCTTGTTTTCAGAAGGCTGGCCATCTGGAAGTGCTTTACAGACTTCATTAATAGATCTATTGAAGGCAGTAATGTAAAAAATACAAATAACTTATTCAGAGAAGCATTCTCTGTGTTACTAACTTTAACATTAAATTCAAACAACTGTATATTTTCATACTTTCCATCTGACTTTCCATATTCTTGCAGTGACAACACATTTATCAGCCTCTTTTGCTTAATATATGAAGCATACAGTATGCTGTGTGAAGTACAAATATGGGCATCCCTCATACAGTGCCATAGGAAGTGCCTGCCCCCAATGGAACTGAACACAGATGGACAAGACCATAGGACAGGGCTGTTTTACAACACAGTTTATAACCAATGGCTGTTTAACAGTGCAGCAGTCCTTCTCTGGATACACAGCATGCCTCAGTAGCAAAAGAGAAACCTTGCCGCATATTGCAGGGAGTCACCTGAGACATACTAATAGGCCTATGCTTGCAAGCTTGCTAATAATTGTAGGTTCAAATTCTGAGTCTAAATAAGGTGGACAAGACTGTAGACTATCTTGATCATCATATTTCTGCCTTTAAAACTGTTAAAATTTGTAGAACCACATCAACAAGGGACCGTATCTACCTGGCTGTAACGCGTACTTCAGGTTTAGAAAAACAAATGGTAGCAATTTGCATTTGTTTTAATACGGAAGCTTTCACCCTGCTGCAAGATCACAAGTCCAATTGATGTTAATGCAGTTCACAAAGTAACACATGAACATATCTGAACTGTTTTTGATGTACAGAGCAATTATCTTTGAGATCAATAAGGAAGCTAAATTAAATTTGCTTCCTATGTTTGCAATGATATATCACTCTTTTGACGATTGATCTATTGTAGATACACTCTTTTTTCTATTTAAGATTTTTGGACATTGTTGCAAACTTGCCTATTCTCATACACATTATCCAAGACATGAGTACCACTCTCAGTTATCAGTAGTAACCACATAAAAAAACTCATGGTTATTCCTTTCTCCATTAATTTTCAATCAAATCTCTCAGTCTTTGAACTATGAGAAAAGTTCCTCATTCCACATACTACATAGAATCTTGTGAGCCCTTCTTTGTCTTATTATTAATTCTTTTTATGTTTAAAATGTGAGAATTATGAAGAAATAAAGTTGTGGACAACAGCCAGGTCCAAGTGACTCATTTTTATTAGCGTTTTCTCCTTTCCCCAGAGTACAAGTCCTACAAGTTTCATGGAATTCAGTTTTTCAGTGTCAAAGCAGTTTGATTTGTAGGAAATCTGAATGACTTTTAGCATAGCCTAATTAAAAATAATAAACATACAGGCTCTGTATTTGTCTACTTTGTTCATCACAGCTGCTATCAGAGCTAGGTCCAAAACAGCAATGAGTCAGAGCAATATCCACCTCTCCCTTGTTTTGGATCCCATATTTGGAGAGACTTAGACACATATCTAGCAGGTCACCTGAAAGTAACACACCAAGGCTTGCTACAAATGAATGGAGTACTACCTGCAAAATAAGGCACTGAACAGTATGAAACAGTATGCTCAGTCTCTGTGTACTAAAATAAATGAGTTGTTTGGGAGGAGAAGCTCTCAGTCTCTGAATTGGGTCATACTCATTTCCACATTCTTCTAGCATGTTGTCATTCCTAAGAAAAAATGGCAGTCCAAGTTTGTGCTAAAATGGGGAGTGTCTGTCTGTGAACTCTCTCACCCAGCCTAGCTTTATCTGTCCAAACTGCCTGAACATTGTTTTCTTGTAGTTGTGGGGCACGATTCCCCAAAGTCAGCTTTTCTGCAGATGTCAGAGTCTTATGCTGCGTGCCAAGAACGTTACATTGATAGCCATGCACACCAGTCAGGCCCTGTATTTCTGGACAGGATAGATACTTTCTTCAGCACTGTTATTCTGTATGCTAATATTCTGCGTTTTATTTGCTTCACAAGAGGAAGCTAAAGAAGTGCAGGAATGATCAATAACAGATGCTAAGGGATCTAATTACAGAAAATGACATAGTCGCATTTTTAAATGCAAGCACACTAGTTTATTTAGAGACACATATGCATTTTATATTCATTAGCTTTGACTATGCACCAGCATGGATTAGAAAAATAAAACAGCGTGTCCCTTGTGATCTGATTTCACTGGTACTGTCTTGTATTGTGTTTTAGCCAAGCAACTCCATCAGGAAGTTTTTTGTGGGAATATTTTGTGCGTGCCCACTTGATAAAGCTTTCAGCATTATAGGTGGATTCAGTTTTGTAAGACCATAAACTTTATTTATATTTAAGTCTTCCACCCCCTCTCTTTGCTTTTACTCACCATGTAGAGGAGAAAATGTTTCTGGTCTTCTGGCACATTTAAGAGGATTTACAGAAAAGTCCTTATGATGTCATTTTGAAAACTTGTCTTTAAGATATTTCAGGAGAAAATTCAATTCCTCTAATGCAAGCATAAAATTGATGGCTTTAGCTGTCTGTTGGAGCAAACAGTGTACCCAAAAGGTAAGGACTAAAGCCTCTATATAATATAATTGAAGATGTCCAGATTGAGAACCCACGTGTTATTGTATTACATGCCCAAATTAGGTATCTAAAACGTGGCAACTAAAACCTGTAGGCTTTCAGATCCATCCACTACTTTCTCATGACAGTGTCCATGTTCACATATCACCATGTATTTCTAACCTGAGAGTTCCAACATATTTTAAGATTGGATTTTAATATCCAAATAGAGTATATTTGATATTGCACATATGTACACATATAAACGTATTTTTTAAATGCTGCAAGCCAACATTTGCAAAAGATCTTGTGAGTTCAAAGACCTTGTAGCATCTTTGTCAATGCATAATTTGAAATGCTAATGCTCTAAAGTGACTGAACTTTTCAAGGGCGTGTTGCCACTTCAGTATTCAGTTTTACAGTTTCTCAAGCTCCATATGATAGTACTGATACTCTCTAAAAAAAAACTTGCATTATTGTCTTGTCTTGTATTGCCTTGTGTCTCTTTTAACATGAACATTTTAGTAGTATATATTTTATTATGCTAAAAGTAAAATTTTATTTCTCTGTATATCATAATGAGTTCATAATAAGCTATTAAATAGATAGAATCAGATATATTCACTGTGTGTTGCAAAATATACATTTTTATGTATGTCACTTAATACAAGTGAAAGGATTTCATGCGTTTGGGGCATGATGAACTGAATTTGAATTCCCTCATGCTATCATTATAAAAGCCCTAGTGGGAACAGGGAGAATCTTACAAGCACCATAAAATTTCAGAGTTTTTTACTTTCCTAGGCATCTAAAACATATTATCATATTTTTCAAATGATTTAAACTCAGTCTTCCTGAGAACATACTTAAACTAAATTTTCTAAAACCTTTATAGTGGTGATCAACCTCTCCCCATCCGTTTCCTTATACAAAATATAAAATACAGTTTACCTACCCAATATTTTTTTCTGGACTTTTTGTTTTAATCAGCCAAGACTTCCATGCTTTTAAACATTCTGTTGTTAATAAAAACTACTGTTATATGATTAAATGCTGGTATAAGCATGAAATTTAAACTTCTGTGTGATAAAAATCAGCAAAAAGCAATGTGCAGCATCATAATCTGACTAGATGACTTGTTTCAGATATTTGAATGAGGATTCAGTAACATACCTATTTCAGCAAAAGACTTTTTCCTGAACACACTTTAAGGATATCACCTGAAAGAATTGTATACGTCAGCACGGAGTCTTTTTGTAAATTTTTGATATTGCTTTGCTGAAACATAAATCTTTGTGATTGTCCATTTGCTTAAAGTAGCACATGAAAAAATAATAACAACAAAAGAATTTGTTTATTACTGCTTTATTGCATATTTTATTTCTTCTTGTATAAGTTATGAATTTCTCTTTCTTTCTTTCTTTCTTTCTTTCTTTCTTTCTTTCTTTCTTTCTTTCTTTCTTTCTTTCTTTCTTTCTTTCTTTCTTTCTTTCTTTCTTTCTTTCTTTCTTTCTTTCTTTCTTTCTTTCTTTCTTTCTTTCTTTCTTTCCTTTTTTTAGTCCTAGGGAATTAAATTTCGGTATAATTCTGGTAAAGTTTTACTTTGTGTTTATGAAAAAAATCTGTTCTGTAGAAGAAACAGGACATTCCAAGATGTCCTGTCATTCAAGCATTTGTAAAGATGCTAATTCTTAAACACAAATAGAAAGGAAACAAAAATAGGTAGCTTCACATAGCATTAGTACATAAGAGTCAACTGTACTTCAAATGCAGCTTTTTCAGCCATCTAGATTAGATTCATCTGTGGCCAATCTTAATGTCTAATTTAAGAGTAGCTTTCTGAAGAGTCTGTAACTGTCGCTTAGCTTCATCCTTCTCTGTTTGCTCTGTTTCTTTCCTCTCTTGTTTTCCTTCTGAAACAACAATGCACTCTATTTCGGGGTTGCTAGTCATGATTCCAGGAATGGGAATCCAAGTCTTGAGTACAACAGGCTTTACATAGTAACTTCTTGGCAGAAATTCAGAAATGCTTTGACCAAAGGGAAGGAAAAAAGACCCAGAATAAGGGTAGCTTGAAATGAAAGACACTCACAAAAACCTGGGGGGAGGGAAGGAGGGGGGAAGGGTAGAATCCACATTGAAAAATATCTTTAGAACATGAAAGACTGAAGAATTGAGATAAATTGTGATATTTGTTTTTCATGCCTAATTGAAAGCTTTTTGCTACTCTATCACCAAGTATCATGAATACTAAGATACTTCTCTTCTAAATGTGCATGTGTATATATGGGAGCATTCTAAACCCAAGCTTGCCAAACATCAAGTCCTTCTGTTTGCTCTCTTTTTAAAATTAACTCCTGATAGAGGAATGGTTCCATTCAACAAGGGAAAGAGTTTAAGTTTTCCCAAAGTCTGGGGAATTAGCATAAGAATAGTCGTGGAAATGATGAACTGTCTAAAAGATTATTCTACTTACAAACAAATGGTGCACTGTTCAAGGTACCTGCGTGGGCCCAGCTTCTCACTCTCCCCCTACCTCTACCCTCTGTAACACTGGGAGGACTTCTTTGGAGGCAGAGCCACAAAGGGAGATTTGGAATTTTGGCACCTGAATGTGTCTCTTTATATGTCTTCCACCACAAATTCCCTTCCTTCTTTCTAGTTATTTCTCCTTATGCTTTGCCCCACTAATCATCCCATCTTCTTGAAATCATTATCCCAGATGGCAGAATGTAGCCACCTAATATGGTTCTTCTCTAATGTATTCTCGTCTTTAAAAGTGCTTCTTGGGTTCTCAAAAATAAATATCTGCACTATTTTGCACTATTTTCTTTACTATGCCTCCTTCCATCCTCAAATCTTTTAAGAGAGAAAAAAAAGAAATGTCTAGGTCACTACAGAAGACATTTTTCTGAAGAAATGACTCACCTAATTATTGCCAAGATGAACCATTTCTCTCTTTTTCTCTGTTGCTAAACAAAATGAAACAACTATGATATTTTTTAAAAAGTTTTATTCAAGTTATTTAGTAAAGTGTACTGTATATATTTATGACTCCTTAACCAGAATACCATACACTAATGGATAGATTTCAAGTACATGACCCAAACCCCTTAATTAACTGTAAAATTAACGTTCTCATTCCTCTTCAGAGAAGTATTATGTTAGCAGATTTATGAATTACTTCTGAAGAGGACTGTTTTTATAGTATCACAGATCCTAAAGGCGGGAAGTCATTTTCTATTCCAAGAAAACATCCACCATTAGCACCAGTGAGAAACAGATGACTACTAATGACTACTTTTTATTCCATAATCACAGAATATCCCTTTCACCTGATGATTTTTGGTCAGTCTTCAATGTACTTCCTCTCCTACTTTATCATTCATCAGCTATGAGGTCATTAATTTTAAATGAGAAACTTTCTGCTACCAATAGGGAATTTCACTGTAAATCAAAACTTCGCCAGTTGATAAGTTAATTTGTCAGTAAGGCAGCTCAACAGTCTTGTAGTTTGTAACGAGTTTTCTGGAGAGTCCTCAGAGATGACACCAAAGAAATCAGGATCACCACTTACTACAGGCCTTCAATCTGAGCGATGTTCTAAAAGAAAGCACAAGTGATATATTTTTCTCTGTGCCCCCAAGGTCTGTATACCTACAACTATCTTTGTTTCTACTGTTTGATGGAATATGTTTGATCATACTGCCAATGTGTGGATGCATGCCAAAAAAAATGTGTATGGCCATTAAGAAACACTTGTTCACTAGCTGAAAGGGCCCATTTACACGTCTGTCCTGAAAAAATTGTACAAAAGCTTAATCTCCAAGATATGACAGCTAACATATTCATTACAATCCATACAGGGGAGGGAAAAAGTGGGATAAATCACAGAGACCTAATAGCACAGATGTCCACTAAATCTCCACATCAAAACATCAAGCAGAAAAAAGCTTTAGAGCTCTTCAAGCAAACTTTTTAACAAACTAGGTATGGTAGATAGCTGTGCTGAGGAAACCGTGAAATGCAAAGCTGGATCTGGGATATGGAGCTTCTGTTAAAAAGCATATGAAGCACTGTGAGGCTCAGCATATTGAAACACGCTGAATTAGAATGAACTTTGCTGTCTGAAGGAATCTTATCAGCCACATCATCTCCCGTATTACGACCTGATTTTGGCCTATCTGAATTGTAAGGTAAAAGAAAGGAAGCGGAGCAAGCATGTGGTTGCTTTGTCAATCCTCTAAGAGCACACAGATTATGCCAGGTAGGGTGGCCCGGTTTTAGTCTGGGCCTGGACTGAGGTGTCAAGAACACAGTGTTTTCTCATTCCTTCTGTGCTATGCAGAGATTGGCATTTGGTCTTGTTGAACCTCATCCCATTGGCTTCAGCCCAGCAATCCAGCCTGTCCAGATCCCTCTGTAGAGCTTTGCTACCCCCAGGCAGATTGACAATTTCAGCCAACTTGGTGTCATCTGCAAACTTACTGAGGATGCTCATTGCCCTCATCCTAGTGTCAATAAAGATATTGAAGAGGACAGGACCCAGCACCAACCACTGGGGAACTCCACTTGTGACTGGTCGCCAGCTAGATTTAGCTCCATTCACTGCCACTCTCTGGGCTTGGCCTTCCAGCCAGTTCCTTATCCAGCCAAGAGTGTACCTGTCCAAGCCATGGTCTGCCAGCTAATGATTCTGATGAGATGTGGAAGTAAGAGAATCAGTCCTCAACTCTGACCTGCTTCCCCTTGGCCCTGGACTGTTAGGATCACAGTTCAGGCAAAGGAGGATTAATTACAGATCTGTGCAAGACAGGAGACCTCTGGTACTGGAATTATTGCTGATACTGTGAAATATTTTGACTACTTCCAGCCACAGGGCCTGATCCTGTCAGTAAGACACATGTGGACCTCCCATCTGCTTTCTGGGTGTTCCACAAGCAGGCAGACAGGGACTATGAGCCCCTCGCAGAGGCATCGAGCAGATCTTCATGGGGCTATGAATGATGCACTCCAACATGTGATTCTCCACATGTAATGCAAATTCAGCCTTACTGCTGAAGTGTTGCAGTAGATGGAGATCCTTTCCTCAGATCCTTTCCCAGAATTTTATGATTCAGTGTAGTTAACTGGAAATGCGAAAGTCAGTCAAGTCACTGGGTGGCTGCTCATATGGAATTCTGATGCATCTGTAAAGGAGAGAAAAGTTGGCTCATAGCATACTTTCTGTTATCAAAGGCATGCTGAGCTCTAAAACTAATTGCATAACTGTGTTCAAACAAAAAAGCTTGAAAGCAGTTCTGCCCGGATATGTGAATACGTGCATAGAGCTTGTGTCACAGTGAAGTGAAAATATCTGTCAATGGCAAAAAAGAAAAAAAGAAAAAAAGAAATATGTTCAGTACTATCTCACGGGATTTTTCCCTCCAGCTTTTAACCAGTAATATCCTCCATTCTTTTGCCCTTTAAGACTTTTTTTCAAATTTGAAATTTGAAATCAGTTTCTTGATTATAAGACAAACCATGACACAAAAAAACCTGCCAATATGAGACTCCATTTCACACGTTGCATCTCAAAGGAAAGGACGAGACAGTAAAACAGCACAACATATGTTATTTACATTGCTTTATGCACTGTTGGAAGGCTCTCAGACACCACAGCTCTGAGCATGGATACACACATATCTAGAGTAGGATCACAAATAATGCATCTTATCTAAGGCTAGATAATAAAAATGAAATTAATTACTTATACATTAGTAGGCAGAATATTAAAAAATATATTAATCTTGAATCCTTCCACCTCACTACAATCCCCGCAATGTTATTGTGATTTTTCAAGAATCTGCTAATTAGTAAGGATTCCAGATTATTTAAAATTTCTGAAAAGAAATGTCTATGCAAAATAACAATCCCAGTAACAGCTTATAAGAAGTATCTGGAACTATGCTAGCTTTGAATCATGGTCTTTCAAGGGAATTTTTTATTACAGTTTTGGCTCCAGTGCACTCACACCATGTGGGTTTTTGCTTTGAGTTTCAGGTTTGAATGGACAAAGTACATCAAAGCAAGACTCTAAATCAGGAAAATGCACTGAGTTTCATATGCTTTCCACTCAAAAACATACCTTGGCCCAGATTCCCTCACAACTGAGTCCAGCCTCACTTGAAACTCGGCCCACATTTGCTCAAACCGTTTACAAATCCTATCAAAACTGGCCTGAGATTTAAGTTTGTAATAAAATCCAAACCCAAGAGTTCTGCTTGGCTTCAAATGTCTCTCTTTTCTAGTAATTTCCACTTGTTTCAGTTAAAAAGGAAAAAAAACCTCAACACATACAATGTGTGCTGATGATTGCCTATTGCACTGGTAAATCTGGAATAAGTCCGTAAACTCATCCAAGTTATTACAGAGTTGCACCAGAACAAGTGTGAGAAGGTTCAGTACAAATTTTATTAAGACAAATGTGGAAAGCTGGGTATATTCCAAGGCCAAAACTCATCACGGAAATGCATGTCTTTTTGTTAACAAAATGGCATATAAATATCCGTAGCCTTCCATGTATAAGCAAATCTTTCTGGGTTTGAACACAATGCTCGAAGCAACCCAACATGGTTCTGTGCCAAGGGACAGTGCCCATGATGCTGAGGTTTGCCCATGCGTAATCTGTCCCATGATACTAAGAAGGACATCTCCAACACACTTTTCACTGATCTGCCACTGGGTCATACTGTCTGAGGAAAGCTTGTTGAGATTAGGGGTCAGGGAAGATCTTATTGCTCTCTTCAGCTCCCTGAAAGGAGGCTGTAGCGAGGTGGAGGTCGGCCTCATCTCCCACGTAACAGCAATAGGATGGGAGGAAATAGCCTCAAATTGCATGAGGGGAGGTTCAGGTTGGATATTAGGAAAAAAATCTGCTAAGAAAGAGTGGTAACGTGTTAAAACAGGCTTCCCAGAGAGAACATCATGGTCCCTGGAGGTGCTCAAGGGATGTGGTACTGAGGGACACGGATTAGTAGTTGGTGGTTGGACTCGAAGATCTCAGCGATCTTTTCCAACCTTAATGATTCTGTGATTCTACAATGAAACAGAAAAGCCAACAGCTAGCATATACAGTGAATCCAGACACCCACTATGGACTTTCCCATAGAGACCTTAGTGTGAGTGAAACAGACAGTGTTGCAGCACCCATGTAGGGACTTTATGGTTGCAAAGTGAATTTCGATTGGAAGTGTGGAGATATTGTAAGGATGTAATATGACAGATAAAATGCAAAGGCAGACATTTTTAGTCTGTTCTTTTGGAGACCAGCTGTCCCATTTGTGCCCTCACTTAGTGAATTCTCATGACAGCCCACTGTGGCACAAGTACACTGCAAACAGGGGCCTGCCAGCACCTGTCCCTCCATCTCTGCTTTTCGCTCCATTTTTGTGGGAAGGAAAGGGAGCTGAGTATGACACTGTGCAATCAGGCTGGTGGAGGGAGGGGTGTATTTACATTTGTTTCAAATGTGTCTGTTTCCAAAGACAGGTTTACTCTGCCACCCAATCTCTCCTTTCTCCTCATTACGCCCACTCTATAAATGTGCGGTTACACAGCTCACGGTCCTGAGGAGCACTTCAGAGATGCGAGGGGGAAAACCAAGTTCCAACCATGAGCAGGCAGCCCTCCCCCTGCCCTCCTCCTCCTCCCCCAGGCCCACCAGAAGTGGCAGGAGTGGGAGCCGCTGCCGGGCCACTGGGCTGTTTGATTGCCTAAGCCTGGTGGCCAGACAATAGGACCAGAAAGAATGGCTGCTTCCTTCCTTCCTGTCGAGTGTTCTGCCTGAGTGAGCAAATTCAATAGCACTTCGCTTCGCAGCAGCACCAGGCTCTCGCACAGGCGAAAATCAACAAAGAGCCATTCTCGGGCATTTCCAACTGCACCTAAGCCAAGGCACTGAGCTGTGGAGCCATCCGGCGCGGGGGGAGCACAGACGTCGCTCGAGGGTGTGCGGCCAGGGACAGTAAACATCCACTTTATTGTTGGTGGCAAATAACCATTACTCCCCTCCCCCCTTTCCCGATATCGGGCATTTGGTTATCTATCCCACCCCCGATTCTGCTTTTTCTTTCATTCTTTCTTTTTTTTTTTTTTTCCGGTAAACCCTTCCATACAGGCTGGTTGAAGGGTGCTGCAAGGTATTCAGGCGTAACTAAACTCGGAGAAGGTGACACAAGGGTTGCTGTGTGCAAAACACAAGCCATCTGCTTTCTCCGGGTTCAAGCCAGTACACATTTGAATCCCAGGCCAATGCTCAACACCAAATAGGTGTCAGTCAAGGGAAATAGCTAAGAAAAGCAGGTAAGCAGGTGACAAAGGCTGTGCTTGAGTGGCTATAAACCAAAATAAGGTCAGATAATAATGGCAGACTGTACATTTTATTAGCGTCAAGCTCTTTTCTGTCTTCCAGGTCCCACTCTTTAGTTCAGCGCTGTGCCAGGCGGAGAGGGAACATTGTGTCACCAAAAGACAAGGGCCTGGGATGCGTATGGCCGGAGCTGCCAACCAGGAGTCACACTCTTTGTAAGCACTGAGCTTTGAGATCATTTGGGCCCCTGAGCAGGGTTCAGTGCAGGCAGTTTTCCCTGTGCAGAAATAAAGAACGCACTCAGATTCCCCGCTGCCCCTTCAGTGCAGTTTGTGAATCGTTGTGCAGGGTAGCTATTGGACCTGTGGGATTCTAGAGCATCTGCAGTGAGGCATCTCCTCTTGCTGTACAAGCATGGTATAGGAGGTGGCTGTACCAAGAGACGTCTTCTTGAGAACATCTGGATTTGTGGATTCAGCATGTGTGGGAAGAGGAAGGGGAAAGTGCAGAAAGTTTCCCAGAAATGAAAGGCTCACACATGATCTTTGGAATCATCTCTCTCTTGCTCTCTCTCCTAAAGAGCTAGATTATATATATATATATATATACATTTTTTTTTTTTTTTTGCTTTTTGTTTTTGAAATGAGCAAAGTAAGATTTTGCACTTGCCTGTTGCATCTGTTTTCTCAAGCAAAGACCTGTTTGTTTTTCTCATTGTATCCAAACTATATTTGAAACAGACCACTGAGCTAACTTACATACAGCCTGTTTCTTTTCTTTTCTGCTTCTGAACTATGACAGATTATCCTAACCCATCTGCAGGCAAGATTAAAAATATGAAAATCATTTTTACTTTTCTTTTGAACTGTCTTTGATATAGTATTTGCTGTCAGATAATCTATGGAGTCTTAGCATCTGGTAATGTAAAATGGTATATGCTATTGCGGCCAAAGAAATCTAGATATCTTAAAAGCAAGTTCTTTTGTGGCATCCAATATTGCAATTGTGGCTTTAGTTTGCAATAAACTCGTAGAACAGTTATAACTAAATTATTCTTTTTTTATGTATCTGAACACAGTTTACTAACCAGAAAAAAAAAATAGCACAGAGGATCTTTATTAAGATGCACATACCGCTTACATGATTAGAATAAGTGACATTTGAATATGTCATCACCTAATCTTAGGAAACTGGCTCAGACAACTTTCTACTATGCAATAACCTGTACATGACAAAACAATATTTATTTCAGTCATTGCACAGTGAAAGCTAGATTGAAAGATTTTTGCCTTTCTCCAAGAAGTTTCAAAAGCAGCTTGTAGAGAAAAATGTAGAGAAAAAAAGACAGCTGTACGGGTCTCCATCTTTTAGAAAAGAGCATCAATGAAAAGGCATACAATGTCTAAGTACAGCTGATGTAGTTGTATCCATTAATGTTTACATTCTGATTGCCTGCAAAAAGATAACAGCTGCTAACTTAATATGAGGCCCAGTCCTGGTTCAGTTTGTTTGGTTTGCCTTGGTTATTTTAACCAGTGCAATAAGCTCATGATACCATGCAGTTGGTTTACTTCTAGCAAAAGTACTGACTAAAGAGGGTGTGGCATGCATCCCAATTAATTTTTATCCAAACTCAGGTGAAACTTCTGTATAGAAGCACTGTGTTATAATTTGTCACAGGAATAAAAAATTGCATCCATGGGTGAAAAAACTGATTTAGACCAAAGGTCACCACTCCAATCTGTTCCTCAAATGTGATGTTTCTAATAATTCTGCTTATGCTGCTTCTTGTTTTATATTCTCTGAATGTGGCATGTAGGTACCCTTCCCACTCATTTCAGCCAGAAGTAAGCATTACTCTACAAATTTTCCAGCCTCATGTTTCGTGCTCAGGTTTGTCACATTAACTTAGAGAGCAAACCCTAGCGAACTGTCAGATTCTGACTTCTGCAGAGGTGGTTGCTGAACATCATCAGCTCAGCCTCCTTCCTTTTAATACTTCCTGTTCTTTGAAAATGGCCTGGAAACTTTTTTTTTTTTTTT
Source organism: Lagopus muta (assembly GCF_023343835.1). Taxonomy (NCBI): domain Eukaryota; kingdom Metazoa; phylum Chordata; class Aves; order Galliformes; family Phasianidae; genus Lagopus; species Lagopus muta. Next base: position 151,070,758 of record NC_064433.1, on the reverse strand, counting down.
TTTTTTTTTTAAATAATCTCCTCTCTAGTCAGGCTAGAGAGAGGTCAGATGAGTCAGATGTTAGTTAAACCAATAGAACTGAGATAATTTTTGACACTTACAACCTCCCATTTTCATTTTAGTGGTTTGCTGCTTCCTCAAACAGTGCCCACGAGGACTTCCCAGAGAATTCTCAATAATATACAACTTTAGACCGCATAGTAAAGACTCAAATTATCACCATGACCTGCATTCCTTTTGACACATTTGCGTTCAGGTCACACGTGCAGTATAAGAATCCTTTACCCAACATCTGCAATTAGGAAGGGTGGCAGCAGGAAGGACAGGAACATGAGAGCCAGTGGTTGCCAGACTTGCACAGGCACTTGTGGAAGAACAGACAGAGCAGCTCAGGGTGCACAAATCAGCCTAGATCCCTCAGCATTTAACCCATGTTGAAGCAGTGCCACTGCAGTGATTCCCGTCACTGTCCCCAGTTTATAGTGAGTGGTTTACTGAAATGTTTAAAGCAAAGTTTGTCACAATGATGCTTATGATTAAAATTTTTATAGGGGGCCGTAGTGGTCTTTGAAAGCAGTGGGGGTTGACAGTGGTCTGCTGGTGCTGCTAAAAAGTTCAGGAATGCTGAACTTTAAGGTTAGGTTGTCTGATTGCAGTGCAAATATATGCTAAGTGACTTGCCCAAGGTCATTTGTATTATGATATCTATAGTAGAGCAGGCACTGAACACCAATTTTCCATAGCTGTGGTTAGTGCTCTAATCTCTGCTATGAAAAGAAAAAATATTTTCTAATCTGACTAAGTACGTTTAATTGTATTTTAGGCAAAGTTTAACTGGCAATACAATATCCATAAGTAGGCTAATAAGCATATCAGGAATCTCCATCTATACTTCTTCCCTCTGCGAACACTTGAACTAAAATAGGAGTTCGTTTTAATTTACACCTTCTGCTATTTTTTGTACAGACTGCAAACCAAGATTTGAAATGGAACACACTTATTTCCAAGGAAGAAGAATCACAAAGAGTTTTGCACAGAAACAGTGAATGATCTGGCTTTAAGCCAGTTGTGTTTCATACAAAATGAGAAAACTGTGCTGGTTAACTGAAGGGGAGGGCTAAACTAATCTAGTTAAACTGCAGTGCACGGCAGGTGGAGGTTTTACACATATTTGGGCTGAACAGAATTTGCAGCTGTTCAACTTAGTGACTTTTGAAAAACTGTGCACAGCTTCATTCTATAGACAAGGACTGCCATTATTAGGATGCACGTTTCTACATGACTCCAGTGTCAGAACATGGAGGGAACTGTTCTCCTTCAGGTTTATTTGCTGGCATAGCTCAATGAAACTGTCACTCTCTTGCTTTCCATAGACTAATAAATCATGGGGCAGACTGCCCTTCTCAGAGAGCTTAATGGCTTGTCCATATTGCTAACACACTAATACTGCAAAATGACTTATGATTACTGTAATCAATATTCAGTCTCTTTTCAAAAAAAAAAAAAAAACAAAAAACAAAAAAAAACCCTGACTGTACTGACTCAAATTGATTTCCAGCTCTTCAGTGTATGAGAAACTGCAAATATTCATGTTTTGTTTTTTTTTTTTCAAATGGAAGGGAAGAAAGTCTGCCTTCAGGTGGCTGCTTTATGATTGTGTCTTATTGAAACAGAATTAGAACACTTAAATAAAAAATTTGAAAATTGTGACTAAAGAAAGCAAAAGCTAATAACAGCAGAAATGGCAGTGGCATGTTGAAATTCACTCAAGAGATGATGGAGTCTAAAGGGGCAGCCTTTCTCATACCCAAGAGACTGCCATGAAGAAGCCTAGACAGAGCAGATGGATGAAGTATATTACTATGCTACATATCGTAAAGTAAGTATAAGCTCAGATAGTGGGGAGACATTAGCACTTTCATTTTTGCTCACAAAATGATTCATGGATGCAGATTTGAAGATCTAATGCTTACATGCTTAGTTGTATTAATAACAATTTACACCTGCAAAAGAAAGATGCCCCTATTGCAAATTCCCCTTTTGGGTGTGGAGTTGAGGTGAGAACTACTGTCATGCAATGGTTCATGAAATGGAAAATGACTGCCTGCACGCCTTGTTGCATCAGGTGCATGCTGCTGTTGTCTGGTTTACCATGTGATCAAGTACAACAAGCTGATGTACCAAACAGCATGAAAGAAAAGTGCTGTGTATCAAAAAGTGTGAACAACCCAATCGTTTTAAAATATAGGCAGAATCTCTATTAAGCAGTAAAACACCCATGCCTCTCACTAATGAGTATTCCCCTCTGTAATGGTCTGCTACATACCTGGTTAATTAGAAACTAAATTGCTAACATCTCTAATTATTCATAATGACATTCTTGTACGTCTGTTAAATTAGTTATAAAAATGATTAGCATAAGAAATGCTCAGCTTTGAAATACTAGTCAATAAGTCAAAAAGCCTCTGTTTGCCTATTTAATCTAATGAAAGGTATTTTATCTCACATGGCATCTAAGTGCACAGGCAAAATTAACCCTGTGAAAGTAAATGGTTTTATCAACAAAGCAAAACTGAGTTGCACTGCTATCATCTACATGTACAGACTGTTTCCCTTCGTAAACATATTCCAGAATACTATACATACTTTGAATATGTTGCATAATTTTCAGAACAACATGAAAAAAAAGCTTTGGAAAATATAGGTCGTTAATAAAATGATGACCCAACTGTCTCCCAGGTTTTTCAGACACTTCACTAACCTATTTGCTGAAAAGGTATATATGAACAGGCAAGTTTTCACAGGGTGTCATTTTCCATATAATCAGGAGGGCTTTGTGCTAAATTGTATAAGAAAGCATTCAGGGTTAAAATTCAGCATGACTCTCCCCCAAACAACCCTTCCTGCACCTTCACCCCCACTCCCACTTAAACTCTTTTGGAGGTTCCTGCCCTCCCCTCCCCGTTCTCCTCTTAGAGGCAAACTCATCACCATTAGCACACAAATGCAAAATAACCAGCCTAGGCCTCTTCCCAGGAATACAAATTAGGGGCAGGTAGTTGAAGAGCTTAGAAAGCTGAAATAGCGAAGTTCACAATGAAAAGGATGAATAGATGAGAGACTGAAAGTGGGGTAAAGTGTTCAGCTTTTGTCATTTAAAGTGACGTCTTTAACTCTTTGCCTTCATGGGGCTGCTCTTCACAAAAATAATAATGAATTGCAATTAAGACCTGAAGGACAAAAGGGAATTATGTGGGAGGGAAAAAAAAAAAAAAAAAAAGACAAGAAAAAAAAAAAAAAGAAAACATGATGACGTGACGAAGAATTTTCTTTCTGCAGTATATGACTGTCTGGAAAGCAGAGAGGATAGTTTTCGAACAGTCATTGTTTAATATGACAATGGTGCCACTGTAGACAGTGAAACCAATTATGTCATCAAAGCAGCTGGAGAAATGTCTGAGATGGCTCATCAGATCTTCTAACTTTATATAGAATCCTGAAGCCCCATACATACCCCATGTTCTGTTCTGTTTCTGGGGCACATTACTGTTTCATACTGAAATGGGAGATATTTTAGGTGTAAAGTTCTGCTGCTCACATAAAAGCCCTTGGGAAATTAAATCTCATCTTCTCGGACTCTGCTGCTCCTCTGGACTTGGCTGCCACATATTTGTTTCTTATTGGAACAAAGTTATATGTCGTAGCATACACCTATGCTCAAACCACAGTAAGAGTAAGGGCTTTAAAAGCCTTCTTCAGAGTGTATTATTTGTGGATATGGAATCCTACTGTTAGTTTAAAATGGAATAGTTCTTTGTCTACACCAAGGACCAACAGTTCTTTAAGCAAGCTCTCTGATCCATCTGAATGTGGAGTTTGGATAGGGACCCAAGTTAGGTGCAAAAGCTTTGGTCCGTATTTCCTTCTATCTCTCAAGTCATTAGGCCCCCAGAAGGACTGGAAAAGACCTTTAGAAGTGTTCCATAAATTCTTATTCAATGTATTGCTGTGAGAGTATTTCCAAAGAAAAGTTGTTCATTGGTTCTCTTTTTTAATTCATGAAAATTACAGAAATAAAGGTAAGCCATCACAAAAAAAGGCTTGTAGAGTGGATCCACAGATTAGGGACCGTAGCATATGGCAAAGGACTGCACTAAACAGCAGTGTTACTGGTAGAGTCTGGAAAAGATGTCTTTTAAACATTGACAAGGAAGAAATAAACTATAACAAAAATGAAAACAAATGACTAACCCTGAAATATTTATGTTAGTTGAGTGAATGATGCTAGAGAGCCTAGCTCTAGATGACTAGATAGTATCAGCCTGAGGACTATACACTTATTTTCTGTTTTTATCCAGGGTATTCTTTTTTTGTATCTGCTAGTATATTACTGAAGAGACTAATGGCTCCTCATGCACTTTAATGGGCATTTGTACTTTGCAACATTACTGAATTTACTAACAAATATACTTTGGGAAAATTTTGCCAAAGGACACGTTCATGCAACACTTTTGACTTCAAAGTACAAAAACATATCCAGAGTTTACCAGAACCTTTAATTTTAAGAAAGAAAATTGAAGATTTCACAGGCTATCTTGTTCTTCTTGTACAAATAGCCAGTATTTCTTGCTCACATTTTAGGAATATCAAAGTTCAGGTTCTTAAATACAGAAAAAGCATATTAAAATAGGGGAATAATGAAGAAAATAAAAGATGACTGAGCACTGCTAAATTAGCTTTTCAAAAAGAGTTTACGTCAATTCCAGCTATTGCACTTTCATGACAGTTTATGGGTGTGGGAGGAAAAAAATCTCTTTCTATTTGCATTGTTTTGCTCGTTCTCTTTGTTGAGGATTTTTTAGTTCCACGATGATTACTTGACATTCCATATTCATTGTTTACTGTGACATTAGAAAAAAAAAAATCAGTTATTTAGCAGCTCTAGGGTATGTCTAGGGACAGGTACAGGCAGATGCAAGCTTGTCTGTCTGTTCTTCAAAATGACCAGACTTGAGGGAGCTCTGAAACAAGTCATATACAGACACATTCACATGGCACTTTTGCTTTTGAGGTAACAAGCATGGTTGAGCAACCCATGTGCAATTACTTGATTTTGGACAGGATCTGGCTCTGTCTGACCAGGTCAGGGCATAGCCAGAGGAACTTGGGTCTTCTTGTCTGAGTCAGGTTGCAAAAAAATACTTGCAGAACAAACAGAGGCACAACAGTGACAACCGAAAACAGCACTTTCAACATCCTTATAATACAAAGGATAAAATCTTCAGACATATTTTCTTTATGGCAATGCAAATTTGGATGCTTTTCAACAATCTCACCATTCCAATAAAAAAAAAAATAATAAAATGAGCTAAAGCTTTATTCTTCATTTACATTTTAGTTATGACATCTCTTGCAAGATGTTGTGAATAATTAGGCCAGGCATGTCCACCCCACGGCCTGTGGGCTGCATGCAGTGTGGCACAGCTTGCACTGTGGCTATCCCCTGCCCCACACTATTAAGGACAGTGGCTCTGCTCTGCCAGGTGGCCCAGCCCAGACCAAGGCATGCACCCATCACTCAGCAACAACAAAATCGTCCTTGCACTATTAGAGCTGTCTGGGCTGAAACCAGTGCACTGCCAGCTCAAGGTACGGCAAATGAGCTTATGGATTTTGATGCATTGACTAAACACAGTGCTCTGAACAGCAAAAAAAAAACAAAACGAAACAAACAAACAAAAAAAACCCAAAAAACAAAAAACATAAAAATGCAGCCTTGATAAAGGAATCTGAGAATATGTTTCAAGATTCCTGATCTTTTTGTGTGTGTGTGTGTATTTGCTATTCTATTTTCAGTTTACGCAAATCACCTGTGAATTTTCAAGTGGAATGTATTGAGCTGCAGCCAAATATTCAACTCAAATAATAATTTGATCATTTCTCATTATCACACTGTCATAAGAATAATCTTACCAAAGAGAAATATCCCTCATTTCACAGTCGCGCCTTAATGTCATTGCTCTTTTATGCAGTACATGCACTTATAAAAAACTGTTTTGAATGATAAAGCACAGGAATAGTAAAATTTCATCAAAAATCTCTACTGAACACCCTGAACGCTCTCTAAGAATTGCAACCACTGCCATCAAATCGGGCTGATGCTTTAGTTTCACAAAATTGAAGACAAATACCCCGCAAGTGTTATTGTTTGTTGCTCTCACTTTTCATAATGCTTTAATAAAAATATTAACAGCTAAAATGAGCTTTGTTACTTATATACATTAACTGTATTATAGATTTTATGATATTAACTATATTACAAATATGATGACATCTGCTCCAAATGTTATGCCTCCTATTTTATTATGTTGGCCCACAACATCAGGTGTGGATATTGATGGTATTGCAGTAGAGGATGAATCATCTCACCAATATTCCACTACATTTTGTTGCTGTGTGACAAATGACAGCAGTCTGGCAAAATGGCATCTAATGTGAAAGTGTATGCAACAAAGGTGCAGAACTGAATTCCTGCATGCAGAAAAACTTGCACACATTCATATTCATTAATGCTTGCTGAACATTAATGGAGACCAGACAATGGATGTGAACACAGTGAGGTGGTGGGTGGTGCATTTCAGCAGTGGTGGCAGTGACCGTGAGTCACCTCTGGTAGTGCAGGATTTGTCAGGCATGGCACAAAGGGTCTTGTTTATCACTGGCAAAAATGCACAGATAATGGTGGTGACTATGTTGAAAATAGAGCTCTGTAGCTGAGAGTTTGCATTATCTAGCAGAATTACTTGCTCATTCTATTTGTTGTAGTTTCCATAAAAATAAATGGGAGGTATTACTTTTGGAGCAGCCTACAGATACATGGCCCAAGACAGTTCTTGCTTTGATGTGGTCCAGGCAAGCCAAAAGGTTGGACAAGCATGAATTAGGTCATAAAAAAAATCCTGATAAGAAGTTCTTGCCTTTCATTATTTCACCATTCCTTTGATTTCTTAAATATATTTTAATGCTTTGCTTCTTTTGTACATTAAAAAAAAAAAAATCAACTGAAGTGTTTAGATTTTGTTATTGTTGATGGAAATATTAACATTTATTCAGAACTACTCATTTTCCTTAGTGTGCCTAAATAAATGTTTCCTACTCTGTGGTCTATTCCAGCTTGAAAACCCTCACTGAAGTCAATAGGAATTGAACACACATATCAGAAGTCAAACTTTGTGTCTTTATGATTTTTAGAGCATTTTAAAAAGCCTCTGGAGGAACACTCTTATAAAATAAATTCTGAGGTAAGCCCCTTATGAAGAACACAGGTGGGTATTACTTAACAGCCTCACCGAAATGCAGCGGATCTGGAATAAATCAGGAAGAGTTTGGAATGGATTTATTGGAAGGGTGATGCTTCTGTTTAGCTTTCCATTTTTTATGGGAAGAATTAGAAATGCTATTTGGCAGATGTCTATAATGTTTTTGGAACTGGAAGGAAATTTGGCTTTTCCATTTGGTGTGGGTGGATGTTCCTCTAGGCCACATTTAACATGCAAAATGGGAGAGGTGGGTTTGAAACCCTTCCTAAAGCGAAACCTGTATCTGCATGCTTTGCAGACTTACCTTAGAAAATCCTCTGCCAGCAACCTGCATACCTGATCCATATGTTACCCCTAGGGAGATAGCCCTAAACATCAGCATCAGTTTCACCTTTTTTTTTTCTTTTTCTTTTTTTTTTCTTTTTTTTGGCAGCATGATGATTCAAGAAAAAAAAAAAAAAAAATCAAAGTATCAGGATTCAGAGCAGCAAGAAATCAATAGACCAGATAAACTGGTTTATCCTCCTTGCTTTCTGCTGCTGTGCAAAGTAGTTATAAACACGGTTTACCCAGCCAGATTCCACCAGTGCATCTAACCTTATCTGCATTTTGTGGCACTAAGTACATGTGGGGGTTATGCTTGACATTATGTTTGATGACTGTCCTGTCTGTTTCACCCCAAGCAGGATGCAAATCTAATCTTTCTGGATTTAGAGACTGATGCTGAAGAAGTAATAATTATAATCGACGAAGGAAAAGCTCATATTCTTTGCAAGAGACCACAAGAAACTTTAGACACTATCAGATAGTGCGAAGTGAAAACTTACTACACTGAGTAAGACTTGAACATTTCTTCAAACACATTGATGAAAAGTCTAAATTTACTATGCTCCAATATTGACATAGGTCTCCCTTCCCATGAGAGGAAACTCTAAAAGCTTAAGTGTGTTGCTATTCATCCATTTATCTCACAGCAAAAAGGTGACACTGCTAAGATTCATGTACCTTACATCATTCTTGGAAATTCTTGCTGGAATTGAGACCGCAAAGACAAGGAAAAGAATCTGGTATATATTTATTTCCTACAATTTGATAAAAGCATAGGCAGTAACAGAAGAATAATAAATGTCTACAGAAAACAGCGCAGCTTGGTACAGAGAACCTGGAAACATATGTATCCAGTTAGATGAATTTGCTTTGTGCTGCACCTGAGCTAATGACCCCTACTAAGAAGTTCATTGTATAGGTTAAGTGTTGCAATGCAAGCAAGGAATTATAGATCAACGTATAGACCTATAGATCTATAGTCTACCTTCAGTCCTCATAAGGATATTGAAATACATCTACAAGAATCTGTCTGAAAGTGTTTAGGGTAAAATTAATCGTACCTTCTTTTGCCAACTGAACATTATCTTTATACTCTGAGTGTGGAACTCCACGCTGAAAGATATTATAGACAATAGTCCAAGGATGTTTAAAGAAAGTAGGCTACAGAAATGAATAGATGGGTCATTAAAGGCCATGAAAACACTAGATTGGGTGCAGGACATTTCTGGGTTGAAAATTGCTCAGTTATGGGAAAGTGATCCTAGGATAGTATCTGTACCAGCTAACATGTTTTAATGCACATTCTACTTTATGAGAAGCATTGTACATGACTGTATGAATCTATTTGTTTGACTAAAAGCATCTGTGGTGAGACACGGTCATCTTTTTCCATCAGAATCAGTGGACATTGGAAACACACGTGATGTTCTAGATGCTATCATTAGAAAAATACTTGCAGCTGATTGAAATATTTCATTTTTTTAAGAGTCAGAAGCCTGTAAAGGTGAGCAATAACAACCTTCCTATATATACTGGATAACATAACAGATTAGGAACTTAGTAGAAAGTGCTTCATTAAGTTTGTTTAAGTGCACCTTAGATGAATATCTACAAGGAGTGATTGCAATATGTTTAGTCCTTCTTAATGTAGATGATAACATTCCTGCCTTTTTCTACGCAGCTGGAAAAATCTCACTGACACTGTTGTTGGACAGTGTATTTTATAAGCCACTGTTCTGTGTTATGCTCCACGAAGTCTATGCTCAGGAAATTATTTTTGACAGTAACAGGACTGTTCATTCCCATAGATACAACTGTGAGATGTGGGATGTGAAGTTTTTACTTATATTTAATATACCTCATTAAAAACAATGAACATGGAAAACTGTCAGGACAATAAATCATACTTGTTCCTGCTAAAATAATTGCAGTGCTTTTAAAATAGATTAATAATCAATTAAAATAGGAAAAATGTATTATATTTCTCAACCGGTATGCTGTATAGTCACTTAAATTGATTATGCAACTGTCAAATAAGTAAGAACAGGATGTTACAGTGACTAGGAGTAAGATTCTGTTCCAGATTCAGACATCTAAGTTAGGAAGTGATAAATTTGTCTAAGCTAATCAAGAGAGTCCTAGACAATTCAGTCAGTGGTGTCTAGAGTGTTATTCACATAAGCAAAGTCATTTGCTTTGGGATAATTTAAAAGTGCACTGAGCCTCCAGGTTGTAGATCATCAGACTATTCAGTTGCATGGATACATGTACTTAGTGCCATATCTTAGTGCCAGACTCATGCAAATATCACAAATATGCTCAGATAACTCAAATGGTGCAAAACACTTGTGTGAACAACTAGTTAGAACTCCCACTGTCTGCCACAGGATTTTAGCTCTTTCATTTGCAGACATCTGCATTTAATACATAAGCTTGCTCTAAAATATTTCAAAATTTATACAGAATTAAGAAATAGTAATCTTTTCAGTTTTGCTTTCAAAAACAAAATCACAATCTTAGAACTGTTATCAAGTTATATGACATGTCAATTAGATAAAAGATCGAAAACAGTAATGGATATGACATATCCACATCCTGTACAGATTAAGAATGTGTAAAATGGTTTCAGTGCAACATTTATGTATCTGAATGTGGCAAAAAACAAACAAACAAACAAACAAATAAAACATTGTAAAAGGAAGTACAGTGTTGTATTCAACTTAATCAGCCTTACAAGTTTCCCTCTTCCAAGATGTTTCCACCTGGGAAACACTTACAGTGAGGTAGTAGATGCCCCCTCCCTGGTAGTGTTCAAGGTCAGGTTGGATGAGACTTTGAGCAACTGGATCTAACGGAAGGTGTCCCTGCTCACATCAGAAGGGTTGGAACTAGATGATCTGTAAAAGTCACTTCCAGCTCTAACCATTCTATGATTCTAGTCAATTCAGTTTGTCTGAAAGCAGATAAATAAAAAATAAAGTACTACATGTATGCTGCATGTGCATCTACACTAGCTATTGATTGCACTGGGTGTATTTTTTAGTGTAAATTCACCTTGAACCTACATTTAAACTCTTCTGATACACAGAGATGTATTTGAAGCAGTTTTGCTCTTGGTGGAGTCAAGGAGGTTGTGCCATGAGACGTCATCTACAGAACCTCAATTGCAAAGAGGATGCAGGATCACTGAGTGATTTCTTTTCTGTGCGGGATAGTAATGTCCTGTGAATCAGCAGCTGACACTAACTTTATTGCCAGTAAAGAAGCAATGTGGAAATGTAGTTCTAGAAACCAAACAGATCACAGCAAATCCATCCCCATCCTTCACTGCCAGCTCTGTAACAGATACAACATAACCCTAAAATTATTCACATATATACACCGAAGATGAAACTAGTCCAAAGCTGGTGAGTATAGAAAGAGATGCATGAAATGTAGACATCTGAATTGAGGTGACTTTAATCTGTCCAGGGTTTCACTGTGTCATAATCTTTTTAAAAAATACTTTAATGAAAGCAGGGCAAGGCAAGGCAAAGGAGATGAGAGGAGAGGAGACTAATTCACAGTTTATAATTTACATATACATATACTCAATACAGATACGCAATTTACGTATACACTTATTTTATCAAGTATTTAATATTTCAAGAAGGAATAACTTCCACATGATGTAAAACTTCAGAAGGTAAAAATCTGAATCTAAAATTTAGACACATTTTAACCAAGGTGAGGGAAGCAAAAATGTAGGCTATATCATTTTAATTCTTGTCGGTTTAGCCAGTGATCTAATAGTTCTGAGGACTGTGTATTTACACGTTAAAATACCATTGCTAATGGGGAAGAATAGGCTTAGAGCCAGTCTTACAGACATGAAGGCACTGGGCAATCAAATCAAAGTCCATTCTGGACCACAGGTTTTCCTTTACGACACACTGATTCTGACCAAAACAAAATTAGGCCTTGAGAAACCGTAATTTTCTCTCCAGCAATACCACATTAACTTTATCTCACACCACACTGTCACCTTTTTGCCCAGGGAAACTAGTGTTTACAAGTGTAGTCTTTATATCTCTAGGACTGTGTTGCTGTATTGTCTAATATTTTGCTTCTATAATTCAACAATATCACTCTGCTAAATAGACAGGCTGAATTCAGTCAACTACTGGCCAACAGCTTGGACTAAAAGGATGTATTTTTCACCATTCAGCATAGTAGTATCAAAGAAGTATTACACTTTTCCTTAAATATTGATAAATTGGAGTTCATATCTGATCTGGATGTCCAGAGCTGGTCTCCTTGGCATGAATGCTTACAATCACCTGAACAACCTGTTACCCATGCAGAATCATTCATGAACTATATCTACTGTATTCACAGTTTTATAGCTGTATTCACAGTTCTGAGATTTCTGAGGAACTGGCTATAGTGTCTTATCAACTCAACTGAAAAGCTGACTCGAATTTTAGTGGAGTATCTTCTCTGTGATCACTGTGGAGACTTACTTTATCATCACGTTTATCAGAAAAATTTTCAGCTATGCCCCTAATCAGCTGTCCATTCTCAAGAGAACGAAATATAGATCTAGCAGCACTCAGTGAGTTGTCTTTCTACACAGTTCTACACAAGCTTTCCAGCAGAATACTGAGATGATGGATACAATGCCATCACAACCTTGGTAGTTTGTAGCAAACTGCAGCTGAGTGACACACAAGATCTGTGATTCACCTGATTTCAGGGCAATTCAGCATAGTTCAGATTTGGCATAAATTACTGTACCTCCAAAACGTCTGAAAAGCATACATATTAGGCTTCAGTTTCTGATGGTGGCAATAGAAGCTATTTAGGGAAAACACATGGCTTTTTCCAGGTGTTTCTCAGGTGTTATCATCTCTTAAGTACCTGTTTACTTGTGTTTTTTAAACATTTGTGACTTATCAGATCACAGTGTTAAAAGTGTGATGGTAGATTTTAATATGCATTGATAGAGATGGCAAACATTTTCTTGGTGGCACAAATGACCAAACCACGTGCACTGAATTTCCAGTAGTTTTGACCGGAATGACTTGTTACTTTATGATAATGATCACCGCTGAGCCAGCAGCTGGCACTTTTTTTTTAACTTACAAATGGAGAAACAAAGACAACAGCCTTCTCCACCTGAGATAATCTAATTTAACTGAGCTAATGGAACAAAATCGTCTACTCTGTTTTGGCCTATTAAGATAAATGTGATCTTGTGAGACCATGAATATGAAGGAGGAAGTTTCTTTCCTACACCAAAAAAAAAAAAAAAAAAAAAAAAATTATAAATAAATATTCTTAAAGCAGTGGAAATGTGGTTACAACCCAAAGTGGGGAAGGTCAGTAGCCTCTCTGACTGGAACAGTAAAAACTCAGTGGTAAACAGTGACCAAAGCCCATCAATAATCAGATAGCTCCAATACTCTGTAGAAACTAGGTTCACATTCAGTGCTTGGGAACCAGTCTTTGTCCTTCAAATTAATTGAATTTGGAGGATGAGGTAGAAACTTTCCTGTTTTTAAACTGTTATATTTCTGTTCTCCACATTATTTTCTTGCTTTTAATCACATCGTAGCTGAGATTTTGTGGCAAAATTATAAAACAATCATTCTTACAAAGGCAGCTGGAATGTGCACTTTGCTACTTCATCCTACCTGTAATGTAATTCAAATTTCATGTTTTTATGTATTCAAATGTTTTACAGGAAAAAAAAAAAAAAAAGAGATCTTTGTGTACAGGCCAATTACATTATATAGGCCATAGATAATCCAGTGATACTACATAGGCCTCAGATTCTTATTTTTTGCAGTATATTCAGTGGAGGTAAGATAGCCCTCCCACCTTTACATTGAATAATGGCTTCCTAGACAAGATGGTTTGTACGACATGAGTTTTGCATTCTGATGCTTAGTAGTTAATGATCTGCATGCTCAAAGCCTAAATATGGCTTTCTAGCAGTTGATGCACCGACTCTTATTAAACACAACTGATACTTATAATTATGGGCTATTTCCACCACCAAATTTTATAGAAATTACAGAACTATTTCCAAATAGCCCAGCTCAACAATCAAGCAAAACCTGTGCCAAAATGTTGGCTCCCATATCAGCTTGTCTACTGCAGTGGTTGTGCAGCTGCAAAATCACAATTTTCAAGAGATGCTGTATCTCACATGTATTGCAGAACAGGCCTGCCCACAAATCTGCCTGACTGCCCACAGGCACAGGTTTTTCCATCTCTTTTCTCATTTTGGATTTGTCAACATCCCACCGTGTCTGTCTACAAAGTAGAGGAACTCCCTTTTGTTTGATGTGAGCTGAACGCCCAGGGGCACTGAAGGGAGGAAATTCTTGTCAACTCCAGTAGAGCATCAGGCATTTTAAAGGATTTTTTGTAAGAAGAACCCAGTATATCTGACATCAGAGCCACAACACATCATAGTGAGAGAGTAAAATTTTTACTTAAAGGGTTTTTTATACTTTCAGAGCGGAAAATATTCAAATTGTGGTTTCACGCTAAAAATAAATTATTCCATTCACAGCCAGCAACAGGTAGCTGAGGTTAGATCATACCACTGGCTTACTAATAACTATGAATTGCACTATCTATAGAAATGGCCAGAACTGAAGACAGTCTCTAAAATAAGTTTGATGAATCATTCTTGAAAAATGTTATTCACGCCATAGTAAATAGGCTCAGCATAAATGTCTGCCACACAAAGATACTTTAAGCATTTTTAAAAAAAATATAAAATGCTGTTCCTTTTCAATTTGATCAGTTTTCTTTCTTTTTGAAAGAGTTTCATTTTTTTTTCATAACAAGTCTGGGAATACTCAAGTGATCCCGGGATCCTAATGTTAAGTGACTGAATTGGAAGCATTCCTTTTGTGCAAGCATCTTGAACACAGTAAATAATAACTCTTAAAGTATTATAAGTAAAGAATTCAAACTGTCTTGAGTTATAGTGAAGGCCATTGTTCAACAAAGATGCAGTAAGAAACAAAAGCTGATAAAATCTCTAGATTCTTGTTCTACTGTGTAACATGGTTTTTTGAAAGTTATTAGGTCATATGCTCTGCTGGTATAAATCATCAGACCATCACTACCATTAATGGAGCCAGGTTGATTTGCCTTATCTGAGAATCTGATATCTGGTTAAAGTATTTTAAAAAATGAATACCAAAACAAACAAACAAAGAAACAAGACAAATCACAATAGCAAGAATCACTTTATCCAATAATGCTACCTAACTTTCACTGGAGGTGTATTTTAAAATTTCAAATCTCGTGTTAACTCATTATCTCACCAGTGTGGCATTATGCCCACAAGACCAGCAGACCTTAACAGATCCATAGGAGACAAGGATGGTTAGGAAAGAAAGAATTAACAAGACAAATGAAAAAAAAAGAACAATAAAAATAAAGTAATAGGCAAATAAACAAAACTACATCAAGGATGCAGGCCAAAACAGCAAAAAATCTTTTACGTGATATTTCAGTTGATTCAAAAATATTTCTCTTTTTTTTTTTTTTTTTTTTTTTTTTTTTTGCCTGTGTTTGTCTGCTGTTTCTTTGTCCCAGTAAATCTTACTGTACTTACTGTAGCTCTCTGAAATGGATACATGAGATATTACTCTGTCATTGCCAGGCAAAGCTGCCTCCATTTTAAAAAGTTTAAAAAAAAGAAGGAAGACAATACCTTTCAAGATGGTTGCATGAGACGTCTGCATCACATGTTGACAATTCCGGTTTAAGCCTAAATTTAGAAATAAATATTCTTTGTGTCTACTCATTTCCTGTACTACTACAGTCATTATTTCCTGGCCACTGCTGCTCATGGCCATTGCTCTTACAACCATTCACCATCTGCACAGTATATTGTTTTCCTTGAACCAGGATATAAGATACTTATAACAATATCATTTTAGAACATTGTAGAACAATTGCAATCATAGAGAGGGACTGGTAAAACAATCTTATCTAAAATTTGATCTACTGATGTCTTCTGCTTTTTCTGTACATGCTGAAAAATCATTCCACAATTTAAAAATCCCTTTACTTTTAATGAGTACGTAAAAAAATTATCATCATCAATACATGGTTCATATTGTATCAGTGCACTCATCTTCCATTTTACCTGACAGTGTCTTCTCCCCAAGTATTCCATAAATCCTAAAGGGCTGAGATTCTGCCTCTGAGTGCATTTGTTTATGAACTTACAACAACAGTGTTCAGGAACTGAGAAGGCCTTTGAAAGCTGCCGTGTTAAGATTAGCAATATGAAAGGCAGCATCTTCATCACTCTATTCATGCTGAAACTACAGAGTGGAAAAAAGCAGTTTTGTTTGCTAGACCAACACACTGTGCTTGGGAAACTTCTACATACAGAGTGTAGAGCAGAGGTACTCACTCTGTATACGTGCTCTCTCACAGGTAGGGGGGAAAAAGTGCCTTATGCGTTACCATACAGAAAGGGGAGATTGCTATAGCAACAGGTGGTACTTGAAAAGAAAATTATTAGTAGTAGTGAGCATGATTATAGGAGGTTGTTTCTTTCCTTCCATTCCTCATTTCTTCTAGAGAATATATAATTTTAATGTGAATATATATATATAATGTGTATATATATATATAATAGAAATGTAACTCTGAAAATATTTTGCCCATCTTAATGGGCATTGTAGATGAAAGCAATACTAGTATGCATGGACACTTCTGTCTGAGAGTAGTTCACTGTAGTTTACTTAAAGCACACTTTCACTCATTTAACTTCAGGTACTACTTGTAGCTGATTTAGTAATACTGTCACAAAACACTGTGCAGATACTCTTAGTATGAATAAGCCTATGTCACTTAACCAAACTGTCAGCTAAACCAGTCTACCTAGACTTTTTTTTTCAACAGCTGAGCTGAACTGAATTCAGTATACAATAAATAAGTAAATAAATAAATTTAAAAGAATAATTAATAACACTGAGCTGAAACAAAAGGAAAAGAGTCTACACACAGGTTTGCACCAGAACAAGTCTGTCAGAAAAAGCCTAATAATTGTGCAGCATCATTAATGGAACTGATACCAAAATAGAGCCCCTAAGCAAAATCTTAAAGATTGGTGCCTAAGGGAAGCAACTGCATAGACTCTACAGCAGTGGTAGGAATAAATTATCTTAGTTGTAGAGTAAGTTAAGTAGGATCAGAGCAAAGGTTAAAAATCCTAAAGTAAGTTGGCTATTCCTTGATTCAAAAGTGTGTCTCATGCAATTATAAACTTTTTCTATTCCCCTAGGCAGCTGGGATTTTCCCAGGATACCCATTCAAGTGCATGTTCAATCAGTACATATTCAGGAATTCACCTCTTGTCTATACAAAGTTTCAAGGGGGTCAAGGAGAATTTTGGCATTGCCTCCAGTGAGGCCAAGCATTTCACCCACAAATCTTGTGGCTGAAGTGAGGTCATTCTATTAAAACTATGTGAAATATAAACAGCACAAATCCTGGACATATTTAATAAAATGAACTGGATATCTCTCCCTATAACATTTTGTTTAGTTTAATTAACAACTTTAAATATAACAATAAAAACCAGCTGACAGTCCTGTTTTTCTGTAGCAGAGATTTTAAGGGATGAGCTGCGATAGTCCTTTCCTCTCTAGTCACTTCCCTGAGACTGTATGCATATAGAAATGTATTTTACATATGTTTAAAATGGGATCTGTTCACTTTGTTTCCAAACTCAAATGTAGTACTTTACATATAATTTTTGTCTCTATGAAAGCCTGCAAAATCACTCTGTAATCATAAGGTTCCACAAACCACCCACTCCATAACCTGGGGGCTAAGGGAGCATGAGGATGAAAGGAAAAAGAAAGAGCACTTTCCTCATCTTGTGGAAAGATGATGTTATAGTGATTATCCTTGGAGGAAACTATTTTGGGGACTGCTTTCTTCAAGATAAATGTATCTGAAAGTGAGATACACTATCTTAATTTATTCTTGAAAAATCAATAAATGCTGTGTTGCACAAAAGCGTACAAGTCAATGAAAGATACATACAAGAAAAATAACTTCTTTTTACTGACTTCTGTCAGTAGCTACTTAAAAATAATTTTGAAAAAAGTAAAGATGAAACTGCCCAAATCAAACAGATCAGAATACAGGTTCAGCTTCAGTATAAAATTGACATGGAAATTAGCAATGTAATTTTAAGTAGCTACTCCACACTGGAACAAGAGCCTTTATCATCTTATCTTTGCAAAATTCTAACAAGATCCCTTGTCAACTGCATTAATCTTTCGACAAAAATTGAACTATGATACTTCCATGCATTTGAGTTAATATTTGGGAGTAAGATTGTGTCATTGTCATTCATGAGGTCTGTCTGTAAGCTCTCTTGAGAAAAGAGATTTGCTTCTTCCTGGACAGCAAATAAATCAGAACATTTCTGGGCACCATGTGCTGCGAAAGGATATGTCTATGGTAGATAGTTCCCTTAATATCTAAAAGAGGGGAGCAGCTTGGAAATGGGCCTGGAACTTTTTGACTTTTGAAATGGGCTGGGGAATAGAATACTTTTTGGCACATGCCTAACTCACACTAGGGAAAGTCTTAACGTTTCACTAGTGTGGGCAATTGTAATAGATTGTCCGAGAACTTTTCCACCTACTGTCTGATTTACTGGTACAGAGAGGCAGCCAGGGACACTATTTCCCACTTCCAGACTGTGCTGTGATCATATGTGTGCTGCTGAGTAAGGCTCAGGCAGTACTGATGTAAAGTTCACTTTTTATACCATTACATTTCCCTATCCCCCATGCATGTTTCAGAATACCTTAGTCATTTTCTTCCACTCAAGACAAACATGCTTGAGGAAAGCATGCCCCCACTCCTACCTCCACATCTCCCTCTCAGAACTGCACTGGTACCTGTACATAACTTTCAGACATAGCTGCATTATGGGATTCTCATATGCTGGTTTCAAATTATAAACATGAAGCTTCTCCATCTAAAAAAAGTTACTAAGGAATAAAAATTTGTACACCACAAACAACTGCATAATCTCCCAAAGTTTCCTGTTTCCATCTGCAGAGCACAAGAGGTACAAAACAATAAAACTACTGGTAAAAAATACATTGCATTCAGTGAGTTCTCATTCTACAGTACAATACAAACCAGTTGCAGTTAAGCATGTACCCAAAGTGCATTATTGGTCCCTTACCTGCTTCACATAGTGTCAAATAGGTCAGAAATAATAATAATAATAGTAATAGTAATAATAATAGTAATACAAAGAAGAAGAAAAACCTAACTCTCTTGTCTCCACGAATACAATTAAGCAAGACATATGAAAAAAATGAAATAAAGCAATAAATAAATAAATAAACAAATAAATGTAATTTAAAAAATCTTTTTTTTTTTCTTCTCTTTGCAAGACAAATGAAAGGGAAAAATAATTTTGTTTGCTTTGTACATTCAACATTGTTTGTAGTACATCAACTTTTACATCTCTCATAAAGTAACAAAAAAAGATATGCTTTAAGATCAGTAACTGACAAAAACTGTGCTATACTAGAAGCTGACCTTCAGAGTCACCCTTGGCCAAAATAAAATTGGGGCAGGGAGGGGGTAAGAATAGTTAAAACAAATAAAAAGTCAACAGCATACTTTGATTCAGGCTGACATATCCTGTGTTGGGGCTCAGATTCTCGAAGTTAAACTTCTACCCACAAAACTGATTTGTATCCGGTGCCTTCTCCTGTAACGTATCTCAGGTGCACCCAAGGCTTTTGTCATTATGCAGTAGGTTTGGAGGAAGGCAGAGCTACAATGATTACACAATTCCTTCCTTTTTTCAAACATCTCTCTTGGCAAGTTTGTTTTAAAATGTAACTTCAGCTCCAAAGTATTCAAATATCCATAAATAATCCTGTACATTAGTCAACTGCACTGTCAAAGCTTCTGATTGCTGACAAAGTCTACTGAAATGGGAACCATTTTTGCCTAAAAATGTGAACATTTTAGCCATAAACTTCTCTAACTAGTACTCAATTTCAGCTGGGGGGGAGGGGGAGTTTTCCCAAAGAAACTTGGATTATGTAGTATCCAAAAAAGCCCACTACCTCTTCCAAGGTGAAAACTACCAAACCCTCACCCTGTTTCAAGTGAAATCCCTGTTACCCATACCTAAAGTAGGAGTATCTGCTCTCTTGACAATGCCTATGACAGAGGAACAGGAATTAGTAATTTTTTTTACGGTAATAACACCTCCATTTCTGTTATCTGAAGCAGACATAAATTAAAATTAAGAGGACACATGAAGTATTTTCTAGCCATAAGAATCATACTAAAGAAATGAAAATAGGATGTTATCTGGAACTGTGGATTTCAACGTCACATGAATGGAAAAACATTTTATATCTCTCTACAATGCAGGTCAAGTGCAGCTAGGTAATCATTTTTCCACCTTGACTTAAAGTTTAAGAAGCAGAAGGGTAATGAGAAAAGCATGCCGCACCCTCCTCTTTCACCTTTTGTCCCTGTAAGTGGCAGTAAACCCTTATGCATTAAGGTGAGAAAAGGTCAAGGGGAGGGACAGGGACCAAGAGGAAGAAATACCATGAGAAAGAATTAAGACTTACACACAGAGGGTCTCTTTGCTATTTTTGGATAGAAGAAACGCTATGTATGTGCATATAGTTTTCATTTCTGTCATTATTTCAATGACACATCATTTTTTATTTCTAATATTACTGTTTAAAATTAGGTTGTACAAAATTACATATTTTTAACTTTTTAAAAATAATGTTTGCTGCTAATTTTTTCCACAGAAAAAGCAAAGGAACCAAGCAGAGTACTTCCATTAGCAAGGATTTGGTGTGCTTTTTCACCGCTTAGACTACACATGACCCTAACTTGCAATTAATGTATTTAAAATGAGTCAATACGCTGCTGCCATTTTCAGTAAGAAATCTATTCAAATCCTATTCGTACAGACATTACTCAATCAAGCATGCTCTCATATTCAGCCAATTTCTTACTGGGTCTACACTCCAGTGACTGATTGAGAAATTAGTCTCAGCAAATGAGATCATTATTACTCCCTGTACCTGCACCCATCTAGGAACATCTGAGACAAGACAGACTGTCCAATTACATCTTCCTTAACAGTCAATTCCTAAAACTAATTGAATGTTCCACTGCAGTACAGAGATGCATTTTATTATCTCCCTGCCTTTTAAGAAAAAGCCTTAAAATTTCACTCAACACAAAACTGAATTACTTTGTATTTTTCCAAAGCGATAATTATATCAGGTAATGTGCATGACAGAAAAGAAAAGAAAAGAAAAGAAAAGAAAAGAAAAGAAAAGAAAAGAAAAGAAAAGAAAAGAAAAGAAAAGAAAAGAAAAGAAAAGAAAAGAAAAGAAAAGAAAAGAAAAGAAAAGAAAAGAAAAGAAAAGAAAAGAAAAGAAAAGGAGAATTATAGATGGTGCTGAAAGTAAATGATCAGTACTTTGCTACTGTCAAATAACTTCCACTTCAGAAGAGTTGATGGTTTGGTAAGAAAGTATAACAGACCTCTGGAATTAATCTTTCTGACCACATAACTACTGTACTTCTTCATTAGAAGAATTTTGGCTTTTGAAGACTGATTTGGTAAGTCATTTAAATATGTAAATACTCACCTGAATATTATCTCAAATCCTTGAAGAACACATTTTATTTCCATCTAAAGTGCTATACCTTTTTATTTTCCACTTGAATCAAAGTTTCTTTTTCCTTTTTACTGCTATGATCACTATCTCAAAAAAGAAATTATAATCTAGCCTCAAACCATTAAAGAGCAAAATAAAAAACTTGCTTGAGGATATTAATAAAGACATTCCTAAGTTACTGTACAAGCTAATGTAATGTATTTATTTGTAGCTCACAGCTCACACCATTTGGAAAAATAATTTGCAAAAAGCTATTTGTTTCTATTCTTACTATAGTCAACCATCAGTCCTATCCTACGAATCTCTGAGGAAACACTACAGTGGCATCAGAATTCATAAGAAATTCACAGATCAAAACACTAAAGCAGCAACACAACAAATGAAGCAGTAAGAAGGGTTTTCCCCTCTCTCCTGGCTTGAACGATTCCCTAAAATCAAAGTTTTATATGGTACATATCTGGCATGATTTTTGTTGTTATCCTCAAAACCTGTGTACGGAAAATTTTCCTTTCATAGACTTAGACTTTCCTATCTCAAAGGAAAAAGTAGGCATGCTTTAATAACATCATCTCAATCCACTTGAAAAGCCTTCTTAATTCTTACTAAAACAATCTAAACTATTTAAGGAAACATTTTGGTTTTATTTAGAACAGTAAACCTTATGTAACGAAGTGCAAAACTGGTATGTTAACTGACGTACACAAGCCAATTTTTAAGAGTCTACTGCAAACATGCTGATTTATACTAACAGAAGCCTGAACCCCAGCATACCGGTAGGCCAACATGCACTACAGAATGCCATCCTCTGCATACATCCTCACTCCTAGGCAACATACCATACAACTCAATTCACTTTAGCGTGCTTACCTGTGGAAGGGGATCCAATAGTTATCCCCACTAGAAGTCAAATGGAATGTGATAACTAGCATTCAATGTCAGTGCCAGCTTTGAATTTCACCATCAACAGGAAGATGGTTTTCCCTTTGCCTGTGAACATGTCTACCTGGTTAAAACACTCCTTAATACATAAAGGAAACCCTACAATTGCAGTATTGTCCTATATCTAACAGGACTTCCAGTTGCACTTCTCTTGTCTACTACACTGCTCAGCCATGATACAGTTTGACAGTTTTCCTTCAGCTTTTCTTAAACTTGGAGAGAAACACTAAGAATTGTCAGTATTGTCAAGTTCATTAATGCAATGAAAAGACTGGATTTACGAAGCTGTAAACAACAGTGTTGTTCTGGTTTCCAAAATACAGTTTTAAGGTCAAAGATTCCCCCAGTGATTGGAATATTTGATTATTCCCAGGTTTGTTTTCAATCATGGTATGGTTGCAAGACTAACCAAGGACAGTTAGATATAACTGTCTTATTCTTGAGTTAGAATAGAGAGGTTCCCACTCTTTTTGGTATTTAAGAACAAAATTCCTAAAGATTTTAATAAATTTAAAATATGTTTATCAGCAGCCAAATGTCTCACATATGCCCCAACATTTAGTCACGACATATTGATGTGCTTTAAAAACTGACAAATGACTCCATATAACATAAGCTACCTTCTTCCTGACAAATTCCATTCAGTGAGTTCTGCTCCTCTTCGTATACTGAAATATCCAAGAAGTTTGTGCAGAGAGAAAAGAAAACTAGCTTGTATTTTTCACCAGAGGAAAAAAAGGGGGGGAGGGGAAGGGAGGGGAGGGGAGAGAGAGAGGAAGAGAGAGAGAGAGAGAGAACAAGGCCCATGTATCAGCTATTTTTGTTTTGCAAACTAGTCAGGACTTGCACATTTTAATTTCAGTTGATGACTGATAAGTGATACACACAAACACAGTGTAAGATTTTTGAGTACTGCAGACCTATGAAAATTAGATCAAGCATCTGATTGTAGATTAAAAATTGGGGGGGGGGGAAGATGTAACATTAACTGTGCTCTGGTTTTCAGCTTTTAGTGAGCTCTTAATTTATTAGTTATAACTTGTTTTTGTTGGAGGGGGTTCAGAAAAGGCTGTGAGATTTTTCTAAGTGTCAGCTTAAAAATACTTACAACTATTTCTTAAATGCCAGCTTAATAAATGTATAAATAAAATTCAACATTAAGACCTCTGAACTTGGAGAGACGTGCTCAGAACAGGAAATGATAGTTTGTTAATAAAGAAAGGTAAATCATTCTCTAGACTTCCGGTGGGAAACTTGGCAGCGAAAGGATTTTGACCTCAGTGGAAGGTAACTGCCACAAATGACAAATCTAGCAACTTTCTTCATACAAGTGAGGCAAATGTTTGACACAAGGCTGGACTGCGTTCACATCTATCATTCCCTGTGGCATATTCTTCTGCTTTTAGCAAATAATCCCGCAAGCTTTTTGCACTGACGGTATCAATCTTCCCCTTTTTTCCCCCCTCTTTGAGTAAAGCTGTGCAAACCTAACATTTTTTGTGAATGATTACTTATTTCCGATCTGAAGCACAAAAGCTCATCACTTACAGAATAGGTCAATCTTTCAGTGCCCATTATTGCTAGTCTGGAATAAATCAATGCATTTTCCTATGTTCATTTTCCTTCTCAGGTGCAGGACCAGCATATGTGACATTTGTGTAAAGGAAGTTAAAATCCTGCATTACATTCAGGTGAAGCATTGAACAAAGAAGCAAAATTATGTTTAAAAGTCTTATTCTGATTTTCCAGATGGTCAGATTAGACTCACCGTAGCTATATTACTTCAAAGTCTGCAATTTAAAGTACTGATTTTCCCAACTCAAAACAATAAATAGGGGAAAAAATGACAAGTAGCCCAGTTTAATTTCAAACGTTAATATATTTTCTATTTTATAGTGAACATATGCATCGTTCACCCCTTATTTGCAGCAACTATGACGTCCTCATAAAAAGGGGTGACACTTGTAAGATGCCTCTTAAAATAAATATTTCTTTTTATAAAATAATAAAACTTCAAATAAATATTCTTTACACTAAACAATATGTTGAAAAAATTAGAAAATAAAGGCTGAATTTTACTGTAACTGTACAATATACATGAAGTCCAATAGGAAATCAGAGTCTTGTAATAGGTTTCTGTAAGACAAAATACAATCTAAAAACATACTGATTGATTCACATTCTTCCGAATGTACAACATATTAGTATAATATTTTGTGACTGTGCCATGTTTTATGACACCACTTATTTTTCACAGTTGAAAATATTATTGTATATACAAAAATATAGCACATTATCTCTGGCAGAAAACAATGAAAAAAGAGAGTCATTTGCTAATTTACAAATTTTGCAAGTACTATTCACAAACCACGGAGTTGCCTAGGAGTGTCTGTGTTGCTTTAGCTTATGCAATATGTGGGTCACGATGTACTGCATTGCCTTTTTTATTCTGCATCCCACTAGTTGGATTCTAACAAGCCTATCAATTAAGATGGCACACAGAGAAGAGCGTGTCACTGCAAACAGCTAAGTGTATCCCAACCCTTCTACTACAGTGCCAAGACCATAGCTGCTTAGTTGGTTGCATATATGTTAAGATAATCCTTATTACTCGATTATTTCCGATAAGTGATGCTATGTTGGCTTTTCAAAGTTCCTGGGGGGGACACTGGGAACTTTGCAGCAAACTGTGTTGGAGTGTTTACAGCGGCACCCAGGCCGATTGACCCGGTCGTAACAGCCCTGACACAACTTAAGGCAACCCTTGGCTGGCAGGTAACACCACAAGCAAGGCAGGAAGAGGGACACCACACCCATGGCTGACCATCTAGTGCAGCAGTGCGACTGACTGCAAGAGCAGGGGTTGTCAGCACAGTTGTCCTCGTCATCATTGGAGCAGTGATAGAAGAGGCCCTTCACGCAGCACACGCAAGTCCCGTAATCAACCACGTTCTGGGCTGAGCAAAGACACTGTTTGTCACAAATCCAACACGATGGGAGGGTCCTTGGATATGTGCACTCCTTGCACTTGCACTTCCCACAGTCCTCGCATCTGTAGCTGTGTGCTCCCAAGTCTTCTTTGCCCAGCGGCTTCAACTCGCTCGACTTGAGCTCAGACTTGGGCTGCATGCAGACTATCCCGTCAGCAACTGGCCCTGAAGATGATCCTAGAAGTCTGTGTTCAGAGGAATTACTGCTCGTACTTGTCCTTGTACTGCTCCGCGAGCCCGTGCTGACTGTGCTGATGGAGCGGGACAGAGGTGCCCGAGGAGAAGCGTGCGTTTGCGTGTGCTGAACCCGGCTAAAATGGCGATGCTCAGGGAGACCATGGGGCCTCTCATTTTTGGGTTGGCTCACTGGACGAGGAGCAGACTTGATCCCTGGCCGCGGAGCCACCGTCGGTCCCTCTGTGTACTCATTTGTGTTGCGGATGGCTCTGATCTGATCCAGGGACAGGATGTGGACTTGCTGCGTCAGGACATCCCGCAGGTCGGGCTCTCCATGTGGCCTCCCACTGTCACGCCGAGCCTGTAGCAAGGCCTGCGACCCGCTGCCATGCTGAGCTCTCATCTCCATCGCTGCCCGGAAGCGTGCTCACCCCAGCAGGCTTAGAACACATCTGAAATCCTGGAGCAACAAAGAGAGGATTCACTAATTGCAACACATCTCATGCTCTCCAGCAGCCTGTGGGATTTCACAGCACTGCACACATTCAAGTAATGCATCAGCCATTAAATAAGGATTCACAGCTCGGGGAAGCGCAGTGCTGGTCAGCTAAGTACGTTCTACTTGGCCTCCCCCTACTACTCCTGGGGAGAGCTTAAAGAGACTCTGTTCTAGGTCCATGCATTTCAACCTGTGGCTCTAGAAAGCCCAAGGATGATGCCTGGTAACTAACATGTCCCTGGCCATCCTCCTGCCAGACCACGGCCTCTAATCTGACCAAGTTCCAGCCCCTTTAAATGACTCTTCTTTTCACACCATACTACTGAAAAACTTATTTTACATTAAATAAGAAAGAGTCTGCAAGCATTTAGCAAGTGTAATGTGACCTGTTGATGACAGACATATAATTCTCCAATTTTGTTTAAAACTGGATAATATTTTCGTAGGCCAGTCTCTTTACACATTAAACTTTACATGATGTAAATAGGAAATTTTAGTTTAATACCAATGGTCCCAAGAAAAACACTAAATAGCAATAAAATGTTTGAGGTTAGACATTAAATGAGCTAGTGCTACCAAAAACTTCAGCAGCACAAGTAAAAATATCTTTCTCCAATATTTTAGTGTGTGTCATACTTGTACGCCACTGCTATTGTTATTTTAAGGCTCAATACTACAAAAAGCAATGCTACCAGTTTTGTTATTTATAAAATGTGTAAAAAATTCCAGAAACTAAACCTCAAATATTACTTAGAGTGGCTTTTGGTAGAGAGGCGTGAATAATGCCATCAGATAACATCAGCACCCAAGGAGGTTACTTGGTTGCTAACATAGCTTTAAAGGATGAATAACTACAAAGTTGAAAGGCAAACTTCAGAATTTAAATGGGAAGTCAGGAAAAGACCCAAAAGATGGGGCCTTACACATAACTTGCTACCTCGTTAAAATATGCACAAGTTTCAAGCTCAGACCTCTGAATCACTCAGTATTTGTTTTGCCTTTATCATATTTTAAAGCAGTTCCTAAATCCAATTACCTACACAAAAATCCAGAACAATATTTTACAATTAAAACCCAAGCAGGAACCAAGCTCCTTACAAGGACCACACAATGTCTTCAATTATACCTAGAGAGAGCACCATAGTGTTACTCTGTACACATCAGTTACCAACAAGAATACTATACCACAGTATAATAAAATATAGCCAAACACTTTAACAATGAACATCTCCAGACACTGTCTTTCTTCTAACAGCAGCAGAAAGCATTTAACCTTTTAACTCCTGGTGCCCTCCCCTCAAGTGCTTTTTCCTCCCCAAAAAATCTAGGCTTTAAGAGAGACTATTTTAAACATTGCCAACTCCTAGTTTTGCATGCAGAGTGTATCATGGTGCTCCCCCAAAAGTCTTAAAAGCTTATCTTGAAGCATCATTACTTATGTTTTCTTCAAATTCAAGCCTTTGCTGTACAGAAAGTTTCAGAAAGTAGGCATTCCCTCGTCTGATTAAAATAAAATAAAATACTCTTCCCATCCCCGAGAGGAACTGCTAACCCTATATCCAGGCATCCAGACCGGAGCCCACAGACCCTGAGCCAACTCCTGCAGAATTGACAGCCCCGAGCAGAAGCCAGACTGCCCCCGACCTGCAGAGCGCAGGGGACGAGCGCGGTGCAGGAGCCCCTCGGACGCCGGACGTCCCCCGGCGCGGCTGCATCCGGGCACACAGTGGGAGCGCAGCAGGTGGGACGCAGAGCCCCGAGGCTGCAGGCGGCGGCCCCGTGAGTGCAGACAACCTGGAGATTAACAGGAGACATCCCCGGCCCGGGAGGTGGGAGGGGGCGGCCGCAGTCGCCTTATCAGGAAAGTCAAACCCATGTTTCCTTTTAACTCTTCCCCCTTGCCCTCCCCCGGGAGATGCTCAGGAAGCATTTCCCTGCTGGGCAATGCGCGGCGCCCCGCAGACTCTTGGAGACAGCACCTCCGGGACAGCCGGGCAGAAAGCAGATTGCCACCCCCTTCCCCCTCCCCGCCTTGCTCTGAGCACTCTTTCAGTCGCCGAACGAACTGTCCGAACTTGAGCCTCCCGCCCCTGCCCAGGAGGCAATGTCAGCCCGATCCGGGCCATGTTTCCTTATTCCCCCTGACAGACCCTAACGGGACAAGACGTAAGCCTCCAGCACCTTCATTTGCAACCATGCCCGAAATCTCTGAGGGAAAGCTCTCCCTGTTACCCAGCACCCTTCCAGCTCTTAGCCTTTCTGTGTGTGCATGTGGGCGATAACACCGTTCCCCACTTACAGAAACCAAAGTCCACTCTCGAACAGCTCAAGTACCACGAGCGCTGCCTACTCCTGGCTGGGATTGGCAGAAGGGCGAGCGGGGGGGCGGTTTTCGTCTTCGCATGTCTGGGGAAGTGGCAAACTCAAGGGGCTTCTGCGTGCTGCGTGTGGAAAATCCCCGCATCGCGGAGGGGGCCTCGGGCGAAGCGGTCCCTGCCCGGGAGTTACTGCGTCGTGTTCGGAGCCGCGCAGCACACCACCCCCACCGCCCCGCACACACCCCCGCCACCCTCCCTGCTTTCACAGGGCTTTGAAACCCGCATTAAGGACAGAGTGTGCCATCAGACTCTGGATTAGGGCAAAAGGGACTTTACATCAGGGTGGGGCAAGCTGACAAGCTGACACACAAGTAACTTGCTGAGAACACCAGCAGATAAATATATATATTGGAGTTGAAGGGGGGGGAAGGGGGGTTTACACAGTAAACCCACACAAAAAAAAGAAAAAGTCTTTCTTCCCCTCCACACACGAACTCTGCGAAGTAGAACCTGGGGAAGAAATTTCCCCGTCTCATGGATCGAATTAAGTTTCACCGCGCGAGAAATACGCACGCACCCGCAGCCGCACAGATGTATTTACACACCAGCCGTGCACTCACTTCCGAATGGCACGGATCTCCCGACGCCACCACACACGGGCGTCAATCACGGCGCTCCCCCGGGCCCGGGGCACCGGCGGCCCCGCAGCGCCCTCCCTGCGCCTCCCCCGGGGCAGCACCGCCCGTGCCCGGCTCCCC
Organism: Lagopus muta; assembly: GCF_023343835.1. Taxonomy (NCBI): domain Eukaryota; kingdom Metazoa; phylum Chordata; class Aves; order Galliformes; family Phasianidae; genus Lagopus; species Lagopus muta. The sequence goes on along the minus strand of NC_064433.1, from coordinate 151,041,701 downwards.
ACAGCCGGGAGAACGCGGCCCCCGCCTCCCCGCAGCCCCCCGGGCACGCGTGCGCGCCCGCGCAGCCTTCCGCCCCCGCGCAGCCTCGCGCCCCCCGGAGCAGCGCGACGGGGCGCAAATATAGCGCAGCCCTCAAAACCCTCCCCGGAGAGAAAGCGCTCCGAAATTCCACCTCCGGCTCTTCTCTGGGAAAGGAAGGAGAGGGGAAGGGGAGAGAGGGAGAACCTGTGCGAGAGGAAAAGGAATCGGCCTCAAACATTTCCACGAGTTTTCTTGGAGCAGCGCGGGGGGGCTAGGGGGGTTACTGAAAAGCTTGTTTTGCAAAGAAGGAAAAGGCTCTCACCGTGATCGCGGCGCTGCACCAAACCCCTCTCTCTGTTGTATTTTCTTCTTCCTGCGGTTTGCAAATAAATCCAGCCCTAAAGCAAAAAAAAAAAAGTTCTTTTCCAAACTCTGCTTTCGTCCAACTTGCAAATGAGAATCAGAACGATCAGCGTGCAAAAAGTCCGGAGCAAAGTCAGTCCCTCTGCCCAGATCGACTGTAAGAACGTGTGTGCGCCTATGTGCTATAGTAATAATCAGAACACCTCTCCGGATCTGGGTGGGTTTTCTGTGCTCCTCCAAAGAACTCACTCACACACACTTTCCTTTTTCTCCCTCAATGAACAGGAGGCCGAACCGCCAGCACCGAGTCACTTTTTTTTTTTTTCTTTTTTTTTTTTTTTCTGCCGTTGCAAAGGATCGAGAGGAAGGGGAAAGCCACAGAAAACAAAATCAAGTGGATCTAAAATCCGATGGCAAAGCTTTCTTCCAGCGAGCTCCTCCGAGGAAGCAGCAGCAGCAGCCGGACAGGGGGGCCGCGCTGCCGAACGCCGCTCGCCGCACGCTCCTCTCCCTCTCTCCCTCGGCTTTCTCGCTCCCTCTGCGAGCGTGTGTGTGTGTGTGTGTGTGTGCGTGTATGTGTGTGTGTGTTGCAGGCGGCTCTGCGGTTTGCGAGCGGGGGGGGGGTGTTTGGGGAGCGCAGCGGATTTGTGGTGGTGGTTGTTGTTGTGTGTTTGGAGGAGGTGGAGGAGGAGGAGGAGGAAGGTTTGAGATCTGAGCTGGAGGGGCTCGGCGTTTTTCTGCTTGCTCTCTCTCTCCCTCTCTCTCTTTTTCTTTCCGGAGGAGGTAGGGTGATCTCTCTGCAAAAGCAGCAGTAAATGGCGTCATGTGGATCTGAGGAGGAACAGAGCAGTTGTTGTCCCAGAGGATATATCGCATCCGGTCCCAGCTCATTGGCTCTGCGGGGCTACATTCACTGGCGCTCCCAGCGCCCTGCCAGCACTCCGAGCTGCGGGAGGCATTCAAAAGGGCATTGCTGCCGCCGCTTCCACCACAACCGCGGCCCCGCTCCCAGCCTCGGCCCCGCTCCCGTCGGGCCCCGGTGCCGCGCGGAGCCCCGCGCCCCTCTCCGGGCCCGGCCGCAGCCTGTTCTCACAGGAGGCAGCTCCGTGCGCGGCCACACGGCGCTCGGGGCTGCTTTTGTGCTCGCGTGTTTATCCAGGGGCCGGCAGCGATCGGACTGCAGGGCGGCCGAGGGGAGCTACTTTCCCCGGGGGGAGCGGGAGACCCATTCCCAGGTGCTTCCCCTCCCCCAGCGGTGTTTTCTTTTTTCCTTTTTTTTTTTTTTTTTTTTTTTTTAAATCCCCTCTATGGAATAAAAGTTTAAAACTCTCTGCTCCCTACCCCCCCAACCGGCAGCAGGAAGGGCCGCTTATTGCCCGCGGCATTGTGCCGCGGATTAACGCGAGGAGGCGGCACGGCGGCGCGGAGCGGGGCCCGCGGGCAGCGCGGGGCGGGCGGCGGCAGGGGCACAGCGGGGTCTCCCACAGCCCCCAGAGGACTGCTTCTTAGCGTCGTTAATTTGTAATTTCGGTCGCTTTTATGAAACTTCCGTTGTAATGGATTCTCACTTGTGTGCGGAACGCGGCCAACGGGCAGCTGACAGAAGTGGCTGTTTGTGTGCGGGGTTCCCTAGGCACGGCCGCAGCCGGTCCCCTCCGCACGGGCTACAGTGCCGCGGGGCCCGGGCACTCCGCGCCGCCCGCGTGTGTCTTTAAGCGCGCACAGCGGCGTATCCACGTCGGCATGCACAGAGCGCTCGTACACCCCTATCACGTGTGGCCCTGCTTAAAATATACCCGGCGTGCCGAGCAGCGATGTGGCGCGTTATTTACACGGGCGGTTCTCGGGGCGAAAGCCCTGAGAACTCTTTCTAATGCTGCAGGCAGTTGGCAGCACTTCCTCTTCTCCACCTGCTGTCACCGCTGCTTGACTGAGGGGTCACTTAATAAAAATGGGGGTGGGGGACGTGGTGGAGAAGGCAGTGTAGTACACCGCCGGCCTTCAGGTTTTCAACATTTTCTAAGTCGATATCATAGTAATATTGTGAAGCTGCGCGTTATTTCTCACAGTTTCTCTATGGGACGGCCACAGTTCAGTGCACCTTCCTTCGTGCGCCCTCCCGTCCCACCTCCTCACCCCGCAGTTCCCGAGCAGTGCCCCTCAGGCACCGCGGGGCCCCCGGGGCGGGAGGCGGCGGCGCTGCCGCTCCCCGCCAGAGGGAGCGCGGGGCACCGCGGGCAGAGCGCGGTGCGGGGCACAGAACCCCCTGCGGATCCACGGGGCCGCCAGCAGTGTGTGGGATTTGCTGAGGAAGGACCTGGGCATCCTCAGAGGTGTGCGCTACGTTCAGACTGCGCCGGGAAATCCATGGGATTTATCTGGGAGGGATGAGCACGGGTTAATGTAGGAAAAGACAAGAACAATGTTGATTTAATTTCACCTTGAAACTTAGTAAAGGCAAAACTAGGTAGGGAACGCTGTGTACAAGCCTATGGATATGGGAAAGCCTGCTAGATTGTTTCACAGCATATAAACTGAGCACATAAATAGTGTGTAAATTGGAAAATCCACTATACCATGTTTTACAAGTTGGCAGTCAGTAGTGAAATCAGCAGTGCAGGTGTGGACACATAATGCAGTGAGCTGTCCCACCGACAGATATGAAAGCAGTGGAGCTATTTTCTTTCACAGAACCACTCACGTGTGCAAAATGAAGTATCAGTGTTATAGAAAAGCATTTTAGAAAAGCAAAAAATCAAGTACGCAGCATCACAGCGCTGTTTAGTTTGAAAAAGAAGCACTAAACCTACAAAGATTTGTGCACAAACTTAGCATGCGTAGGAGGAACCAAAACTAATCCACACATCTACAGCATTAAGCACACACATACATATATTCTCATACTGGGATCTCAAAGTTGAATTTTCAGACCTTTGATCTGATGATTCTTTGGGACCAACCTTCACAGGATTACATCTCTCTCTCATTGCACATTTCTTGTCAGGGACAGTGGTTCAATGCATGTGACTATGTTTCCCCTAGTGGCTTGCTCTAACCACTGCATGACTTAATTTGTTTTATTTTACTTTTAACCCTTGTTTGTGCAGATGAAGGTCTTGCATTCATTCTCAGCAGAGGAATATGCCTGTTGTACATACATGTATGCACAAACACACACATTTACATTAGAATAGTATCAATGTCACAGAAGAATAAAATAGAGTTGTAAGGAACCCTCAAAGACCATCTGGTCCAACTCCCCTGCAATGAACAGGGACACCTACAGCTGCATCAGGTTGCTCAGAACCCCGTCCAGCCTGACCTTGGATGTCTCCTGGGACAGAGCATCCACCGCCTCTGGGTAACCTGTTCCAGTATATCACCTTTATCATAAAACCTTTTTCCTTATATCCAGTCTATACACAAATTCAGAGACTTCCTGTGAAGGGTCAGGCAGAGGAAGGTCTGTGATGTGCGATCCATCTGAAATGGTTGAAACTTTTCTGCAATGCTCTGAAATTGTCTCTTAAGATTTGGGTTGAATTAATTTTCTGACCCCGGACCTGACAACAGGTTGTTATGTCCCTCCTTTTTGTAAAGTAAAAGGGAGCTCATTCACAGGGAATTGATTCCTGCAAGGGAATGAATGCGCAGTAAATCTGCTGACCTCCGGAACTCTTTGTGCATTATCTCATGAGCTAATGCACTGATAGAAGGATATTGATTCTGCACATCCTGAAAGGACTAAGTTTGGCTGCACACCACTTCTAATGCTCTGCATTTCCTTAGAAACTTAAACCTTTAATTGACTGCCTTTCCTGTTTGCAACTCTAAAAAAAGGTAATGTACTTAAGAGAGTTACATGATTTTTTTTTTTATTATTTTTTTTAAAGTAGCTTGTGATGAGCTGTGAAGCCTTTTGCCTGCTGATACTTCATTGAGAGATTCAGGGCAGACCAGGACACTTAGATGTGTCACACAGAGAAATAGAGAAGTCAAACTCACCTTACTATGAATAGCTGGACTTTTTTTTTTTTTTAAAGTTAAAAAAAGAATGTTTTTGTGATTCAAAACCACTGTTTTTGCTGTTGTGATTTTCAGTGTAACTTTTCCTAAAGAAATCCCAGGAACCCTTCAGAGTGAAAAATTAGTGAAGGCACCACGTCCACCATGCTCCTGGGAACCTATGCTGGTGGAACAGGGTACAGCGTGCAAACCAGAATAAATGCCACTCTAGTTTGGAATACGCCTGCTCTGCATCTACTGAAAGTTGGCCTCCTGCTGTCAGTGAAGCCAGATCTTCTGGGATTAAGTCATTCAGATCTGGCTAATGATTACCACCTTCCTTAAGTATCCTTAGAGGTGACATAGGCCTATGTGACTTCTCCCCATCTGATGGCTGCTCCTGTATAAGGAGGGACAGTTGCTTTTCTTGCTGAATACCAACTATACTTATGTAAACTTAAACGATAAACAAATCCCTTTTTTGATTCTTCTGAAATTGTACTGAAGAATATGTGCATTTAGTATTTATAATATAATGTAGAGCTTTTGCATGTAAATTGTTCTAATAAAGCTCGTGTGTTCTTTGATGTGCTGTTCAATGTTATTGGGTTATATTTGTAGCCTTGATAAAATCAGCACTGGTTTTTTGGAATTCAACTTTATAAACCTTTCCAGTTTATACAACTAATTTATAATTAGTTCTCTCTTTTCAAGGGCCTCAAGACCCAATTTTCAAAAGTGGGACAATTTGGTGTGGACAGGACTAAGTGCAGTTTATTTGCTAAACAGGATTTATGGAAAGCTTTTTATTATGTATTTGTTTGCCCTGAGATTTTCCTCCTAAAATTTTCAATTGCTTTGGCTGAAATCATGAGGATGGCAGCACAGGCAAGCCACGTCTGTCAGCATTTTAAATGCTGCACTCTCTAGCCTTATTTCACTTAGAGGCTAGATAATGCTGGGCTTGATGATACTAGAATTTTATGCAAAAACTAATTGCCTATTAAAATACTAGTAAGCAAGTACCAGTTTGGAAATTCCCAACATATTTTTCAACAAGATGCAGACACTTGTGTGTTGACCTGGAATTAAAGTGACTTAGAAGGAACAGAACAGATCAATTATGCTTGTGTTCAGAGCACTGGAACAAGCTGTCCGGAGAGGCTGTGCAGTCTCCTTCTCTGGACATAATCAAAATCTACCTGGACGCTTTCCTGGGCAACCTATCAGAGGGAACCTGCTTTTAGCAGTGGGATTGGATTTGATTTCCAGAGGTCCTCTCCAACCCCTACAATTCTGTGATTCAATGTCAGCAGTTATGGGAAATCTGAGGATAAGCAGGTTTTCTGAAGAGATTATATCTCTATTGTGGCACAGTTTGCAGCAGTTGTTTTCAAAAGTCTTCAGTTTGCAGACTTCTACATTTTGAAAGAAAAAAAAAATAAGGGAAGTGTAGTTTCTTTTAAAGAAAATTATAAGACCTCCCATTTAGAACTAGTCTGTAGGAATCCACAGATCACAGTTAGAAAACCACTGATGTAGAGATACCCAGACTAGCCCTAAACTGCAATGTAGTGGAAAGGTAAATGAATATCTTGTGTACTGCAAGCAGTGTAGCTGGAAAAGGGCAGGACACCCGCTTGTCTTCAAAGGGTGAGGTAGATGTCATGGATTTTCGTGCTGCTCCCAGAACATAAGCTACTTTTCTTCACTGGAGGCTGGATTTCACAAAAAAATTGCTATCAGAGATTAACAACAGGTAGTAAAAAGCTTGCAAGCCAGCCAAGGAATATGTACAAGACTTTATAGATCTGCTGCAAACCAAAGGCAGGAAACTGAGTAATTGTTAAAAATTGTATCGTTGTTCTGCTACATGCCGAGATGCTTTTTTTCCTCAGCTGAGAACTTCTCATGTTGATCAAGGTGACACACAAGAACACTGTGAAAGTGGAGGTGACATAATGCAGTATGGTACTATTTGCTAGAGATGAGGGAATTTTGCATCAAAAGGATGTAGAATGGGTGTTACAAAACTGCATAGGGATTGCATGGGCACGCAAAACTGGTGTTTAGCCCATCATTTACCTGAAAATCAGAAAACAACAACAAAAATACCCACTCTTTACATTGTTGCATCAATTTAAAAAAAAAAGAAAAAAAGTAATGATCGTGGAATATCCTGATATCAGATCTGCATAGAACTGTCTTCAAATTCTCCTGGTTGTAATGGCAATATCAACAACCATAATTAAAATGCTAGGCATTCTATCACAGCTTTCCCCACTGATCTCAAAGTAATTTACAACAGATGTCACTAAGACCATTTTGTAGGTGAGAAAATCAAGGACTGAAGGAAAGAAAGAATTTACCTGATCCTTGAGGAGTCCCATCTCCTATTCCATAAACCCACCGTTCTTGCTGCCTCACAGAGGGACCTGTGGCATTGTATCTCCTTCATTACTCCAGGATCTTTTTGCACAACCAAAATTTCAAGAACTGTGTTTAATAGAATTACAACATCTTTAAGGAGAATGGGAACTGTTAGATAATTATACTTATCTTACAAGAAGAGGACAAAATGTTTGATTATCTAAACAAGGTTATCTCTGCAGGAGCATCCACTCCCATTACTTGATTAAAGAGTTCCTCTGTACTTCCGTCTCTACATCTGGTGTAGTTACTCCTATCTTATTTGTGGTTTTGTAATCATCTGTTCCTGTATTTTAAGCAGGCCTATTACTTTCATGAGCTCCACAGAGGGAAAGGCAGAAGTTGGCTGAAAAAGTGAATCTTGAGTGGTTCCTTCACAGCTTCACAGCAGGCCACAGTGTGTATAGAAACCCAAGTGGAAGCTGCTCAGAGCAGTTCTGGGGATGGTGTCCTCATCAACAAAAGCTGAAGGAAACTTGGAAAATGGAAGCACATACATACACCATAAATACACCGCATCTGACAAAGCAAAAAAAATAAAATAAATAAAATGTGGAAAACCTTCTTCATTCTTCGGGTTACCTGGTGAAGACATATAACGAATTTAAAGACTTTTATTGATACTTGCTTGTGATTGAAATAAACATAGGTTATTTCACTTTCCGATGACTTAAGTCGTGTCAAAGCAGTTACATTTTTTAAAATACACACCATTCAATTTTTTCTCTTAGCTCTGCAGATTTCCTTTCTTCACAGGGACCTATGCTACAGTCCTATAAAATCTGCTGTAGTTCAGAATAGGCCATCTTCCAAATCCCATGGAAGATAACTGAAATTGGTGTCAGGAGGGTTTATTAGGCTTTATATCAGGTAGTTCGACTTTTGAGAATCTTCACCAAGCCAGTGGATGTATGCATGGAGATAGCCAGACAGTACAAATGTACCCGGTGATTATACGTGTTGGGCCACAGCTGGGGTCAGCTTTGGTGCTTTCACGTTGTGTCACAACCACAGCTTAAGCAGCAAAGGCAAAATGTCCCCAAACCCAAGTTTTTACAGTAAAAGAGTCGGGCAGTTTTGGCGTTCTCTGTGGTGAGGGGGTGGCGGGTGAAAGAACGCTTCCTTTCGTCCTGACCTCCTCGCTCTTAGAATTGCAGGGCTGGTTCTGAAGGCAAGTTAATGAAACACAACCTGGAATTTCCTCGGCTCCTTTCCTGCTCCCATCTGTGCGCGTCTCACCTTCCGAGAGCCGGATTTGTATTTGTATACATGCGATGTGCGATCCCATCTCATTGTTTGCCTTTTCACACAGGCACTTTCACCTACATCTCCCCCCCTCTCCTCCCTCCCTTCCTCTCATTTGGCAGCCAGTTGGGCTTCTTCCTGCCTTGAATACCGCATTCCCTGGTTATTCAAGCTCAGTCATTAGCACCCTATCCCCCTACTGAAATTATGAATGAAAAGCCTAGTTGTTCTTTACAAATAACTCGGGCTTCCTCAGTCACTCAAATTCAAATAGCACTGACTGCCAGACAAAGCGCCCGCGTGACGGACAGTGCTCTCAGCGAGTGATCAAGGCGCGCAGGAAGCTCAGCCAGGCACAATGTAGGTAGGCCCGGGCCTGGGCGTTCCCGGGCCGCGCCGCCGAGCACGGGGGGCCCCGCGGCGCTGCTGTTGCTGCTGTTGCCGCTGCCGCTGCTGCCGCCGCCCCCTCACCTTGGCGGCTCCCCGCTGGGCGCGAGCCGGCCCAGAATGGCGGGGGGGCGGCGGCCCCGCTCCGCGCAGTCCCCCCCGCCGCCGGCGCGCATTGTCCCCGGCCCCTTTTCACGGCGGGGGAAAAGGTAATTGACAGCCCCATTGTCCGGCTTGGCCCCCCGCGGCTTTAAAATACTCCCAGGCCCCAGTCACACGTTGTCAATGAGAGCTGTCGGAGGTGACGAGAGAAGAAGGGTTGTTCAGGAAACAGTTTGAGCCCTTCAAGTGGACAGGCCTCAGTGACTTCTCCGGCACGCCGGCTGCCACAGGCAACCCCTTCAGAAATAGCCTTAAAGCAATAAATCAAACGTGTTTCCTGGACCATACAAGGAACAGCTGGCTATTTTTCCTCCGCCCTCCTCCCCTCCATTTTTTTTTTTTTTTTTTTTTTAAGCCTAAAAATTACTGAAGCACAGGAAACCGAGCATGACAAAGTTTGGGGTTAGCACTGCAATCTTTGTGTTTCGATTTTTTATCTGCTCGTTCCCACTGGTATTTGTGCAAATGCCTCTCCTGCTTCCACACTATGGGGATTGCATTCTGCACGGCTCACGGAGAGAGGCCGCTTGCTCTGACCCTCACCCCACAGGAACACCGGATCCTGCAGTTCAGAAAGATGCCCCTGGCTTAGTCAGTCTGTGGGTTTAGGAAGAACAGTCCTGCACCTGAGAATTACTGAAATACCTTTGCCATACCTGTACCGAGCTGCAAATGGTATTGATCTATCATCACAAGTGACACATTGTCATATGCAGTATGTGTACATAATGACATGTAAGGTGCAGCAACTTTCAAATAAATTTATATATGTATTTTTTCCCCAAAGGCCTTTACTGAATCCACATGAGTCAATGTTTGTGCTTGCACTGAGTTCTTGTTGGAACCTACCTGCTTGGATCTGCCATCACAAGAAGCACTCAGTGTAACTAAAATCCAGATTTGCCAGAATGAGACTTCTGCCTGTTGTCATTTAGCAATGCCCTCTGCTAATACGTTCAGCACTGATGGTACGCTTAAGAAATAAAAGGTAGAGGTCAAATATGCACTGCAATATTCTGCAATGTGGATGCATTGGACTGAAACATTGTAAACCAGCTAGAAATGTAACTATTCAAAAGACTGATGATAAATCCAGAGGCAGAGGTAAGCAGAACCTTTTTCTGAAGATCTGGACTAGGTGAAAAATGAATTGAGGAAAATGGAGCTAGTTATTTTCCAGCAGCATCATATTCTGTTTGTTAACACAGCACTGGATGTATATTCTTATTTCTTCACAGCACCACCTACTAACAATAAAGAACATTGCTTAAGGGTGGCCAGGAGGCATTTAAATGAAATAAATTGTCATGAGAAGCAAGGTGTAGGCAGCAAGTTAAGTGTGATCACTTAAGAGATGCAACACACTCCATGATATAAACACACACAGCTTGGCAGCTCTGTGTTCATGGGTCAAGCTGTGGGAAGGATGTTTTTTGCATCATTTCTGTTTTTGAAACAGTGTTATCGTCTGTCCCACATTTGTAGTAAGGGTCTTAATGCAGCTGTTAATAAAACTGCATCTCCTTGTGCACCCAGTTCACCTATCCACAGCACATTTCTTCTGTATTTTTAAAGATTAGGGTAACACAGACTTGCTAAGTGCCTGAGAGTAGTTTACAGGCAATTTTAGCCAAACCTTACAGCATGCTGTAAGACTGTGGTCTTCCTGAATACCTTTTGAAATCCTATGGGAGTAAAAGCTGTTCAAAACCTCAGAACAGATGCTTTGGTAGGATCCAGTCTTTAGATTGCAAATTACTTCAGGCAAGGCTCTCCTTCCTGTTTGGCAATTTCCTAGAACACATTTGCAGTAGGATAAATAAACAGCATATTACACTGAGGAGGAGATGCTCAGCTGGGGTTATTTACCATTGCTAACTTCCATCCTCTGGGAATCCTGCTCCTCACGGAGGCCAGGGTTTATCCATATCCTGCAAAAGCTTCACAAATTGGGAATCTACAATGGCAAGATTTTGCTTTGTGGCCCTGTTTCACTTGTTTTCTGTAATCAAGAATTGCACATGCTCATTTTTTTGTGTTACATTAACTAGGGTCTGCTCATGCAGCGTTCATGGCAATATTTTGCTGTTAAAGTGAGAAGTATTTTAGAATCTGTCAAACTGGGAGCTTTTTGATGCTGAAGAGTGGTATAAAAATGTACACCTGGCAAGTTATCTGCCAGTTATTAGCTATTGTTTAGTGATGAAAAGTGTCTGCTTGGACCATTAGATCATCAAAACAACAGACAAAAATAAAACAACAACAACTGTAAGAGCAACAAAAAAACTCTCTGTTTTTCACTACCAAATGTACAGGAATGCACTTCAAAAGCCGTTATGGAATATGTATATTAATTCCCCAGAAGAGCTGAATCCTTCACTTCTCAAATCTTTTTTGGCTTTTTAGAGGGGGAAAAGGAAAAACAAAACAAAACAAAAGAAACAAAAAAAAGAACACCCAAACCCAACAATATTTAGCCAGCGTCAGTGCTTTACTGACAGGTTTTCAACCATAGCTAAGTTCACTTTTAATGGGGGACAAGAAGCAAGTGTGACAGATATTTGTCTTCTGATATACAAACAGGTCTATGAGCTAAAGCTGTGAATCCTGTCAGCTGGAAAGTGACAGAAAAATGGCAGGAGGGTAGACATCATGTGCTGAAAGAGGAGTGACAGCAAGGCTGACAGAGAAGCTTAACTGGACAGTCAAGTGTGAAGACAGGGCAATTGGAGGGATGTCTTTCAGTGAGAAGATGGAAAAGAAAGGGACGCGTACTGGTAGCTCTCTGAAGAGGAAGGTCTATTTTATTTAGAATTATAGAATCATAGAATCACCAAGGTTGGAAAAGACCTACAAGATCATACAGTGCAACCACTCACCTATCACCAATAGTTCTCTCTAAACCATGTCCCTCAACACAAAATCCAAATGTTCCTTGAACACCTCCAGGGTCAGTGACTCCACCACCTCCCTGGGCAGCCCATTCCAGTGCCTGACCACTCTTTCAGAGAAGCAGTATTTCCTAACATCCAGCCTAAATCTCCCCAAGCACTGATTGAAGACATTCCCTTTAGTTCTGCCACTAGTTACACAAGAGAAGAGCCCAACCCCCAGCTCACTACAACCTCTGTTCAGGTAGTTATAGAGAGCAATGAGGTCTCCCCTGAGCCTCCTCCAGCTGAACAATTCCAGCTCCTTCAGCCTCTCCTCATATGGCCTGTGCTCCAGCCCCCTCATCAGCCTTGTTGCCCTTCTTTGAACCCATTCCAGGGCCTCAATGTCTTTCTTGCAGTGAGGGGCCCAAAACTGGACACAGTACTCGAGTTGCGGCCTCACCAGAGCTGAGTACGGGGGGACAATCAGTTCCCTGTTCCTGCTGGCAACACTGTTTCTGATGCAAGCCAGGATGCCATTGGCCTTCTTGGCACCTGGGCACACTGCTGGTTCATGTTCAGCCAAGCATCAACCAATACCCTCAGGTCCATTTCCTCTACGCAGTCTTCCAGCCACTCTGCCCCAAGCCTGTAGTACTGACTGGGTTTGTTGTGGCCAAAGTGCAGGAGGTGGCATTTGGTCTTGCTGAGCCTCATCCCATTGGCTTCAGCTCAGCAATCCAGCCTGTCCAGATCCCTCTGTAGAGCCTTGCTTCCCCCAGGCAGATCGACAATTCCAGCCAACTTGGTGTCATCTGCAAACTTACTGAGAGTGCTCAGTGCCCTCATCCTGGTTGTCAGTAAAAATATTGTAGAGGACAGGCCCCAGCACTGAACCCTGGGGAACACCACTCATGACCGGTTGCCAGCTAGATTTAACTCCATTCACCACCAATCTCTGTGCCGAGCCCTCCAGCCAGTTCCTTATCCAGCCAAGAGTGTACCTGTCCAAGCCACAGGCTGCCAGCTTCTGCAAGAGAATACTGTGGGAGACAGTGTCAAAGGCTTTGCTGAAGTCTATGTAGACTACATCAACAGCCTTTCCCTCATCCACCAGACGGGTCACTAGATCATAGAAGGAGATCAGGTTGGTCAAGCAGGACCTGCCCTTTGTGAACCCATGCTGGCTAGGCCTGATCCACTGGTTGTCCTGCACATGCCACGTGATCTCCCTCAGGACAACCTGCTCCATAACCTTCTCTGGCACCGAGGTCAGGCTAACAGGCCTGTAGTTCCCCATTTCCTCCTTACAACCCTTCTTGTAGATGGGAGTCACATTGGCAAGCCTCCAGTCTTATGGGACCTCACCAGTCAACAAGGAGCTCTGATAGATAATGGCAAGCGGCTCGGCTATCACCTCTGCCAGTTCTCTCAGCACTCTCACATGAATCTCATCTGGCCCCATGGACTTATGGCAGTGCAGTTGAAGTAGTAGGTCTCTGACAGTTTCTTCCTGAATCGCGGGGGGTTCAGTCTGCTCCCCAGCTGAGACTACTAGGTCAGAGAGTGGAGTACCCTGAGGATAACTGGTCGGACTTTTAAAGACAGACGTGAAGAAGGCATTCAGAACCTCTGCTTTTTCCTTATCCTCAGTGGTCACATTCCCAGTGTCATCCAGTAAAGAATGAATATTCTCCTTGGTCCTCCTCTATCTGTTGATGCATTTGTAAAAGTTTCTTGTCTATTTTCATTTATTTATTTATTTATTTATTTATTATATTTATTTCTAAATTTATTTATTTATGTTTTTTATTTCTTGCCTTAAAGCCCCTGAGAACCATGTTCTATCCCTAAATTGTAGTTGTTTGCCTTTACTTTGCCTTGGTCTCAGTCTTGCATTCCCTCTCCTGTAACATTTTGTTGTGAAATCTAGACTATGCTCAAGTCAATGGGAATTTTGCCATCAAGTGTAGTGTGGCCAGGAGTTTACTCAACATATGACTCCAGGAGAGTCAGCAATGTTGTACTTGCATAAAGCTAAATTTGGCCACAGGAAGGGAACATTTCCTACATTTCCCTCCACCCCTTTTCTCAAAAGGAAGATGTAAGAGACTGTTGAAGGACAGTTAATGGTCATTAGTTGGATCTTTGTGAACAGTGAGAACTTACAGGAAAAGCAACCAATTTGCAAAGTGGAAGCCAAGCACTGCAAGATCAATCTATCTAGCCTGTAGCCTTCTCTCTCTCTCTCAGCTGCCTTCTTTTCCAGGGGCAACTTGGGAACATACTGCATAACAAATTAATTGTTTCTGGGAAACGCTCTACTACTTTGTGTACTAGTTCAATGGGTCTACATATACACTCTACCTTGGGCTGTAGGAGTGATAAGGGCTTGTATATAAAGCTTTCACTATCATAGAATCATAGGATCATAGAATAGCCTTGGTTGGAAGGGACCATCATGTTCCAATTCTTCTGTCACAGGCAAAGCTGCCAGCTGCTAGCCCATGTACTAGATCAGGCTGCCCGGAGTCCCATACAACCTGGCCTTGAACACCTCTGGAGACAGGGCATCCACAGCTTCTCTGGGCAACCTGTTCCAGCACCTCACCACTCTCTCAGTAAAAACTTTCCCCAGATATCCCATATAAATCTCTCTTCCTTTAATTTATAACCACCCTCCCTTTTCTTGTCACTATCTACCTGTGTAAAAAATTGTTTTCCCTTATGTTTATAAGCTCCCTTTAAATATTTGAAGCTTGCAACGGTGTCTCCCCACAGCGTTCTTTTTTCCAGGCTGAACAAGCCCAGTTCCTTCAGCCTATAACTATCTCATGGAAGGAACTGTTTTGCCCAGACAGAATAAAAAATTGAGAACTGTAGATTTGGATCACGGCAGAATTTTCCTTAGAGATTCTTGTCAGTGCTTCCCCCATTCAACCAGGAAGAAGCTGGGTTGCCAAATGAATTGAAGGTGAGCCTGTTTCTGAACCCATCTTCAGGTTTTGAAGCACATAAATGTAACAAAGTTCTGAATCTTTTGAAGTCTATAGGGAAAACTACCTTTGACTTTGATGAGGTCTGAATTTCATCTTTTTCCCATCACGTCCTTCTTCCCCCTTCATTTCATTCACATCATAAAAAAAACAAAACAAAACAAAAACAAACTGACATCTGTGTGCATTTTTGTATAGCAGTTTAGATTCCTGCTTTGAGCTATGCACAGGCCCCATTTGTATGTACAAAAGCCAGCTATACATATGCAATTGTAGAAACTGTGCATGAGAAGATCTTCTACAGGATCTACAGGCCTCAGCTTATGAAAATCTGATCCTGGAAGCTTTATGGTTTCAGTCTCTTTCAGGAGAACTAGGGAGGTGAGGGATGCATGTATCTGCTAGATTTTGCAATGAGTGCTTTCTTGGGAATATAACCAGCAAAATGCTGAGTGCTGCTATTCCCTTTAACAAGAGTCTCTTTGAAGACATGGCAAAGTGGGATTCAATTCTGTGAGAATCCGATAATGAGAATCATGAGGATAAGAAAAGGCCTTAATTGACTCTGTCTTGAAGTTTTCTGAAGTCCTTTGTATGGACTTTCTAGTGCGTGGAAGAGCTTAACACACAATTTTCAATTCTTTCATAGAAGAAAAAGGCTGAAATTTGAGGGCAAACAGTCCCTGTGGTTGTTAGCTGTTATATAGCACAAATATCATATACTTAATCTTCAAAAGTTTTGCAGTTATTATGCTTGAGACACATACATGGAAGTTTTACCTGAGTAATGACAGAAAGATCAGGCTCATTAGCTAATTAATTCTCACAACACCCAGATCACACCCCTTTTGAGACAGTTGGGCACAGGTGTGTTGGATACATGTATTTGTACAAACATGCCCTTTGGAAAACAGCTTGTTCCTTTCCTTTCCTTTCCTTTCCTTTCCTTTCCTTTCCTTTCCTTTCCTTTCCTTTCCTTTCCTTTCCTTTCCTTTCCTTCCCTTCCCTTCCCTTCCCTTCCCTTCCCTTCCCTTCCCTTCCCTTCCCTTCCCTTCCCTTCCCTTCCCTTCCCTTCCCTTCCCTTCCCTTCCCTTCCCTTCCCTTCCCTTCCCTTCCCTTCCCTTCCCTTCCCTTCCCTTCCCTTCCCTTCCCTTCCCTTCCTTCCTTCCTTCCTTCCTTCCTTCCTTCCTTCCTTCCTTCCTTCCTTCCTTCCTTCCTTCCTTCCTTCCTTCCTTCCTTCCTTCCTTCCTTTTTTATTCCCCCTCCCCCCCCCCCCCCAGTGGCTACTGTTCATAAATACACTGTTGTTCCACTGAATAAGGATGATATGAATGTATGTTTTGGGAATGCAGCCTAACCACCATGCTCTGGGATATCTTATATCTCATTTTAGTGAAATTCCCTGCCTGTGTCTGCCTTGGTGTTCCAGGTACTAAAAATTATTTACAGTACTGCAGTATGACACCTGTGTTGTTTTACGGCTGTGTTCCCGATGCACAGAAGGGTGCTTCTTAGCACTGAAAGTGTGATCATAAAGCTTAGTGTTTTTTTTTTCTTTTTTTTCTTTTTTTTTTCTTTTTAATTAAGAAAAAAAATGCAAAAGAATAGAAAACATTCACTTTCAGGTTTGAACTCCAGAAAAAACAACGCTTTATACTCCCTCTGCTGGCTCAAAGGCAGCAACTAGCTAGCAGGACTTCCTCTTGAAAGTGGACTAACGCTCTAGTATGTATGTACTATTTCAGCATGAAAAACTGATACATTTAATGTCACTATATTTTTTTTTTTAAGGTGGAATATGTGGTGAATAATAAGGCATTTAAGAAATTTGTATCCTCATTCTGATTTCCTGAAATAAAGGGTTAAGAAAGAAGTGGAAAGCATGGCTAAGCTTCATGATCTGGAATTTCTACTTATATCTAGACTGAGTATACTGCTCATACCATAATCCATGCTCAAAAAAGGAAATATATGTGTATATTCAGGGTGTCATTCATAGAAGAACATCAAGTTATTCTTACTTTCTCTTTTTTTTTTTTCATGAGAGATAAATCTAGTTTACATGCACCTATTCTGATTTCTGTTCTTCATTCTGGATGTTTTGAAGGCTCTTAGATTATTAGTATAGATAAAGTATTTCTTTATATGATTGAAGGACTAATTAAGTAATGTCTTCTTTTTTTGCTTCTCCTTTAACAAATAGTAATAAATGATAATATTATCCTTTAGTAACTGGCCATTTACATTAATTTACTGAGCTATAATTTATCCATATAATTTATTCCTTTTAACCACATTGCCTTTTAAAAGCTTTTTATTTCCAGAAATGTATCTGTCTATTTTTAACTGTCAAATTAAAGAGAAGAATTATTTACCAGTTCATTTTGTTAAGCAGTGCTCTTTGATGCTGAAGAAAAAATAATGGCAACAAAATACTTTATTTTGTACTTCATTTGACTGAAGTACTTTTTTTTTGTAGTGGAAGAGTGGTTTTTCTTTTTCTTTCCACTTTGAATTTTCTTGCTTTAGCTAAAGACAGTTCAAAACTTTTGAATGACTGAGCCATCAATTATAATCTAGATACTCTGGAAGAAGAGTCTCTGGAAGTGACAGAGGTGGCTGTGCATGGGTTGCAGACCTTGGCTGCATGCTGACTGTTCCACATTGTGTTTGATGGAAGAAGAGATGAAGAGAGAGCAGATAGCCACTGCCCTGTGGTTCTCCTTAAGCTTATTACCCAGGAACTGCATTTCATTGTTCCTGTCTTCGAGACTTTCTTTCTTTTGTTACCCACTTTTTATCCTTGCTGTCTGTAAAGGAGGACATTCCTGTAAGGAAAGCCAGATTGTTCAAAGTGAGTTTTTTAGCAGCTTTTCTTCAGGAAGAAAAAGTGCAGTAGAGACTACTTCAGTCTGATACTGAGGCTTCAGCGTTGCATAGGTGGGGAAAGCTTATCTTATGTAGGCAGATCTAGCTGAAGTAAATCTTAAGTTTGACCAAGTTCAAAATGTCAGTGTATGCATGTACTACAGATCACATAACTGTTGGGCAAATTAGGTGACACTTCCACCTTCTGACAACATAACTAGCTACAGGCCCAGAAAACCATGAGTAATTCTGAAGGTTTGACTTCTTCCTAGGCCACACATTCTTTTTCTTCCAGAATCAATGACAGGGGTCAATGCCAGAACAAAACTGACTTCTTAAAACAGAATCTTATTTGGCACACAGGCACTTCAAAGAAAACAGATTTGAAACCAATTAAAGAAGTGTATGCATTTCTAGCTTTCCCCTGAGGCTTATCTTTTTCTAGATCTGGGAGGGCCTAACAATCTTCAGCTCCCTCCATGCACTTCTCTCTCTCTTTCTCTATGCATGTTTTCCCTAGACAACTTCTGACAAGTAACTACAGCATGACAGGAAATGCTTTTCCCGTTCCACGATGGGACGAGACTTAAAATAAAACACACAATGCACTCAAAAATAACTTCTCTCTCCAAGGAGAACTGCTGAATAAATAAAATCAAGTGATCAGGCATCTGATCAAATGTAATTTCATACTAAAAAAGAATATGAAGTTATTTATACCAAGTGGAATATGTTCTGTAGGCAACCACACACAGCTGGAAGTGTTTAAAAACCTGCTCCAGTAACTGGTGCTGAGTGCCCTAGCTCTACCTTGGCAGCTTCCCCGTTGCCTTTTCTCAGGAGATGAGTTAGGATCTAGAAAGGCTGAAGCAAAGAGGTGCTCATCAGTTAAGCAGAGGAAGCTGAGGGAAGATGACACGGGTGAAAGCTCTGATTTAAAATTAAGTTGTTAGAAAAAGAATAGTAAAGTGAAGAAAAGTATAGTCACAGCTCAGCTTGTAGTTGACAGTCGTGTTACCTAAAGCAAAACCTCATAGCATGAGCTTCCATTTAATTTGTAGTAGGCAGGCTGATGGGGAATCCTGATGTGGGTGGAATAAATGGGTATCGGAATTTAACCTAGATAAAGGAACAAAACAAGCAATTTCCTCTAGTATGCACATTTTTAAAGGAATCTGGTTAGAAAGCCACATTCTGAATGCAAGAAAAAACTATGTAAAAATACTCTGCTGGTAAATTGTGTTATGCAGTCTCAGAACAGAGTGCAGTTTTGCAGCTGATTTTGAATGTGATAGATAACCATTCATGATAGTGGTTTGAATTAAGTGAGGTGCGTGGGTAGCTGTGCTTGACTTTCCCATATAATATTCTAATCAATACGCAGTTGGCCTCTCTGGGGACAATGCAGATGATGATTATTTATCTTATTTAAATGGGAGTAGTTTTTGTTTAGACCTGAGAGAATTCCTCAGCAATAATTCAATCAGAAATGGTACAACTATGTAAGAAATTTCTGATAGGGAAAAGTGCACCTCACCGTTCCTATCTAGTTATAACAATATAACTTTTATCAATCAACAAATGATTTTTAATTCATATTCCTTTTTATTTTTTTTCTCAGGCACCTTGATTTTAAATAAAATCAGAAACTCATTAAGGACTCAACCATTAAAACACATTGCTTGTTCCCTGATTTTCAAGTGTGAACATATATCCTTCCTCTGTTATGATTTTTTTTTTCATTGGTCTTAGTACATACAACCTTTCCCATAGTCATTCAGAAAATTATTGTAATTGAAGGTGTAGTTACATTTAATTGACAAAATCACAAATACAATCCCAAACCTATTATTTCTAATTTTTTTTTTTTATCAGCTTCAGCTATTGTACAATTGCTATGGATACCATTGTGTTGGATAAAATATCAGTCTGTTTCAAATGTTTGTGCTAGCTTTTGTAAGGAAATATGAACCTATACAGTTTGCAAAGCCTAATAGAATTTCATCTCACAAAAGTAAACCAGAAAGTTCTTTCTCTTTATGCATGCACACTCAGAATGCAAATCTTGCTCTACTGGTAGTTGAATTTTGGAGTGATGCTCTATTTTGCATTAGCTGCTCAAGCATAACCTCAAATGAAATGCTTTGTATTCATCTAGCCCAGAGGGTCATGAAAAACGGATTTTACGGACAATGCATTATTTTGTTGTGTTACTCAATTTAGTATTATTCCTATATGCTTATTGGTACCACCCACTCAGTGGTTAATTTAGAACAAAGCTATCCAACTGGTAGACTATGGGATTTTGTGGCCTATAGGACAGTTTCTAGTCCTCAGGACAGCAGCAACATCAGATAAGAATTATTTGCCCTGAGCAAACGTCTGTAATATAATCCAGCTCACAGTTGTCAAGAAGTTGTGCAGCCCTAAGTTAGATCAGCTTTGGGAATTCAAACAGCTCACATAATATGCATAGCATGTACATAGTGTGAAAAAGAACTGAATTATCATGGAGAAAATGGATTAAGGATGAAAACTGCCCCCTACCTACAGCTGTGAGAGCCCTCATGCAAACATTTACCCACATATTGGAGACATACAGTATTATGTCCAAAAATGAAACTTAAATGCACTGGTAAGAAAAAACTAAGGGCTGAGCTAAGGTAAATGGACTGTGACTGTTGACCAAGCCCATTCTCATTTTAGGATTAAGGAGCAAACATTAAACTAAGTGATGATGAAGGAAGCAGAGAAAGGATAAAAGATTAAATGGATGTTTAAAATTCTGCTTAATGCAAACTATTTTTCTTTCTCATTTGCCCAGTTTTCAATAAGATACATTGTTTCCCAGACACTTAACCTTATTTGTAATTACAGGGAAATCATCAGAAACTTTCAGTATCGTTAATGAGGAGAAGTAGGTACTTTCAGAGCACTACTGACTGGCCAATTTCAGATATCGGCTACAGGTTAAGATGAGACAACCTGGAAATGCCTGTTGTCTTCCAGTAGCTACAGAGGAAACCAAGATGACCAATTTGGAGGTAGATGTCCTTGAGTATTATGTCAGTTTCCCTGTGGACGTCTTTAGGTAGGCAAAAAGCTTTGTAATTCAACTCTAGATTCCTTCCTGGTTTTAGGTTGAGAAGCATTGGTGTTAAACTGGTCTTTCATATAGACACACTGGACTGCTGTGAGAGAACTATCCTGCATGTATAAGACAAAAAAGATGAGGTATTTATGTACGTTAGTTCTATACCAGAGATGCATGATGGAGCAATTAATATAATCTAGGATAATAGTAAAGGGAATAACAATACAGCTGCAGTCGTAAACCTCTTCTCTACACCTGCAAATAAAGAAACTGATTATTCCCTTGGATACTCTTGCTAGAGTTAGCCTTTGCTCTATAGAAAGGCTTATCCTCTCTGTACAAGAAACAATATTGACTTGTGCTGCAGCACACGCTGGCTGGTGGATCAGCTGTCACTAGATAACAATGTATAATTGCATACTGCCTACATGAGAACATCCTGTCGCCTTGTGTCCAAGAATAACTTTGCTGCATTGTTCTTCAGGGTCACTGCCAGTGAAATCATACACTTCGGACCTCCAAGAAGTGGAACAGTTACAGTAGTCCAAATGTCTGAAATTTGCAAGTAAGAAAAATTAACCAAGCAAAAGTTAGGAAACTTTACTGTTTCTATAACCTTAACATTTCTTTTATTCTAGAGTTTTTAATCATATCACATACTGTATTTTTCTTTGGGCTTCTGATTCATTTAGTGCACAACACAGATCACGTTAACTCATTTTCTGCTTGCTGGACTTTTCTTGGGATTATTTTATACTGCTGATTGTGAATTGTTGACAAATGTGTTATAATTCAGATATCCTAATCTTGATTTTTTTTTTGTCTTGTTGACTTCAGTGGCAGTTATAGATGTCATAGCTATAGAGGTTAAAGCCTCACACAACTGTAAAGTAACTCAGTACATTTGTATGAGTGGGGAGACTTTCTCCTAATTTTACTTTTGAGTATTTTTAGTGGTATTTCTTCTTAGTGATATAGCATAGCACTGAGAAAATGTGTTGCTTTCATGATTGCTGCCACTGCAAAAATAAAGAGGTGAAAGAATGAAGGATATTTTCTGTGTGTTAAGGAAGAAGGAAATGTTCTACTCTTATTTTCATAACTGTAGTTAATCTTAATTTTTCTCAGTGTTTCCCATGACTTTAGCTTGCTAATGGAATATACAATTGTCACAGTTATGTTTTAATCAACAAAGGTAAACAGAAGTGGACTTTCTTCATTTTTCTGCACCCATAGTGGCATGGCTGATTTTAGATTACTTATTTCTAGTGAACAATGTTTATCATTCAACTGTTACCTTCCTTGCAAAGTGAACACTATATGGTTTATATTGTAAATTATCTAACAAACTGCAGACTATTTTAATAAGATCATTCAAATTAAGCAAAATACATTAAATCAATATTGGTAATTTTAAGGTGGGTTTCCAAGCAATTCAGTGATACCAGTTTTCTTGCTGGATCTGCTGATAGATGCTAATTATCCCATCCTTTTAATTAGAAGAGAATGATTGTTGGGAAGATAAAGCAGTTTTATTTGACATCAGAAAAAGCATGATTCACACACATATAGTATTGTTTCAGTAGACCTGAAATACAGGTCTACCGCACATTTTCTCACACAACTTCTGGCCAATAGGCATTACCTGTGCTCATTTCAGAGATGAGAAGGCCCAATAGAGTGAGGGTATGTCTACAGCAGTTATGCCTTGGAATGAATATGCACTGCATTTTCATTCATGCTGATGGCTTCCTCCTGTTCTCAGCAAGGTGCCATTAAAGGTGTTAAAGATCTCTAAATCATTTCCTTTCTTTCTGCTATAAAATACTTTTCCAAATGCACTCTTTCACTAGCTCACATCTCCATAACATCTACAGTCAAAAACTTCTGAAAGCAATTAGGATTGCATTTTTCCATTTCATTCCCTTTGATTGAGGAGATTAGACATTGACAATACCTCCTAGGTCTTTTGCTCCTTTTTCTTGCCAATGTCAACTTTTTCAACTCATTTTTCTTCCTGTTGGCTTAATGAGTCAACATTAAACATTTCTAGTAAGACATTATTTCAGAGGTTATTAAAACCTACTACTGAATGTTTTCCTAGTGGTGAGCCTGACATTCATCTTTGTTAGTATTGTCCTGTCTCTTCAACTTGCTCTTTTAAATAACATTATTTTATTTCACCCTTTTCTGATGAAATCCTAGTCAAGTTCATGGGAATTTTGGCATCAACATCAAAGAGGGTAGGATTTCGCACTCGTAATTATCAAAGTGTACTTCCATTTTTCTGGTAGAGAAAAGCTTATATTCAGTGTTTACCATGACTTTTTTTTGCGTGTTGGATTAGAATAAAATTTAGCACAAGTTGGAATAACAAGCCAAAACTATACTCTGTTCACATGATACAAATATTCTTATGAAGATGTTGAACTATTTCTAGCATTCCAAAAAACAAACCAAAACAAATAAATAACAAACAAAAACACAATCCATCCATCCATCCATCAATCAATCAATCAATCAAAAAACCAGCCAGAATAAAATATTAAAAAAATAACTACCTGATCTTTCTAATTTTTATTAATTTGGAATCAACTTTGTATAACTTGTATACACTACTTCAGCCTTCTAGATTTCCTAGGAGAATAGCAGTGGGATTTATCGCCTGACTTGAAGTGTAAGTAAAATAGATCATAAAATCTATTTTACTTACATAGAATCTAATAGAATAATATTACATAGAATCTAATCCAAAATAGAATGGTTGAGATTGAAAAGAACCTTTGGAGGTCATCTGGTCTAAATTTGATGTTCAAGCAGGATCAGCTGGAGCAGATTGCCAAGGTCTAAATCTAGACGGTTTGTGAAGATCTCCAAGGACAATATCTAAATCTAAATTGAGCTGCTTTTTATGCTTACAGGAGAAAGGTAGATATCTCTGATGAAGATTTATCTGACTTTATTTCAGAAGCCAGCATTATTACGCAAAGATTAATTTCCTGTTTTTCTTTTTTTGATCATGAAAAACCTAGAGGAACTGGCTAAAAGATATTGGAGCCTTCATTGCCTAAGATAGAGCACATAAGCCACACCCTAAATTTCCTACATCCTATGCCAAGGACAGATCCCTTGATTGTTCCTGATTCCTGAATACTTCAAAAGTCTCAATGTAGTAATTTTCTGGACCTGTTCCCAACAGTTGAAGACAATTTGGGGGGCATTCGCTCTAATTGTCTATAATTCTTTATTTTTTTAATCTTAAATGAGATATTCAGTCCAGGTTGGCCTTTTGCTTTATAGTTTCACCTTAAATTTCTTCTTCTTTCTCTTTTCTTTCATTGTTAATGTCTCTTTTTATCTCTCTACTTCTTTTCCCACTTCTGTAGCTATAAAAGTCCTTGGATTCTTTTCCTGCCACTCCTTCCTGTATGTGTATTTTGAGCTCTGAACAGCTCTGGGGAACATACTGTGACCATTGCTTTTCCTTTTTATCTTCTCCCACACCACCAGTGAATTTTGAACCTTAAACATTTTCCCCAAAAGTATCCCAGTTTTTTTGTTTGTTTGTTTGTTTGTTTGTTTTTTAATAAAGGCACATTGAAAACATTTATTTCTTTGTCATATTCAATTATCTATGTTCTCTAAAATCTTTCTGAAAGTGGAGTTGATCCTCTTCCACCATTTTACTCTATGAATTATTTATTTTTTTGTTGCAGAGTGTCCAAATTATCTGGATTTTCATACTTTCAATACCCTTTCCCCAGTAAGTGAAATTCTGTCCCAAGTCGTCATCTTTATTCATTGGAATTTGCTATATGAGACTGATAAGTTTGGGTAACTTTATATGTGCTAGCAAGAGAACTGATCAAAATTCACTCAGAAGAATAAATTGTGCCTTTCCTCCTGGCTCAGCTCCCAAATAGTGTCCTAAAGGAAATGCATGCTATTATTAATATATTTTTTAAAATTTCTTCTTCTTCGTCTTCTTCTTATTATTATTTTAATTTATTTTTGTATGCTTGCTCGAGATTTTCACCATTATTTTACTGCTGTCACTATAAAAATTATAAGACATTGACTTTGAAAGCATTATACAACATTTTTGCACCTACTGATTTTCTCCACTCTTCCTTTCCCATGCATTGTGCATCCTGTCATTTCAACACACAGGAATTATCCCACTAAATTTCAGTTAGTCTTTCTAGATCGTAATCTCCTTTATTTAGTACAGCATCTTCCAGTTGTTGCTTGTTTCCCCACACATTTGCGTCAGGCATTATATTCTTGTTATCCTTCATCTTCTGTTTCAGAACAATTTTAGTTTCTCACTTAATTTGTATGTTGGAAGTACAAGTCAGATTATTCAAATTACATGAATGCTCTCCTTTCCCTCCTTCTCCTGAAGGTTCACAGCCTGCCTAACAGGCCCTGCCAGTTCTGAACCTAAGAGGTTGGCAACCTGTCTGCATAAGTGGAGACAGTGCAATCCAAACAGTTGGCTCTGGCTGCAGAAGGCATTCCAGTGATCTGTGAATTTAAAACCCTCCAATCTACCCTATCTGATCTTCCCTTGGTTGATCTCCAGTATCAGCACTTTACTTTATTCACCCATGTTTGACATGGGGAAAGCTTCTGCAAGTTACTTATCTGCACAGTTCCATTTAATTTTATTTTTTAAGATTTTTCATTGTCTGAAGAAATAGTTGCTTAAATATGATATAAGTGTAGTTCTCTGGTGTCATTTCTTCCTATAGAGAATATGATTATTAGAAATTCCACAGCACTACTCAATAAATCTAGCAACACTTTTGTTATGACAGCCCTTTCATCCTGGCTCTCTATCGTCTTTTCCTTATGGAATATTTTGAATTACTTTCCTTTTATGCAAAGTAATGATTGGGACTGCTTGTCTCTTCTGCCTTTCTGACAGGTCTCTTTCAGTGCTTGTGCTTTGGTCATAATTTGTTGTAATGACTATCTTCATATCAAAAGAATAACACACCTGTGGCAGGTGTTAACAGTGTTTCCATACAAACTTCCCTTCCCACCTGTTTTTGTTTTTTTTTTTTTCCTGCCCCTCCACAAAGCTTTGCTTTTCTCCTCTTCCATATGCAGGGTCTCAGATGCCTCATTCATTCTTGCTAATTTCTCCTTTTGGTCTTTGTCCAGTCCCTGTTTCAGTCTGCCTCTCCAGTTTACACTTCATTTGGATGTTCCCTTATAATTCGTGGAATTCATATACTCCCCACTGGATTTGTCATGGGAAGATCATGAACATTTTTTTAGCAGCTGTTCCTTCCTGTTTCTTCAAGCTGTTTAGAAGTGTTGTAGCTTTTTCCATCTCTTATGAGTTATTACATTGCATTTATTCTGTAGCTAGTGCTTCCCATCGCTGCCAATTTTTGTTTGTTTGTTTATTTGTCCTGTGGGAGGTGGGTAGGGGGACAAGATGTTGCCTGCCTCCCTCTGGGAAAGTGCCAGTCCTCTCTGCATTAATCACCTTCCTTGTTATACACGTATGCAAATCAATTGCCTTTCATTCTGCAGACAGGCAAGCTATGGTCAGATATAGAAGAGGGTGGTGGAAATGAGGAGCCTTAGAGACTGAGAGACATCATAATTGATTAGCAGATTTTACAGCAAAAATGTGTGAGGCCTATGTACTTTACATAGAAGGGACATGGGGCCATCCATAGAGAGTGCATGTAGGTTGCCCAGGCTATGAACTTTTTTTTTTAAACCACTTTGTTTGATGTGAGAGATGAGAGTGGTTTGCTGGTGACTGCATCCTTCAGACAGGGATTCCTCATCAAGAACTTTGAATTAAGGCTACTTTGTTCTGAGTTCTGAGCACATTTTCTTACAGAGCAAGTCCCCTAACGAGGCAGGTGTTTAACCTGATTGTATATCAAGTTACTTATAGTTTAATAAGGGTCCTACTTAATTTTATTACCCTTGAGTAGCTGACTTCTCTGTGCATAGCTTGCATCTTTTTTTTACTTTTTTTTTTTTCTTCCTC
The DNA here is from genome assembly GCF_023343835.1 of Lagopus muta. Lineage (NCBI taxonomy): Eukaryota > Metazoa > Chordata > Aves > Galliformes > Phasianidae > Lagopus > Lagopus muta. Next base: position 151,015,238 of record NC_064433.1, on the reverse strand, counting down.
ATCGTGTTAGAAAAACATGGAAATTTTACTGACCACTGAGATGAGATGGCTGAACAACATTTATAAAAAACTTCCGCAAACATTTTGGAAGATAAATCATTTTGTCAAAAAGAGCAACAATATTAATACTAGACTTATTAATACTAGATGAAAAATAACATTAAGTTAGGAAGATACATTTGCAATCTACAAGTAATTTTCCATTCTCAGGAGGAAAGCTCAGTTTTATCCAAAACAACTCAATCCCTGCTCTTATCACTAATATACGTAGTATGATTGATATTGCATTTAACTATGTAAACAGTGCTTTAATATTTCTTGTTACTTCTGCTCAAGTAACCCTTAATAATTGTAGCATCTGGCACAAAATGCTATTTTTATGGCATTGTTTCAAAACTAGCCGCTTCGTGTTGCACAAGATGGAGCTCTCAGCAGTATGGCAAAGCTTCCACTTTAAATATTCATTTTCTGAAAGTTGTACCACCTAAAAAAACTGAATATCCTACATGGAGTTCTGGCCCATGCCAATGATGCAAGACTTAGATATAGATTTGAAATGTTCTTGAAATCAACAAGAATAAGCACGCTTTGGTTTAGGACTTAAATATGTTCTTGGAAACATATTGTAACAATTGGAGAACACAAAGGAAATATCTCAGATTCTGTCTGTTGCAAGTCCAAAATCACTGTAAAAATACTTTCTTTGTTTTGCTGGGATGGGCAATAAGAGGAGACAGGAAATGAGGAAGGAAAAGAGTGTCTGTCTAATTATACTTCTATAAATGTCCTCAAATACTTTGCTAATGTGGTTGGGGAACTTTTTTCAAAACCAAAATGGCAAATGTGAAACTTTCTTGTCCAGTTAAAGTGGGCTATTTACACTCATCAGGCTTGGCTAGAAAGCTCCAGGAAAGCTTGGCTTCATGAGTAGAGCCACACCACATCATTTGCTGTGTCACAGTGCCCAAAATAAACAACAACTAATGCTGTCTGTAGCATAGCCTTGACTTCTAGGTGCTGCAACCTCAAAGAAATCCTTCAGTTGACTTACTATATCTATCCTGGTGATGATATGATGTTTTAATCATTTCCCATCATTAGCACTCTGGTCAAAGGCACAAATTTTCATTGTGTGCTAAATAAAAGAAGGCTAGGGAGAGAAGTACAATTTTGGATCCATTACCGAAAGCACTACTTAATTGTTGGCTCGGTTCCAGACTCTCGGAGGATCTCTTCAATCAACTGCTTCTGAGTGAAAATTTGGCAGTTTTGGGGATAATTTTTTCCAGGGACCACCTCCAAAGACAATGTCACAGTTTGTTTTGGTCTCTGGATATTTTTTATTTACCACCATAGACATAGCCGTTGGGTTTGTGTTGGCTTGCAATCTTAGGAAGCTTTTCTAGTAACATCTACAAAACCTTTCATGGTGATTCTGTTTCTCATTGACTTCATCCTGAAATGTCAGCCTCAAAGACCCAGCCTGTACAAATCCCCATATGGTCTACAGTTTATTTCCGTTGAGCAGCACATCCAAAGCTCCAAAGCTCCAAATGTCTGTGATTTTCAAGTGAGCATTCTTCTTATTTTTTTTTTTTCTTTTAAATAGTCACCTAGTTATTGATTATTACCATTATTATTGCTATTACTTTGAAAATTAGACCTGAGTGCAAGCCAAACATAACAGAGTTAAAGTTCCTTCTCACATGTCCTTTTCACATCTACGTACTGGTAAACCTATTTTTTTTTTTCCATTAGCAGAACCTGTACAGGTCTGCGTAGAAGAAAAAAGATAAAATGTACTTTATCTATCAATCCCTTACATGAAAATATTTTCCATTAAAAACACAAGATAGTTAACTCTCTAACATAGCAGTAGATATAGCAATTTAAATAATCCCAATGTGTTTTTAATGAATTAAATTTGATTTAGAGGGAGGACGCATTTCAAACACTGAAGACTTTTTCTTTAAGGAAGCTTAAAAATGTGTTCTGATGCATCTAGATTGTGCTTTGTGAAGACTGGAGAAGTTTCAAGTTAGTTAACTTACAGTTAAAGGAATTAAGGCCATACAATGGCATAAGAAATCTATATATTGTAATCAAAAACTTAAACATTGATGTTTCTATAAGTGGGGGCAAGGTAATGGATGGAATGGTTCCTATAGTTCATTAGAGAAAGGAAAAATGTGAACAGTAGTAATACTCATTCACAGCCATTTCCTATTAACATTCTCATTTGTGGCACTGCCACATACAGAGAAGAATAAAAATATTATTATCCTTGTTATGTTTTAAGAAAATGTGTCTCATTAGAATTTTATGATTTATGTGTTTGAAATTTATGTGATATCTTTTCCTACACAAAAAAAGGTATATTCATATATCACTGAAAGGATAAGCTTACTCAGTCTATTCTAAACAGTTGCTGAGTGGCACTTATTTGGGTTTTGTATCCCATACCTGTAGGACCTCACCTCTCCTGTAATCATGTGCAGTCTAAGACTCAGTTGCTGTTCTGAACAGTTCACTATTCCTTGTATTTTCCTCTGAGCTTTTATGATGTTATATTATTACGTACATAGTTCACAGTCATTTTTGTATATAAACGTTAAACAGAAATCAGTTAATTACTTCTGAAGAGATGTTTCATACTGACACCAGTATATAGCAAATAGTAAATATTGCAAAATTTTTGATGCTGCAAATGCTATTCAATAAAAAGCATGCAAAGTTATATTCAGACACATGGTCCACTGAAGTTCTGTTGAAGTCAATGGCAAAACTCTAACCTTTTGTTAGAGATCTCAGGGGAAAAAAATTATCCATATGCAGAAAGGAGTTACATTTTAGAGACAGATTTTCTTTTTAAACATATTATCCACTTTTGTTTTGAATTTCTTAATTTCAGAAACTCATTAAGGCTTATTGACAAATATGCTCTCTGTTTCAAAAAAGCATTATACAACAAACCATGTATGCTCCAGGATTTCACACTTCAGAAATTTTAACCTTTTTAAAAAATTTACTGAATTCATCTTTTGTATTAAACAACAGTGACAAATATGTGGAAGAATGTGACATTCCTGAAAATATATATTTAAAATACATAAGAAGATCTCAAATACGTAACAGTTGGATTAATAATTGATAGAAATTCTTGTGTTCCGCATATTAGGACATGTGTAACCATTCATTCAACCAATCTCAGAATTAGTCTTCTTACAAGCCATTAATTTTGTAATGATAAGCCTTCAATTCAGTTAATATTGCTATATATTAATTACTCTGAGAGTCTTGCTGCATCAAGATCAATCTAAAAAATTGGCTACCACTGTGCAGTGTTGACAGCACAACATGAAAACTCCTGCTGAGCTTGTCTATAGAAATGTTTTGCTATGGCTGTGCATAATGCTCTTTGTTATCCAAACAAATGAATACAAAAAGAATATGAATAAATGTAGCAGGGAAATGACATGTTTTTGAAAGACCTTTCTTCTGAATGAATGAAGAATAAAGAAACATTGGCTAAGAATCAGCAAGTTGGATATATTTTTTATACCTTGGGTGGCTTTCAGGTTTGACTAGGTGCCAGCTAACAAATTAGGTCATTGATATGTTACTTCTGTGTAAGGACTAATTCGTGATAACTATATGGTCTATTCATACATGGGTAACTCAATTTTCAACATCCTTCTTTCCCATTTTGAGAAAGACTTTTTGCTGTCAAAACAAATCCTACTGATTCAGAGATTCCCATCCCCTTCTAAATAAGAACAAATCAAAAGGAAAGAGAACTTGTTGGAAGTTATTTAACTTAAAACCACCTCACATCAAAAAGAATAATAAATAAACTTCACAGCAGACTTCAAATCTATGTTTCTGTTCATTATGTTTCAATTAGAGACAAAGGACATATTATCATTTTCTGTAACAAGCAGGTAAAAATATTTTCAAAGCTTAAAAAATGCTAACCGTAACATATTGCAGTGTATGTTTGCTTATTTCATGAGCTTGGGTTCTCTTGGAGTTGAGAGGACTGAATGAAAGCAGCCACAAAATATTACTTTTTGGATCATGTAGTGATTTACACATATTTTGCAAGAGACAGTTTAATAAAAGTTCAGGCCTATGGCTTTATTCCTTTGCTTTTCAATGAGCATTCACCAGATTTACCAAATGGAGAAGGAGGGTGAAATGGTGGCTAGAAGTGGTTGCTTTTTGATGGTAGATTGAAGGCTGGGAGTGCAGAAAAAAATAAAGACCAGTCTTGAACAGGAAATGGTGAGCTGAGGAAGAAGAGTAATCTAAGAGAGAAGGAAGGAGAGGACAATTGTGGAGTGCAGTAGGTGGGAGAAACCTCAGGAATGGGAGCTTTAAATATAATTCATGGTAATAATTTATTATTGAAAGGGGAAGACATATTAAGGCAGGGAAGTAGGATAAGGCAAATACTACATTTTGTCCTGTCAGAGTCCCTCAACTGTTTATATCTATATTTTGTATAAATTATAAGAATGAAGAATGTCAAAAGGGGAAGGAACCTTGCAAAAGAAACACTGAAATAATGTGTACAGTTTACATATTAAATTGTGTAGAGTGATGTACCTACAGTTTATTCAGTGTATTTCTGTATGACCTTTTTTTTTCCCCTAATTGTCCTTTAAAAGCTTTCTGACATTTAAGTACTGTAACTTTCGTATCATACCGTATCTCTTTCATACACTCTCACAAGAATAAATGTTGTCTATAAAGCTAAATAGGGGAGCCAAAGAGAATGTTAAAGCACTGGATCCATTGTTGCAGCTGAGTATACGTGTGTATGTATGTATACATGTACAAATAAATAGACATATATGTATACTATACATATTTCAGGGAATTAGATGCCACTGTGATAGTAGCTTTTAGAGTACTGAATGATAAACAGGCCACTTACAGTCTTTGCAGTATGACTTCATTGTACTGATAGTCATAAACAAGACTCAGTGTAAATGAGAAGTTCCTACTCATTAGTAATCAATACTGTTACATATTCAAAGCAGTTGGTCCTCAACAATCACATCCTAAATTAACTGTTGATTGTCTGTATTAGTTCTTTGGACCTGTACTGGACTATGCTAAGTAACTGTCTCCAAGATGTATATGATATAGAGGAGGTGACACCTGAACAGTGTGAGTGCAAGCCAGTCATTGCCACTAAGGCCAGAGATCAGTCCTTGCTCCCTTCAGTTTAACACAATAGGCAGAATCACAGAATCACAGAATCACAGAACTGTAGGGGTTGGAAGGGACCTCCAGAGATCATCGAGTCCAACCCCCCTGCCAAAGCAGGTTCCCTACAGCAGGTCGCACAGGTAGGCATCCAGGCAGGTCTTGAACATCTCCAGAGAAGGAGACTCCACCACCTCCCTGGGCAGCCTGTTCCAGTGCTCCGTCACCTCACTGTAAAGAAGTTCTTGCGCACATTTGTGTGGAACTTCCTATGCTGCAGTTTCCGGCCGTTTTCCTTTATCCTGTCTCCACTCACCACTGAAAACAGTCTGGCCTCGCCATTCTACCCCCCACACCTTAGATATTTATAGACCTGGATCAGGTCCCCTCTCAGTCTTCTCAAGGCTAAACAGACCCAGTTTACTCAGCCTTTCTTCATAAGAGAGATGCTCCAGGCCCTTCACCATCTTCGTGGCCCTCCACTGGACTCTTTCCAAGAGATCCCTGTCTTTTTTGTACTGGGGAGCCCAGAACTGGAGGCAGTACTCCAGATGAGGCCTTACCAGGGCAGAGTAGAGGGGGAGGATCACCTCCCTTGACCTGCTGGCCACGCTCTTTTTAATGCACCCCAGAATGCCATTGGCCCACTTGGCCACAAGGGCACACTGCTGGCTCATGGCCAACCTGTCGTCCACCAGGACACCCAGGTCCCTTTCCGCAGAGCTCCCCTCCAGCAGGTCATCCCCCAACCTGTACTGGTGCATGGAATTATTCCTCCCCAGATGCAAGACTCTACACTTGCTTTTGTTAAACCTCATCCGGTTTTTTTCTGCCCAGCTCTCCAGCCTGTCCAGGTCTCGCTGAATGGCAGCACGGCCTTCAGGTGCATCAGCGAATCGTCCCAACTTCGTATCATCAGCAAACTTGCTGAGGGTGGCCACTATCCCCTCATCAAGGTCATTGATGAAGATGTTGAACAAGACTGGACCCAGCACCGACCCTTGATTAACACCGCTGGTTACAGGCCTCCAACCAGATTCTGCACCATCAACAATGACCCTCTGCGCTCTGCCAGTCAGCCAGTTCTCAACCCACCTCACTGTCCACTCATCTATCCCACACTTCCTCAGCTTTGTTATATGGATGTTGTGGGGGACAGTATCAAATGCCTTGCTGAAATAAAGGTAGACTACATCCACTGCCCTCCCCCCATCCACCCAGCCAGAGACAACATCATAGAAGGCTACCAGATTGGTCAAGCACGACCTCTGAGTGCCTCCGAGAGGCAGAGAGTGAACGACCTCAAAGAAGTCCGTAAATTGTTCTATTCTGGCTGTATTGTGTTGGATTAAGAAACTATAGTCCCTAAGTGTTCATTCCTCACTTCGCTGTTGCATTTATTTGTCTAGAGAGTTTGAGGTTTATTGATCTAGAGAAAAAATAGCACTGTGATTTAGCATTCTCTCCAGAGGATGGGTGTTCTCACATCCTGTCCCTCTCTAAGGATTGTTTGTATGGAGGATAAAAAATTATATACTCACAGTAACAACAATTTCCTGTTCTACTGGATTACAGTCCATTCTCAGAAATAGGAATATTTTTCTCATCTGGTTTAGTTTCATCAAATCTTCTCTCCTTAGAAAATTAGGAAGAGATTTTCATCCAGCTTGGTGTTTTGGGCTTGATTTGTTCTTATTATTTTTTTCTATAACAACAGCCTTTAATACAGTTGTATCTGTTTTCTACAGAGATTGCAAAGTCTCAAGATTCATTGCCTTGTGTATATTTTTGAAAACATTTTACCTTCACAATGCAAGTCTGTATGTAGTACACAAGGAACAAGAGCATTTCTTCTGATGCTGGATAAATGCAGTTCAGCCTAACAGCTTGTTAGGAGCCAATCTAGAATTTTAGACATGCTGTGCAGGCTTTCAGTAGAAGAATAGCAAAGGTATTTTTGCCATGACATTCGTGCAAATTGCAAATAAGCAAACCATTATGGATGCTTCGTCTTCCACATAGACTATCACAGGAGGATGTGTCATTCTTCTTCCCACTAGTCTTTCATTGTCTCTTCCCTCCAGGGACACAGCTGATGCTTATCTCTGTACCTTGCACTGCAGGCTGACAGAAGTCTTTTTAATAATGACAATGGCACATCCTTTGCAGCTTCTTCCTGCAATAATTCACTTGGAGCCTTCTCAGATGTTATCTTCATTGTTTTGTAATGGCTATAAATACAAAAGTATTTACAATGAATTGTTTCCAAACAATTAGTTGCTGAACTCTGTATAAAGTTGTTATACCCAGGTCTAACCAAAGGCAGAATCAGTTAGATAAATGCAGTTCTTCACGTCTGGGTCATGAAAAGTACTGGCTCTCCTATCAGTATGGAGTCATTTCCATTTGCAAAATATGAAGCAGCGTCTTGGATAAATTTGTCCCTGGATAAATATTTTTGGGGTAGGAATGCAAGAAGAAAAGATAGCAGAGTTGAATTTTTCATTTGGTAACTGCTTTTAAATAACATTATTTAACATGCATATCATATCTTCTCTCATTTGCAAGTCTCAGAAGAGTTTAGAAGTGGATAACAGTAAACATATGGAAAACTGAGACAACAGAGATCAATTTACGTGTCCAAGACACAGTGCTCCTCGGAAGCAGATAGCAGAATAGAAAGTGGAGATCCAGGCTCTCGCCAGCGAAGTTCAAGTTCTTAAGTGTTGTTAAGTGAAAGGTTTTTTTTGTTGTTGTTTATTTGTTTTTGTTTTGTTTTTCCTGTGAACCTCAATTTTAAAAAGTATCTTAATAACAGAGACTAATACAATTAGGTAAAATATATATTAAGTCTTTTCTTTAATTTTCAAACTCAAGAAGAAGCAACTCTCTCTGAAGACTTGGAAAGGATCAGGTTAATTTTACTGTTTTTTAAGTCGTGTATCCAAGAATTTATTAGTTTGAATGGAAAGTATCCAACTACCAAAATTGTCAATTGAGTATTTCTTCCTGTAAATCAGGCAAATAGAGAAAAATAAATATTTGAGAAAAATAAATATTAGTTTGAGCTGCCTGTACTCTGCAATTGTTCATTTCTGTTCTTCAGGTGAATTTGAACAGCAAATTAATTTACTGAAGAGGATATTTATATGTAAAATCATGTATGAGGAGTGATATTCCTAGTGCTATATCAGAGTGAGTTTCCGTGTGACCCTGGTCCAATGTAAAAAAGTGTTTTTTTTTTTCATGGAGTGATCTTTTAAATACTGGAGTGCTGTTTCTTCTGTTGTCATGCCTGAGCTCTTAACTACTGTGATTACTCTGAGAAGCATTGTGATCACCATTAAGAAAAGAATAAGGAGGAAAAACTTGAAGAACACTGCTGAATCAGAGTGATACAGAAATGGCAGTGCTACTGTGTGTAGATTTCTAATTACTAGCCATTCTGGGGCAAAAATTAACATCAGGGACAGGTTTTTATTGTTGTTTTCTATAGCAAATGTGTATAAATATGAGGTTGAGGAGGAAGGAAGCACAGGAGATGGAGTAGACTCAGAGGAGATTTCAGTGGAAGAAAGAAGGGGATAGCATTCCTCATATTCCCACCTCCTGCTCCCTTTAGAGACCCACATTTTTGTGTCTCTCTTTTCTTTTGGCAAGAAAGTAGCCTATGTTTAGTTAGTGGCAGTTCCACTATGGAAATGGATGCTGTGGGTGTGAAAGCAGTGTGTGTTTTGCTTTCTTCCTTTGGAAGGTGAATCTAGCCTTCCGTGAAGCCTTGCAACGTAATTTTGTGTATAGAAGTTGAAACCAAAGAACTTTAAGGGGAACTGAAAGAGTTGAAAGCATTTTGAAGCTGACAGGATACTCAAATCCACATGTAGTACACAATTGTACTGATAGCCCAGTTAAGCGTTATAAAAAACCCTAAAAATATCCTTCCATTCAACCCTCTACCTTATGGATGATGCATCAGGACATCTTAAAGAATCGAATAGCTCCATACTGCTAAGGGATAAGATCAGGCAACTGCAGTCATACTTTGACAAGCGAGGAAATGATGTACTGCAGCGCAAGGCACTCTGAACCATGGAAGCTGCAGGTGACTGGTGCATTGTTGGTCTTTTTCAGTTGTTTGGACATGACTTAATATTGAATATGAGCATGAGTATCTCACAGGGTGTATACTCTAGGCATGAATGTCTACATCAGATGTTTCTCTTGAAACCATTAGCATCATCAGCAGTACTTTTAGTTTGCTGAGGAGCATTTTAGTTTCCTGAGAAGCATTATTGACTCCACAGCCTCGGTCAGAGTTTATTTAAGGCTCCTCTTCACAGGAGAAACAGAAATCCAATTTCCTGTTCCAAGAATGATGAACAGTGATTCAAATGCATTAAGCCCTTGCTTAGATTGCGTCTTGCCAGAAACCTCACATTAATTATTTTTAATTTCTTGTTAAGTGCACAGTACTTGATGCACTCTGTAAGGCAAATGCAATGACAGCACCTACAAGTGATTGCTTTCAGTCTCAATATCTAATGCTTCACAGCCATGCTTTCATATCAATCTCATTGAAACTTTACTTGAATTACTAAGAGTTATTTCAAAGTTTGCATAGAGAGATTCTGGTCCAGACAAAAATACATACCACAATCATCTCAACAGTAGAGAGGGAGAAGAAATGACATAGAAATTTTGACCTGCAAAAGCCAGTAAGCAATAATATAGAAAAGTAAAACAGCAGTTTTACATTCGTTGTACCAATACAGTCAGTTCTATGTATAGCTCTAATCATTATACGTTTCTTGTTGGCTCTGATTTGTGGGAAGAAAGAGAAGTAATAACTGTTTTTTTTTAACGGTAGACTTTGGAAAGCAAATAAGATATCTTTGGTCTCATTGATATCTGAGTAAATTCAGTAGTGCATTTTCCATTAACCTAAATTTAATAGTATCTTAATTGAATTTAATTTTATTCAATTCTCAGTTTTCTGTAATACATTTTATAATGTAGCTTAAAGAGGCTCCAAATTTGAGATGAGAAAACATTTCCAGATATAATGCATCCAATATTCAAATAATACTCATCCCTAGAGGTATGTTGTTGTCATTAATACAGATGTCAGAGATACAGCTCTCAAAGTCTGCTGATGTTTAATATGGCTAACTGGTGTGGCTGATATGGCCATACTCATTAAGGTCTGCTGGAGCTGCAGCTAAACAGATCTTTCATTGGCAAAACATAGACCCATTTTCCAAACAGTAGAACTTGCACTAGCAAAAGACTCTCTGGATATTATATTTCAATTATTAAGCATTTTGTTTACTTGTTTTGTGTGATTCATTCAAGTTAGGTCACTGTCTCACCTGTTATGCTTCTTGCATCTATAACATAGGTATCTCCATTCTCCCAGTGGAGAACAGTTTTCCTGATCAGTTGAGCCAAGCACAGAGATCTCCCAAAACAGGGAACTGTAACGTTAGACTGGAGTGTTTATGCTTTCCAGAAAGGTCAGAGACTGCCAGAATTATAGAATTGCTCAGGTTGGAAAAGACCTTCAAGTGCAATGTGTCGTCTTGAACTGAAACTTCATTCAGTGAGGAAAAAATTGAGATGTCTTTATTTCTGTGCATGCGATTTGGTTTTACTGAGATTGAACTAGGGAATTATTAGCCATTGAAGGTTCATTTCAGTGAAGACTGCAAGAAAATTTTAAATAAAAGGTCCAAGAACGTGAGAAACTAGATTGTAAACACATGTAGTAACATGGAAGGAGAGTCAATTCAAGCTTTGTAGTCAGCTGCAGGATGAGAAATGTAGCTGCTAAACCACAGTATTTTGTATGACTGATAAATGTTCAGAAGGCTCTACTGTGTACACTTGTGTCATTACTCACACTTGCTATAGTTACTTCTTGGTTGTGATGTCATGCAAATAGTAGGGAAGTTAAATCTATACTTTCAATCTACATACTTGTACATACATTCTGTAATACAAGAGGCAGAAACATAATATTACTGGAATCTGATACGTTAGTCTTATATAATTTCTGCCATTTACATAGAGAGGAAAAAAAAAGAGCCTGATATACCTGTTATAAACCTGAAATAAAGTGATGGTGGGGAAACCACTTTGCTTGTTTCTTGGAAAGGAATGCTTTGTTTTTTAACATCATCAACTGAGGGCATGACTCTAAAGCACTTTTTTGATCAGCTTATTTTTCAGGGGGTTTCAACATATGCTTTTTCTCTTCCACTTTTTAATATTTTGGTCTCTGGTGAATCTGCATGCAAAAGCTTCCTTCCTTTAGTTGGAGTTCACAAATGAAAGGCTTTTCTTTCTCTGATTGCAGATTAGCCTGCCAAGAAACAAACTCTAACTGTAGAACATCACTTTAATTTATTTATGGGATACAGATGACAAGGAAGTCTGTCCTCTTCTCAGGCTTTTTTGGACAGCTTTGAGCTGACCCAGCCCAGCAGAGTTCATATGGCAAAGGCAAACTGTGCCAGGAACCAAAGCCAATAGTCATTGCAAACCTTTGAACCAAAACATTCCTTTAGTGCTTGAATTTCCCTATAATTTGTGTAGATTCCCTTTTTGTCAATGAAGCTTGCAGTGGATAACTAGCTTATTGCAATCAGACTAAACAACTGTGCTATTCATTCAGCAATTAGATGATAGCAGTAATGCATGCTTTATGGTTTCCGTTCTTCATTCTTTCCTTTCTTTCAAAGTCCTTGGAGACAAATTCTAGGATGTTTGGCAAAGAGGAGGCTCTTTCTGAAAAATATCCTGTCTTTTTTTTTTACTTTTGGGTTGCTAATAAGTTCTATTCTCAAAGGCAAAATATCAGATCCACATAGGAAGAAAAGATCAGCCAGAGAAAAAGCAACAGCACTGTCATTTATATATACTTGAGTGTTTGCTTTAATCTAATTAAATGATGGAGGAAGACTTTTTAAAATCATAATTAGTGAATCGCTTAATGTAGAATAAAGTAAGAGTATTTTGAATGCAAATATTTTTAGCAGAAATAGAGCAGATTGTGTTTGCTCCATAAATATCTTGAGAGTAGTGCTAGAAGAAAGAATTTTGCTGTTGTTGCAGAAGATAAATCTTTGTGAAAGGGCATGCTTTAGTGCTTCAGTTTTAAGCTAAGAGCTCCAGCTCCAGCCAAAATCAGCTGTGATTTTTACCCTTTTTTAACACTGCTGTAACTTCTCTATGTTTGGACAAAAAGAGTCCATATGTTTCAATATTTCAATGAGTTCTAATGATTCTATCATCAAAGAGGCAAATTTTAGCTCTTTGTATATTTTAAAAAAGTTAAACTAAGTCAATAAAAATGATACAGTTTAACAAATATAAGGTTATCATATAGTAAGGACATAAGCTGATGATTATTTACTAACTTTGCATTTTCCCATCCTTGCAAGTCTTTTCTTTTACACCAGTTCTGTCACTCAGCTACTGTGTGACCTCAGACAGATCAATTAAATTCCCCGCACTATAATTTCGTTATTTAAGAACTCATAAAAAAACCCCATTAAACTCAATGTGGGCTCTGAGTGATAAGTAGCAGCGTATTTAATGGTGGTAGTTTAAAGTATTAGAGCACCCAGACGCCTTTGTTATCACTTTTCAAGAGATTAATTTCTCAATTACAGGCAAGGAAGGATAGGACATGAGCCATGTGTCTGTCATTGTGGTTTGTAGTACAGAATATTAGATTAAATTGTAGAGAAGGTAGATGCTCATTAAAAAAATGGGCCATAAAATGTGGTGGCTGAGGCCTAGATACATATCTTGTTCTGTTGTTCTATAATACTGGTGATGACCTAAGACGAATGGCCAAATAGAGAATACAAGACACTAAAGATCACCTGCCAGAGCTCTGAAAGTCTTACCTAGAGAGTCTCAGAAGAGAGTAATTTCTGTAAACTATTTGAAGTTGCTTATAAAAGGCAATGAACATTAATAAAGTATCATTACGAAAGTATGGGAAAAGGAACAGTGCATTTCTATTAAGATACTCCATTTTGTTTTGAAATGTGCTGTTTAGAAACACCTTTCAGCGTTAGTGCTGTCATTCTCAAAGTCAGAGATTTGGCAATCAAACATGACAGGGTGAATATTTCTGATAGCTTGAAACAGAAAGATAGAGTGGAGAAAAGCCAGCAGGGCAGAGTGATATTCCAATGAATTTTATACTAATCACTAAGTTGAAATATCTTCTTAATGTTGGGACACTCCTCAGAAGCTGATCTAATGTGTAATTGTCCACTTGAGTTCAGTGAGATGTTCAGACCCAAGGTCACTCCACCTTCCTCAGATTTTTAACCAAAGTGCTTATGATTGGAATCTTGTTGCTTTTGGTTTCTTCTCTTATCAGTGGTCATATAGGTTTTCGGAATTAAACGCCTATCTCTCCCCTGTAAGTACTTGAAGGAGAAAGTAGCATGAGGACTTGGACTGTGACTGTTGTGGCTTTACTGACATCTCGGAGTAGCCCTATGATTTAGACAGAGAGATCTGAGCACTGTCTTACCATGGCAGAAGAATTCAAATTTTTTTTCTAAGTCAAAGCTGAAAATCATTTTGCACATACTCAGCATTCATTTTTTTAGTTGGCAATTTTAACCAAGTGTATTATGATATTGGTAAGTATAGCAGAGAGTAATATGAGGGGTAACAAATTGTGGTATTTGCCATAGACGAGTCACAGGATAAAATGAAAAGAATGCAAGCCCATTAATTTAAACCTTGGATCGCATTTACAGAAAAAATACAATTTGTACACCTGAATATTAATGATTAAAGTCTACCTTGCAGTAGTGAATGAAAAGTAAAAGACTCAGAAAATTGTTACCAGTGATTCAGCTGTATAGTCCCTTTAACCTCAGAGAAACCAGCAGTTCCAAAACAGAAACAGGTAAGCAAATTCTCCTATACAATAACTTCATTTGGCCCTGGAAACATAGAGAAATGGTACTGGAACAGCTAATTCAGAGGGTTAAGGCTGAGGAAAAAAAAAACTGCATTCAGGGATGAATGTTACAGCATTTCTTATGGGAAAAATAAAAATTAAATGTAAAATGATCTCAATACGTAAAGAACAGTGTTGTGAAAAATATATTATGTAGTTTACAATAGAAACATCCTCACTTGAAAGAGCACGGCATTGGTGCAGTTCCGGCTATAGTAAATCCTCCTTGAAAATAAATGTGTAGTTTTACAGGATATGGGTAATCATGCTGCCTTTCAGCTTGATGTTTTTTCTTCTGGGACATGAACAGTTACTAGCAATGCGTCACAAGCACATTTAATTTATGTGTACTGCTTACTGTCATTTGTAGTGTGTCATTACTTGAAGTTTGTTATAAGTCTCAATTGAAACATTAAACATTTTATGAACTGGAAATCTTGGAAATCCTTCAGAGGAATGCTTTTATTTATGATATTGTACTCAGTGTTTCCACTATATCCCCCTGTTTTCAGGGATTTTTAACTTGGTTGTAAAAAAATAATTCTGGCTTGAAGTTTGACATATGGGATTGAACCCAAAGAATGCAGTTTTTACCCAATTTGAAAATGTGCAAACTGCAGAATGTAGAAATGGAAGTGATGAAAGGTATTCTTCAGAAGTTGTTCTGCTTAATTATTATGTTGTGTTGCATTATATAATTTTCTACAATCAGTTTTGTATTAATAATGTTGTATTTCAGGCGCTTTCCTTATCCCACTCTCCTGACTCTTGGTTGAAGATTAGAGTGATTAATGCTATGTTTATCACTAAAATACAGTAAGGTTCAGTGTTACTGTAGCCCCAAAGAACACGATAGTTACTTCTCCTGAATAGCATAGCTTGATGGTTTAGTACCTAGAAGAAATCCAAGCAGACAGAGTGCAACTAGACATTGCCAACAACCAGCTAAGCAATCAATTAATAAACACATTTATATCCCCCCTACCCCTATATTGTATATATATATATTATACGTACATTAATTTACATATATATACAAACCTCAAAAAGAATAAAGAAAGAAATAAATGCTTACAAAGCTCTATGTGATATTGGGTAGCTTAGAGGAAGCATAGCTGAAGCATTATGGAATCTGAAATTAATAACATAGGATAGGGTGATACTAACTCAGAAAATATTATCTTCTAGATTTCTGTTGCTCTCTCACTAGAATACCACTACAGTAATGAACGAGAAGAAAGATTATCATTACAGAGTCATTTCTCTCTTGGTAATCTGTGGAGATTTCATACTAAAGTAATTACTAAGCTTTACTTTTAGCTTGTCTGTTCAAAGGTGAGCACAGTCTGAGGAAAAAAAAAAAAGGAAAAAAAAAGAGTTGTTGCAAGCACTTGCCAATTCTTCTCAGATTACTGCTGGGTTTATTAAAATTTCAGTTCAAATTCTGTCTCTCAGACAAACATATCTCTTTTAAGCTACCTGGTTCTCATTTTTACTGAGAGGATTTACATGACACCAATAAATCTGACAGGCCACAAACACAAAAAAGCAGTCCCAGGAAGCTTTAGACAACTACAATGCCATTAGGTAGTTACAAGGACTGCTCTTTTTATCATATCTGTAATTTAACCTGAGAAGAAAGCAGATATGGAGCAGAATGTACCAGCAGGTATGAATCTGTGAATTCATGTCAGATATAGATTCCTGGTTTTTGGAGATGCTATATACTAGATGACATAAAAGGAAATGGGGGTATTAATGTATTAAGCACTGCTTAAGGATGATGAAATTGAATCTCTTTTATTAATTCAACAAAGCCTAATAATGTGTCCAAAAGAACAAAAAATAGCAATCTTCCTGGGATTGTGAATCAGTACATTGTGTAACAAATACAGAACAACAAATGGTGACTTCCAGTTTTGGAAAGAAACAGAGAGGATAAAAGTAGAGGATGACTTTGAAGTGGCATTGTGACAATATAGTGTTGGTAGGGACTTCTAAAGGCTGTCTAGTCCAACTTCCCTGCAAAGAACAAGGACGCCACACTAGATCAGGTTGCCCAGGGCCTGATCCAGCCTCACCCTAAAAGTCTCCAGGGATGTAGACTTTCAAACACATCTCTGGGCAACCTGTTTCAGTGCCTCACTGCCCTCACTGTAAAAGACTTTTTCCTTATATCTAACCTAAATCTACCCTCTTTGAGCTTGAAATCTTTTCCCCTTGTTCTGTTGCCAAAAACCCTGCTAAAGACTCTGACCCCTTTTTTCTTATAGTCTCCCCTTTGGATACTGAAAGGCTGCTATCAGGTCTCCCTGGAGCCTTCTCTTCTCCAGGCTGAACAGCCCTAGCTCTCTCAGCCGATCCTCATAGGAGAGATGTTCCATTCCATTGATAATTTTTGGATGCACTCCAACAAGGAATTCACAATAATCACTTAGGATGTGGCTGAAGATATATAGGTTACTTGTGGTGTAAGGGAACGATGGAAACTGAGCAAAGGAGGAACTCAGTGGAGCATGACTGAATCCTCTGTTTTATTGGTTTTACATTTTCTTTTGGTGGGATTTGCAATTTGGCAAACTACCACTAAATTAATGAAGTTTATGGGTAGGAATTTCACCCAGAGTGATAGTTATTTGTATTGACATGTATCATTTCCTCTGTGCCCCCTGGCATTTTTCTTTGTTTCTGTGCTTCAAGAAACACGTTATATATATATATATTAGCCAGGTCTATGAGATCTGATCTGTGGAAGCAATCAGTATTCATCCTCTAATATTAGCTTTGATCTGCCAAATACATTTCATATCAGTGGGCCAAAAGAGGAGTGTGATCTGAAAGTTTTCCGTACTGATTTAGTATTCCATAGAAGCCTGTATGAGCCACTTCTCAGGTCCTGCGTAGGCCTGCCTACAGTGAAATGAAGTTCTGGCTGCTTCTACCTGGATTTAATACAAGATCAGCTAAGCAGGTGATGATATCCTTTGCTGTGTGTATTTTAAGGTGGCAATGTGTAAAACTGGAGGTTGCAATATGCCAGGGACAGCTAAAGGGATATTTTGTCACTGCACAATATCTCTTCATGTGTACATTAATTTATTCCTAGCAAAACTGATTTGTCTGTTTTCTTGTCAGCTATAATATACTCTCATAATTGCCTTAATTTTTCATAAGTCCTTTTATAAGCCCTTTCCTTATTATTTCTATCAAAACTATCAAAAGCAGAAGACACCATCAAAAATAGAAGGATTGTGTAAACTCTGTAAACTTACAATTTCCTTCTTTGTTTCAGAACATTTTGGAAATTTTATTAGTGTGAATTTTAACTGTATTTCCTTCTTTTTCTTTTTTTTCTTTTTTCTTTTTTTTTTTTTTCAAATTCAGTGGATTCATTTCCAAAAGCAGTGGGTTTCTGTTTGTCAGGCTACATCTATACCACTAAATATAAGAGCCTGCTGACATGTCCGCTAGACAAAGTGACACCAAGCAGTTTGTATGCACAATACCAAACACCCCTTCCAAAGTAGATTTCTACCAGATTTAGTGGTCCAAAACCAGAGCTGCGATTGAACTGACTATTAATCAGTATGAACAATCAGCAGTTCAGTTCTTGAGTCATTCCCTTGCCCTTTTCTTTTTTTCAAGAGTACAGTTATACCCTTAGGCAATGTCTATACTAGTAAATAACTTGAAACAAGACCCATTCTCTGGACTTGAGTGTGTGGCATGGGAGAATGTGCACACATTGTAGCTAAATAGTCTTTTACCTCGGTGATGGTTGTATTCATCTATAGCCTTAACTGTAAACAATCTGTGGCTTGTGCTATTCCTAAGATATACCTGAGAATGGCGTGAAAGACGGGTATTTATCACAGACCAAAACTGCACCAGAGAATGTAATTAATAAAGATTAAATGACTTAGCAGAGTGATAGAGCTTGAGACCATGTCTCAGTCTTTTTAATTTTAGTCATACAAAGTATTCTTACGTCTGACTGAAGGTTCTGCAGTGTTGTCGAGTATGTGCAGCCCCTTATTATAAAATGGCCTGAGTTGAAAAGGACCACAATGATCTAGTTTCAACCCCCTTCTGTCTAGCCTTTCTAAATCTGGTCATGTCTCTGTGCCATCCTGTTTACCGCTGTTAGCACCTGGTCCAAATTTTTGTTTTGCTGAAGCCTCTTTTTAAAGTTCACCTCTCGTGTTTTAATCTCCTCTCATGCTATTTCTCTGTTCTTATTATCTGTAGTCAGAATCAGTTTTCCAGCTGCCTTAATTCCATCCTTCCATTGAGCTTCAAATTCTGCTATCATTCCATTATGCTTTCCTTTTTTAGTTTTATTTTCTTCGCCCTTTTCCTCCACCTTTGAAGCATTTAAATCTCTTTCCTTTAGCTCTTCTTGCCTCGTTAACTTCTTTTGTCCAGCTTCCAGTCTCATGTCAAATTCCAGCCCTTTTCATTTTGTTTTCCTTGACTCCATGTGGCTCTTTGGCAGGTTTGCTCTCCCCACCCTATGCCTGGCTAGTATGCAGCTGAGTGTCCATGCAGAGTCCCAGATTGTTTCTGCTCCCCATGTCCAAATAACCAGTGCCCATGTTTCCCAATGTCACATCCTGTATCCATACTAGGACAGATAGGAGAAGCAGTCACGTGAAAGCTTGGCTGTATTCCTAGTTTGTTTCTGTGCTTCCACCGGACACTGTTGGATATTAAAAATGTGTAAGAACTGAATCATACCCAGCAAGGACTGCACTTTCACAGCCTGTGATATCTGAGTTTAGGCTCTGCTTGTTGCAGTCTAAGTGCCACATAAGTCCCTTTTCCTAATGTTTCCTGTTGGCAGGTTTTAACTCTGCAGAATTATGTGAAGAGTAAGAAGCAGCAAGTGAAGGGACAACAGCAGAGATTAGAGACCAAAAATCTGAACCTATAGGTCCCTCCTGAATAGGTTCAAAAGGGGACTTTTAAAGAGTGTAAATTCAGACATTTCTACCCAGACATACATCACTGAGAGAAATGTAGCTTTCTCCTTCTCCTCAACTCTGTCACCCTAAACTTCGTACCTCTGCTTTATGCTTAAAACCATTTGCATTTCTTTAGCAAAACATCTTCAGTTTTTTAAAAATATTACTAAACAAAAGATTTTCTTTAAACTCATTTTCAGAAACAGCTGTACTATTTTGGATGAAACTTCCTGAAATATTTCTGCCTCAGGCAGCCACCTGGCATGGAAAATTTCAGCCCAAACATTTAAGGTTTGGCAAAGTGATATGCTGCTGAAAACAAGCTTTATAATGGGAAGTGTTGGGCAACTTTTATAGCGAGCAAAATTACCAGCCTCACCCCAACACCAATCCTGATGTGCCAAGCTCTACAATAAAATACTCAGTATAAATGAAAGATGTCCTTATATATCAAAAGACCAAAAATAACTTGGAACACAGTCCTTTTTCAGATGTAAGAAGTGTTTCCGACTTATGGCTTAGAGATGTAAAGAGGACAAAGTAGACTAATAACAAAACACAAGATGTAATCTTCAGTTTGTGTCTGTTAGACAGAAGAGTGAACTGGCAAAGTATGTAATACTTTGTTGCTTAGATCTTACATGTTTGAATCATCCAAAAGTCAGATGGTTTATTTTCTCCAAACACACCCCAAACTGTTAGCATTATATTTAGATAGCAACTGTAAGTTCTGAAGACAATAACAGAATTTACTAACATTTCAGCAAGTCGCTCAAAATGTTTAAAAATTGCTTTTTTATTCAATATCTCCTTCCAATACCAGAAGAACTTCGTTTCCTATTCCATTTATTCTTCTCTTTCTAAGATACAGCCCTTTCATGGTAGTCATGTTTTTCTTGAACCAAAACCAGTACATATGGAGACATCTGATAAAACTTGCTTTTCTTCCCTGCACAAATACAGCGGAATAGCATTGTAGTTTTCCTTTTTTTCTTTTCATATCTTATTTTGTTTAAAATATGAACTAATCAAAAAATATGGAGCAAGGCGTGAATTAATAAATTCAAAAAAAAAAAGAGAGAAGAGAAAGTGAGGTGAAGTTAACAGTGACATTTCAGAGCCAGCTTGAATTTAGAATTCCTTGTCTAAATTCTGTATAACATACAGCTTTGGTGAATTTAAGACACATAAATATCTATTACTGCTTTCTCTGGAGCAATATGCAAGCATTAGAGACACGTTAAAAGTCTATCAGCATCTCTGTTCTAGAGAAAGAAACATAGCTCCTGAATCTGGTCTTCACCTGTGGGAGAAAACTGAGTGTCTACCTGCATCGCGAATGTGCAGTGAAACATCTATGTTTCTCCTGTCACAAAAGAGGCTATTTGTACCTACCTCATTCAAACAGCAGAACAGTTCAGTTCTGCTAATAGATGATGAATTTATGAGATACAAGCACTGTGAAATTGCCTGATGTAAAGAAGGGAGAATTGAGTCTTTGGGTTAGTGCTGCACTGGACTCTGTATCATATATTTCCTATTGTATAAAATGTCTTTCATGGGAAAACAGTGTCCCAATCTCCCTCTTCCTCTAGGAGTATTCTCACCACTTGCCTCCAGGATGAAAGGAGAAAAGCGAGGCTGCATCTGCCTTTCGTAGACATTGCTCATTGTAGTAAGAGGACTTCATACTGAAAGATAAGTGGTGATACAAGTTATCTTGAGGTTAAAGCTTAATTTTTATAATAAGGCTTGCAAGTGCTTATTTTATTTCAGTGCCTGCATGGTGTCACTGAGGACTGTAGAAGTTGCCACAAAAATTATTGGATGTAATGTCTCAGATTCTGCCTTCATCTGTTTCTATCATTAGAAAAATCATTATCTATGTCTTGCTTCATTAACAACCTCTGAAGGTAAAGTACACGGACACTGCTTGTATCATCTAGATCTTGTTAATATTGATAAAGATTATTTTTTATTTATGCAAAAGGCTCATTAGACATGAAGCTATAATGAGCAGTAAGAGATGCTAAAACAGAGACTTGATAAATTGTGGGATTTTATTCTGTATATTACAGCATAAATACTTGGTGTGTGATAGAACAAAGACATATTTTTCACTTAAGTCACATGTAGGGGGAAAAAAGCACATTAGTTATTCTTACCAGCATATTGATATAATAAGAAAAAATATAACTAGCATTACAATATTTCATCTAGAAGGGACCCAAAAAGATCATCAAGCCCAACTCCCTGACCTCTTCAAGGCTAAACAAAAGTTAAAGCGTGGTATTGAGGACATTGTCTAAATGCCTCTTGAACAATGACAGACATGGGGGATCAAGCACTTTGCTAGGAAGCCTGTTTCAGTGTTTGACCACCCTCACAATAAAGAAATTTTACAACTATATACCTATATTAAGGTACTCATGGAAAAACAAAACAAAACAAACAAACAAATACAAACCAAACCAAACAAACAAACAAAAAAAGGGATAATAACATAGAAACTATGTCTGTGTCAGAACAAGGAACTCATTAATGAAAGGTATGTTTAATTAAAGAATATCAGTACTTCTGATCTTCTTGATAGCCCATCACTGCCAAGCAGCTTTTAAAAAGTACTGGACGCATTACACAACTATCAAGAACAAGTCACAGAAGCATGGTGAGTGGACAGAATCCAGTTTCTGAAAGCGTTGTCTCCTGAGAAGTAAGACCCATCTGACAGACTGCAGAGTCAGTGAAGTCCTTGGAGTTAGCAAAAAAATTTGCCCCAAAACTATACAGTAAGAGTACAGACAAAAAACCTTCTCTTTTTCTGAAACTCAAATTGTGGATAATACAGCTGCATGTATGTGTAATGGCACAGGAAAGGAATATTTTTGGATTTTTTTTTTCCCCCAAATATTGATAGCAGGACAAGCACCTTCCTCACTGCTAGGACGTGTAAGCAGCACTGTTCCTGAGAACATACTGGGTCAGAGACCTGGTGACTTCCTTATAGACTTTTTACAATTCTGACAATACGTGTGAAATTTCAGACAGCGTAAAACGGATTGCCCTGCAATCCAGCAGACTTGGTAAAAGTGTAAACCAGCTGTCTCTAATGGTGTGACTACAACGTGCGGTTCAGCAAATGTGTCTTGGGGCCTCATTTCTGTGTCTCCATTTCTGACATTTATGCTTAAATCATGTTGTTAATTCTTGCAGGAGATGCTAAAATTTCTCTAATTAAAGAGGAAAATAACAACAACAACAAAAGCCACACAAAAACAATCTTCTTGTTACTTCCCAGATTGTTCCTATTTGCTGCAAATAAGCATGATTTCCTGCCTGGAAGCACTAGCTGCAAACTGCAGTCAGATGTAAAAGAAGCCTAATCAGGCTTGGGAACCAGGCCTTAATTAGACTGCTTGGAAAACAGAGTAGAAGAGCAAATGAGAATTATTAACCATCACTCATGATTCCTGTTTCTAATTTTAAAGAGGAAATCATGCATTAATCAAACCCTAGTCCTAAGTTCAGGGACACATTTTAGAAATATCCTGAAACAAGAGGAAATCTTTTCAATGTTTAGAGAAAGCAACCCCTGATCAGCCAGTATGTGTAACACAATATATTTTGACATGAAATAAGCTATGTTTCACTGTGCTTAGCTTTTGCTGGGACCAAGAAAAACATAACCAGTACCGACTGAAATTAAGGCACGTGACAATAATTGGGGTTAAGCCTGGGTTTTGTTAAAGGAAAGCAGAAGTGTAGAGTATGTTGTTTTCAGGGGATAAAGGAAAGACATAGGAGGGTAAGAGCAATAATGCAATAATGCAATAATACAACTGCTATTGCATGCTTTTGTCATAATAAAGAAACTCTTCACTGCACAGAAAAAAAAATGAATTGTTCCTGATATTAATAACAAATATGAGTACAATCTCTAAATATCACTCAGAGCTCACTTGAGATAATGCAATAAGATTTATCAGAACTTACTTCGTAGTTTCTGCTCTATGTGGGTTTCAAAGATAATTTTCTTTTTTTTTTTTTTTTTGGCAAACTAATGTGAAATTTCTGGCTGTGGTTCAGAAACTAATGTTTTCTGGTGGAGTCAGATTGAAATCTTTAATTTTCTTGGAACTCTCCAGGAAAAGGAGGGAAAATGGGCTCTTGACCTACATTAAACATTGCACCAATTTTTGTGGAAATATCATGTTACAAAGAATGTTCACTTTTTCAAACACGAATATTCAAGTTTCTCTCTTTGAATTGCAAACAACACTTTTTAGAACTTAGCAGTTTTCTTGCTAGCTCTACAAATATTTGCCAGGTCTTGCCACTTGAAGTTTCAAAACTAATGATTTCATATTCTGAAATTACATATCTAGAACTGTTAAGATGGCATACACTCTAGCATTGTGAATTACAGAACATGGTTATTGTTCCATGAATACACTGAAAAAATAATGACACATTAAAAAATACATTTTTTCCATCTATCATGCTATATATGTCATGTTTAAATAGATATAGCTGATGAAATTCAGGAATCAAAATTGGTAATTTGACAGAGCATTATTGCCTGGAGAAATAGGTGCAGACAAGAGTTAGTATGAACAGAGTTTCAATAATGGTTTTGGCATGGACTCTTCTGAAGTTTTGATGAGTAACCTCACTGTTCAAGCCTCAGAGGAGAATGGTCTGAACAAAATGAAAGTTTTGTGTTCCAGCTTGGTGGCATCTGCCTGTATGGTAACTTGTTTATTTTAAATGAAAAATGATTACTCCTGAAAGACAGTAACTTTGCTTCATTACTTTGAAGCTTCCATTATTTCTCCCTCATTCCTAATGCAAAGGCCAACTACTTAGTTCATGTGCTCGCTAGGATTCAGTTGCAGTGCTTCTAATAAATAAAGTATGATGGGATTTCAGCTCTTGATTTCAGTGAATGACTAAGGACAAGATAAAGCATGCCTAGTCAAAAAAACTTGAAGGTGTTCCACGGATGCTGGGGAAAGTAGTTTAACACACTCTTAAGGAATAAGTTATCCTTTCAATACCCATAGTTCTTACTTATACAAAGTAAAGTGACCTCTGTCAGTGCACTCTTATTGTCTTGTTTGGTGAAGGATTCAGCAAGTGAATATCTAATTTTGGTTACTTGTTTTTTACTTTTCTTTTTTTTTTTTTTTTTTTTAACATATACTCTGAGTGAGCCTTGCAACTCAGGTTTTGTATTTTATTTTTCAGTATTGCTGTTACACCAAAACAATGATGGTACTACAACAGCCGTCTGCTAATACCTGCTTTGTTTTCATAGGTTTGTGAGTATGCTTAGGCAAGTTTTCCTTTCAGTTTTATCTACTATTCTGGGGACTATCATGGATTTTCTTGGTATTTTTTTCTCCTACTTAGTTAACATAATCTATATTTGCAGTTATCCATCAAAGCAACAGGGATATCAATGATCGTGACCCACAACAGGAAATGAACCTGTCATTCAATCCATATTTATGTACCAATGTTAATAGCTTGATAGAAATCCACAGTCACAGCACTATTTAACTGCTTATTGAATGAATTTAGTTTCTTATAGCCTACCTTGATTAAGTTATTTACATGTCATATCAGTATTTTAGATCTATTCTCCCCCAGCCACTTTTTTTTTTCCTCATCTTCTTTATCTTGGTTATGCTTCTTTGTCTTTACACATCTGCTATTCTTATTATTCAGCTCTTTTGAGTAGCAGTCACAAAGCTCGAGGTGCTTTCCAAACATTAAAAAAGGAAAAAAAAAAGAAGTTTCTTGGCTATTGCAATCATGTCCTTTAAGGTCTGTCTCAACACACTCTCTATATGAACTTGCTTGCAAACACATGGCTTGTTTGATTTATAACTTCTTGTGTTTTTCCAAGTGACTTGACTGCTGAAGAACTCCAATGACTGATCTGTTTGTGTGTTTTAGCCAGTGCTGGCACCAGCTCTTGGGACTCTGAACTCTGGAACAATTTATTCATAGGGCTTGATTTTACTTCATATCCATCTGCAATTTTAGTTCCCTTTGCTCAATTTTTTTTGTTAATTACATCTGGTAGTTCTGAACACTGTGCCTGTTCTGTTATTTTCTCAGTTTAATAGCCTTTATTTGTAGATTCTCACTGTTTGTATAGTGGTATTATTTCAAATACACAGCGGTGGTATTACTTCAAAATACACAGCAGAAAGACAGTTGTATACGTCACTTAGTCTTCTGGATTTTTGATAACGTTTTCATTTGATGTGACAGTTTTGTTGTGATGGAGGCTTGGCTGTAATTATAAGCACTAAACCTTTTTGACTTAGAAATTCTGCAATGATGCCAGACCCAAGCTAAAAGTGAGAGATAATGAAATGATAATGAGGCAGTGACTGCTGGGACAACAGGAGAAGGCAATGGAATAATCTTTTAAGGAAGTGTCAAGATCAGCTGCCCAGCTGAATTGCCTCTACACCAACATGCACAGCTTGGGAAACAAGCAGGAGGAGGTGGAAGCTACTGTGCTACTAGAAAACCGCAATATATTTGACATCACTGAATCCTGGTGGGATGATTCCCATTACTGGATTGTGGCTATTGACAGCTACAAGCTCTTCAGAAGGGACAGATGAGAAAGGAGGGGAGGGGGTGTTACTATCTAGATCAGAAAAGGAATAGAATGTGAAGACCTGTCCCTAGAGAACAGTCATGAGCAAGTTGAAAGCCTATGGGTGGCAGAGACTGAGCAAGCAAAGGGATCCTTGTGACTGGTATCTACTGCAGGCCATCTGATCAAGTGGAGTCTATTGATGAGGCCTTCTACCCCCAGGCTACAGGAGGCATTGCAACCACAAATACTTGTCTTGCTGGGGGACTTCAACCACCCTGACATCTGGAAAAGTAGCACAGTGAGCTGTAGGCAATCCAGGAGACTCCTGGAATGCACTGAAGATAACTTCTTGAGTCAAGTAATAGACGGCCCCACCAGGGAGGAAGCAGTACTAGACCTGTTGCTCACCAATGCAAAAGAACTAATTGATGTCTTATGGACTAGAGGCTGCTTGGGCTGTAGTGACCATGCCAGTTCATACTCTGGAGGGATATGAGACAGGCAAAGAGTAAAATTTGGACACTAAATTTTATGAAAGATATCTTCCAACTCTTCAGGGAGTTGGTAAAAAGCACCCTGTGAAACGGTCCTCATGGGCAAGGGTGCAAAGAAGAAAATGCATAGGCAGTAGACACAGGGACAAGTACCATGGGAAGACTATAAGGAAGCTGGTATGCTGTATAGGGAAAAGGCCAGGAGGCCAAGGCCCACTTTGAATTAAACTTGACAAGGAATGCCAAGAAGAACAAGAAAGACTTCTACAGGTACCTTAAACAGAAAAGGGAAGTCTTCGACGGTGTACCCTCCCTAGTGAGTGACACAGGCAAGCTGGCAACAACAGACAAGGAGAAGGCTGAGGTACTTAACTTCTTTGCCTCTGTCTTCTCTGATAATTACTTGATAACAACTCACCACACAGCCCTAAAACGTTTTGTTTTGTAGAAGAGAACTGGGAAGCAACATCCCTCCCACTGTAAACAAAGATCAAATCTGTGCTCACCTGTGGAATCTGAACATTCACAAGTCTATGGGTCTCAAGAGATGCATCCCAGAGTCCTGAGGGAATTAGCTGATGTAGTTGCCAAGTCACTCTCAATGATATTTGAGTAGTTGTGGCAATCAAGTGAAATCCCTGGTAACTGGGAAAAAGCCAACATCACACCGTTTCTTGAGAAGAGTGAAAATGATCACCACAGGAACTACCAACCTGTCAGTATCATCTATTTGATGGGAAAGATCACAGAGCAAATTCTGCTGGAAGCTATGCTAAGGCACATGGAAGACAGGGGGGTGATATGGGAGAACCAGCATGGCTTCACCAAAGACAAATCCTGCTTGACCAACCTAGTGGCCTTTTATGATGGACAAGAGAAGATCCACTGATGTCATCTATCTGGACTTCAGTAACGGGTGAAGTACTGGCTGCAGGATCGAGTCCAGAGACTGGTGGTCAATAGCTCAGTGTCTGGATGCAGATCAGTGATGAATGATGTCCCCTAGGGGTTAGTGCTGGGACTGGTACTCTTTAATATCTTCATCAATGTCACTGACACTGGATTTGAGTACTCCCTCAAAAAGTTTTCTGATGATACCAAGATGTGGGGTGAGGTTGACACACCAGAGGGACAGGATGCCATCCAGATGGACATAGACAGGCTTGAGCAGTGGATTCAGGTGATCCTCATAAGATTCAACAAATTCAACTGCAAAATCTTTCACCTGGGTTATGGCAACTTATGTCAGTACAAGCCCTGCTGAAAAAGATCTGAGGGTACTGGTAGATGGGAAGCTGGACATGAGCCAGCCATGCGCCCTCACAGCCCAGAAAGCCAACCATATCCTGGGCTGCATCAAAAGTGTGGCCAGCGGGTTGAGGGAGGCAATCCTGTCCCTCTACTCAGTGCTGGTGAGGCTTCACCTGGAACAGGGGGTCCAGATGTGGAGTCCTCAACAGAGGACCTACAATACATAGACCTGTTGGGGCATGTCCAGAGAAGGGCTACAAAAATGATTCATGGAATGGAACACCTCTCCTACGAGTACAGGCTGAGAGAGCTGGGGTTGTTCAGCCTGGAGAAGAGAAGGCTCCAGGGAGACCTGATAGCAGCCTTTCAGTGTGTAAAGGGGACGGCAACTTCTATTCTATTCTTTTTATAAGAAAGAAGGGGACAGAGTCTTTAGCAAGGTTTTTGGCAACAGAACAAGGGGAAAAGATTTCAAGCTCAAAGAGGGTAGATTTAGGTTAGATATAAGGAGAAAGTCTTTCACAGTGAGGGGTAGTGAGGCACTGGAACAGGTTGCCCAGAGAGGTAATGGATGCCCTGTCCCTGGAGACTTTCATGGCAAGGCTAGATAAGGCCTTGGGCAACCTGATCTAGTGTGGTGTCCTTGTTCATTGCAGGGGAGTTGGACTAGATGATTCCTCTATGATTCTATGATATTATTCTCAAGCTTTTTGTCATATTCACGAGCATTAAAGCTGGGAGAATCTCTACATTTTTGTTTTTAGAATTCCATGAAATAGTGTTTAGTCCCTATAGTGTTCTCCTGACATTTAAGGTAAAGTTACCTACCAAGATACAACTGGCCACTGAAGATGTCTAAATGTGAAGCCAAAGAGGGCTGAAGTTCAGTCCCTAGGCAGTGTAGATGGCTAAGGACTAACCCCACTGTAGAATATATATCCTGTAGGTTGATGCTTTTGGGCGTCCAAAACAGATGTAAAGGCAAATAAAGAATTAAGTGGAGCAGAAAACCAAATTTCCAGTGTTTGAGGTTGTTCTCTGACCTGGCTTTGTGCAAAAATTTAGAAATGTGACTGTGTCCCTCATAT
Source organism: Lagopus muta (assembly GCF_023343835.1). Lineage (NCBI taxonomy): Eukaryota > Metazoa > Chordata > Aves > Galliformes > Phasianidae > Lagopus > Lagopus muta. The sequence goes on along the minus strand of NC_064433.1, from coordinate 150,986,613 downwards.
CTCAGTCTGGGTTTAGTTTTCCTGTGTAGATGTGTTCCAGGCAGCTGATTTGTGTAGAATCACAGAATCACAGAAGCAACAAGGTTGGAAAAGACCTATAATCATAGAATCATAGAATCACCAAGGTTGGAAAAGACCTTCAAGATCATCCAGTCCAACCGTTCACCTATTCCCAGTAGCTCCCACTAAACCATGTCCCTCAACACAAAATCCAAATGTTCCTTGAACACCTCCAGGGTCAGTGACTTCACCACTGCCATGGGCAGCCCATTCCAGCTCCTGACCATTCTTTCAGAAAAGCAGTGTTTCCTAATGTCCAGCTTAAATCTTCCATGGCACAGCTTGAAGCCATTCCCTCTATCACCAGTTACACAAGAGAAGAGGCCAACCCGCAACTCACTACGACCTCCCTTCAGGTAGTTGTAGAGAGCAATAAGGTCTTCCCTGAGCCTCCTCTTCTCCAGCCTGAACAATTGCAGCTTCTTCAGCCACTCCTCACAAGCCCTGTGCTCCTGCCCCCTCACCAGCCTTGTTGCCCTTCTTTGAACCCATTCCAGGGCCTCAATGTCTTTCTTGCAGTGAGGGGCCCAAAACTGGACACAGTACTCAAGGTGCGGTCTCACCAGAGCTGAGTACAGGGGGACAATCAGTTCCCTGTTCCTGCTTGCAACACCGTTTCTGATGCAAGCCAGGATGCCATTGGCCTTCTTGGCACCTGGGCACAGTGTTGGCTCTTGTTCAACCAAGCATCAATCAATACTCCCAGCTCCATTTCCTCTATGCAGTCTTCCAGCCACTCTGCCCCAAGCCTGTAGCGTTGCCTGGGGTTGTTGTGGCCAAAGTGCAGGACCTGGCATTTGGCCTTCAGCCCAGCAATCCAGCCTGTCCAGATCCCTCTGTAGGGCCTCGCTATCCCCAGGCAGATCGACAATTCCAGCCAACTTGGTGAGCAAACTTACTGAGGGTGCGCTCAATGCCCGCATCCTGGTTGTCAATAAAGATACTGAAGAGGACAGGCCCCAGCACCGACCCCTGGGGAACACCACTCACGACCGGTCACCAGCTGGATTTAACTCCATTCACCACCACTCTCTGTGCCGAGCCCTTCAGCCAGTTCCTTCTCCAGCCAAGAGTGTACCTGTCCAAGCCACAGGCTGCCAGCTTCTGCAGGAGAATACTGTGGGAGACAGTGTCAAAGGCTTTGCTGAAGTCTAGGTAGACTACATCAACAGCCTTTCCCTCATCCACCAGATGGGTCACTAGATCATAGAAGGAGATCAGGTTGGTCAAGCAGGACCTGCCCTCTGTGAACCCATGCTGGCTAGGCCTGATCCACTGGTTGTCCCACACATGCCATGTGATCTCCCTCAAGACAATCTGCCCCATAACCTTCCCTGGCACTGAGGTCAGGCTAACAGGCCTGTAGTTCCCCATTTCCTCCTTACAACCCTTCTTGTAGATGGGGGTCACATTGGCAAGCCTCCAGTCTTCTGGAACCTCAGCAGTCAACAAGGAGCTCTGATAGATAATGGCAAGTGGCTTGGCTAGCACCTCCGCTAGTTCCCTCAGCACTCTCACATGAATCTTATCTGGTGCCATGGACTTGTGACAGTCCAGCTAGAGCAGTAGGTCTCTGACTGAGTCCTCCCGAATCGTGGGGGGTTCAGTCTGCTCCCCAGCCGAGACTACTAGGTCAGAGAGTGGAGTACCCTGAGGATAACTGGTCGGACCTTTAAAGACAGACGTAAAGAAGGCATTCAGTACTTCTGCCTTTTCCTTATCTTCAGCGGTCACATTCCCAGTGTCATCCAGTAAAGAATGGAGATTCTCCTCCTCTTACCGTTAATGTCTTTGTAAAAGAGTTTCTTCTTCCTTTTTACCCCAGCAGCCAGGCTGAGTTCAAACCGGGCTTTTGCCTTTCTGATTTTCTCTCTACACCTCTTAACAACTTCTCTGTACTCTTTCTGAGTCACCCATCCCCTCTTCCACAGGAGGTAGATTCTCTTTCTCCCAGAGCCTCAAGAATAGCTCCCTGTCCATCCATTCCGGTCTTCTTCCTTACAGGCTGATTTTGCGGTTCAGGGGCACAGCCAGCTCCTGCACCTATAAGACTTCCTTCTTGAAGAGTGACCAGCCATCTTGGTTCCCTTTACTCTCTAAGACTGAAACACAGGGAATCCCCTGTACTAGTCTTCTGTATAATTCAAAGTCTGCCCTCTGGAATTCCAAGGTAGCAGTTTTGCTGTTCCTCCTCCTGAATCCACCAAGAACCCTACCATTTCATGGTCACTCTGTCCAGCCCCCGACCTCTACATCTCCCATCAGACCTTCTCTGTTTGTGAACAGCAGGCCTAGTGGGGCAGCTCCTTTTGTTGGCTCTCTCACTAGCTGCATCAGAAAGTTATCCTCCATACATTCCAGAAACCTCCTAGACTGCTCCTTCTGTGCTGTGTTGTATTCCCAGCATATGTTGGGAAGTTGAAGTCCCCTGTGAGGAGCAAGAGCTGGCGATCACACAGCTTCCACCAGCTGCACATAGAACACCTCATCTGTCTCTTCATCCTGGTTTGGCGGTCTGTAGCGGACACCCACCAGGAAGTCTGCTTTGTCAGCCCTTCTCCTGATCTTTACCCATAGGAATTCAACCTTATCATCCCTAGCCTCAAGCTCAATAACATCAAAGCATTCTCTAATATAGAGAGCCACACCACCACTCCTCCTTTCTCGCCTATCCTTCCTGAAGAGTTTGTAGCCAGCCATTGCAGCACTCCAGTCATGGAAGTGGTCCCACCATGTTTCTGGCAAATAGCCTGCGGCACAATGGCTTCCAACTCTTCTTGTTTGTTGTCCATGCTGCATGCATTGGTGTAGATGCACTTCAGCTGAGCCCCTTGCCTCACCCCTAATCCCATTACCGCTCCCCAGAGTATACAGGATGCAGAGAATGTAGAGATTTTTAGAAATTCATTGGAAATCTTCAGGAGCTGAAAGTGAGAGTGCTAACTTGGAAAGTGTCAGGGTTAGCTTTTTGTCACTTCTTTGTTGCAGACAACGGCAAAGCAGCTTCCATGAAAAGATTTTCTCCTGCTGATTACTGGTGTACTCATATCAGATGGTGGTATGAGGTATTATCATCCTTTGAAAGTTTGGGCCCTATAAATTCTTGAAGCAGATTGATATACCAGTGTTAGAGGTTCCTGCAGCAGACAGATTTTCAGAGCTAACTCAGAGCACCTCTTCAGTCTAGAGGGCAGAGCTAATTCAGAGCTCAGAGCCAAGTTGATTCTTGGAAGTGGGATTTAGGAGATAAGGAGATGGTCTCAGTGAAAGAAATGAAAGTTGTTTTTTTTTTTTTTTTCCACTGTTACAGAATAAAGAAAACTTTTGTGGTGTTGAAATACATTCCTTTTTCTGCCTATGTGCCTGAGAAATAATACCATCCCATTCCTGTTTTTAAATTTCACTTCTAAATTGTTGCAAAACAAAACAGAGTCAGCAGATAGCACAAAGTGTAATAAAGTAATTCAGATCTTGGTTATAAAACAAATGGAATAGTTTATGAGAGGGAGTGCTGAAAACACCATTTCAACATTTACACACAGGGAAGGAATGATTTTTTTTTTTCTCCCTCCTCTTCCTGTCCATTATGCTTTTTCCTATGTCTCTAAGAAATGCTTGACATTGATGAAGCTTAAGTTGATGATTGCTTCTGCAAACAAAGAAATACAAGTGCTTAAAGGATTGTCTTGCATATGGCCATCTGCATTCCTGGTGTTGTCTGCTCTGCTACAGAGACAACTACTTGTGTCTCTGTTATGATACAGACTGGCCAGTTGGGCAGGCTGGCTTTAATCTGGCTTTATGACCCTTTACCATCTCAGAAGTCAACTTTATTGGACTAATTAAAATTGCAGTCTTCCTTTGTTAATGGCATAGGGTAGAGCAGAGATGAAGCAAACTTAAACATTTTTGCTTATACTGAGTTTATGAATTCTTTTTTTATATTCCATATCTGAATTTGTAAAGTGCAATTTTCTGTTGATCTTGCCTGCCATTTTTATTTTAAGACCAAAGATTAAGAAAATGTTAGTCAGTGGTATGTCATGTTACTTAAAGATCTGCTTGCAACACTGATTGCAAATGTATTTTAACTGGCCAAATTTCAGTAAAATCAAGACTGACTAAAATGCACTTTAATGAGTCAAATTTCAGTAAAACACAATCTTTTCTACTTTTTGTTTTAAATCTCATATTTTCTACTCATGGCATTTTGCTAACATGAGACTTTGCTCCAATTATTTTATCTAGAAAGGACTACCTTCATAAATATGGCATTTAGAGAAAATTTAAATGAAGATAAACTCAGAGATTATTTCATGAGAGTCTTTAAGGCACAGGAGTGATCTTGATATCAATGACATGACAGAATTACTTTGTTCTTCCACGTGTAGTCAATTGCATCAAATTAATTATTTATTGGTTAAAATCACTTTTTATGTTAATATTTTACCAGATCAGTTCATGCTACTGCTGCTATTCCGCTGAGCAGAGAGGCTATTGCTATGTAAAGGAAGTGCCTGAATTATTCTCCACTTACATGGGCAGCATAATATTAGATGGACTTAAGCTGCTCATGTCACAGCACATCTTCAGACATGTTCTTGATGAAATTCTCACAACAGTGATGAAAACAGCACTGGTTTCCAGTTACAGAATTAAGGTATAAATGTAATAATCTCCCTTGGTTTACTGATTTTATGTAAAAATGATTAGGTCCTTTTACTATTACTTCCATATTATTAAAGCTTCATCTACAGAGGAAAAAAATATCAAAAACATTTAACACACTAGATCTTTTTTCATTATATGTGGCGTTATAACTGCCTTGAGACTTTTCATACCTTCTGTTTCTTCACAGAATACTATTTACTTCTTAAAGTGAATGTCCCCTATTGATATTTTTATTGATCTGATAAGACCAACTATTGCCTCTCTTTTGCTTTTCTGTATTTCTTGAGGTCTTACTATTCATCGCATTACAACTGTACTAGCAAATTGAGTGGTAACAGGGAATTTTCCTAGGCACTGTATCCAACTTCTGTTCTTTTACATTATTAGATTGTTCTCAGTTTTGACCAGGACAACTCTCATTTTGCTGGTTATTTTCCAGGCTCAAAGCTTGGTACTGGCACAAGTTTAGTATCATTCCCAACTGGCAACATGTTTATGGGAATAGCAAACTATAGCAGGGATTTTAATGTAAGATGTTGATGCAAGTTTATTCCTATCTGAAAGGATTACTTTATCTTGTGAGAAATCTCAATAAATTGAATAAGATAGTTCTAAAGGATTCTATGTTGCATTGTTATTCTCAAATGTTTAAAGCAGAAGTAAGACTTTCTTTGTCCTCTGTAAGTCTGTTCATGGAAGCAATTAATAGCTTTTTTGTCTTTTTGGTTCTCGAAGAACTCTGCTCAGTAGACTTAGTCCTTAATTATATGAAATATTTGTTGTGTTTTTTTTTTTTTTTTTTTTTTTTTTTTTGTAACAGCAGAAACAGTGACTGTAGATCACATTTTAGGTTTAGAGAGTGCTGTCATACTATTTTCTAGATTCATAACATTTTGAAGTTTTTTTGTTCTGTGCAGTCACAGTTGTCACTTTTTAAGTGGACCTGTTTGCTATTTATTCATAGAATCACAGAATGGTTTGGTTTGGAAGGGGACTTTGAGATCATCTACTTCTAACCCTCCTGCTATAGGCACAAACACCTCCCAGTAGACCAGGCTGCTCAAAGCCCCATTCATCCTGGCCTTGAATGCTTCCAGGGCATTCATAACCTCACTGGGCAGCCTGTTCCATTGTCTCACCACCCTCACAATAAAGAATTTCTTCCTGATATCTAGTCTAAATCTAGCCTCTTCCAGTTTAAAATCATTTTCGTTGTCCTGTAGTTACAACTTTATTCTACTTTTTAATTGAATTTGACTATGGCCCTCCTTCTATGTATATATGCTCTCTTTGCTGAAAAAGAGTGGATTTGTTTCTGCTAAATAGGCTAGGAAATACTGACAAAGGAAGATCTGAAAGCTTTCTAACTTATTAAAAGGCAGCCCTGTGCAGGTCAGAAACAATTTTCTAAGAGATTTATTTGCACATTTTGTTTTGTTACCTTTAAATTTGCAACAAAGGTATCAATTGCTGATAAACTAATTTCAATAACAATCTGCAGAAAAATCATTTCTTTCCTTTCCAGCTCCTTTTAAGTTGAACTGAACTTGTTTACAAGTTCACAATTTACAGTTTGCATTTAGAGTTTACTTGTTTACAATTTACAGAAAGCCAAAATAGAGGAGACAAAAGACAATATTTTCCTACTTGTTAATCCCATTTTAGGCCTGTATGTTCTGAATAATTTTATTTATTACAAATACTTAAAGACACATGTCAGATTGGTAGGCAATGAACAGGTACCAAAGTTCATTTTGGAAAAAGAAAAGAGGGAGATAGGCTGTGGCTGCGTAAATACATTTTAAAATACTTGTGTAATTTGTAGATTAGTAGTATACTTTATATTTTGCAAAACCAAGAAGTATAATTTCAAAATCTCTACTAGTTTAATCTGTGTTAATTATGCCAGAGCTTTGCACGAACTCATTTTAGACTTTGGCTTTTGTTAATGAAGACATCTCTTAGAAAACTGGCAGTAAATAGCTCCACAGACCAAGCCATGGCCCCAAAATGTTCATTTTCTTCTGTGAAAAGTCTCCCTTTATCAGAATTTGGTGTGGGAGCAATAGACTGAAAGCCAGAAAAGGATTTTTTCAAAAATTGATTTATATCCAAATCATGCTGACCAAACACACTAATTGCTATGTTTCCCTTTGTATATTTACACTCCCTTTCTCTGTATGAACAAGCTTCCTGTAAAATCAAACCTGAAGAAATCTACATTCCATAATACAGTTTAAAGAATTTAATTTTAAAAGTTCAGACAAGAAAGATGCATTTTTATAGAGCATGTTGGCAAAATGCAACATCATTGTATTGGGTTACACTGCAGTAGAACAAGTCTGACCTAGCTGTGGCCATCTCAGTTTCTCTGATTTTGGAGGAAATATAATGGAGGAGGATTTGGGATTTCATTTCATGAACTAATAGCTTGCCTGAGTTGTATATGCTCTGGCTCATTCCCATGTCTGCTCCTGCTAACCATGACATTTGTCTCATAAACTGTCCTACCATTAGCATTTCCTATAACTCTGGTTTCATCCAACTGGGTTTATGTTACCGTAATAAGGAAATGAAAGAACTGCAGAGACTCAAGGCGTGGCTTTTGATAGGAATGTAACAATGTACCACTAAGACCATAATTTACTTCATTTACAAAGCTGTGTAATAGGGTAATAATGATCTATATAGCAAGTTTGTTTTAGTTTGGGTAAAATATTACAAAACAATATAACTGGGAATTAGGAGGAAAGAGTCACTATAGACTTTGGTTGGATATCAATGCTAACACTGTTGTTTTGAGAACAAGAATGTCTTCCAAGTTTATGAAATGCTTGTATAGCTCAGCAGCTGGAAAATATCTTCAGATGTTTCCACACAAATTGTATAATCTTTTCAAAGGAAGAAGATTTCATTAATTTTTTTTTGATCTCTGGAGAAGAGGAGGCTCAGAGGAGATCTTATTGCTCTCTACAATTAGTTGAAAGGAGGTTCTGGTGAGGTGGGAGTCAACCTCTTCTCCTGAGTAACTAGCAATAGGGTAAGAAGAAACTGCCTGAAGTTGTGCCAAGGGAGGTTGAGATTGGATATTAGGAAAAATTTCTTCTCAGAAAGAGTGATGAGGCGCTGGAACAGACTGCCCAGGGAGGCGGTTAAGTCAGCATCCCTGGAGGTGTTCAAAGAATATTTAGATGCTATACAAAAGGACATGGTTTAGTGAGGATATACTGATTGGATGAGATGATCTTGGAGGTCTTTTCCAACCTTGATAGTTCTATGATCGTTGATTCTATGAATTCCAGAGAGCTCAAGGTTATCTCAATATCATTACCTTTACTAGGGAGATCAAAATATTAGAGAATTTATTTCAAAAAAATTGATACCATACTGTGCTCAAAAGTATGTATATTTAAAACCAACAGTTTGATATAAATTAAAAAAAAAAAAAAGCAAATGTGTCTGTGAAAATGCAAATTCAAATTAAAAAAGAGCATTTTTTTTACATGCTTATGAATAATTTTTAATGAGTACCATACACATGTAATAAGAATACACCAGCACAATAGCTGCTATATCTATGCACACCACAACCATTACTATTCTGCAAAGCTCACCAGATAAATTCTGCCTGTATTAAAAACCTGAAACAAAGCTCAAGTATCTCTCTTCCTATTTCAAAATGAACAAATGCCTAATAAGAAATCTGTGCTATGTACCAATTCTTCTGTTCTGACAAAAATTTACAAACCAAAATTAAGAAAAGTATTCTTCTTAGTTCATTAGGTTGAAAGCAGAGAGGGAACTGACAAGCAGTGAGCAAGGGTCAGGTCCTTCTTAAGGTACAGAAGCCAATGGGAATACTACAGTCATGCAGAACCAAGTACGGCAAGGTAGACAGGATAGTATTAGAGATGGTGGCTCTATCCAGTTAAGAGTCTAGAACATAAGACAGCATCTCAGTGATGAGACAAGGTCTGAGGTCAAGAAAAAAGCCATCTTTTTTTTTTTTTTTTTTTTTTTTTTCATGGATTCATCAAAGATAATCATTTTAATCACCACAATTATTGCTAGATTTCTTTGAGATTATGTCAGTGCTGTGGAAGCAGTAGGAAGACCTGATGATCTTTGCTCTAAATCTTGTGTTTTGATTAAACATATACAGAGATTCTGTGAGAAGTATGAAACACTATTCTGCCTCTTTTCAGAATTACAAAGTGGAAGTTTGATAACATAAATTACCTGTTGTCATCCTTGGATTCAGATTATGAAGTTGATGTTCAGTTCTTCATTGCAGTTACTCTTCTTGGGTTAGAAACTTTCCTAGACCATTTGATCAAGACAATATCTCAGTTTTGCTAAGAGTCATTTTTTGTAAATGTAAAACTGAATATCTGATTCTGAATTGTCAATATTCCTTTGCAGGCTGCAAATAGGAGGGAATGAAAAGAAAATTCCAGTCAGTAGCTTTAGTTTCCAAGGAAAATTTGTAAGGGAACAATGACCAGAAAGCAGAAATCTTCCTTCTATATATATGACCACTCTTCTAGCTAGCATTGTTTTCAAAAAGAAGTTAATCTTATTCTGATGATTTCAGTATGCTAAATAGAGTTTCATCCATTTAATAATAAAACTTCTTGATTTTACTGCCTCCCTGTTCTCCAAGAGTGGTGCTTTCATTTCGGATTTCCTGTGCCATAGGATGTATCATGCTGTGATATATTGTCTTTAGGCTTTTATAAAAACCCAAGATTTTTAAACCATGGAATTTTAACCTCATGTAACAAAATCCTATGAATTACACACTTTGATTTAGATTAGGATTATAGCTAGTGTACTCTCAGAACAAAGCTAAAATTATTTTTATGTTTTAACTTCCTTATTATGCAACTTGGGAGCTGAATGTTAACAAATATTCCATTCATTTTGTTTAAAAGTATCTGCTTCAGTGAGCTGAAAAAAAATCTAGCCTTTAAAGAACAGAAGGCAAAATAAACAGGAGATCTTCTTTTGTGTTCTCTTAAATGCACAAGCAGAATTAAACTGAAAATATTCTGGGAAACTTGACTGTGGGCTTCAGTGATTTACAAAACTACAATCAGTATGCTCAGGATTGGTGAAGAAGTTGGAAAAAAATAGTATACATCATAAAGAAGATAAAGTTTAGCACTGAAAGAAAAGTTTGAGAATAGGAATAAATACCACTTCGAACTTTCTTTCCACAATATAGTCATGGCAAAAAGTTCTTGGTTGGTTCAAGAAATAATTACAATATATAAAAGAGAATTTGTGAATTGTTTCATCCTGTTTCTGATCAGAGTTCTCTGTTACTTATGATTGGCGAAATGGGGAAGCTTCTAACATGCCAAGCTACTAATATACAATACCATGCATAGCTAAATGCTTTCTCTTTCAGCAAGAATTTCTCAGAAGTGGCAATGAAGATGGCAATAAATACTGTTTTTTTGTCAGGTTGCTTTGTTTTTTTCCTTTCTGTTCTCTGAGTCAGGGAATGGAAGAAGTGTTTGAAAATGAAAGGCAATAGGAATTAAAATGAAAGCCTTGAGAACTATGACAGGGCACATTTCTCTGAGCAGATTACAGATTACATCAAACACTACAAATCATGTCCACTGCGTGGGGCAAATCAAGCCAAAGCTGAGCAAGCCCGGTCCGGCAGCGCCGCCCGACTGAACTGTAGAGAGATTGTTTCACGCACCTGCACAGTTATGTAGGACAGAAGGTGAGCAGTCAAGAACTATGGGGAGTTCACTAATGAAGGAGCAGCAAGTAAATCTTGCAGCATTACTGTTAGTTTTAACGTTTCAGAATCAGCCTGTATCTACCTGAGCATTAGTTACTTTTCTCAAATGGATAAGCAAAAATGTCCCTGAATTTCCGAAAACTGGATTTTCATCTGATGGAGAGCTTTGGGACAAAATTGGCGCAAAACTCCGGGAGGCTTCTATTAATAAAGACAGAATGGCTGCTAAACTTCTACCTGTTTGGCACCAAATAATGGAAGGGCTTAAACAAATTTGACAAGGAAGAATTTCTTTGGACTATTCCCCATCACCCTCCCTCCCACCCCCACTGCTGCTCCACGTTGGGCGCCATTTGCAGCATCTGATGCACGGACTCAGATGTGAATGATCCAAATCATTTATTACAAGTTCTCACATCACTTATATACCTTCACAAGTTTTCTTTTTCCAGCTTTCCCATCCACCCCACAACTTTCCCATATACCTTCACATGTCAGCAGAGCATTCTACAAAACACTCTTCAACCATTCACACAGGCGCTTATCCAATCAGAGTCATGAGACGTTCTTTCTTCTTCTAGAGGTGTCCTTGGTTCTCATGCTGTTTATCTTGCTCCACAGCTTCTGCTCTGAACAGTTTTTCTTGTATTCCCACAGATTACTACCAAATTAAATTTAGATACAAAACTAGGAAGTCTTTAATAAAACTGGGAAGACTGAAGCAGATTATTACAGTTGCTTTCTGGAGAGTAAGCTTCTCCAAATCTGTAGCTAGAATTTCCACGTAATGCATTTCCACAGATCACATTCTTAAAATAAGTAATGTGGAATGTGAGGAAGTTATCAGTATAGGAAGCAGTCATAACCTTATCTCCATATGTGTAAGTTGTGTAATTTTTGTGTTAATAATTATTGTTGCTTTCCCAACAAACTTGAATGCTCACACAATGATGAGATACTCTGAAGACACACTGGTTGAAATAGTAACTTATAAATGTATATTTAAGAGTAGCTAGAAGCTCTTTTCAAAGTTAAGAATGGTGCTGACACAGGTAAAAATGTTAGCTCATACATACAGGCTTTGGGATTCCCTCCCGCACCTTAAAGAAGGAGATAATAGACATAGTTCTTCAACGCACCATGATGTGATAATTCGCCAAAATTTAATGAAGTCTTTTATTACAGTCCTCTGGGTTATTTCTACCTATGTATCATTCATGCATCTATTTAAACTTCTATCTGTCTATCTATCTATCTATCTATCTATCTATCTATCTATCTATCTATCTGTTAATCTATCTATCTGTCTATCCCAGATAGTATGCATGTTGCATCCATCTTTGATACCATTTAAGCTTCGGATTCAATGATACACATGTATCATTGAATGCACATGTTAATGGGAAGAAACTGCTCATTTTGAACCTTTGAACATAATACCAAAATATGCTATTATAATCCTCTCACTTTGAAGGTGTGAAGTGCATTTATTCTATCTTAAAGTCTGAAAAATTTTCTAATAGATGACTGCATTAAGGCTTGCAAGAATATATTTTAACTTCAGAAAAGAATTTCTATATCATATCTGGCATTTCTGAAAATTCTTAATTCAGCTATTAATGTTAGCAAATCATTCTATCTAAAAGATTTTTCAAAGAAATATTCCATGTAAACATGTGCAAAAGTGCTAAATATTTTTCTCCCCTGGTGTCCTTTAAGGTGGCAGTTTTTAACATGTTTTCACAGAATGACAGATCTGTAGGAGTTGAAAGGGTCCTCTGGAGATCTAGACCAAACTCCCTTCAAATTCAGGTTTTCCTGGATAATTAATTTCACTACTGGGCCAGCTGTAAAGCAAGCATTTTTTAAAGTCAGTCTGTCCTACCTGAATTTCTACTTATTTATCTATTCGTCTATTTGTCTATGTATTTGTTTACTTTGGTGCTTGAAATGTAACAGTCTTCAGAAAAGCTTTATGGATGTGAGGCCACTATTTTGCATGTCAAAAGCAAATTTGCAACAGATTTCAAGGAAGTCAGGAGCCATAGTCCAACCCAGTTTCACAAGACTCAGCTAGCTTCCACTGAAATCAATAGGAGGTTTTCCTTTGAGTTCAGTGAGAGTTGGAACAGATGCAGAAGGGGCACTTTATAGGGAGAGAAAGCTATTTCATTCAGGATTTTTGTATATAATTAAAGAAATATTCCATTATTCACATACATGAATGCCAATTCGTTGTGCCATGTCTTTCATGATTAACAATGGCTGGATAGCACCCAAATGAAAATTTTGGCTACTTCTGGTTATTTGGCTTAAGTGCAATGAAACATAATGTGCCAGATTCTTGCAATACCATATGTGTATGCCAAGGAGGATCTTTCTACATCACACAAAGTTATTTTACATGGGTTGGGTTTAGAAGGGAGTGTACTCATTAAAGAAAGTTCACACTGCTATTAAGAAATACTTTTATCATAGAATGGTGTAAGCGTAATATGCTCAGCAAAAAAAAAAAAAACCAAACAAAAAAAAAATACTGATGCTGATTATAAGATCCTATAAACACTGTTTCGTGTATTGCTTAAACTTGCACAAGACTAGCTTTTTCCATAGCCAGAATACTTGGAGACATGCTCTGGAGCAGAACCATACTGCCCTCTGTCCCACAAATATTCAGAAACAGATGTACAGTCACATATAATCTTGCATTCGTCCTGTGCATTTCCAGTAGAAAAGCAGTATATTGTTGCTGTGCTTTATGAGGTTCAACAAGTGTAAATTAAAGATGTTGCACTTGATTTGGGGCAATCCCAGATATGTGTATGGAGTGGGAGAAGAACTCATTGAGAGCAGCCCTTTGGAGAAGGACCTGGGGATTCTGGTGGGTGAAAAGCTGGACATGAGCCAGTAGCCCGGAAGGCCAACTGTAGCTCAGGCTACATCAACAGAGGGGTGACCACTAGGAAGAGGGAGGTGAGTGTCTCCTCTACTTTGCCCTCATGAGACCCCATCTGGAGTATTATGTCTAGATCCAAGGTCCTCAGCACAAGAAAATACAGCGGTGTTGGTGTGAGGACAGAGAAGTGCCAGATAGGTGATCAGAGGGCTGGAGCAATTTTCTTATGAAGGAACGCTGTGTGATCTAGACTTGTTCAGCCTGAAAAATAGAAGGATCTGGGAAGAGTTTATTGTTGCCTTCCAGTAATTAAAGGGAGCTTATAAACAGGAGGGAGACTGACTTTTTACAATGGCAGATATTGATATTAAATTGAAGGAGGGGATGTTCTGATTAGATATTAAGAGGAAATAATTTATTCAGAGGGCAGTGAGGCATGGGCCCAGGCTGACCAGATAAACTGTGGATACTTCATCACTGGAGATGCTAAAGGCCAGGTTGAATGGGGCTCTGGGCAGCCTTATGTGGTGTGTGGCACCTGATGATCTCTATGGTCTCTTCTAACCCAAGCCATTCTATGATTCTATCATTTATCCATGATTTTTTTCTTTCTCCATATACTGTGTATGATTCTCTAATGCACACTGCGCCAGTGCTTACATTGTTATGAATTACATACAGCCATATTGGAGGTATTTTAAATTCCAGTGAACATACTGTTTCTAGACAGCAGCTACTTTATAGCTGTGATGTCATTATCTCTAGCTCTTCAACCTTAGAAAATACTAAATATTACTCTTCATCAAAAAAAAGTCTTAATGTTCTTTCTCTCAGTATTTAGAAATAGACTTTTTTTTTTTCTCCCATTGGCTATGTCACTATAGTTCTCCCTGTGCTAGATAGATTTTCAAGAAAGCAATTCTGCATTTTCTTCCTGCTTCTCCTCAATCATCTGCAAAGCTTTCTCACTTTGCTTCAAGTCTTTATTATCACTTACCTTTCCAATTAAAAAAAAAAAAAATAGATAAAATTAAAAAAAAAAACTAAACAGGTTTCTGGTAAATGGTGAGTGCTTCAGTGTGAAGAGAGAGTATTATTATGGAAATAGAGAATAAATAAAACTTTTTTTTTTCTTTTTTTTTTTTTCCAGGCAACTTTAAGCTTAATGCATTAATTTGCTTACTGAATATTATATTGTTCATATTGCTAATGTCAATGATCATATTTGCCATTGTAGTGTAAGGGAAATAAATATTTTTAATAGCCGTTGGAATGGGAACTATAAGGATTGTTTGAAAAGTAGTGTGTAGACTTTTTGGCCAGCAATTTCGAAGGCATATGATGGTGGTGTGGCAGTAGAGGCTGAACCTTCCCACCAACATTTTGTTGCATTGTGTTGCTTTGTGACACATGGTGGCAGAGGGGCAGTCTGACAAAATGGTGTCTGACATGGGAGTGTGTATGGAGCAAAGGTGTGTCATTGAATTCCTCCCCAGTCATTACTTATAATGTGAGTGGTGGGAAGAAAGCATTGCTTAAAGAATATGCAGATGATGAAGCACCTACGTTAAGAATTTGTAGAAAAGCAGATTAGGCTAATGTTCGATTATGACATCAAGAGAAATGTCTGCCTCAGATTGCATCTCCCTTGACTTTTCTTCAGGCTTTACTCGGTTTATTAAGTAAGTCTATCTTTCTTCTATGTTGAGAAAAGGATCAACAGGTCTTAAATAAGGCAGAAGGTATCATTTAATATCAGAAGTCTTGTATGCCTTTGAATAATAATGATAGTTTTTAAAGGAATTTTTTTTATTCCTAAGACCTTCACATTTCATTTTGGAGATAACTTGTAATCTAAAGAAAAGTGTGTGATCCAAAAGTTCACCTTTTGTTTCTTCTTCCACATTATGATGAAAAAGAAAAAAAGAAAGTTGTGAGTTCTGTTGTTACTGAGAAGATTTGTCTTTGCAGTTTCTGAGAGAGATCAAACTGTCCTGAATGGTTTACAAGGAATGGCTGTGCAGGTGGGAAAATACTCCAACACCACTTCTGCAAGAAATAAACGGAGAGAACAATCATTCCCCTCGCCTTATATTGTCCCTTGTAGATCTTGTTTTCTATGTCATTTTTTCAATATGGAAAAAAAAAAAGAAAAAAAAAAAAAAGAAAAGAAAAGCTTCGGTTATATTTTGTGCTTTTGGTTCTGACAGAATTGAAGACAATAACAGAAAAAATATATATATATATTCCATGTAATTTCATTAGGTTTTTAAGATAAAATGTTTCTCTCCAATCTAGACATTGCTTCTTGCTACCAAATTGGTTAGTCTTTTGTTCAAGATCTAAACTTCAGCATTTACTTTCTTAAGTTAGTTAAGTATATCTTTCTCATGGCTTTTAAAGAATAATAGTTGATTTTTCTTGGGCCTTCTATGTTTCTGCTGACTGCAGACAGTAGTTGCATTTGCAATTAGGTAAAACATTAAGTCAAAATCATGGAAACAACAATTATATTCATTAAATTGAATGGAATCTGGTAGATTATGCTTTTAAGATTCTCTTTTCTTCTACAGTATTGTATGCTTTGGGTTGCTGGCAAGGTTTGGAACAATCTAGAAAAATAACGTCATAGTAGCATAATATTCAAGTAAGGTTTCATTTAAGTTTGATGTTATTACAACTATTAGTTGTTATTACAGCTAGAATGGGGTTGGTCTCTTCCCACTGATGACAGACAAGTGACAGGACAAGGGGAAATGGCCTTAAGTTGCTCCAGGGTAAGTTTAGGTTGAATTTCAGGAAAACTTCTTTACAGAAAGGGTTGTTAAGCACTGCAATAGACTTTCCAGGGAGGTGACTGAGTTACCATCCCTGGATGTGTTTAAAAATATTTGGATGTGATGCTCAGGGACATGATTTAGCAGAGGATTGTTAGGGTAGTATGGCTAGGTCATGGTTGGACTCAATGATCTTTAAGGTCCTTTCCTACCTGAGCAATTCTATGATTCTATGATTCTAGTCAGTCTTGTACATAACCCAGCTTTCAAAATAAATAAGATCTCTCTGATTATTAGAGTACTAAAATTAAATAAACTTATAAGCAGGAGGAACTTTCTAGGTCAGAGTCCAGTCCCTCTCTAGAACTTGAATTTTAATGTTAAAGTATTCCTTTTGCTCTTTTATGGTGCAGTTAGATAGATCTACTAGGAAGGATATAGGAAAGTATGTTAAGACTTTGTATACCTTCTTTGTTTAAAATAAATGTTTTTTAGTCAACACATTAACACATAGGGATAGAGAAGGCTTCTTTAAAGGAATAATGACATGCTAGTATGCTTAAATCAGAGGAAGTCATTAATGTCTGAAACAAAGCTCAGTGCCTATTTCATCTGTATGTTTTCTCTAAACATCCTTGGAAATTCAAAGAGGAATTGTTTGCAGGAGGAGATAGCTTTCACCCAAACTTCCAAAAACAAAAGGGGCCACAGTGCTTTACAAAAGTGATATCCTCCACTGAGTCATGCCAACATGTTCCTACAGCCATTCTTTTAAAAGCCTTCTATCAGTTTGTGGTACACTGTGAAACTTTTTCATACATCCTCAGCTTATTTAAGAGTCTTTTCCTTGCTTAAGGTCTGTTCAAGAAAGTAGGTTTAATTTTGTAGGGAAAATAAAAAAATGCACTGTTCAGCAATCAGCATTTTGGCTATAAAAGGAACAGTGATATTTTCAAAAGGAAAGAGTAGGAATGTATATACATTTGTAGGAGCATGTGAATGTTTCTCTGTACATGTGTGTGTCACTGCATAAGAGAGAAAGAAGAACGAGAAAAGGGGGGAGAGAATAAGGAATTTCTATAAAAGGATGTGATTGGAAATAATGGCTTCTCAAAAATGGTATTTTAAGCTGTGCTTGCTGTAGTAATGCTGGTGTCATTTTGTCTGGGACTCTGTATGATAGAATCAGAATCTGCAGTGGTATTCTACTCTGGTCTTAATGAATAACTGAGTTTTACAGTACCCTTTAACAGATATTGATATGCAGAAATATCCTGGAAAAGTTCTGTTAATGAACTATTCTTGGAAAGAATAAGAACTTACAGAAATCTTGCTAAACTGATTTATCACCCTTCAGCTGAATGAAGACAATGTAGTCTAGCCCTTGAACAAAAGTTGAGGCTTTTGTTTTGGGCTGGTAAATAGGTTTACTCCAGCTCTTCAAGTGTCAGGATTTTCCTCCTTCCTTTTTGTCTCCATTACAGCAATCATTTCAGACATGGATTTGTCATTACTTGTAAATCACAAAGGAGCTTTAGTTTAGGGCAGAAGTCTCCTCTTCTGAAATTCAGACAGACTTAAATCAAGTGTGTTGGCGTAATAAAATGTTTCTCACGAACTTATGAACCTGTAGCGTTTACTGATTTGTCTCTCATGGTTTACTGTGCATATGGTGCATACACTTTCTTTACTAAGTATCTATAAAAATGATGCATGGCTTTTACATAAAATATATCTCAGGATGCGTTCGAATATGAGAGTTGTCTAAGAAGGAAGTGTGCCAAAAAAAAAAAAAAAAGAAGAAAATTTATCTACTTGCTTTAAATAGCATTTCTGAATGCTGTCTATCATCAATGAAATTCCAATAAATTCATCAGCTCTGTAGCATCAAGTTTTTACTGTCTCTGCAAATATGCCACAGTAAAGTGTTTGTGACACAACACCATGGAGTTTTCAATGTGCTACATATTTGATAGTAAAACAGTCTGAAATCTCAACAAAATTCAAGTAAATGGTGAATTATCTTTAACTCCTAACCTTTAATGTTAGATTCCCAAGTTGTACGAGCACAGCTGTAGAGGACTGAGAGAAAAGACATCAGAATGAATGCATTTTAAAATTAATTGGAAGAGACCTGAGCTCAGCAAAATAAAAAAATCATTTATTAAACATCCTTAAGGTAGATGAGATTACATGATTACATGAGCTTACCTGATTTGCTTTTGATCTGTGTCATTAATAAAGACATAGTTCTTTAATTAATATAACTGTGAATTTAAAGTTCAATATTCTGAACAAATAAGTTTTTTTTGATAAAACAATTTTTTTCTATTAAAAGCACATTTTTTTTTCATAGGATTAATAGTATGATAATGGGTTTTAACATCCTAACAGATAGATTAAACAAAAGTAAAAACTACTGTTTTTGTTTGTTTGTTTTTAAGAAAACAGTATTCAGCTTTCTTACAGGAAGGACATGAGGACAGAACGCTGATGTAAAGGCATTTTAAAATGCCCTAAAGACATTTTAAAATACTTTATACACATTGTATAAACTAAATACTTGGTGGATAAAGATTTCTGTTGTCATTTTTGCAGAATGCTGTGTCCTACACATTTTTGAGTGATGTGACCATGTGAAACTCATTCTCCCCTTTGCTTCAATGTTTTCTCGTTCCAAATCCACTATGCTTTATTTTTCTGTTTCCAAATTTCTACTTCCTGTTTCCGTTTTCAGAAGACATATGTTACTGGCCAAAACAGCAGTTCTTGTGATGTATCCTTATCTAAATGTTTGCAGTTCAAGCATAATAATTTGAGGTGATAGAATTAATCAGGAGCTTTGTGTCTAGTAAGCATGCAACATCTTGAGGCTATATAGGTCAACCTTGCGCAAAAATTGTCCATTGGCTAAGTTTTTCCAGATGTTAAACATCTAGATCCATATTTTTCCTCCTGTTGGACTGACAGCAGTCTGGAGAGCAGGTTAAAAGCCTCAATTCTGTTGGGATATTTTTGCTTGGAGTAGGAAAACACATCCTGGTAATAGCAAATATAGAATCACAGAATTGAATTGAACGATATCACCTGGTGATCGGAAGAACACAGTGTGGGCTAGAGCTTCCTAAATCTGTTTGAGTAAATGTATGTTGATGTTTTATTTGTTTAAGCCAAGAGAATAAACAGAATGACAGAAAGGTTAGGGTTGGAAAGAATCCCTGAAGTTCATCTGGTCAACACCACCTGCTCAAGCAGGGCCACCTAGAGCAGTTTGCCCAGGAATATAAATGTATGCTTAGTACTAGTATATGAGTATCATACATTATCATTTAGAAATTTGAAAAAAAATATTTCCAGAGATATACCTCCCTGAGTAAGACACAAAGGAAGATCTAATTTATCAAAAGTCTTAATTAAAAAATAGCAAGTTGCATGTTTGTGTCCAGAATGACAATGAGTTTTATTATTTGACAGTGCCAAGAGTTTATCCTGCTTTACTAGCTAGCCAAGACATGTCAACCTGATGGGCATGTAAATTTATTAATAGCTGTTGTTACTCAACTTTAACTAAATGAAATATACCATGTTGCTGTGCGTTTAAGAGCATGTGGGAATTACTAAATGTCACTTTTTATGGCACAAGTTAATGGACAGATTAAACGATCCACATATTAATGTTCTCCTCCTACAATCTGTTTAATCAGTTAACATAATATTTTTTTTGGACTATGTAGAAGAGTGATTAATGATGATTAATTCACTGTATTTAAGCTAGATCTGTGGTTCTGGTAATAGATCAAGGAGTGAGAATCAGAGAAAAGATCACTAGTTGAGTTTTTGTCTATCCACACCAGTTAGCAGTTTCTGTCATGCCTGAAAGAAAGGGGAAAAAAAAGTAAAAGAAAAAGGAAAAAAAAAAGAAAAAGGAGAGGAGAGGAGAGGAGAGGAGAGGAGAGGAGAGGAGAGGAGAGGAGAGGAGAGGAGAGGAGAGGAGAGGAGAGGAGAGGAGAGGAGAGGAGAGGAGAGGAGAGGAGAGGAGTGATGACAGGAAGGGGAGGAAGAGGGGAGGGGAGGGGGAAAGAAGAAGGGAGGGAGAGGGGAGAGAAAAAGGCAAAGAGAAAGAAAAAGTGAAAGAAGAGAAAAGGCAAAGATATTCTTCTCACTAATAGAGAGCAGCACGTGCTGTAACAATAAAACATCCTCTTGCAGCATTAGTTTAAGTAGCTGTTGGGTTGTAATCCCTGTTCTTACATCCTTTTTCTTGAGTTTCTGATAGTTTATCCATTCTTTTACTAGGTAACAGAAGATTTGGACGGCACCTGGCTTAGATACTTTCACTCTTGTTATCTCTATAGTCAGACACCTTTGTGTTATGACTCTTAAGGGCACACCCGTCCAAGTTGTCTAATCTGCTTCCAGAGAGCATGGCTGATTTTCTTCCTGACCATATTTGCAGATTTTAAAATTGCAGTATGACTTTAGTTTAAATGTAACTATTTTTATATTATTTTAGGCATTTATTATATTATAAATAACTGTTGATAAATCCTGAACTAATTGTGTCATGGCAGTTTTTTGTGAGCGCATGCAAAATGAGTGGGGAGGATCCGGTGATACTCTTTGCTCTTTTTAAAAAGAAAATAATTCCCTAACAGGATAATTGACTCAGCTATCAGTTTTTGCTTGAGACTGTTACATATCAGGTAAACATTAACACTCTTTTTTACTACAATTGAAGGCCCTGATAACAAGGCGAATGGCAAGACTGTCATGGTCCATCTTCAGGTAGCAGGTGGAGTGAAAAGATGTTCTGTAGCGTATGCTGCTCTCTACTCTCTATATATTCCATAATTTTCTTTCCAGCAAACATCATGCAGCACAAATCTTGCAGCAGTGTCTGCAAAATTATTTTACTGATATTTCTTGGCTCCTAAGAGTAATAGGAATCCTTGGGGAATTCCTTCTTTTATATTTAGAAGCACATAGCTGAGTTTCACATGTGGAATACTTAGAGAGAGAGAATATCCAGCCAGTGCTCCAGTGGCCTTCACATCTGGAAGCAACTGTTTAGCTCTGAGGCAATGCAGTAAAATACAAAGAAATATGCTAGAGCTGGGATACATCTGCAGATGGTAGCCAGCTAACTGGGTCAGGATGTCAGTGAATTACATATCTAAACTGAGTTACAGTAAGTGGAGGTTTGGAAAATTTACCAGTGGAGTCTCAAGTATACACATTCATTTGAAATGGAATAGAATCTTTTGCAGAATTCTTTAAAAGTACCAAATAGGGGCATAAGCTAGTTGTTTAGCATAGGCAAAGTGCTATTTGAGATATCCTAGAATATCAGAGATGTCTTTGTGAGACCTACAATTAATGATGATAGACCCAATACATAAACATTTCTGAGCTCCATCAAACTTGACATTTGACACAAAAAGTGGGTGTTATGGCTAGCATTACAGACTGACATTCTTTAATATAGAATCATAGAATCACCAAGGTTGGAAAAGACTTCTAAGATGATTTAGTCCAACCGTTCATCTATCACCAGTATTTCTCACTAAAACACGTCCCTCAGTACAACATCAAACTCTTCTTGAACACTTCAAGGGATAGTGACTCCCTCATTTTCTTGGGCAGTACATTCCAGTACCAAACCAAACCAGTCTCTCACACAAGTATTTCCTAATGTCCAATCTGATCTCCCCTGATGCAACTTGAAGCCATTCCGTCTAGTCATTTTTCTAGTTAGATGGGAGAAGAGGCCTACTTCCACCTTATCACACCTCCTTTTAGGTAGTTGTAGAGAGCAATAAGGTCACCCCTGAGCCTCCTCTTCTCCAGACTGAATAGTCTCAGTTCCCTTAGCCACTTCTCATAAGACTTGTCCTCCAGATCCCTCACCTGCTTCATTGCCCTTCCCTGAACAGGCTCCAGGAACAAAGAACTCTAGAATCATAGGATGGCCTTGGTTGAAAAGAACCTCAAAGATCATCTAGTTTCAACCTCCCTGCCATGGACAGGGGTTGCCAACCACTAGACCAGGCTGCCCAGAGCAACATCCAGTCTTACCTTGAATGCTTCCAAGGATATGGCATCCACAACCTCTCTGGGCGGCTTGTTCCAGTGCATCATCACCCTCTGAGTGAAAAACTTCCTCTTAATATCTAACCTAAATCTCCCCTGTCTTAGTTTAAAACCATTCCCCCTTGTCCTATCGCTGTCAACCCATGTAAATAGTTCTTCCCCCTCTTGTTTTATACACTCCCTTCAGGTACTGGATATCTGGATCTTGATGTCTTTCTTTCAGAGACGGGCCCAAAACTGAAACATTACTCAAGGTGCAGCCTCACCAATACTGAATACAGAGGGATGATCACCTCTGTGGTCCTACAACCTTATTTTTGATACAAGCCAGGATGCCACATGGGCATATTGCTTCCTTATGTTCAGCTAAGCATCAACCAATACCCTCAGGTGCATTTCCTCCACAGTCTTCCAGATACTCTGTCCCAAACCTGTAGCATTGCCTGAGGTTGCTGTGGACAAAGTGCAGGACCAGGCATTTTTGTTGAACTTCATCCCCTTGGCCTCAGACCAGCTATCCAGCCTGTACAGATCCCTTTGTAGGGCCTTCCTACCCTCAGGCAGATTGACCTTCCTGCCAACTTGGCATCATCTGCAAACTTGCTGAGGGGGCACTCAATGCCCTCATCCAGGTCATCAGTAAAGATACTGAACAGGACAGGCCCCAATACCGAAGCCTAGGGAACACCACTCATGACCAGTTGCCAGCTGTATGTGACTCCACTTACCATTACGCTCTGGGTCCAGCCCTCCAGCCAGCTCTTTAGCCAACAAAGAATGTACCTGTCCAAGCCATGGGCTGCCAGCAGGAGAATACCATGGCAGATGTGCAGAAAGCTTTGCTGAAGTCTAGGTAGACTATGTCAACAGCCTTTCTCTCATTCACCAGGTGGGTCACTTGATCATGGAAGGAAATGAGGTTGGTCAAACATGGTACCCCTGTTGGCTGGGCCTGATCCCCCAGCTGTCCAGCATATGCTGTGTGAAATTTTGATGGTAATGGTAATGTCTTTTATTAGACTATCTTTGCTTTGCTTAAATAGATTAGTAACTTTTTCAAGATTAGAAGCTGCTACAGTGCGAATTTCTGTGTATAAACCCCTAAATTTACGGGATAAAGAAAACACAGGGACTCAGAGATCACCTGTCCATCTAAGGGCAGGTATTTCATATACCCAGATCAGTCCCTCTTAATTCACAAGTCAGATGAATATAAAATTTGGACCTCAGCCCTTTTTCCTTTTAATGAATCAGATCTATAAGCCTGATTTGCTGAAACCAAAGTCTTCTACACTGAATGTAATGTTTACTGCAGTACACATGAGAAGTTGTCTTTTTTTTCTTCTATATTTTTCCATTAGTGCTTGTACTGAATGACTGCAAGGATTGTCTCTTGTTCTTTCAAAAGCAAGTCATTCATTAGGATGCTTTACCTTTACTAAAAGACATGTTTTCAACTTCAACATGGCCACTGGCCAGAAAAGCAATTTCCTTTTTTTTTTTTTCTTCTTCGAAAAAGAAGTTGGAAACCACCAGTCTGCATCAGGAAGAAGGATTTTAGTTTTAAAGGTGAAATAACATTCACTCCTTTTACATGATAAATGGAAGAAATAGGATACACTAATGAACAAGAGAGGACGTAGCAATTAAAAACAGCAGGAGAGTGTGGTACACAAGTCTACTCTCATGTTATCTTAAAGTAAATTAGCATGAGAGGTTAAAGAAACCAGACTTCTTTTACTTCATAAATTACTCAGCTTTCAGTACAGGTTTTACAAGAGCACATATTACTTACCTGAACAACTGATAGTGTGGTATTTATCACATGCTGCCTCCATTTGTAAAGTCATAAATTCCCTTCCTATGGTTGCCTGTAACTTGTTTTAGTGCTAAGTGTAGCAGTAAAATGCTGGAAGACAATCTATAGATTCAGCTTATAATAACTAACTCTGTATTTTATCCTGTCTTAAAGAAAGTGAGAAATAGGGCTGAGGATGAATAAAATGAGCAGATACAGGAATAATTGGCACTTAGTGTCTTAACTGTCATTTATACATTGACTCCTGGCATTTTAATGGATGAGGAAAAAAAGCTTTTGCTTCCTAATTAAACCAAGGTAATGCAGCTTGGTATCTCCCCTGAAACTGAAGTTCCTTCAAGCTTAAGCACACATAAATCAAGACAAATATGCAATTTTATTCTATACAATTTACATATAGTGCTATATCTTGTATTTATAATATCTATTTTACATTTATGTATTTTACATTAAAGCACTTACTGTGCCCTGTTGAAGGCAAAATGATCTTTTGATGTTGTTTCCTTTCAAAAAATGTTTGTGATTTTAGATTGCAAATCCTTTAGGATGGAAACTAACTTTTTCTTAGTTATATATGAAACTAGATGTAGTGCTTGATTCAGAAATTATATAGCAACATATTACAGACCTTCACAAATAACATAGTACATTCAAGCTGTTGTAGAGATACTACTGAACAAAAAATGTCTACATGTGAACAACCAATATCCAGCTCACTCAGGTGCATAATGCAAGAAAAGTGTGTGTTGTCATTGCTTACAGATATAATAATTGCCTCTTAATGTGTTAGTCATTGCTACTTTGAGCAGATTAGATCGTCTGTGTATTCCTAAAACAGACATAAGCGAGAATGTGCTTTTGCATTTCTTTCAAAGATTCTAGGATATTCTACAACATACATCTTTCTCATTTGTCTAAAAATTGAATTTAAAGGAGATCAGAAAAAAAAAAGATGAAACAAATCAAATACATCCCGGTAGGTAAAAAACTTTATCAGAAAGGAATGAAAGTCTATTTTTATTTAAGCCCTGGCTGCATTATAAATTAAAGTTAACTTGAAAATGTGTGATAGAGAAGCCCAGAATCACTGTCATCTTACGTTCAAGGAGGCAAGTTTATCACTAGGTGAAATAGATGATTTTCTCCAACTTCCCTGCTTTTACATGAACAACCTGCTCATTCCTTTTTCTGAAGAGTGCAGACTCCTATGTTGTATATACACACTGCAAAAGTTTGCTCTGAGTTAATACTTAGTCTTTTTCCTTTTCATGACATACATGTTTCAGTGTTCTCAACCTTAGATGAGAACACAGAAATCACATCTGAAGAAGGAATGGTTAAATGATAAAAACTTCAGTAGATGCATGTTTTATGGAATAATTTGTGTCTAGATGTGTGCTAACACAAAGGGAATTACAGCAGAGTACCATTTTTTCCCTACTGTTTGATGTAAATTCACTTCATTTCCTTGGTATTATGCATTACATGCAGTTATTTAGCAAGAAGCTCTCACATTTCTTTAAGCACAAGCCTCTAATATTTGTGTATCATCTAGAAGGTTGAAAGTAGTGGAAAGTCTAGCTTGTACATCAAAGATTCAACCTGTTGTTGAATTTACTTCAAGGAGAAGCTGTACTATAAAATAATATAAAAAGGCAACATAAATCAGATCAGTTATGTCAAATGAGGCAAACTAAATACTCTACAGTAGGTATCTACATATTTTATCCATTTTACTGTCAATATGTTGAAAGACGGTTACCTCACACTGGGAGATTAGGAGGGCCATGAAATTCAGCCAAAGCATGAGTCTTTAAAGCTTTTCAACTTTAGTAATAGTTTTGTAGTATTTATCAAAATATTGCTTTTCCTTGCACTTGACAGTGAGAGGTTTTCATAAGCTCTATTCCTCAGAATGTTTAGGAAAATTAGTGTTGTTTTAAAATCTTAAATAATTTAAACTTCTCAAGAAAAAAAAAAAAAAAAAAGGAAAAAAATGAGTTTTTTAAATTTTCACCAAAATAAAACAAAACAAAACAAAAGTCAGAATTTGAATTACTGTCTCTATTAAACATTTTCACACTAACTCCCGTTAAATAATGAGCTTAAGACATTTCTTGCTTGATATTTCTATAAATGGTTAAAAGGTGTAATCACTGCATATCTACTACTAAAACAAGGTTTCTCATAATTACTTCCAGTTGATCTTAATCTGTTTTTCCCTGTTGTGCTCTTTCTTTTATAACTTAAAGGATATCAGTTTCTGGTGCTTTATTTTTCATGTTGTCAGGACTTCATGCTTAATACCCAAGAAAATTATGGTGTTTTTTTTTAAAGATGTCTGTAAAGAATGGTCTTCAGAGGAATCACGAGATGTATAGAAATGGTTTTGCTCTCAATACCTTAATAATTTCCTCAGACACAGGATCATATTTTGACATTACTGAAGATCAAGCTCTATTATTTTGTGATTTACATTTCTCTAACAGATATTACATATGCCCAGAGATCTCCTGGACCATGGTCAGTCTAGCTGCCTCTAGATTTTGCCCTTTCTGAATTTTGCAGATGTTACATTCATTGATGCTCAGTTTTATGCCTCTCCTGAGGTTCTCATGAAAAAACCAAACCAACCAAACAAAAAACAGACAAACAACAACAACAAAAGAAAAACACCCCACCAAACCTGTAGCATTATGTACACGTTGTCTGTTACATGATATATGACCAAGCTGAAGACTTTCTCAAATCTTTCTCACTACTACAACATCTGTCCTGTGTGATCATGGGCACATTGCTTAGGAAATAATCAGTTTCATATGTCCTTTTGTACAACAGAAGAGCAGATTCTTCTGCTGATAGCCATGTACAGTTGTTAAAATTTAATAAAATTTTGTGGAATGTTTTTATGCATTGTGATGCATATTTACCATGTAATCAAACAACAAATAGAGTAGCTTACAAGTTTAGTAGACTCAACATAACTCTTCTGTTTTACAGAGCAGAACTAATCCGTATCCCAAATGAGAAAGTGAAGGCAGAAAAGTTAAATTATTTCCTCAGGGTTATCAAGAGATGTGTTAAAATAATGATTTCAAACTAGAAGTTCTTTTGGAAAAAAAAAAAAATGAAAATTTAGTCATCTACATAACCTACATCTTATCCATTTAGAACTCAATTCAAATACCTAAACTCAGGCAACTAGTGATATTTGAAATTACTTTGGCTAGTTATGGCATGCTCACATGACAGTGATATCCAAGCAGTTCTGATGAAGCACCTTAAGGACAACAAAGTATTCTGTTATCTGAAAAGACAATTTATAGCTATGCTCTACACTTCCCTTCTGCTCTGTGCTTTTGTCAACACTTGGATAGTAGACTACCCAATATACTTGCTTATATAACACAAAGAAATAACTTAAAAAATCTCTAGTAATCTTAGCAATTGCCAACGTAATGATGCCACAATTTTGGATTCTTTTGGAGTCCCAAGTACAAAATCCAAGTACCAGTGACTGGACCTTCATAAACTGCATTGGTGCACACCTGCCCAGGCACAGATAAGCCCTGGATTCCCAGTCTCCTGATTGTTTATATTGTACTGCTCTCTCATGAAACACGTTTCTGTTTCTTTTCCTTGTCACATAGAGACAAGTAAGGAAAGGTGGAGCTGACATGTACCTGATTACCATCTGTGCAGGATGCTGGGATTTGGTTTGGATAAGCACCACATAAAATAATCTAACATAAAATAATCTTGCCTGAATGATGCGACACAGACACAGCTACAATCAGTTGAAGAAATCAGCCTTCATATTCTTTTTGCAGTACTTGAACTAAGCCAACACAATTTACAGTTATTGTGTTTTTTTGAAAACATTTCAAGAAGAATGGACGAGAGACTTTAAAAAAGAGAAAAGGTAAAACTTCTGACATTTCTAGGAAACAAATAATAACTTCGTAATTCCCCCGGTTTGAGTCTGAGAAAGTAGTTCTTTTCAGCCTAACAACATTAAGGAAAATCATAATAACAAAAAGCTATCCACACTGGGTCAAATAAAAGATTCGTCTAAGTCTGTATCATGCTATTTGTTATGAGAGACAAAAGACACCTGGGCAAGAACATGACAAAGCAGTCATGTAAATATATCCTGCAGTACGTTCCCTGTCTAAAGCTATCTGGGGTTCTGTCTTTTACACTGTGAAATAAATATCTCAAAAGGAAAACCACACAGAAGTACACAGAGGTGCTGTCTTAGTTTTTAATAGTTCTTGATAGATTCCTGTTCCCTCCCTCCTGTGAGAAGGGCATCAATAGCAAAAATGTACCTTATTTGAAGAATTACTTCCTTTTGTTTCTGAAACCAAACTCTGCAGTCCCCATGACACTGGAAATTACTCTTCTGGGTATTTGTAGCACTGTTAATGAAGGAGATTTTAGGATAATCATTAACAAATGGTAAGTCTAAACTCGTTTTACATAGGGAACTAAAAGTCTCTGTGTAGCAGTCGGTATCTACTGCACCTGAGTTTTGCTAGGAACAGAGAGGTGAAAGGCCCTTTATTCTCTTTTCACTCTAAGTCTCCCGAGTCACACAGCCCACCAGGATACAGGATTTAAACATTCAGTAAAATGATTTCCACAAATACGACAAACCTTTACATGGTGAAAGCCCAGTTGGAGAGTTGCACCTTTTATAGGAGTCGAACACTGTTATTACTAGCATCCTGAAAGTAATTTGTGACAATAAGGAAAGAAATACGGGCTATCAATCAGACTGTCAGTTCCTGTTTCATCCAGAACCCATTCAAACAAGAAATTGTAAAACCAGATCTTTCAGAGTACCAGTCTATGAACCCCTTTCTTGCTGATTTGCAGGCTTAGGAAGAGTAACTTACTAGATGCTGGTAGCACTCTTTTTTTTAATTCAGTGTAAGTTCATAAAATAAATTACCCAGATAATTGGCTATGTCCTCAGTCCACGTGCACGCAGGCTGTATTTTTTTCCATAGATGCAAAACAGATTTACAGCTTAAAAGTAAGTACAGCAATAAAGGAATATTACTAGTAATAGGCTTGTGCCAAGTTTTATGATCAACTACATTAAAAAAGGAGTTCAGCTACTTTCAGTAATGGGTTCTGTCAGATTCTGCTCCCTGTTTCCTTAATCTTGATGGAAAATTTAAGACTAAAATACAGAGTACTAATCTGATTCTTTCTTCAAAATGGAGTACACAGGCATCCTTGCCTGTGGCAGGGTGCAGAAGCTTGATGATCCTTGAGATCCCTTCCAACCCAAGCCACTCTATAATTCTGTGATACACACAGTATTGCTTTTTAAAAATAGCAATGGCAAAAAAAAAAAAAAAAAGCCCCAAACTGAGCACAGTACTTGAGGTGAGGCCCAGTGCCTTCCACAAGCAGCACTGCATTGCACTGCAGCAGAGGCACTTCCATGGTAGAAATGCATATTGGATTTTCAGGTTTTCATTCAGACAGCTCGTTTTGAAGACCTCCAACACCTTTTAAGCTGTGAATTTGCATAATTTCACAGACCAACTTAAATAACGTTCCAGCCTGTTGAAGCTTTCCCCAGGAAGGAGATATTTACAAGAGCGCTATTTTGTGTCACTACTGGCCAGACATGGGAGTGATGCACCTAGCATTTTGTTTTAAGTAATCTGCTGTCTAACTTCACTGCCAAAAGTTTCAGGCCTGTAAATAATCTGAATTTAAAGAGGAGAAATTATTTCTTCAGAAAATTCATATTACGACAACTGAAATTAAAACAAAACAAAGCAAAAAATCCAACGACACAAGAACAACAAAAACCTCCTGAAAAACTACTTTATGTTCTGTGAAGAATATTATGAATGCATATGATGTTTGAATAGCCCTTTCTAAGGCATGATAGGGGAAATAAATTTTCAGCATTTCTGTCTTCAACCTTAAGTGAACAATTTTTTTTTTCCCCTAGCTATATAGAGAACCTTCCTTTCTTTTATACTGAGTATCAGGATTAGTCACATTATATTACATTCCTGCTTCCTACATTTATTTCACCAATTTGGCTGGAGTATGACAGATCTTATCGTGTGTAGCAGGATTTGTTTTGATGATGAATGGCTCTGCAAGTCTTTGCTTGTGAAGCTGTACAGTACACCTGAATATTCTTAGCTCTCACTCCGTGTATTGGTTTACTTATATATGTTTTTACACATATATTTTTTTTTGTATTTTAATTAAGATGCAGATATCAAAAAGCACATTTCTTTTCGAGTCTTAAAAACAATATTTATTCAGTTCCATTGAATTTGGAAAAGAGAGAAAAAATTTAAAGACATCATTTTATAATTAAGATTATATTTATGGAAATAGAAACTACTGTTGTAGAGACAAGGCTTAAATTATGGTCACTTGAATATGTTGCAAATGCTTTACTTTAGCCATATTCATGACCTTCTATTATTAATTTGTGGTCAAGAATATCTGGAAAATATTTATTCTTTTATATGAATACATATGCAAAAAAAAAAAAAAAGTTTTTCTTTAACAAAATCATTTCTTATTTACTGATTTCCTAGTCACTGATTTAGAAATCTCTTATCTTCTGAGGGAACAGATACCACATTATGTGATGTAAGCAGCTTAAAGAAACAAAGCAACTGGTTTTGTGAATGAAAATCTAAAATTTATAAATAAAGCATATAAAACCTGATATGTAGAGTCCTTGTTCTTGTTTTGGTGAATATCTGAACAACTGTCCCACTGTCTGTAGTAGAATTTCTTACATATCAAAGCACTTGCCATCATCAACTATCGATTCCAGGTAGTCCTTGTTAGTGGGAAGAAACAGTTTACTTCCTTGTTACAAATAACTGAACTAACACTGTTGTGTAGACCACTGATATTTTTTTAGACAGATAAGAAAGTGAAGTATTTTCTTTACACACTGTTTTTATCTTAACTGATTACAAGGACTATTCTGAAATAAGCTCTTCATTGAACACTTATTATCATCTTTAAAATAAAAGTACTCATTTTCAGAAATAAAAGTATTACATTTTATTCTAATCTTCCCATTTTCAAAGTGAATTAGCTAAAATCTGAAACAAACTGTCTATCATCAAAAGAAAAGAAAAGAAAAGAAAAGAAAAGAAAAGAAAAGAAAAGAAAAGAAAAGAAAAGAAAAGAAAAGAAAAGAAAAGAAAAGAAAAGAAAAGAAAAGAAAAGAGTGCTGCAAGTAAAAGTATTGACATTGGATAAGGGAAGCTAAAGATACAAAATGAAAAACAAATGCATGCTTCATTTGTGTAAGGAAATGAGAGAAGCTATTTATATTATTAGAAACAAACCTCTGCTATGATATAGGTCCTGTAGGAGAGAAAAATTACTGCAACTGTTCAGAAAAGGCAAAAGTATTCAATAAAAAGCTGTTCTCTGTTATAAAACAGATCTATTTGGTAAATATTTCTCTTCTATATTTGAAGTAAGAGCATTCCTACCTTGCAGTGCTAATGAAGGACATTACATTTCATCTGTGTGACAAATTGGGCAAAATGACAAAAAAAGAGGAACATTTTTAGACCCAGTAAATTGAATAAGTCACAGCCAAGACTGTTAAAAGAACTTTCAAATGAACTCTGAGACATTCATATTCATTTTAAAGAAGCTGTAAAACATGAGGGGATTCCAAGAACCTGAAAAAAAGGTAGTGTTGTTCTAATGTTTTAAAACAGCTGATTTTTGACTGCTTGAATATGATTCTGATACTGATTCTGAGCAAGAAGATGAAGCAATTCACTAAAGAATTATAGGACGTTTACATAATCAATTCCAGTTAACCTTGAGAAATTTGAGAAACACAGATCACTTTTCAATGAGCAGCAAGCTTATTCAGCCTCAATAGTCTGAGAGAAATTTATGCTTGTATGGCATTTGACTTTGTTTCATACGACATCTGAAAAGTTGCCCTGAAAGTAATGCCTCCTATTTACTTCCATGGCAATCACAGCAGATAAAAAGAGCACAATATCACTGTTTCTTTAAGCAAATTCTAAGCTGCAAAACACTGCTTTTCAATACATTCCTCTCCTTTAGCTGATTCACATGGATTAGCTAATTGAGACACTCTTCCTGGTGTGACAGCTATGCATGGCCATCCGGATGTAGCTTGTCTTTCATAACAATGTCACCACTGCTGAAATGCACCAGCCACTGCCTCACTGTGCTCACATCCAATGTTTGGTCTCAATGAACATCCAGGAAGCATCAATGAATGTCAGCGTGTGCATTTTTTCCACGTGGGAGAATTCAGTGACATCCCTTTGCTTCATACACACTTCCATGCCAGACAACATTTTATCAGATTGCCCCTCTGCTGCCATCTGTCACATGGCAACAAAATGTAATGGAGTATTGGCAGGAAGGTTTAACTTCTACTGCCACTCATGTCATGGGCCAAGATAATAAAATGGAAATTTTTTGAAGTTACTGTCAGAGCAGTCTTCATAGTAAAATCAGGAAGGATTATATTAGCCACACTGAGCTCTCATTAACAGATTACAAAATGTACCTTTAAGTAGAGATATATATATATCCTTAAAGTGATGATACCAAGATATCTTGCCTGGGTAAGGAACTGGCTGGAGGGTGAGACCCAGAGAATGATAGTGAATGGAGTTAAATCCAGCTGGTGACCAGTCACGAGTGGTGTTCCCCAGGGGTAGGGGGTGCAGATGACACCAAGTAGGCTGGAAATGTCGATCTGCCTGGGGGTAGTGAGGCCCTACAGAGGATCTGGACAGGCTGGATTGCTGGGCTGAAGCCAATGGGATGAGGTTCAACAAGACCAAATGCCACATCCTGCACTTCGGCCACAATGAACCCAGGCAATGCTACAGGCTTGGGGCAGAGTGGCTGGAAGACTGCATAGAGGAAATGGACCTGAGGGTATTGACTGATGCTTGGCTGAACATGAACCAGCAGTGTGCCCAGGAGGCCAAGAAGGCCAATGGCATCCTGGCTTGCATCAGAAACAGTGTTGCCAGCAGGAACAGGGAACTGATTGTCCCCCTGTACTCAGCTCTGGTGAGGCCGCAACTCGAGTACTTTGTCCAGTTTTGGGCCCTCACTGCAAGAAAGACATTGAGGCCCTGGAGTGAGTTCAAAGAAGGGCAACAAGGCTGGTGAAGGGGCTGGAGCACAGGCCTTATGAGGAGAGGCTGAAGGAGCTGGGAATGTTCAGTCTGGAAAAGAGGAGGCTCAGGGGAGACCTCATTGCTCTCTATAACTACCTGAAGGGAGGTCGTAGTGAGTTGCGGGTTGGCCTCTTCTCTTGTGTAACTGGTGATAGAGGGAATGGCTTCAAGCTGTGCCATGGAAGATTTAGGCTGGACATTAGGAAACACTGCTTTTCTGAAAGAATGGTCAGGAGCTGGAATGGGCTGCCCAGGGCGGTGGTGAAGTCACTGACCCTGGAGGTGTTCAAGGAACATTTGGATTTTGTGTTGAGGGACATGGTTTAGTAAGAACTATTGGTGATGTGTGGACGGTTGGACTGGATGATCTTATAGGTCTTCTCCAACCTTGGTGTTTCTGTGATTCTGTGATATGTGTTCCTTTTCATTTGATGGTGGCAAATTAAGAATAAGATTGGTGATCTTAAAAAAATATAGATTAATTTCGGCAAAGGTAGATGGCAAAAAAAAAAAAACAACAAAACCTGGCAAGGAAAACACACAGATATTCCTCAGAACATGGCATTTCTTCTGTACAACAAAAATATAATATAGTAATTCAACTGGAAGAAGCCATAGTCTCCTTACTTCAAGAGGATGTTGAAAAATCTAGAAAAAAATGAGAAGAGCTGAGTTCTGAAGTTGTGCAACGGACCTAGAATCCTTTTTTCACAAAATATGTGCAAACATATTTGCTAATGTCACAAAATTTAGTTGTTTTCTTCACAAAAATAAGAGACTTTTCTTATATATCCTCTGCTTCATGCAGTCTCACCATAGTTGAGGTACATGTACATGCACCTAATACTGCTGTTCTTTCACATTAGCAGATTTAGTCACAGCTATGAGAGAGATTTTAGTAGGAGTGTGAAAGCACAGGAGCAGAAGTCAAGGTTCATATCTAGGGATTTAAAAAAATGTCTTAGCAAGCATGTACTGGAATTCAAAGAAAAGGAGAATTGGCTTTCCGCTTGGTCCATGAGTAAGACCGATGCAATAAATAAAAACATATAAATTAATCTATTTGCATGTTCCAGGAAGGGACAAGAAGTAATGGGCATGGCTATATAATCCTAGAAGATTTGGAACCAATTTTTGTTTATGGTTGCAGTACCTCTTCCATGACTACACATGGAGCTCACTTATACTCTAGTCTGCAGCAAGTGAGTTGGCACTCTAATCAGAGAAATTCAGGTTTGTGGAATGGGAGAAAGGAGAGGGGGAGTAGAGTTTACCCTTGGCCTTTGCCTCAGCAGACTGAATGGATGCAGCTAAATCAGGCCATGTATTTGCACAGACTCTACCTTGAACTCAAGTAGAGCTATCAAAACAAGTTTTATCTGCCATAATTAGAAATGGATAAACATTATATGTTTCAAATTCATAACTACTCCACATCCCATATTCTTCTTCTTTTCCCAATTGAACTGAGAAGAAATTCCTCCTAAGTAACAGCTGCTCTCTATAACCCAGCTGGTGCTCTTAGGAAGAGAATGTTGGAAAAAAAAAAAAAGAGAATGTTGGAGAAAACTGTTAAGTCTGTGGGACTGACACCCTTGAGCTGATATGTGCTAGGTTTGCAGAGATGAAATTCAGCTTTCCTTCAAATGGAGCTCACAGGTTTTTTTTTTTTTTTTTTTTTTTCCATCCACATCTCAGTAGGCAATAAATCCTTTGCTCTGGAGATAAGTGGAGGAAACTCAATGAGGTGTTGCAGGTGAGATTCCAGCAAACTAAATTTCTTCCCTGGGATTCTGAGGAGGAGAGACAACTGATCTGATAGTATGCAAGCAAAAGATGCTTTCTCAAATATGTCAAGAAGAGACATAAGGAAGAACTTTTTCTCTCAGAGAGTTGTCAGGCTCTGGAATGGCCCACCCAGGGAGGTGGTGGTGTCACTGTCCCTGGCAGTGTTCAAGAGGCATCTGGATGAGGAGCTACAAGATATGGGTTAAAGGCTTATGGTAGCAATGGTACTGGGAGGATGGTTGGATTAGATGATCTTGAAGGTCATTTCCAACCTTGCAATTCTATGATTCTATAAGAAATAATGAATATTACACAATGGAAAAGCCTACAGGAACCCAAGGGAAAAGTTGCATTTAGTTATGTCAACACAAGACGCTGGATGGTCACACAACACATACTTCAATTTTTGGCTGGCCTTTCTTTGCACCTTCACTTTCAGCCTCCCAACCAATTCCCCTCTCACTCTTCTGCTATCCAACAGAATCTGGAAAGAAGTCATTTAACAGTATGGCAGTTCCAATAGCAGCTGTCTGCAAGACAGCCCTGGGAGTTATGGTAATTCTTGTACTCTGCAGGGCTGCTCAGTGGTTTCATATGTGTGCCTGGCAGCTCTCCACTCCAACTCCACAAGCACAAAATTGTGTGCAATCTCTAAAAAAGTATAAAGCAGTGAAAAAGGAAAGAAGAGGCCAGTGTGACTCTTTGATTAAATTACCTGTGTACAGGAGAGATAGTGCTTTTAATGTGACATTGTTTCTTCCTTCTTCCTTTGTCTTTCTGCTTGACATGTTGTTGATGCTTTTTTTTCTTTATCTCTTTCTACCCCTTTCCTTTCCACTGTGTTAGTATACCTGACCCACTTTTTGCATTCTTCTCTCTCTTTCCCTTCTTCCTTCCTTTTTTAGAATGTTTTCTCTTCATTTAGAAATATTTACTCCTTCTCTCAACTTCCTCATCTATTTTGTTTCTGTCTCTTTTTCTGCTCTCTTCTCCCTAGTCTGTTTCTCTTCCTTCTTCCTTTGTCTGCCTTTACTCTGTTCTTTTCTACACTGCTCCCTTCGCCCCCCCTCTCCCAAATCTCCTCTCCATTATTCCCCATCTCTAGCTGCAGGTGCTGCAGCTGCAGGAATCTGAGACACTCCCAGGGTAGGGGGGAAAGATGTATCACTCCCACCCTGCAAGAGGGGAGGAGGGTGCTGCGTATGCAGGTCTTGGGACAATGGGTCTTGTCAACAGGATGTGGGAGTTTTGTTTAAATGAGGGAATGTCCCATGAAAATTAGGACATCTGGCACCCTTACATTCCATGTCTGACTTCAGCTTCATCTGCTGCTGTTATGAGTGTCATAAACATGGGTAATTTGACAAGCCTTAGGAGTCAGAGTACACAATAGATTGCACTGCAGACAGTATGTCTGCCCTTAAAAGGACTAGGTCTAGGAAAGCTAGAGAGATTCTGAGTTCGCATATGCTGGAAAGAAAAACATAAGCTTGGGAACGACAGATTCCACCAGTGTCATCATGTACAAACTCAGAAAGTTAAAAATATTGCAGTCATGCTTTACATCCAGATTTAAAATCAGAAAAGAAAGAGATAAACTATTCAAATTAAAAGGAAAGAAAACAACAGAGCAGCATTAGAATGAGATGTTTCATCCAGTATTGGACTTCATAGCACTCTATGCACTAAATTATAGATTACTTATACATGTATCTAAACCAGAAATTTCCCAAAAGTCATTCTAGAATGAGTGAAGAAGGTTACATATCTCAAGAAGACCATTTGGAGCATCCAGGCTTGTCTTCTGACTTCACCAACCCCCTCTATGGGAATTTCTCTTCTAGTCTAACTTGTCTTTGCTTCTATCTCAAGAACCTCTCTCATATGATTCAAATTAGTCTTCCTCGGTATTTCAGTGGTTTACAATTCTTCATAATTTCCTGGGCATTTTTCATTAGAAATAGGCAAATAGATATTTTGCTGTTAAGTATTTGCAGTTCTTATCCTGTTGTGGACTCTGCGAGATTCAAAGTTGTTTCCACTGTGTGAATATGGTGTGTATTACAGAGGTGGAGTGGCTTGCAGGTAACAGTCCAACTTTTGGCTTCAGTTATTTTTTATTTGTAGCCACTCAACCAGTGAGATAGCCAGTAGAGGGAGCATAAATTAGCTCGCTGTGTGCCTGTGACTGTTAGTTCCAGTGCAAGGAAATGGTTCTAATGTAAATAGCTAAGAGTGTTCATTTAACACTGATATTGATAACACAATAGAGCAAAGTTGCCAGAAGGATGAGAGTAGTTGAATGAGAATAGTGTTTTCTGTAAGCTTTAAGAGGTATTCACAATGTCAGATGAACAATAAAATGGCAAGAATGTAATTAATGTCATCCTGCTTAATCCAGAAATCCTTTTTCACTGTTGATTTAAATCAGATTTTTTTTAATAGAGTCTACTTTCAAGACGTCCCAACAACACGTTTCATTCATGAGAGCTGGATTCCTTGAAATGGCTTGACAAGAATGCTTGACATTGGGTACCAGATGCTAAAGTTAATATGAGTGTTGATCATACCTGCTCCTTAACCACTTTTTTCAACCGTTTACCAAAACCCAGTCTTGCCTATTCTTATCAGTAGATCTGGCAGCTACTCAAAGAATACCATTGGTCCCATGATAGACCTGAACACATCAGGAGTAAGTAGAGCTGTGATAAATAACTGAAAACAAATGTATTTGAAGGTTAAACCCTTTTTTTTTTTGGATGTGACACTTGGAGAAAGTCAGTCACCAGGATCATACCTTGATTAACTGAAGATCTGGAAGCATAGGTGCATTTGAAACACTTTTGCCACTCATAAGAGAGATCTTGGGATTCCTTTGGAGATATTTTGCAGATACGGGCCTACGTTTCCTCTTGGTTTTATGTGGAACTCAAATCACTATGACTTGTGTAGACGAACACATATTTATTTCAGAGGAAGGGAACTATGACTAATTCTTGTTTTGATTTA
The DNA here is from genome assembly GCF_023343835.1 of Lagopus muta. Classification (NCBI taxonomy): domain Eukaryota; kingdom Metazoa; phylum Chordata; class Aves; order Galliformes; family Phasianidae; genus Lagopus; species Lagopus muta. Next base: position 150,948,539 of record NC_064433.1, on the reverse strand, counting down.
TCTTGCCTGTTAGTCTCCAATGACTTCCTACAGAATAAATGCCCAGTGCATAATTTCTTTTCCCCTGTTTTCATGCATGATTACTATGCATTGCTCTTCTGCCCAGACAAATCCACTGGTGTTATAGTTCCTTTTGTTTCTGTGAGACTTATGCAGTGAGGTAAAACGGTGAAGAAGCTTATCAAACCACTTGCAAAAGGCAGTGTTCCATCTATCCCAGCCAGACAATCAGTGAAAACATAATAAATCAGAGTGTGAAACATTTTTCCAAGGTAGTGACTTTCCAACTGTATAATGTAGCAAACTGGTTACATCACGCTAACTCTCCTTATTGTTTTCTGCTGCTAAATTGCATTAAGGACACTTCTTTATTATCTATTTTCCACAATTACTGTAACGGCTACAGAGGTTTTCTGTGGATTATGCATGGTTATGCATGGTTATGGTGGTACATGCCTGTGTGATTCTGCTGTCTACACAGTTTTGACTATCTTCACCACAGAGATTTGAAAATGTGAACTCCATACCACAGTTAATTTTCATAACAATATTTCCCTTTTCTTTCCAATAGCATACTAATTTTAAAGACAGTACTGTATAGTATTCTCTCCATCTTTGATATTTCCATGAAAACTAAGAATTTGGAAAAGAGAATTATTTTTTAAACGGAGAACTTGTACTAATATGAATACACAAGGAAACCAAAATGAGTTTCATTATTTTACAGAATTAGAATCGGAATTTATGCCCTTGAATATGTATCACTATTTGGAATAGAGATTAAAAGACCTAAAATCTACTTCTCCTTTCCATATATCATAAATGAATTCTGTATCAGTGTCTCTAGTACACAGTATAGTACTGAGAGAACTACACATCATCACTCTGTCACATGCACATTAGAATTACACTTTCACCAAATATTCATCAATTGCAATATTGTTTATGCAATATCTCCATTGAAATAAATAAAGTTAAAAAGAAATGCTGAATGCAATTGAAGAAATAGGATGCGTTTCCCTTATGGCTGTGAAAATACTCAGACTGAAGTGAGGCAACAGATGTGTAATTAAAATATTTTCTGCATTTTGCTTTGTTTTCAGAATTCTATCAGAGGAGAATGACCTAATCTGAACACTGCAGAGTCAGACTACTTTTCTCAATATTTTTTTCATTGCTGTTTGCAGAACTGAGGTTTTGGTTGAGCAGGTAGACCATTCTCCCGACTACTGCGTGGATTTATGATAGCTTACCTATCCTGCAGGCTGAGAAAAGATTTGAATCCAGTTGCTTTCTGGGAAACTGCTCTCATTGTGAAGTTATTATAAAAAGAGTAGGAACCACATTCTATTCTGGCTACATTTTGAAGTGAATATAAACCTTTGAATAAATGTTGTCTGTGGTCTTAATATGGGAAAAAAAAAAACTACTATGTCCTTTCAGTGGTAGACACCTGTTTCATTTACGAGTTCAGAGAGCTGAGTAAGCACTCAACTGTTTGGGTCAGAGTATAATGTATCCTCTTTAGTTATGTTCAATAACAGGATACTTAGGCTTTGGAGTAAGTGCTTCTTGGGCTTTTGCGCAAGGCTTTTTAGAGGATGCTCTGGGACTTAGATGCTCTGGGACTTGATATCAATGAAACCCATTGATGCTATATTGCAGAGACTGTTGGGAAGTGTTGGATTGTATCTTTAACATCCTTTTTTCCTATCTTGTGATACAGAAATCTTTATTTGTTTACCTTTACTTTGGGAGTAATGTCAAGCCTGAAGATCTTCAAGGATGTCTCAGTGATCTTGCAATGAAAAGTCTAAACTCAATCAATCTGTGCAATCCCTGTGCCCTATGGAAAGTCAAGTTGCTTCAGAGAAGGCTGCTGTCACATCTTCTTGGTATCGGATGGGTGATGATGTCATCAAAAGACATAAAATAAATAGAGGCAATTGTATTGGAAATGGCTGCCTATTTTTTAAGTTTCCCTACATATCATTCAGAGTGCTAATAAGGTTAAAACACAGCCTTGAGCTTATTGCTGAATGAGTGCTTGAACAGGTAATCCATGTGCAAAGGTGACTGCTCCTTCACTACAGTTTAAACACAGCAGTGAGGTTGTCTGTACTTATTATTTACCAGGGCCCGATACTCTCCATCTCAAATGGAAGTGAGGTGAAATTTTCAATACCTGAGCCCCAAATTATTTATCTTCGGGATACTTACCTTGCTCTTCAGCTGACTTCAAAACACATTTCTGTTTATTTATTTATTTATTTTGAAACACCCTAGAAGCTTCACCGTTGTGATTTTCTTTTTCTCTCTCTATGTATTGCACCATGAGAGGGAATCTAGAACAGATAAAAAATCAGTTATGTGAAAGTTTACTAAAGGACAGAATGGTACAAATGCAGAAAAGTGTTTTCTGTGCAAGATCTGCTTGGAATTGGTTATGCTTACTGTAAAACACAATGATTTACGAGAAGAAGCATTTTACCTCCAAAACAATAAGCTTAATGTGTCCCTATGTAGGACAATACATCAGTTTCTCAGCTGGCTGAGTCTGCAGGACCATCTGTATTTATTCCCCTGAATAAGTAAAAGCTCCCCTCACTTACTCTTGCTCGTGGCTTTTAAACAGGAAGGAAGTATCATTTTCTTCTCTCCTAGCACAAAGAGAGCTCTAAGCATCTAATTACAGTTTCTATGAGCAAATGGAACCAGAAAAGCATTTCCCTGTAGCTAAAATGCCCAAGCAGGGTTCTCACTCTCTCAGTTTTCCCAGACTAAGGTTGAAAATCTGCTCTCTAAATTATTTCATTTCTTTACAGAGGAAGTATTAATTACACAACTGCAAATGTAGATTGGAGTGGGATGTAATTACAGGGCTGGCTTTGTGTCTGTTGTCCAACAGAATTAGACAGGAAGCGTTTGCAATGCCAGCAGTTTCAGGTGTTTTGCAGCCTATTATATTTGCCAGTTCTCACCAGGTCTCACAGATGGATCAGGTGACTTTCTGCTGCCCGATTGTCTAGAAAATCCACAAAGATGCTATTACCACAGGTTTTGATTTGTATAAGGCTGATGGTTATAGAGTTTTAGAGGAAAAAAAGAAAGAAGTAAAAATCCATTCTGGGTTTCCACCTCTTGCCAAATTTTGCCTTCTTTCTTCAAAGATATATTTGTTTTGTTTTCAAGTCTTTTAATTCTAATCCTCTATTTACTGTGTGTTTCCCCAACTCCTTTGGGAACTTCTTTCTTGCTGGGGGAGAAAATGCCTGTGTATGTGCATGAAAGAACTCCAGCAGACAATCTTCACGTGGTACTATGGATGAGAAGCATGCTGCAGCAAGCTCTTGTCATCCAGTTCAGCACAACTTGGATTTTTTTTCTTGGTTCTTGTGCTTTTAAGGAATACACCTCCATGTTTCCTGTGCTCTTTGGGTGGTGGGAAGGAAATCAAATGTCCATAGTACTTTCACCAGGTACCATTTTTGGCCACAGCTGAACATGAATGTCCCCCCCCAAAATTTGTCAGGAGTTAACATAGACGGAGGCCATTCTCTGCAGGTATCTTCATTGTGGTTTCTTCATGTGTGTGGAAAAGAGTAATTGTACAGAGAGAGGCTTTTCTGACCCAGTAGTGCTGGATGCAATTTGATTAGAAAATAAAACAGACACAGTTCACTTATTCACATATAGACATAAGCAGTGATTTCCAATATAGCTTGAGATCTGCAGACAGGTACAAATAATGATACAAATAATGAATAGAAACAACTCATGTTTATATGCACTTTTTGGACATCTTTGAGATGACAGTGTGTCAAGAAATGACATTTTTAAAAGGTGGTCTTGTCCTGTTTGGGTAATTTTTAGTACATAAGAAAACCTGTTTGTACTAACTGACCCTAACTATAGCACACAAACACTATGCTCCTTTATTTTCCTCCTATCACCAAAGATTTGAAATTAACTACTGCATGGTCACTACAGCCAAGACAGCCACCAAATGCCACTTCACCCACAATACCTTTTCTGTTCACAAGCAACAGAGGGCACCTTTCCTCATCGGCTCCTGTAGTACCTCTAACAGGAAGCTGTCATCAACAATCAGAGGGTTTACCTACCTGTGGGAAAAACAGGACAGAAAGAAATGAACTGGGATTTTTAACAGGGCCAACCAACACAGCTGTAGTTGCAAAAGGAAAGAGTAGTCACAGTAAAGGCACTGCATCTGTATGTATTTCTGGCACTATCACTAGTTCTTTTATTTAAAGGAACAAATCCTAAAACCAGCGTTCTGGTACTGTGGTTTTGTCTAGTTCTGTAAGATCCTAAGGTAAAGATCAAGCCTCATAAAACATTAATTATCTTGACTCTTAGTACAAACATAAAAACACTGTGTATACTCCAGGCCCACCCATTTCTCCTGTGGCATTCATCTTTAATAATGTAAACATTCAGAATTTACGAACATCAATTTGTCACGGCAGTTTTGCATATGGTTTTCAGTTTAAATGCTATGCTATCGAATGTGGAGGACATATACTAAGTTTCTTTTAGTCCTTAAATTTAAATAATTACAACTGGTAATTAGATGCCAAAGCAACATGGGCCTTCAAAATTCCTAAAATAGATAGGATAGCTATTACGTATGCATAGACTGCATGAATGCCAGCATTTAAGATGTATATTCATGCATATCCTGTACCTGGTGTAATGAAATGTGGAAAAAATGTATATTCATTCTTGAGGGAATGACTTTAATAATTCATTTTGGACTCCACCTCTCTTGACTTACAGTTGCTTCACTTGTGGAATATTTTCCATATCTTGCAAAGACCCTAATAAATTCTAATATTTTCCTAAGTGTGGAAATAATTAGTAGTTTATGATGTCACAGATTTGTGAACTCTTTTCATAGTTGTGGTTTCAGGACACATTTATTTCCTTTCTGTTCTCCTGATGCTTAGCTATATTTTACATTTATTTCAATGAGAACTCATTTTTTTAATCTTTTTTTTAATTTTTTTTTTTTTTTTTTTTTTTTTTTTTTTTTTTAGGAGATGCAGTGTTTACTTCAAATATTATTGCAATTAACAGGGGAACTTGTATGGAAAATGAATATTTAAATGAGATATCAGTGATAAGAGAAATAAGTATCCTGATTCTAAGGACTGTTACAGTGTAGTTTTAGGCATTATTCCAAAGATGACTTTTCTAATTTATCTGAAAAGGAATTGTGTTTGGTATGAATCGGTAATGCTAATTATGGATCAGAATGTTATACTTCAACAGAATTAATTAAGACATTATTTTGTTTCTAAACTTTGAATATTACTGGAAGACGTTAAAAAGAAGTCACTTCATAACAGTTACAGAAAACAGAGAAATTCTCTCTGGAATGAGGTTTACATTCTAATTTAAAACCAAACAATCTGAATCTTTACTTTGTATGGATTTTAGTGATTGAACATGAAATTAAGTAACCGTGGGTGCTCTTGGTTCAAGTGTGTATTGGGTCTGGACAAACAGGACTCTGTGTGGCTGTCATTCAGGTGTGAATGCATGCAACTGCGAGCTAAGGGCAGAGTGGGATCAAGAAAAAGTGGCACTGTATAAGAGTTCATCAAAGGAGTAAAGATGATATTCTGACTTGGTCTATGTGGTCTCAGTGCTGAGAAAAGGAAGGGTGTTCCTATCCAAAGTCAGATTCTCATCTTGTTTCTGTAACTTACTGAAAGACATCTACAGATGACAGAATTTCAGTATGTCATCTTTTTTGCATGCCAAATGAGGTTATTTAGGAAGAGAATTTGCTGAGCACTGTGCACGCTCCTTTTGCACATATATGGCTATTGAAAAATCTTAAATATTTGCTGAAATTGGATTAGAAGTAGGCATACTGAACAGTTTCAGGAATGTCAGTGGAGTAATGCGTATAGCTATATTTTTAATCTTCTGCATATTCACTTTCTTTGTGATACTGTTCCACAAATTTGCATCCCTCCCCTCCCCTCCCCTCCCCTCCCCTCCCCTCCCCTCCCCTCCCCTCCCCTCCCCTCCCCTCCCCTCCCCTCCCCTCCCCTCCCCTCCCCTCCCCTCCCCTCCCCTCCCCTCCCCTCCCCTCCCCTCCCCTCCCCTCCCCTCCCCTCCCCTCCCCTCCCCTCCCCTCCCCTCCCCTCCCCTTCCCTCCCCTTCCCTTCCCTCCCCTTCCCTTCCCTTCCCTTCCCTTCCCTTCCCTTCCCTTCCCTTCCCTTCCCTTCCCTTCCCTTCCCTTCCCTTCCCTTCCCTTCCCTTCCCTTCCCTTCCCTTCCCTTCCCTCTCCCAGGCAGAGGTGAAACTTGCTGGCCTGTAGTTCCCTGGGTCCTTCTTCCTCCCCTTCTTGTAAATGGGAGCAATGTTTCATTTTTCCAGTCCCAAGGCACTTCACCTGACAGCCACAACTTTTCAAATATGATGGAGAACATCTCAGCAGCCACATCAGCAGCTCCCTTAGGTCTCTAGGATGCATTTGGTCTGGCCCCATGGACTTGTACACATTCACTCTCAAGAGTCAGTCTCATACTTCCCTTCCTTCCCTTCTTTTCTCTTATGTTTTCCCCAATCTTTCTCTCCATCTTCCTCATTCTCCCTTTACCTTCTCTGTTTTTTTTTTCCTATCCCCCCTTCCTCTCTCCCATCTTGTCTCTCTCTTCTCTTGTATTTCCTTCTCTCTCTTTTTTTTTCCTCAAAGAAGCAGGTATGTTGGCTTTTTAGACAGAGGCGGTGACAGAGAAAGTTACCAGCCATTCTATAAACATGTACATGGCCCAATAATAGAATAGTACTGTATTAAAAATAAATAAATAAATAACTGAGAACATTAGGGAAACGTGAAAGGACACATGTAACATGCAGGCTACTAAACAAAGAGCATCTTGTGTAGAGTGTAAAGGAAACATAATGACTACAACCTGCCCTAGGGTTTGAAAACAATTTACTAAGAGGTCTTTGACAGTGGCCAGCTTTGGAGCCATTTCTATTTAGCTAGCAGGTAATTCAAAGTCTGTTTAAGTGTGCTCGATAAATTTCCTTCAGAGTTTCTGTGTTATAAATCTGTCATGATGATTTTTTGCATCTTCAAGAATTAAGAAATCCTAATCACAGAACTAAAACTCAGTTATGTTTCATAGACTGATATATTTCCATAAGAAAACTCATCGAAACTACTAAACTACACCTGAGAGATATACATATAGCAACATATTTTGGAAACTATTCACTTCTTGCAATTTGAATACTCACTTTGTGTCTTGATAGAAAAATACAAAAATCGCCAGAAAACTTATTTTAAGTATTTTGATTTTGCCTAAGGAAAATGTGAATTTTCCCAAAGCAACACTTTCTCTCCTTCTCAGTTTGAAACTTCTCTCTCTTGCAATGGAAAATACCTATGACATTATTTGGTCTTTTTCCATCTTAATGCAAATTTAGTTTAGCATACGCCACCTATTTTATGCTGCCTTCCTTTGTATGTAAGATATGGGTAGTTACGTGTAGAAGATCAAAACGCCATGTTATGCCCATTATACAGGGTACTGGAATGGGGGATGAGACCTTGAATGACAAAAGTAGTGATGCATGTGTTTGAGAGTGTGCTGCAGACAAGCAAGAATGACTCTGTGGGGAACCAGCTCCAGTCTGGCAGGGCTTTTTAGTTCAGTGTCCAAAACCAGGCAAACATGTACTGAGCTAACCTTGGAAGCAATGCATCCTTGTTCAGTTACTGTTCTGCATGGAGCCAGCCTGGGAAACTGCTGCCATAGGATGATTCTTCTACAAAATGGATGCACTGCTCACAGGTAATAGATAGTTGATTTTGCTTGGTGATATGTTGCTGAAAAAGTATTCTTGCACTGAATATATATTTGATTGTGTAATGAAAGCTGCTTGATGTTTGAAAACATGGAGAAATTTGTAAAGTAGGGCAGGCAGACTTAAAGTAAGATTAATTGGACATAAAAGAAGGTGAAGGAAACAGAGAATAGCTTGACTAAATAATACTCAAACTCAAGATAGAGCAAAATTTTAGAACCAGTAAAGGTCAAAAATGAAAACTGAAATAAATATATAAATAGAGCTATTCAGAGCTATAAAAGATAAGGAATTTTTAACATAGTACATTATGTGGGTGTAGAGGAGAGTAATATGTTGTCTTCTATGTTCTTTAACACTTTGTTGATGGAAATATTTGAATTTCTGATATTTTTGCTTTTAAATACAAATGAAAAATGAATTGTTACTAAAGTGACCAGGCTGCATTCTCTAAGGGCTGCTCCTGTTTGTAACTCACCAATCTTCTATTGAGTGAGATACAAACTGTCAAGTGCTTGAAAGATTAATATTTCTTGTTCCATCAAGTGTTGATGAGTAATGTTTGCTAATTATTCCCACTGAACCAGGAAGAAAAAAATCATACATAATAATTATTTGAGAAAAATAAATTTTAAAATAAAATTTAAAAAAAAATTAAAAGAAGTATGCCCGAAGCAGACCAAAGAACTGTGCTTTGGGGAATGATATGCATGTACTGACAGGTACCATGTCCTTTTCAGACATTCTTGTTCATGTTTTTTTTGTCTGTTATTCCAAAACTGATATATGTTCTGTGTGTTTCAGCTCTTGGTAAACTCTAAGTAAATTACTTCTAAAGCTGCTTCTAGAGCCTCCAGCAACATTCCTGCTGTTTCTAGAAAAGACATAAATATCTATAGTGACATGAAGATAATATATCCATATATAACAAGTGGTCTTAAAATCATTCTAACATTAACCACAGATATTATGACATTAAGAAGGAAAAAAAAAAGAGTGGCCAAAGAAACAGCAGCTATCTCAAGGGTACTTTCTGGAGCAGTGTTATCAGATGCATGTGAGTGGGAGTAGATGTGCTGCTGCCATCAACATCAGATCTGGTGCTGTCCTCACAAATTTATGTGTTGATTTTGGCCTTCCTGAATAAAAAAAATTCTCTTTATGTATGTTATTTTTTTCTGAACAAGAAAAATCTGCTTCTTGTCTCCCAGTTCACTTCCTCCATCTCATTCTGTCCCTTCTCATCCCAGGGGATGAGATTATACACATATCAGGTTTACCAGCTCAAAACTGGGAACAACAAACAGGAGTGCTCACCTACCTGTCATTTTCTCAGACTACAATATATTTAAGACAAATAGATTTCCCAGAATTATATATCCAAGGCTGATTCAGTTGCTTTCATACCTATTTTAATGCAATCTGAAGGATCCTGTCATCTTCTGCTTATACTCCAGCTACTCTCTGGGAAGGCCTAGGTCTCCCGTTGGTTGTGTACCACCATATGGATGTCTAAAGTATGTGAAAATAATTCAAATGATACTAGGAATCTAAGTGATTCTAACTGAATCATATTTTGTGTGTAATACCTGATTGCATGATTAGGGCATCTATGTGAGCCTGGTTCCAGTTTTTAACCTTTTTTTTTCCTTTAAACAGGTGCCTTGTAGAGATTCAAAGAATCTCCAGTGCCTTCTCCATAAACTTTTAAATTAATTTTCTATTAAGTAAAAATAAGTTTTTGGGACAGGCACTTGAAACGTAGGGCTTCTCATATATTTCATAGCTCTGGGTACAACATTACAGCACTTCTTATTACTTCTTATCTAATCCTTTTCTGGCCCCATGAATACCACTGTATTTATCTATAAGATCTTAGAGATGTTTTAGAGGCCTTCTGGTATTTGAAGTACAGCTACAAGAAAGTTGGAGAGGGACATTTTATCAGGGAATGTTGTGATATGACAAAGAGTAATGGCTTTAAACCATAAGGCAGATTTACCTCTCACATTATGAACAAATTATTTACTAAAAGGGTCCTGAGGCACTGGAAGTTGTGAATGCCCCTTACCTGGAAGCTTTCAAGGCCAGACTGGATGGAGCTCTGAGTAGTTTGGTCAATGTGATGTGTCCCTGCCCACGGTAGAGGAGTTGAAACCAGACTTTTTAAGGCTCCTTCCAACCCAGAACGTTTTGTGATGATTTTGTGATTTTATGTTAATATTAAATTACAAAAGTTGAAATTTTAATGAATGGTAGCTGGGTCTGAAAGTGGTTCAATTAAATTTTGTCACAAATTATAACATACGGTGGAAATCATATCTACCTATCACTATCTGAATAAAGATAAATGTAATTTGTCAAAGCATATTTATAATAGCTTGAAAATTAATTATATCATATCATGGAACACCATCTCCTTACACAATTAAGGTTTTCAAGGGTCAAGTTCCCATCCTGTGCAAACCTTTGGTTAGATCCTTTTGATTAAACTTTTCTAGACTGTTTTTTTTTTTTTTTTTCTCCAGTAAGGCTTTGGCATCTATACGTTGTAGAGTATCTGTCATTCAGTTAATTTTGTTTCACAGAATTAGAAATGTCCAAACTGTATTTCTTAATATATGCTGTGTATTGTAAAATTTCCAGATAAAACTCTCCTTTGAATTTGAAAAAAACTAAAGTGCCCACTGATTAAAAGCTTCTTTGCAATAACCAGTGGTTAAAACATTCCTTAGGACTATGGCATGTTTAAAATTATGTCTTTTCTCAGATAGATTCAGATCAAAGTTTTGGGTAAAGTCTACAGCATCTGTCTCAATATAGATATGTAGAAGTGTTATGCTGTTTCCAAATAATTATTTAATGAATGAAAAGCTAAAGAAACGATAGCAAGGGGGAAGGTGAGAGGAAAAGAAGAGGCATTCTAGCTCCTGCTCCCGTAGTGGCTGGAGCATGATCAAAATGTCAGCAGAAAAGGAGTCAAGGGATGCTTCGTTATGTCTTTCACTCTGGATAGGTTTATAGGCACCACACAGCATGCTTGTACCATGGTGTAGACTTCACTACCTTCATATAAGTGAATATTGACAGTGTGATACTTAATGCACTCATAAAAAATGTACAAGAGTGACAAAATAGCAGCTTGAGTCAGCATTCCTATATTTATAAGAAAATATTTTAACAACTGCTTTTATGGATTTCTTACTGAAGGTTTTCCCCATTCTATATTTGGAGTTGGGAAATCTCTCCTAAAAAAAAAAAAAGAAAAGAAAAAAAAGTTGAAATTGCAATGTTTCCGTAAGACTGTTGTCAGAACGAAATATTCTGGATCATAGAGGCTGATATCAATTAACAACGCATCCTAAAGAAGAAAACTAAAATAATTTATGCTGGAAGAGCCCTCTGAACATTTTCTATTTCAAGCTTCAGCAATAATGTTAAGTTAAAAGTGAGATCTATTCAATAACTTGTTTCAGTCTCATTTAGTTAAGTTCTCTCTCAGAATTATTTCAAATTGACCCAAAGCAAACCCTGAGCTACTCTTCTAGTTCAGACATGTTTCTGTTTAGAGATCTTCCAATTCTGATTTCCAAAGTAATTCTATCTGTGATCATACTTGCTCACTGAGCCAGAATTTTCTTTAGTGTCTTCTTCATCTCTTTTTTACTATTTATTCACATATTGAGGACAGTCATATCCCTTCTCAGCATTTGTTTTGTTAGAATAAACAACCCTGCTCATGTTAGTCTCCTTTAATACAATAAGCCTTACCTTCTGTGATCTTTCTTTTCCTGACTCGCCCTTCTCTCTTTCTGTTCTAGTTCAAATTCCTCTTTCTTGTGCATGGTTTTTCATGATTGCTTTTAATGAGTTCTCCAATAGCAGAGTCTCTATCTCATTACACGGAGTGAACATGCCACCATGAAATCCTGAGAATGCATTTGAATCTTTTACTGTTGTTTGGGCAAGTCATCAACGTTTTCATCTGAAAATTGCCAGGGTGGCCTATCAAGACCCTAACAGACAAAAATACAAAGCCAATCAAACTGAAACCAATGCACCTACCTCCATCGTCAAACATATTTTTCTATTATCATTCCTTAAAGACTGCAAGTATTAGTTTTCAGAGGAAAATAAATATTGTTTTGTAATTATGAAATTGAAGTAAAGCACTTTCCTTATAGAGTCATGAAAATTAAAATGGATGGAGAGAATATGAGTGTTAAATTTCCATTAAAGTTGTGGCAAACCAGGAAGACACAAGTGGGAAATTGGTCTTAATCATTCTTATTTAGTTTGCAAATGCTCAGTGATGAGAATTACCTAATTTATGTCTGATGATCTCTTTGTGTAGAGGAATTCAACCTTATGTTCTGTAGTAGGACCTACTTAGGATCTAAGGGCCAAGTAAAAAAGATATAACTACAAAATGGGCAATTGTCATGTTATTTATGCTTTGTAATACAATGTTCTCTCATATTTGAATGTTGTTGGATCCCTTCTTAAGTACACTACATTCACACGTACAGTAGTTTGAAAGTTGAAAGTTTTAGAATGCCACAATCAATATTTCAACTCTCCCATAAGTTGGAGACATCTTGACAGATATGAGAAACAATATACTGCTATTATCTTTGATACTGAAGTAGTATAGCTGGGCTTTCCCTTGCAATTCCATATGGAAGTCTAAGATGAAATGCTGCCATAAGTGAGCACCATTTTAATGGATTATACTCTCTTATACTAGCTGCTAATTTTTCTCTATGTGTTTACTGGCCAGCATGATTCTCTACCTCCCTTGCTGCAAACTTTCATATTCTCTCCTTTATGATCCCAACCACTTTCAGAGGCCAAAAACTTACAAATCCTTCATTCATAGACCAGCAGGAGTCTTGATTTATTATAAAATAAATCAATGTGTTCTCATCAGGAGGGTATAAACATGATAAAATGTTTTTTCCAGTCCCACTGACACAAAGCCAAATACTGTATTTTTCAAATTTTAAATTACATATATTACTCATTAAAACAGATCGTCTCATTTTTCAGATGTTACCTAACTGTTTTTTCAGTTGTCTCTGGTGATAATAATCCATGAAGTCTAGTTAATAATCTCAGATTTCTCTGAATTTCTTTGCTAGATTTTTTTTAACATTGTAGAAAGTACTAGAAAAAAAATGGTAATTCTGTTTTATTACCAGTGAAAAAATAAAAAATCACATGTATGTTAAAAGAAAGAAAGAAGGAAAGAAAAGAAGAAAGAAAGGGAGAAAGAAAGAAAGGAAGAAAGAAAGAAAGGAAGGAAGAAAGAAAAGAAAGGAGATATTACAGATTAGTATCCACACAGACACATCAGCCAGTGTGGGCCTTCTTCCTCCTCCAGAAAAGAGGTTGACCAAACTTAATCTATTCTCCAAGTTCACTGAAGGTCAGAGTTTGTGCTGGTATAAAGATCAGTCCAAGTGAGCCAAATTAATATGCAATTTACTATTTAGATTCTTAGATTAGACTATCACAAAGTATTACCTATGTTACAGTCTCCCGTTTTCTGGACACAGAGGAAGCTGTGACTTCATGGTTCTCTGTCATCAAGAGCTGTCTATAACCTATCCCTAGACATGTTACAGTGGATCCACCAAACTTACATGCAGTAAAAGTGCAACACTCCAGAGTAGTTATCTAGCTACTGCTGAAAATGCTTTGTTTTATGCATGTGTGTCTGCTATTGAATGTTAATGGGAAATGGATGAGAAATATTATTGGAGGTCATGAACACGTGAGTTTGAACTACGAGGACAATTGCTTTTGTGTACTAATGGCAGACTGTAAAGTGTGTTTGTCAAGATGGATGCCAAGGAGGTCAAGCTAAGTAGCCAGAGTTGCAGTGTGTTCTCAAAAAAAGAAAAAAAAAAAAGGAGGAACCCAAATACATTAGTCTGGTGAATATCCACTAGAATTCTAGAGCAGAAAGGAAGCTAGAAGCAGAGAAAATTACTGCTTTTATACACAAACTTTATTCTATTTTCTTCTGAACTTTGTCTCTCACCAGTCACTCAGGCCATAAGAGCAACTTTTTATCAGCTGTTTGGATAATTTTTAAGTTACACTAAATTATTTAATGTTTACATCTCCCTAGGTAGATGTACCTATTAAAGCCTCTTTGGCAAGATTCATATAAATTTAGCTGCCCAAGAATTAAATATCTTGCTCAAATCTAACCTCTCTTTATAATAACTAAAAGTTATAGGCCCCTTCAGACAGTTGTTTATCCTAAGCATTATAGGTGTCTATCTCAGAATGGTAAGAGCTCCTCTCTTGACAGATTCCTGTCTTGGCAGTACTTGTTTGTCTGCAGTGCTCAGAGCCAAGACAACTAGCATCAAACAGAAGCCTGACTTGTCATGACACACGAGCTTTTTCAAGGCTCAGGAAATGCATACTTTCCCTATGTTGACACAGATGTAAATAGAGACTTGTCCTTTTGCTGAAGCTTAAGTATCACAGATTGATCTATAGACATACTGCTGAGGAATGGAAAGCTATATTATAGTCTTGTAGTCTGCTATTCAGAATGTTCTCAAAGAAAGGTAGTGAGTTAACTATGAGCAGTGTGAATAATTAGACACAAATTTTCTTCTCAGTCCTTTTTATTGAGAAGCCTCAAAAGACCCACTCATCTGTGTGGATAAATGACACTAATATGTTAAATGAGAGTACAGTAGGGTTGGGTCAGCACTCACTTCAGCTTCTTTACACAGACACAGCATGAAATTAAATAAATCTAGTACACAGGAAGGAACACAATAGCGACTTATACCATTTTATCAACCTCTTTTAATCTTGCTGCATTGCATGTGTTGTCATGATGATAAAGGTTAAGACCAGTTGGTTGGCATCTATTTGAGGAAGTTATCTTCTTAAAAAATACACCGGTTATAGCTTTCATGTGTTAAGGATATAAATGATGGTTCAGTTTGGAAAATCAAAGTCAATATATAATGTTAATTAGAGATCACAGAATGCAATATAAGGAAAACACAATTTTTAAAGTCTTTTTCCTGGAGGGTTAATGGTCCGTATCTGAATGACATGCTTGAGTCTGACAAGGTCAGAACTAATTTTACAGTGGTACACAGATTCAAGATAACTCTCGTGAACCATAGAATGAATGATCCATTCAACTCCCCTCAGAAACAAGGTTCAATGAATAGTAGTAGATTTTCATGCTGTCTCAGGTGTAACTACAGAATCACACAGGTAGTATTCAGTCTTTCTGTAATTGAATAAAGCAAAAATTATTCACGTTGCCCAGACTGCTTAGTGTTTTATTTCTTCGTAAAATTTAGTTGGAAAAATAAAAGCAAAACCAAAACAAAACAAGTTCTTTGTTTCATAGAATCATAGAATGACATGGTTGGAAATGACCTATAAGATCATCTAGTCCAACCGTCCTCCCATTACAATTGCTATCACAACCCACTAAACCATATCTCGCAGCTCCTCATCCAAACGCCTCTTGAACACTGCCAGGGAAGGCGACTCCACCACCTCCCTAGGCAGGCCATTCCAGTGCCTGACCACACTCTGAGAGAAAAAGTTTTTCCTCATGTCTAACCTAAACCTCCTCTGGTACAACTTGCAGCCATTTCCCTGTGTTCTGTGTGTTGCCTAGGAGAAGAGTCCAAACCCCTCTTCACCACAACCTCCCTTCAGGAAGTTGTAGAGTGCAATAAGGGCTCCCCTGAGCCTCCTCTTCTCCAGACTAAACAATCCCAGCTCCCTCAGCCATTCCTCATAAGACTTGTGCTCCAGACCCCTCACCAGTTTCGTTGCCCTTCTCTGGACATGTTCCAGGGCCTCAATGTCTTTCCTGTAGTGAGGGGCCAAAAACTGAATGCAATACTTGAGGTGTAGCCTCACCAGTTCTGAGTACAGGGCGATGATTACCTCCCTGCTCCTGCTGGTCACACGATTTCTAATGCAGGCCAGGATGCTGTTGGCCCTCTTGGCCACCTGGGCACACTGTCAGCTCATGTTCAGCCGAGCATCAACCAACACCCCCAGGTCCCTTTCCTCTTCACAGTCATCCAGCCAATCAGCCCCAAGCCTGTAGCGCTGCATGGGGTTGTTGTGGCCAAAGTGCAGGACCCGGCACTTGGCCTTGTTGAACCTCATCCCATTCACCTCAGCCCAGCGATCCAGCTTATTTAAATTCCTCTGAAGGGCCTCCCTGCTCTCAGGCGGATCAACGCCACCTCCCAAGTAGGTGTCATCTGCAAACTTACTGAGGGTACACTCAATCCCCTTATCTAGGTCATCAATAAAGATATTAAACAAGCCCTGGGGGACACCACTTGAAACGAGTCACCAGCTGGACTTAACTCCATTAACCACTACCCATTGGGCACATCCCTCTAGCCAGTTTCTTACCCAAAGGAGTGTATACCTGTCCAGACCACTGGACAGCCAGTTTGTGGAGAAGGTATTACGTTTTGTGCTGTTTTGCCCAACTTAGATATTTTATGCAGACCAAAAAATAGAAAGTTAGTGCTTTACCTGGAGAAACTTATTATGTTTGTGGTAAGTTATGAACATGCACGTGATCATGTGGTCCTTTCTCATGATTTTTTCAAATATCACTTCAAGTGGGCTCTAAGTTCTCACATTTTGTTCATGAATGCAGATGCCTGTTGCTTGTCCGTTGAAGCACCAGAGCCATACTAGGCATGTCAGATTTTCAGGAGAAAAGTTATGATTTAACTCGAAATAGGATTATAGTGGTGTTTTTCCCTGAGGCAAAAGCGTTTTTGCACAAAGATTTTTTTTTTTAAATAAAAACATTTAAGAAGTTTGTACATTTTTTGATAATTATATATTATTCATTTACTTACCTTCAATTACACAGTATAACTTCTATACTGATAATTCTACATGTCTTGTTTATGAACACATACAGGTGTTTTTATGGATTACTTTATCCTATCCTCAGTTTCATTTGTATTTATGCTTTACTTTCAGATCGTTGAGTAGTTTTTTCAGGAATAAATGCCATGGGTTGTCCCTGGTATTTACTTTGGCAATGTTTACATGACAGTGTTTTTTCCATGAAAGTGATGATGATCTGGTGTACACCCTCAGTCCTGCACAACTTCAAGTTGGGATGTAAGTTTAGATCATTAAACATATATACCAGTGTTAACACAGTTTCGTAATTGAACTAATAATCATATCTCTCAACAGCACTAATTAACGTAGGCTCAATAACATGCTGATGCAGCTATGTTGCCTTCCAGTTCTCAGATAAAATAAATGTATGCTAATTTGTAGGTTTTTAAACAACATTTCATTGCTCTTAGTCAAATTCTACTAAATTGCAACATATAATTATCTTACAGATCTTACAGTAGAATGGCAGAGCTACCACGAAACAAATCATGTTTTCAGTATTGACTGGCTGTAAGATATTGAGCAAGCCACTTAACCTGCCTGAAATCTTGCAACAAGAATGTGTCATGACGAGTTCACTCATCATGACACATTGCAGAAATAATTAGGTACACAAAGGTAGATAATTTTATAACTAACTGCTTTCTTAAGCTACATTTTGTGAAGACTCTCCAAGAATGAGCTGATAATAAAGCTAAAAATAAATGAAGAGAAATGAAAGGCTGGAATAAAACTTGAAGATATAACGTAAATGGCCCTGAAGAACAATGTAGGGAATGGCCAGAGACAGCTGCAGTCAATGAATCTCTTTTGAAAAGTAGCCTTCAGATCTGATGAGCCTTTGCAAAACACAACAGAGGAAAAGAAACAGCCAAATTAATGTGAAGTTTCTTTTTGCTGCCTCATTCACAGACATAATTAAGTATTCCTCTATAGTAAGTAGTCCAAAGGCTATTCAAAGGAACAGTGGTTGGTTAGGGTTCCTTGGAAGTTATTTTGCCTGCTAATGACTTCCTGAATAGACTCACCTCTGTGACCAGAGATGATGTGTACAGCAATGCAGTATTAGAGAATATCTGTTAAGTTCTTCATTTAAAAAAAAAAAAAAAAAAAGTTGTCGTTTGTAAGACAGCTTTTGAGCAAAATTTTACAGTTAAGTTGGCCTATAAAGACCTTCCCCTCAGAGGGAACTGCCTATTTAAGGCACTTTTGATGAATTTGTGTTGCTAGAGCAGTGCAAACAGAGCCTTAGTCCTCAGTATATAGATGTAGTAACTACGCTTAACTGAAAAGATAGCTCTTCCTTCCTCTGTGTAATGAAAAGTTGAAGGTCTGCCAAAAAAGTTGGAGTGCCAGAAATTCTGTCAATTCAAGGGCATCTTTCCACGTGTAAATCAACTACACATTTAAATTACTTCCTTTTATAATCTATTAAAATAGTTTTGGCACAGCTGTTTTCAGTGCAATGTTTATTGCACAATTTCATTTCTTGTCTGCAATTGTTATTATTAAATCTCGAATACTATTGAAGGAAGATCTGTGTCTTATTCTGTGAATGACAAAAATGATCTGAAGTATATTTTAAAACTTAAATTGAGATGATTATCGTCATTATTTAACCCATTTGATGTGTTTACCATTCAGACATAAGTGGAACAAGACTCTTTTCATGCAAAATTAACTACTTTTTAAACGATCAGTTGATGGTAAGGTTGTGCATGGAACTCCTTTGTCATTATTTCAAATTATATGAACTTGCTGTTCATCAGGAAATGCTGGGGCTTACTTCAAAATCACTGAAACATCACTTCGGAATTCACAGAAATTGATGGAAAGCAATCAAAATCATTGACTTCTGTTTTTAGGCTGAAGACAACCGATATGAAACAAGTAGAGGTAGCACATTGTAGCATTGTTAAGTTCTGCACTTGGCAGGAAGAAACTGTAAAAGCTGACCTCACCACTTTCTTGAGCAGTTCCCATTCCAGTGTCTCAACACTCTCTCTCACAAGAACGTTTGTCTAATATCTAACCTCCACCTGACCTTGCACAACTTGAGGCCACACCCTCTAGTCTTATTGCTTGTGATGTGGGAGAAGAGGCTGACCCCACCATGCCACAGCCTCCTTTCAAGTAGTTATAGAGTGCTAAGTCTTTCCTGAGCCTTCTCGTCTCCAGTCTGAACAATTCCACAGCTGCTCCTCAGTAGGACTTGTGTTCCAGATCCTTCACCGGCTTTATTGCCCTTCTTTTAACATGCTTTAGGGCGTCAGTGTCTTTCTTATAGTGAGGGGCCCAAAAATGAAAATAGTATTTGATGCACAACCTCACTAGTGCCCACTGCTTCTTGTCAGCTCATTGAATACTACTGAGATGAGCATGGCTCTGTCATTTTTATTCCTCCTTGCCCCTTCAAAATGTTTACATCCATTAATGATATTTATGCCCCCTGAGCTTTCATTTCTGGATGTTAATCAGTCCCACTCTCTTATACGTGAGATGCTCCAGACCATAATAATCTTTGTGGACCTTTCACTAGACTCCCTATGGTAACTCCAGGACTCTCTTATAGTGCAGAGACTGCAATTGGACATAATACTTCAGGTGTGGCCTTACCAGGGCTGTGAGGAAGAACTGCCTCCTCTGACCTAGCAACACTTCTGATGCAGACTAATAGGCTGTTGGCCTTCTTTACTGTATTACTGCTGGCTTGTGTTCACCTTGGCATCCATCAGGACTCTCAGGATCCTTTCTAAAAAGTTTCTTTCCAGCTTGTTGACACCCAGTCTGCACTGCTTTATGGTTTTATTTCTCCTCAGGTGGAGAGATTTGCTCTTTGCTTTGCTGAAGTGTGCTATAATCAGGAGATATGAAAAATGATGCGCATGTTCAAGCTTCATTCATATCTAATTACAGTTATATTGAATAGTGATGAATAAATTTGAATAAATTATCACTTTTTACAGAACGTTACAAGTATACACAACCCTCAACATCAGCCACATCTGGGGATTCCTCATACCTGATTGCAAGAGCTTGAGTCTCTGACCATGTTGAGGGTTCAGCTGCCACTTTATTTTTTGTAAGTTCAATCCATATCAAAGTTGAACACCTAACCCAGAGACACTCAGACACACATCTCCAGGCTCACCAGCATGATTGTGGGTGCTGCAAGCACCAGCACAGTCCCTCTGCCTGACAGGCACTCTGCTCAGATCCCGCCCCAGTGTGAGGTTTGACAGTGAATGCACACACACACCCCACACGCCCCATGTGTTTTGGGGCAGAGACAGCACTAGCAGCCAGCACAGCATGGGCTGTGACCTGAGGCTTCTGTAACATCACTCATCACAGTATCCCCCATTGTCTGGTTTTAGGACAGACATCATTCCTGCACCAGTGGCAGTGGGAGTAGAAGACCCCGCTGGCTCCAGTAGCTGTCACCAAAACCCAAGGAGACTCACACTTTAGCCCAACTCTAGGAGCTGGCACACAGTCCACTCAGTGCTGGTTTCCCTAGAAGCTGGCACCAAGTTCCTATAGCATGCATGCGTGAGATTACACAAAGAGATAAAGTTAACAGAAGATTTAAAAAAAGACAGAACAGACTGCAGTGATTGTGTGCAGAGCTCAGCCAAACAAGCACACTGATCAGGCCCAGTTTTGCAGAAAACCAGACCCTTTATGGCTATTCCTCATTTGTTTCTCCCTACTACTCCTTCCCCTAAATATCCCTTTTAGACTTTACATAGGCCCCTTCAAATATTCACTAAAACATCACATTTTTCTTGACTCTACCTTCTTATAATTTCGAAACTGCAGGCAGACCTCCAAAGACTGAAGTATCTAAGGGACCTGTGTGGAGACTCTTGGTCTTGGCCATTGTCTCTCATCCCTTTTTTAACGGTTGTTTTGTCTCAACTTTATCAATTACCTCTTTATTTACCACCTTCTTTTCATTTAAAAGCTCCTTGAGTGAATTGCTTTAAAAAAATGAAATAGATACTCTTACCTTCTGCATGCTATTACAGTCAACATAATAACAGAGGTGTATTTCTTTCAAAATACTGATAGGTCTTGCTTAGCTCTGTATCAAAGATCATACCCATTGGTCATCACATTTTAACAAGAATGTTATCTGCTGCTAATAAGATAATAATATCATGCAGAGATTTACAACTTTGTACAGGTTTGTGGTAGTCTGAGGGAAGCAAGACAGTTGTGAGGTGGCTACATCCATTTAACTCCTCATTGGTTTAGCATACAGTGAAGTTTTTTCCTAACAAAGAACAAATGCTGAACCTGTTTTTATCCACTCCTGCAATCTGTTCCCATTGAGGAAACTCCTAACCCATGTTGGGTGACAAATACCTTGTATTTGTGTATTCTAGTTTACAGGGAAATAAATTTGTTTTACTTTATCTCCGTGCAAACAAGATTTTGGGCTTTTAAGTTTTTAACTTTTATGTACTGACTCTATAGCACAGTTTCCTCTTCCCTTACCCCTTGTGCTATAATTTTTAATTATTATCTTAATTATACTAATGGACAAAATTTTTGCCATTGCTCTTGTATCATATCTCCATGTATTTTCTGTGTGTCCTCATGATTTAATGACTGGGAATTTTTCAAGCTCCTTTACACTTCCTACTACAGATCTATAGGAATTTAAGAGTTGGAGGGGACCTGAGACTCCTCTAAAATTATTTTAGTCAGACCCGTGTATCTGCTCACCCTGATTGTTCATCCACGCTGTTTCGAATTCAAGCTTGCACAATCACTTTATTGTTTCCATGCTTACTAAACCAAGTCACCTTCCTCTTTTTAAATATATACAGCCTTTAAATCTTGAGCACCCTTCTAATAATATGTGAGTACTGGCATTAGGGATAAGAAAGAAATATGGAGAAGACATGCTCATTGCCTTGATTTCTGATGTGCTTTCTTAAGTTGCAGAAAGAAAAGAAAAGTTAACTGAAATGTAAGGTGTTCAGACAGATATGAAACAGTTAATTATCTTAGTCAATATGTTCTCAGTCATTGAAAGATAAATATACTCTACATAAGAGAGCTAGTTTGTTGAGATATTTCAAGGAGAAAAACTAGTTGTCGGAAGTTGCAATGAACATTTATTAAGATTTGTGGATTAGTAGCCCTGTAAAAGTTTGATATTTGGAAAATGGAGAAATCCTACAGTATAACGAAAATAAAATTAAAAACAAAAACAAAAAAAACCCCACTCCAAAATAACAACAACAAAAAACTCCCACTAGCGAGGGAAAAGGAACAATTTTTTTTGGAGAATAGAAATTGATCTTTTTAATGTTGGATGCCAAGGTACTGGGATAGCCAAAGTCCTTTGGAAGACCTTGTGCATAGGAAACCAAAGTAATTGTCAGTCACACTTGGATTGAAAGTTTTGGCAAAACTAGTGGTTTTCTTCAGAATGTTATTGCTTTGAAAAACCTTCAGTTTCCTGCGTGAAATGTTCCATTGGGATCATTAAATTCCAGTGTAAGCAGAGATCTGGGCATAATCTAAATCATAAAAAGATTCTAAAATGCATCTATGATTAAGAGATTACTACCATTTGGAAGAGATCTTTAATCAGAGGTGATCAAAGAATAAATACATGGTTAATATTAAAACAAATATGCAGTTCTTTACACTTGTCATTTTATCAAAGCATTAGCAGTATTTATAATTATCTATCTTAAAATTGATGTAAGTAATTATCAAAGCTTTGAAACATATAAATGGAACACTGGACCTAGCACTCAAGCTGTGCTGTTATCTCATAGTATATATACTACCTCAGCATGGCTTTCATTTGCAAAAGACAAAGAGGTGATTTCCTTTGTATGTATATAAATAAAAAGAAAACACAATAATCCTGATTTGTAGAAGTACACAGCAGGAGACTGATAGAAAATCTTCTTAACAAAGTTTACATGGCACAAGACACACAGGGATATAATGGGGCATGACTATGAGGTCAAGGTGCAAAGTATGCCTGTTTATACAGGTACTCCCATCTAGTTGCCTTGACCAAGTCCATGGCAATGGCTTCTGCATGTACCCCTCTGTTCAACTGAGAAGTTAAGAGCTGAACAGAGAAGAAGCTGGTCATTAGCAAAACAGGTGACCACTGATGAGGAAAGGAGAACAGTAAGCATTTTTTATAAAGGGAAGATGAGTCATTCCTTTTAAGACAAATATTTTGTACTTAAGAACAACATAGTATAATCTACATAACCTTTTTTTGGTCTTCATTTGATTAAAGTGAATTTAAATCACTCGTAAGAGCATGAAATACCCAATGGCACAAAAAAATGCATTTTAGAGCAGATCTTGACTCAACAGTCCCTGGTTTCCAAGCTTTGATATGTGAAGACAAGTGAGACTTTTGACAAATAAAGTGCTGCAGTGAAAACCGAGTTAATATACTTAAAGACAAAATAGTGAGTATAATTAAAGATTATTTCAGATATGCATTTCCCTTTGGTTGAAGGTTCAGTTTGTGCCAGCTATGGCTGAACCTACCATCCAAGTTGCCACATTTGGCTCACAGAGGGAATTCAGGATCTTTGGAGCCGCATTCAAATTAACAAACATTAATAAAGGAATAAAAGCAAACTATAATATTAATGACTGTTCTCCTTGTTAATGGTGGCCAGATTTCTTCCTGGAGTATGATTTGACTAAGACATGATAGCTGAAAATGGGTCTGAGCTGCAATAGTTTTAGAAATGAGTTTTTGAATTCAGCCTGCTGATATCGGAAGTGAGCAAATCCAAAGATTGAATTTAGTCCTCTACTGATATACAAGTACTATAATTCTTTCTAACAAAAATCACAGAATCACAGAATCACCCGGGTTGGAAGGGACCTCCAGGATCATGTAGTTCCAACACCCCTGCCTGGCAGGGCCACCAAACATACACAAAAATGATTTCCAATTAGTTGTTTTGCTTGTTCTGGCACATGAAACTATGTCTTGTATCATATCATTGCGCTGTGGGTGCAGTCAAAAACTGTATGCTAAAAATTAGTAGGACTGAAATTTTCCATGCAAACATCAGAATCCATTGGCTGTAAAGTGGTACATGTAAGAATATATGTTTACTTATAGATGGGTAAACAGATCATATTAGAAACTTTACTGCAAGAGTATGCTTTATGTATCCACACAACAGAATCAGCTAATGTAACATGAATGCCTAATCCAAACCAGTCAGTGAAATTCCAAATATGAATGCCCATTAAAAAGTGCTAATATAACTTATGCGTCCCAAATTTGTTTCAAGAGAACATGTTGAATTATTTCAGAAAAGAAAATAATTCAAATAAATTTTGTGACAATTTGAAAAGTCTAGAAAGAATAAAAATGATACATTTGTTAAAGTTATTCACTACAACTGAGTTCCTGAAATTGCATAGATAGCTGGATCAAACTCAGAAAGCTCAGATTACAATTTCTTTAATGATTTAGGTAATTCAAAGTGGCACTTTATAACTCATTTGCTTGGAATTATACACAATACATCAATCTATTAGAATGCTTATTCATTCAAAAAACTTACTAGAATTAGAAAACTAGTCTATCATTCTGAGAATTTCAAAAATATTTGCTCTTAAGGATATTTGCTATGTTAACACTGTAGAAAAGGTGGGACATCTGCTCCACAAATTATCTGCAAGTGAAGCCTGAAAATTTCAGTGCATTCAGCAACGCATAAGTAATTTATGTAATGATTTTACACATTTGTACCCTACCTCTGTACAGTTATGGTTGAAAAAGCTTCCCAGCTGACATTAACAGATGCTACTGTAGATAGTTTTCTTGAAGGTAAACCAAAGAGAAACAATGAGCAGTAAAGTTCCTTCTGCCACAGGCAAAGATTTGCACTGCCAAACAAAGACTGAACAAGGATATTGGTATAAATGACAAATTTCATTTAAAAATCTCCATTATTTTCAGTTTGCTGAAATTCATCTTGTGCATACTGTGTCTTCCACTAAAACAGTCCTATTTATATTCTTCCGAGAGAATACCGCTCCAGAAATGCAGTGATATAGTCTCCAAATTTCTCTGTGGAGAACGTTAAAATTCAAATGCGTATTATAATTTTCAGACTAAAGTCTCCCTAATGAGATAAATAGAATAATTTTTGCATGTGCTTGAAATGTTAGTCAAGAAATTTATATCAAACGATGGTGGCAGTGTTGGAATACCACAAAATTTGTGTCAGGTGGGTCCCACAAATGCTTATGTGAGAACAAAAAGAACACTGTTTACAAGTTTGTCAGGGCCTATGAGGATAAAGGTGACAGTTTCCTGGATCACATAATTATTGGGGACATGGTGTCATTGCTATGAGTCTGAGTATAAACAACAGTACGTAGAGTGATGACATGGGAGCTATTGGGAATAGGTGAACGGTTGGATTGGATGATCTTTTAGGTCTTTTCCAACCTTGGTGATTCTATGATTCTATGATTCTATGATTCTATGATTCTATGGCCACGTGAATTCCCCATAAAAAGAAAAATTAAAGATACAGCCCTGAGTAGGTAAAGTGATTTGCACCAACTTTTGGAATAGGAAAGGGGTGATCCTTCTGGATCCTTTCTGGATTTTCTGGAACCCAGCCAAACTGTCTGCTACATCGTGATATTGACTAAGCTGAAGGCTCAAACTTCCAGAGTCAGGCCAGAGGAAAAAAAAACAGCTTTCCTCTTGCAACATGATAACACTAGGCCCCATATGAATATAAAGATGATGGAGTACATTGCCAGTCTTGACTGGACTGTCCTATCACACCCAATGTATAATCTGGAATTGGTGCCTTTCGACTTTCCTAAGTTTGAGTTCATAAAAGATGGATTGCTTGGGCAACATTTTCCTAGCAATAACACCGTAATAGCAGCTATGAAAAAAATGGGTAACCCCTGCTGGTGCAGATTTTTACAAGTGCAGAATGTAGGCTCTTGGTCATAGTGGCAAAAAATGCATAGCTAATGGTGGTGACTATGTTGAAAAATAATGCTTTGCAGTTGAGAATGTGTTCTATCAAACAGTGTTATTGTGCTCCGCATCTTTTGTAGTTTCCTAGGAGATAAATACGTTAAAGACATGGAGACATTACTTTCAGAGTGACCTACAGATATGCGTAGCTGGCAAGAAGTAGGATTTTAATCCATAACTGTAGAGCAAGTGAGAAAATCTTACCAAAAATGTTATCATTTTGTTTTATTTCATTTTACTTATGGAAAGTTTTCCAGGTTTTTTTAATTTTTATTTTTTTTTAAATATATGTTCTTTCTGTTCATGCCAAATGAACTTTTTTTTCCTACTTAGTCTTGACTACCTCTTAAAGACTATTCCTCTTCCTAAAAGCCTGATTACTGTGGAAGGCAGCAGAATTTTTTTTTTATGACCATCAAGCTCATGAGGGATTCATCAAGTCAAATGTAATCATCTTCATGTTATCTGTGGAAAGATGCAGAAAGCGTTCAGTCAGTGAAGACATACATTTTAGGAAATTATTGATCTCATCCAAAAATACACAGATATCAGTAAGTGAATCATTCAGTAGAATATTTCCTGCATTGTATGTAAATAAAATATAGTGTTACTGTACAACAACTTACATAGAGTTCAGACACTCATTTTTAGAGTGAAGGGATCTATGCTAAGTAAGGCAAGCTGCAGTCTTCATATTTCTTTCCTTTGCTTGTAAACTTTTAAAAGCTTAGCATAGATTCCAACACAGTAAAAATGCCTTTTTTCCCCTCTTATTTATAGCTTTATATAAACAATAATTATTTAAAATATTAAAAAGAAGAAGAATCAAGCAAAAAAAATCAAAATAGAATGAAGTAAGGACAGGATCCAGTTACATAAATACAAATTTCCAGTGGCATATAAGATGTCATGGGATAAAAATTAGCAGTAGACTCTTAC
The DNA here is from genome assembly GCF_023343835.1 of Lagopus muta. Classification (NCBI taxonomy): domain Eukaryota; kingdom Metazoa; phylum Chordata; class Aves; order Galliformes; family Phasianidae; genus Lagopus; species Lagopus muta. The sequence continues at coordinate 150,921,772 of NC_064433.1, read as the reverse complement.
ATTTCCTGGCAACTCAAGTCAGGCAAATGAGTAAATAGCAGAATGTAAGTAGATGCTTGAGTTTTGACAATCAGATCCTACTCTAGAGATGAAAGTCAGCCTGTGATTGAAGACATCTATATTTCAGTAAGTCTAAGCTCTCTTTATAGTCAGTTGAGAGCTAGTCAACAAAGGCATAAATTAAACGCCACCAATGCAGCCTAGAAAACAACTCTTCTTCTAGACTTCCTAGAATTTACTCACTAGATTTATGTCATGGTTTTATGATTTTTGGTTATCAGTATTTTACATCATAACATCATGTAGTGCACTGGGAGTTAATGCTCCACTTCTGGGTACCTGCCCCAGAAAAGAAGAAGAACTACATTCCCCAGAAGATTGTTCACTGTGTTGTTATCATTTCTGCTCAGGAGAAACAGATAAAAGGCCTTGGTAGGTCATCTGACATCCCTCTTTTTGATCATCAGATTCTCCTCACTGCTGCTCGTCCTGACCGCAAAGATTGCTTTGGCACTGGTGTAAGGCCTACAGCTTTCAGATACTCTCTCTCATTATATTTGATTCATTAGCTTCGGTTCTAATTATATTGTATTATAGTGTGTTATCTTGCATTCTGATACTATATTAAGTAAATTAGTTTGTTTCTCCTCAGATCATTGCCGCTGTTTTTAATTATTCGGGGTCCTCTTTCCCTTTTCTGGAGGCATTAATGAAATTCCTCTGCCCCACTAGTCATAGAACCAGGCTGAACCACCCATAAACTGTCGACAATTTACTAGTCTGATTATTCTTATCTGTATTTTTGACATTTCCTGTATCATATCCTATGCCAAGACATATGGATATCTTGGATGATATGGATCATTTCAACTGACATTAAACACCTAATACAAAATTAGATTTCTTAGTCTGTGAGCTGCATTCTGCCCTAAGGTGTCATTGATTCCCAAAAGGTCAAAGATAGAAAGATTTATTTCAGCTGCACAAAATAAGTAAATCTGAAATTACTGAAGCAAATGCTGTAGTTGTGGTTTAGCCTGGAATGCAGGCAAGCGCCACGTGCCGTTTAGTCCCCTCAGTGGGACAAGGGAGAAAATCAGAAAAAACATTAGAACTCATGACATAAAGAAAATTTAATAAGAAAGGCAAAATGGTAGTAATAACATACATCTATTTGCATTATATGTTGTATGTATATATGTATATATGTATACACATATATTTAGATATACAAAAAAAAAATGTTGCACAATGAAGCTGCTTAGTATCTGCTGAATAATGCCCAGTCAGTTCCTGAGCAGTAGCAGCTCCCTTTGCCAACTCCTAGTTTATTGTTCAATACTATGTCATATGTTACAGGATATCCCTTTGACCAGTTTAGGTTAGATGTCCTGGTTCTGTCACCTCACAGATCTTTGTGCATCCTCTGCCCCTTGCTGGCAGAGTAGTGAGAGAAGCTGAAAAGTCCTTGACTTAATGTAAAAACACTACTCAGGAAAAACTAAAACACCGGTGTGTTATCAACATTATTCTCATCCTAATTCCAGAACATAACATCATACTATCCATTACAGAGAAAATTATCCCAGCTGAAACCAGGTCATATAATCAAATTATATTTTGAGTCTTGTCTGTGACAGTTATCCATGAATGTAGATAAAAATAGGGATATAAACAAATATATATATACAGATACCCGTATATATTTCTTTATTTAAGGGAGCTGGAGTGTGAAATTCTTCTTCAGATGTCATTAAAATCTTATTTTAACTGTATTTTGTAACCAGTAGAAGTATCCATATGAACCCTTAAAAAATAATTTATTTAAAAGAAGAAATCTTTTTTCTACTTTTTTTCCCTTCATTACTTCATATACTTCTAGTTAATGTTAAAAAGTGATCCTGAAATCCTCTAGCAATGCTTTCCTGTTCTCCTTAATTCCATCAAGAAAAAAATGATTACTGTTATCAACGAGTTTGACTTTCAGCCTGAATACTGAGTGAAGATCACATTTGTTAAAAGAATATCAATGACAGAAAAAAAAAAAAAAAGTAGGGGTAGGTGAACAACTACAGTATCAGTGTCTAAAATGGATTATTAAGTTACAAAACAATACATTAATTAGAAATATATACATATTAATTAAGAGGAACTCGATTTTTGAAATGAAAAAATTCATATGACTGTCAATGTTAAGCATTTTCTTGCATTTTTGTTGCATTTGTGATAGAGGAAGATACAGTATAGCTGATCTGTTTGTAGGAAAATGTCTTTGATATTACATCGTCTTAAGAAAACAAATACATTTCTCTAGGATAATGACCATTGGTCATATCTTTTATTCAAAAATTTTTTAAATTCCCCTAAAATGTATTTTCTTACTCCTGAGTTTCACAGAAATTGGCCTAATGAAAAAGTCTAGCTCCAGTAGTGTTGAGCTCTCATTTAGATTCAGTTCTGAATTGATGAAGACAAACAAGATGCTGCATAATGAAGGCAATCATTTTATTTTCTTGAGCTTGAATGCCTACTATTCATTCTGCACATCTCGATTTCACTGTAAGGCATAGAAAAACTTTACAGTATTGGCATGTATCATGGTTTTATGATTTTTGGTTATCGGTATTCCACATCATAACATCATGTAGTGCACTGGGAGTTAAAGAGTTAATGCTCCAGTTCCGGGTACCTGTCCAGAAGAGAAGAAGAACTACATACCACAGAACACTTTGCGTCAGAGAGTAGATATAACCCCTGGTAAGGTCACCTGATGTCCCTTTTTTTCTTCCTTTAGGTTTCATTGCTGCTGCTGAACCTGACTGCGCATCTCACCTCAGCATACGGTGAGGCCTTCAGTTCTCAGACACTCTTTCTCTCATTATATGATCCAGCAGTGTGCCCAGGTGGCCCAGAGGGCCAACAGCATCCTGGCCTGCATTAGAAATAGTGTCACCAGCAGGAGCAGGGAGGTGATCATCCCCCTGTACTCAGCACTGGTGAGGCTGCACCTTGAGAACTGTGTTCAGTTTTGGGCCCCGCACTATAGAAAAAGACACTGAGACCCTGGAATGTGTCCAGAGAAGGACAACGAAACTGGTGAGGGTTTGGAACACAAATCTCGTGAGGAGCGGCTGAGGGAGCTGGGATTGTTTAGTCTGGAGAAGAGGAGGCTCAGGGGAGACCTCATTGCACTCTACAACTTCCTGAAGGGAGGTTGTGATGAAGAGGGGTTTGGCCTCTTCTCCCAGGCAAAAAACAGGACCTGAGGAAATGGCCGCAAGTTGTACCAGAGGATGTTTAGATTAGACATAAGGAAGAACTTTTTCTCTCAGAGAGTGATCAGACACTGGAATGGCTGCCCAGGGAGGTGGTGGAGTCACCGTCCCTTGCAGTGTTCAAGAGGCGTCTGGATGAGGAGCTACAATATATGGTTTAGAGACTTGTGGTAGCAATGGTAATGGGAGGATGGTTGGATTAGATGATATTGAAGGTCGTTTCCAACTTTGTGATTCTATGATTCTGTGATTCTATATTTGATTTATTAGCTTGAGTTCTAATTATATTGTATTATAGCGTGTTATCTTGCATTTTGATACCATATTCAGTAAATTAGTTTGTTTCTCCTCAGATTGTTGCTGCTGTTTTTAATTATTCGGGGTCCCTGTTTCCCTTTTCCGGAGGCATGCATCTGTGGATCCCTCTGCCCCACTAGTCACAGAACTGGGCCAAACCAGTCTGTAAACCATTGACAGCATGAGAGTCCACATCAGAATAGAAATAAGAATGTGCAGTCTAATTAATAGTGTCTTTCAAACTTCTTTGAAAGAATAGAGTGCTTGCACTGACCAAAAAGTAGACAGGAATTTGCACTAATTTAATATGTGGTTATTTCAAAGTAGTGAGACACAATCCTTAATGTTCACACAGTAACGTACAAACTCTTATAAGACAAAAGGTTGTACTCTTTAAAACATAAGGAACTTGACTGCAAAGTTTATGTTTCACTGATTTTATTTCACTGTAATTGTACTGCTTCCATGGGATTGGTCCTAACATGCACTGACGTAACATAAGAATCAGTCCAAATAATTCTGATTTTAGCTTCTTGTTTTATATTTTAAATATATTTGAAAGTCAACTGTTGCTACACAAATCCTTTAAAGCATGTAATCAGATCATTATAATAACATAATGAATTAGACGTTTAAATTTGAAGGAAATTCTCTTTGCTAAGAGAGTCAGGACTGTTTTAATCATTGCCTCTGTTCATTGCAGGGGAGTTGGACCAGATGACTGCTAAAAGTCCCTTCCAACTCAAACAATTCTATGAGCCTATATAAGCAATGAAGCACTAGCAAGGAAATTTTTTTTTCTTAGGATTTACTGTTCAACTTCTCTAGAGTAACAAACTGCATCAGAAATTCTCAAATTCTTGCTTTTCGTTCAGCTTAAATTCAAAAAAATGAAAGATTTTATGGGGTGGGGAGGGCATAGAATGAGGAGAGGTGAAATGTAAGAAGTGGAAACACTACCAAAAAGAGTAGAAAGTTGCCAAAAACAGAATATAAAATATGTATTAAGTGAACCAACCTCCTTGTTTCCCAGTGACCTGTGAACAATGTAAATGTGAATCTAAGTTAGGAATTATGAAGATCCTCCCCCTTGTCTGCTTTTCAAATGGAGACCCTTATTGATTCTGCTTAGATCTTTTTGCTTAATGTTCCAGTTATCTCTCTTTGCAGCTGTGTTAGAGAGACATAAGCTCTTCCTACACTGCTAAATGTATCCACTCAGGGAATGATTCCTGGCTTCAAATTGGTACAAACTGCTTGTATCTACCCTGTTTCAGGCTCTGCTCTATAGAGCAATTACACTACGGCCACACAACATGGCAGCTAGTGAAGCAGCCTCAGGGCTCTATAACATTATCATTATTATTTTTTATTTATTTATTTTGATGCTGATTTTAGTTTAAACTACCTAATATAATGTAATAAATATGCTCAGGAATACTTAATAACTGGAGAAGTCTTAAGAGAAATGCATCAAGACAACCCTTTCAGGAAAGAGCAATGAGAATAACTCAGCTTGATTCAGTCTTGTTTGTAAACTCCTAAAACGGACTATCCTGAGGAATATATCTGGGTTTGGTTTCTGATAGATTATATGGTGTGGCAAACAATATCCTAATAATAATACATGTATTTTAGATACTAAAAAGCTAGGAGAGGTGCAATCGGAGACACGACAACAGCATAAGGAAAGAACTTTATTTATGTAGTGACACACCTGGAATTTAAAAGAGATAAACATCAATCAGTTAATTAATTGATTATTGAATGTTATTTCAGATAAACCAGAGTCTACATTGTGATGAGGAGGAGGGGCTAGATGATTGCTTGGCGTTATTTCTACCAGCGTTTTCTCTAAAGATTTTGACTTCTCTTTGTTCCTGATTAATAACCTGGTCTTTTTCACAGAATCACAGAATGGTTTGGGTTGGAAGGGACCTTTAAAATCATCTGGTTTCAACTCCTGTGATATAGGCAGAGACACCTCTTTTTAGACCAGGTTGCTTTAAGTCCTCTTTTGTGCTCAAAACACACTTAGAATCTGAGAAGAAATCACTTCCTCTAATTCAGTGGTATATTCTGTTAGATGAATTTAGCCTCTTCTGATTTTAGACCGACAGAAGTTTGATCCACAAATCTTTGCAGGGTAGACTAGGTTCACATTACAGAGAAATGGATGTGTTCAAAGAGCAGATCATCTGACCTATTTAGATAGCTACATGAAGATTTTCTTTATAGAAGTGCATTTTTACTTACATTGATTATAAAAATTATTTTACTTGGGGTTGGACATTTTAGGTCTTTGACGTTGGCACTGCAGGACACGGGACACTTTTTATCTATCTGTTTCTGTCTTCTCTCCTGAAAACAAGCTGCAAATATTCTGCAGAACAGATATCTGAATAATACAATAGCTTAAAGGAAAAGAAAGAAACTACTGTTTTATAAGATATACATAATATTTCTGTTTTATTCTTTCTCATTTTGGAAATTTTCTGTGGCCTTCTAGTCCATGGAGACGTTTATTTTTCCTCTCCTTTGATGTCTGAACTATTTTATATAGATTCAGATAAGATCAAGTTCTCTTTTTCTACCTTAATGCTTTGGAGACAATTTTCATTTAAAATATGTCACTAGGGAAAAGCTTTTCTTCCTCTCAGCCAAACACTTGTTTTTTTTTTTTATTGTTTTTTTTTTTATTTTTTAAAGCATTTCTAGTAAAGAGGTCAACATCATCTTTGGTAAAGTTCCACGCTTGCTGCTGTTATCAGAAAAAATAAAAATAAAAAAATCCCACAGTCAAACAAAAAGAAAAACAAAAAATCAACCACCACCTAAAAAAATCATGCAAACTTCAAAAGGAAATATGTCAAAGGGTCTATCTTGGCCATATCTAAACTATGTTTAATCTATACTTACCATGCTCTTTATTTGCTTTTTTTTTTTTTTTTTTTGGGGGGGGGGGGGGGGGGGGGGTGTCTGTGTGTGTGGCTAAAAAATCTTTTACTATTTATTTTAATTTCCTTTCCTCGGTCCACCTCATCTTGAGAGTTGGCAGGTCTCACCTTTCTCCTATGTGTTCTGACCTTCAAGACAAAACTTTCTGCTCTGTCAATCTGTTCATGCTACTGCTCATACACTCCCAGTTTACCTCTGTTTTTACACTAACACGATAAAGGTCAGAAATGGGTAAATGGATTTCTCATATGGGTAATATAATATTTACTCACATCTCAAAAACTGCTGTGAAACATCACACATAGGAATTTATTTTTTCCTTAACTGAGTAGTACAAAATTTCCAGCATGAAGTGCAGTTTTTCTTGCAGTTATTAAAATACACTTTCTTAACAATAATTTTGCTTTTAATTCTCTTGCAACCTAACTTTAATGTGATCTGTTCATCATCACTTAATTCAAGGTGATTATTTGTTATCCATTTGTGTTAGATTCTTGTTACATCCTGGCCATGCAGTCTCAGATATTGTTTTCTGTGGTTTTATTATACAGAAAATATTTGCATTGCACCATGTTTTATTTATTTATTCTGGAATGTGGTTTTCAGTCTATATATGGGATACCAACAATATATTAATCTAATCTACATCTCTAATAGTACTAATTAGGTCTTTATCTATATTGAATTTGAATCCCGGTTATTTAGAACTAATACTTAACAAAGATTTTTCTCAAACTGCTTCATACTTTTCTAAACTGTTTCAAAACTATTTTCTTGAGTCTTTATATTAAAAAAAAAAAAAAAAGAGGAAATAAAACCTGAGACTGTATTGAAAAATTACATATTAAATAGTCGTCAGCCAGCAGAACTCCTGTGAGGCAGACAGCACTTTGTGTTCTACATGATGAGGTTGAAATCCCACTGCAAGAAAGTTCATATCAAACGAGCTGAAAGAAAATGTTCAAAATGATTCATGTGTTTACTGATTAGGGGATTAGAGATGTAAGTTGGGATGTTGTAAACAGATACAGCTTTTCAGTGAATAAAAAGCCAGAAAGCCAGCCACCTTAGGGTGCGTATAACAATGGGCAATCCTCCTACACCCTTCTCTAGAGAAACCTGCATCCTCTTTTCCTTTTCTTCTCTGGATTGCTTGTATAACAACACACATAGCATGGGGAATAAACAGGAACAACTGGAAATCTGTGTGTGGTCACAGAATCATGATCTCATTGCAATCGTGGAGACGTGGTGAGACAGCTCACATGACTGGAATGCTCTCATGTATGGTTATGTCCTTTTTGCAAAACACAGATGAACAAGGTGAGGTGGTGGAGTTGCTTTTCGTGTGAGAGAACAATATGAGTGTGTCAAGTTGTGCCTGGGGATGAATGGTGAATGAGTAGAGAACTTATGGGTGCATATTAAGGAACAAGTCTAATATGGGTGACACAGTTGTGAGTGTTTACTACAGGCCACCTGTTCAGTAAGAGGAATTTGGTGAGGTCTTCCACAGACAGCTGAAAATAGATTCAGGATCACAGGCACTGGTTCTCATGGTGGACTTCAACCACCCAGATATTTCATAAGGAAAAAAAAAACGAAAAACACTGCCAGGTCCACACAGAACACTGGAACAAGCTGTCCAGAGATACTGAAAGTGAAGATATTTAAAACCTTCCTGAATGCTTCTGAGTGCAAACATATTCTAGGGAACCTGCTGTATCAAGGAGTTAGACTAGCTTTCTCTACAGGCCTATTCCAAACTATTTTTCTTCTGTGAAAGTTCCAGGTCTTTCTGTGGATACAATGCACAAGTAGAATGTCCTTGCTCAACCTTGTTTTAAATAGGCAGTTTGCCATTAAGGTCTTGTAGATCAGAATAATTCAATTGCACTGCTATGTACACTGTTCTTGATTGTAACTGCACAAAAAGAATATATGTCTATAGAAAACTTCACTTTCCTGATGTACTATCAGAGCTTAGGAAAAGGTGTTTTTTGTCATGCTATTTCCTACCACTAGTATCTCTGGGTGACTACTGTGTCACATATGGACAAAACTGTCTGGCCTTTGGTGGATCCTGAATTTAAGCCTAAAAAGGCTATTTGGGCATGCTCAGTAGGATCTGCTTTTCTCACATACATGCATGTAAATCCTTGAGGAGGAATTATGACCATGCTTAAGATTATAGGAAAACAATTTATTATTATATTATATATAATATAATATATATATATTATATTATATATAATATAATATATATTATATATATTATATATGTTTTTATATAATGTAAATGTATATAATGTAAAAATATATATGTTTTTATATAATATATAATAATATATTATATATGTTTTTATATAATAATATATATATATATATATTATTATATAAAAACATATTATTATATGCTAGGAACATTTTTTTTTTTTTTTTAAATGCTTCCTACTTATGCACATTGGATATCAGTATGGAAATGAGGGAAAGAAAAAATTCTGAAAGAATGGGAGAGTACAGCTGATAATACATACTGCAGGTTTTGAAGAAACACAGAACAAACCAGAAACTATCTTGAGAATGTCTACAAATTAAAATGATTATATTTTCTCATCATCAGCAGTATTTACTCTGAGGGTGTTATCTACAAGAGCAGCATTTAGCATTGAAAAGAGAGCAAACAGCAATAGCAACAAAAATGCAATGTTTAACTGCATTGTTGCAAATAACTATTTGGTACACCAGAAAATCTGAATTTGCATCTGTCCACAAAAATTAGAGTAAAAGCACTTTATTGATCTATGGTAACATTTGTGTTACTCAGAAGTGAAAAAGAACTCCTCACATGAGACCTGTTCAATGAACCTTTATGTTCATATTGCCAAGAACCTCTCAAAACAGTCTTTTTGCAAATAACTTAGTTAACCACATCAGATTCAGCAGGATTAAGCTAAATCTTCTTTTGATATCTAAAGTGCTATACTTCCAAAGCAATTCAGTGGCAAAGACAAATAGTTAAAGCGCAGGAAATTCACATGCATCCCCAGTGGCAACAGATCTTCAGGGCAGCATGCATGGGGAATAAAGAATTCTTATTTGTGTTTCTTCCAATTTCTTGCCATGTTTCCTATCCCAGCCAGAATCGCATTGCTAAAGATTCCACAGTGGCCAGTGAAAGGATGAATGGAATTTAGTTCTCTTTTGTGAGTTGTGTGAGGAAAGAGAAAGGACACAGTAAAGCTTTTATTGACCCAACTCCAAATCCAGTGTGTCTAACTAGGAGATTGTTCATTCAGATGGAAGCCAAAAAAGCGTCTATGATTCAATGTGGCTGAGACAGCAAAATTAATTCAGAAAACAACAGTTCTGTTTAGTAAGTATTCAAAGGAAGTAAACGTACCTAAATCAATAAATAATATGCAGAATAAGGCATTTGTACTGCATAATATTTTCTTAAAACGTGGAGAAATAGAAAATCTATTAGGTTCTGCAAATGCTGGCTTTTCATAGACAAAAAGGGCATAAGTAATTTTTAAAATTCAAACAAAGTATTTTTAAGGTACAGAAATATTTATACAATTTTTCCTTGTCTTTCATTTAGAAAGATTTTCTTGTGTTTTTCCACTGTAAAAATACTTAGAAAGTCATAAATGCTAAAAGTGCTAAGAATTTTCATATAACATCTCTAATTGCATCCCTGAGAAGTTTGTTATAATGTGAAAGCAAAGTACATCAGTGATATTGGTGATCAGCTGTATGATGTATGGCTGTATAACTGTCCTTGACAGTTTTGAAGTCTGTATTCTTAAACACTGACATGTAAACTGATCCATTGATAGTTTATTTAACAATTAATTTCTACCCATGGATGTTCACTAATGAAAATAAGCCAATTTATGTTTCCTGCTATCTGCACAGAAAGACAAAAAGACAAAATTGCAACCCATATTTATAAATTCATATATTTCTGTTTGTTTGTTTGTTTATAAGGGAGACTACATTTTATTAATATTTGGAAAGCAGGAACATCCTTCATTGTTTTCTTAAGCCTTCAGATGAACTGAATATAGGGCACACAGTGACCTGCTTTCATCTAAGGTTGACGTAACCATAACATGTCCATTTTTTCCTTCATTTACAGAGAAAGCTTACTCTGAAGGGAACACCTTTTTAAAGTATCTGAATTGAGGATATTGGTGTTAGAGAGGTATGAACTGCTATAGTATTCATAGTTGATTGTTGAGAACTTCTCTATAAATATTGTCACCTTCATCAATCATAATCTGTGTAGCAGAACGTGAAGCTAGAATAATTAGCCTTTAATTTAGGATATAACTGCAAAATGCTTAGAAAATCCATCTTTTCCTCCACACCAACAGAGATTACTTTGTAGGACATAATGAATGAGAAACATGCAACAGTCCTCACTAAAAAGAGAAATGGAAGAATGATGAACCTCTTCCTTGGCATTAGGCTCAGTCATCTCCTTACAGAAGGAACAAGATTTGTAGCTTGTCTCCTGCATTCATATTTATGCTCCTGCTCTACTCCTCATCTGTGGCAGAGGTTATCTTAGTAATTTCCTCATTGTCTCATCTACATATTTTTTCCTAGTCCTCCATCTTATCATCCACTCTTTCTATCCTATTTTACGCCCAACTTCCTCATACTTGATTCAAGTAAGTCATAGACTTTGTGATTGACATTAAATTTTAAGTTATACTGAAATTAAGTGCAGGTTATGTTAAAACAAACAGCTTTTGTTGTTCTTGGAAAACAGGCTTTACTAATCACTCCATGTTCTTCTTTGAACCTTCTCTGGTTTGAAATCATCTTCCTTTACATATGTACATGAGGTTTTATACACTGATGTCCCTCCAGTTTTTTGACATTAATACATTATATTTACAGGGAAATCTTTGTTAATAGGTCTCACATTCACACCTACTTTTTCCACAGCAAATGCAAAACAGGAATGCACACATACAAGATCTCTGATTTCTGCTGACTTTGTGTCAACAATAACTGTCTCACTGGATCAATCAGTTCATTTTTCAAATGCATCTAACCCTGGAAGGAAGGCTGTTTTTAAAAGAACAATAACTCTACACATGACTTTTGAGTAAGAAGCAACATTATCCAGTGAAACTCCATGTGCTTTATCAGGAGGCAAACAGCTGTAACAGTGAACAGGTTTTGGTGGTTTCATTGTAACAACTATAATCAAGACTTAGAAATTAAATTAAAATTATATAATGCCTTACCTAGAGAAATAAATAAGTTTTTTATATTCCTCCAAATATGTAAGGGAAATTTTCAGTTTTAATGTAAATCAAATTGAAGATGAGATTAAAGGATCTCTAGGAAATACAATTGGAGATGAGATTATGTGAAGAATCTGAACAATAGTGACATGACTACTCACCAGCTGAAAAGGAAGGAAAGAGAATGGGGGTGAAGGGAAACCACATCAGCTGAAACAAGAAGCATCTAATGGATGGGACTGAAGATTGTGGGTTTTTTTTGTTTGTTTGTTTTCCTACAGGTTGTCTTTCCTATCAGTTTTGAGGGAAAAGAGAAAAATGTAACAAACAGCATATTTATAAGGTCAGTTTCAACTTAGCTTCTGGCGATCAATTTCCTAGGAACTTTCTGATTGTGAGTTGTATCCGAACCATGGTGTACTAGCCATTGATGGATCCATCCTCTATGAATTATTAAACTCTTTTTCAAACTCCTAATTTTAGTTTCCATAACATCTTGTAATAAAGAATCCCACAGGCTATTCATTGTACAAAATTGTTCCATATTTTGTTTAGCACTGATAATTCAGTCCCTGTCCACTCCTTCTCCTTCTCCTTCTCCTTCTTCTTTAAATATATAAAATAGTGAATAACTGTTCTCTCTCTTGTCCAATTTGCATTGCTTACTATCATTTACTATCCCATCACTTCTTCTTCAGCCTGAGAAGTCATATTCTAATAACTGTCTTTTTTCAAGCAGTAGTGGCTAGGTTAGAGCAAATTAATGTCAAAATTCATATAATTTATAGTCACTTTTTCCAGACGACTTCTGTGATTAATGTCATTTGCCATTCTACTACTGTTTAACATGAGATCATTTGTAACACTTTCAGACAGCTTTGGACTTAACTGCTCTATCTGAAGTACACTCTCTTCTGGAACATCAATAAATATGCTGAAAAGTAAATACTTGAAGAATATACTAAAATTCTGCTAATTTTGTGGAAATTCATAATTTCTACCTATTGTTTCTTATTTTTGAACAATTTATCAAAAATCACATCAAACTTTATAAGATTTGTTTATTTGAGAACTTTTACAGAAGAAGGAATTTTGGGAGAAGTTGAACACATTTTGAACTCTCAACTACATTAATTGTACAAAAGCAGCTTTGAAGCAAAACAAATACCTAAATCAAGGATTTGAGTCCCTAACACAGTCTCTTTCAATCCAGTTCTTTAAGGTAAATTTACAGACCTGAACTACATGTTTCATATTTGGAAAGTAAAGTATGTATTTAAATTACAGATCTCAAAAAAGTTATTAAACGAAGATTAAGCAACCTTTTTAAAAAAAACTAACAAAATACTGAGTACACACCATAGAAACATTTTAAACTCATGCTAATTCTCTAATGTAGATCCTAAAATGCAATCCCTTTTAAATCCCTTTTAAAACAACTGGAGTTGTACACTTCCAGTGTGTTTTCACTGGATTTAAAATTAAATTCCAGAAGCCATGCTTTAAAGCCTTAATAGGTTAAGGCCAGAAAGTTCTAATAGTTATCTGATTTGAATAATGAAGCAAAATGTTACCAAATCTCTAGATGATTCTAGCTAAGTAGCCAAATAGTTAATCTCTGATCTCATGTACAGTATTTTTTCTTAAAGATATGCTAAGCATATACACACTCTACTAATAAAATATCAATATATGATAGAATAAAATGAGATGAATGCATATGCACATATCCTTTTTACCAATGGACATGATGATTCTGTTTCCTCTGAGACAATTTGTTTTGGAGGCATTTTTACCCTGTCAATATGAAAAGTTACTGTGAGATTATGGGAATATAAGGCATTTGGTTTTTTGGTTCCATAGAAGCCAAATCAGATATTTTAAAAATTTAGCTTTAGTTTGAATGAATTGCGTAGTGGCTGCATGAACAGGTGGAAAACAGAAACAGCCTACTTTTGTAAATTATGTTTCTACATTTTTTCACCTTTCTATTCCATTTTCATGGTGATTTTTCCATTGCAATTTACTTACTTTAAGTTGATGTGTGATCCTTTAGCGTAGTGAGGCTCTTGAAGACAGAAAGACTCATCCATCAGTTCTAAAACCTACCCTCATTATACTTGTACTCTTCCTAGTTATCTTACACTGTATTTTATTTATATTAAAAAGTGTAAGATTTTGATCTTGTACTGAAATCATCAACTTGTCCAGCCCTCCTGTTTTCCTTTAGTACAAAAAGCCTGTAAATGTCCCACGATCTTCATGGTGAATGTCTCTCTTTACATCTCTCCTGTGATCATTAATCTCTCTTTCCTTTTTGGAAAGAACCTGTGCTCTTTGCTCCAAGCTCCTCCAAATGTTGCTGACAATGACCTCACAGAGATGAAAGCTGAAACTTTTCCAGAAGAAGAATATATATTTTTTGTCAATGAACTTGGTATATTTCACATAAAACAGTACAGAAATGTTTGCAATTCATATGACATCTAAAGGTGAAAGAATAGTGATCTCCAGAGAATGGTGTTCACATGTGGCACTACAGCAGGGCTCAGAGTGTATGTCAATTCTGAATTCCCTAGGCACTTGAGAATTGTCTATAAGTACAACACATAGTCTTATTTTAGGTTTTTCCACCCTCCACTTCTCTCAAAATCTCCATGTGTTCATGGACATATATAGCACCAAAATTAGGTTTATTAAAATAAGTTTTGCAGTAAACAAAATGAATTTTCTTCCATAGGCAGATATCAGTTTATCCCCCATTTTGTGATTGTAATAGCTGGTGGCTGCAACTGAGTATATAAACCATCCAGTTTATGTTTTTCCAACTTATGCTATTGTTATCTCCACTGTCTGATATCCTGTCTCTAATTTACCTGCTACACAATGACATATTGGCTGCCAAATATTTGTACTGTGTATAGAAGTGCAGAAGAATATTTGAGACTGAAGAGCAGTTGTCAAAGGCATAATGTGATATCTTTGCATGTCATACAGACCACTCCATTGAATGTCATTGCTTATTCTATTGCAATGCACATTTGGTTTTTGCAGCCTTCTAGCCTTCTTTATGCAAACTCTGGTCTGTAAGTACTAATTTAACCATAATTTCACTTGAATTCATTTTCTCTCCCGTCAACTCTTTGCAATCTATTATCCAGTAAATTCATTACTACTGCTTTTCTCTCAGATTTAAGTACTTCTTTTTCTCCTGAGATGTGAATAACTGAAGGTAAAGTGTTTTGTGATTACACATACCATGGATTATAATAAACAGCAGTTCTGTATTGTCATAATGGCCAAGATATAATCTTATTACAAACACTACTGTTCAAACACTACTGTTTTTTTTTTTTTCTCACTAATAACAGTGCACTTCATCTTATGTAAGCAAGAACATTTTTTTTAATCCAACAACTTCATAGAAATTATTCTTTAATGTGTATTAGCCCTTCAAGATTATAAAGTTATGCTTATAATGTTAAGTAAAAGCTAAGATTGTGAGAACTAACTTTCATTTATTGCCTATGTAAAATATAATTTTTTTTTTTTTTTTTTTTTTTTTTTTTTTTTTTTGGTGGGAGAGGGAGGAGGAATGTGGGGAGTTAATCTCTGGTAAAGGAAATAAACAAAATCTTTGTCAATTCACGGCATAATAATATGAGCTTCAGCTTTACTGAATGACTATTTTGGAATAGTCTGAATTCATCTGAATGCTTTCTTTACACAGAGTTTGGTGTAATTATTTAATTAATGGAAATGAAGTATTGCAGCACTGAAGGGATTGAATAAGTGTTGAAGGACACTGTGGATAAGACCCATGCCTTGGCTGCAGCTTGTGGTCATTCACATATTTAAATAATGAAATCGTGAATTTTCATTGCTTGTCTTTCTGTTCCTTTCAGCTTTGCATCATGATGGAACCAAAGAAATCTGTCTTCTGCCAGAAAACAAGAACCTAGGTTGCTGGGGTAACTAACTGACTAAAAAAAAACCAACTTAAAATAAAGGTGGCTCATTTCCAAGTCACCATTTTTCAGGTTTTTTTTTCTTTTATTTTTTCCCCCCGTTTTCATAAGAAAGACCCACACTGGTAAGAATGCCTTCTAGGAGGTTTTATAATCAATAAACCTGTTGTTTGTAAAGGGATTATGAAACGGAAATGAATGCTAAGCAGGTGAGAAATGTGTACCAGTATTTCTCAACTTTAAAAATATGAAAACCCATGGAAGAAGAACATAAAAAGTTTATGGAAGATTTAAAGAACCCACTGAGAAAGCATCTGCTTAACTAAGAACTGGTTGCTAGGATTTACAGAGATTGTCACAAAGTTGTTCCAAAATTTACTTCACTGAAATGCTAACTAGGTAAAAAACATGTTCTTAATGTTAAAAAGATTGCATAAGATTAGGCTGCACACTTTTCATTCAATCAGAGGCATCAGTGTAGTTAAATTTAAGTTCAGTCCTTTGGAAACACTAATTATTCACTAACAGTACAGCAGCTTTTCAAGTACAGAAGAGGAAAAAAAATCTGTTTTTCAGTAACAAAGATATGAGTCAGCAAAATGGAGGAGAGGAGAGGAGAGGAGAGGAGAGGAGAGGAGAGGAGAGGAGAGGAGAGGAGAGGAGAGGAGAGGAGAGGAGACCAACATCTAGCTTCAAATGTATTATCATTTTCTTACATAAGAACAACAAATTACATTAACAGTAATGAGACAATGGTAAAAAATGCTCACAGAATGTAAAGCTCAATATGTTGGGGTGTTGACAAGTTTGCAGTTTTTTTGCGATAAAATGAATCTACAAGGCACTGTAAAAATGTTTGAGAATAAGATCTTTCTTGAATTGCAACACATCACAATCTGACTGACTTTTCTGGGTCTGACAAAGACCCAGGGCTGTATTACAGAATTTATCCCATTTAGGTGGGAGAATCCCTGATTTAGGTGCCTGCCTCTTTATTCAGTGCTGGAAAACAGATTGAAAAGTTGGGAGAACATATTCACTTAAGGGCAGTTCAGAGTGTTCATCCAAGGGCCAGTGAAAAGAACATGTGGTACCTGATCTTTTGCATATGGTGCATAGGTTAGAGCACTATTCTGAAGACACAGAGCCTGGGCTAGACTGAGATTAAAGAAATAAATACTCTCACTGTCGAATGAGATAGCAATTCTCATTGTAATCACATGCACACCCCAGGGGAAACAGTGGCCATGACCAGCCAGAGGGGGAAAAAAAAAAAAAGAAAAAGGGTTTAGAGTCATTTCCCCTTTTGGAGCCAGGGAAGTTCATACCACTGTGTAACAATCTGTGACAAACTGAATTGATTTTTGTATAAGAGTATGCTGATTATGAGGTTCTATCTATCATTCTGTGACACTGTCACTGACACATCCCACAAACTTCTGCTAGCTTTTGTGCAGCATGAACAACCTCATCCACTGTGAACATACGAAAAGAATATACCCCAGAGCACAGCACAGTGGGATCCCTAACTCTCATGCAACATATGGGCTGACAACAGCAGGACTAGGGGAAATGGTTTTAAGTTGAAGGAGGGAAGATTTAGGTTGGATGTTAGGGGGAAGTTCTTTACTAGGAGAGTGGTTAGGCCCTGGAACGGGCTGCCCAGGGAGGTTGTGGATGCCCCGTCCTTGGACGTGTTTAAGGCCAGGTTGGACGGGGTCCTGGGCAACCTGATCTGAATGTGTATGTTTGGTGGCCCTGCTAGGCAGGGGGGTTGGAACTACATGATCCTTGGGGTCCCTTCCAACCCGGGTGATTCTGTGATTCTGTGATATGCAAAGATTTAAAATTACAGAGATAGGTGCCAACACAGTGGGAACAACTAGACATGTAAACAAAGGAGTTCAGCTGCAATACAGGTTGGACTCTTGCCTGTGTGTTATGGGGTCCCATCCACAGTTACCTTCTAGTAAATTTTTTGCTTATATTAAGTCGGCAAATATCATCAGACAAGTACTTCAAACAAATGCTAACAGTTCTAGTCCCAGCTCCAAGTGAAAGAAACTCATTCTTTACATGGCCTTGGGACTAAAATCTGATTATATGTTTCTTGAGCATTCTGATCCAGTAGTTTTGTTGTATGGGACATGAAAGTGCTCACTGATTCATTTCTAGAATTGAGTAACTAAGAGAAATACATGGTTTCTTAATCCTGCTGGGGCTTGCTTGTGGGAATACTTCTGTACATTCAGCAGTACAGGCTGGTATAGATCTGACAATTAGAAAAATAAAATAAAATAATAGAACAAAAGGAAATATATATTAAAAAAAAAAAAAAGAAAAAAAAAAGAAAAAAAAGAAGGAAATTCCAGTGCTGAGTGGTTTAGATAAGAATCTCATGAATGCCAGGACAATTGTGTGTTAAATGTAAAAACAACCAAAACTGAGAGGTCTAAGGTCATATCTACCTTTGGATGTAGAATAGATTTCAGATCACAGAACTAACTCTGACTCAGGCAGTTAACAGTGCATAAATGTAACCACAAGCCCTTTCAAGCCCAAATTGTCTGAAGCAGAGCCAGCAGAGTTGTCACTGCAGTGTCTTCCTTAATTTCCATTGTTAGCCTGTGTGGAGCCAGCAGTCTACAGCAGTGGTAAGGACACTATGAATTCATAGCACACAAAGGAAGTAAACTGAATGACACAGTTTACCTGTTTATGCTTGAAAAACAAACCCATTTTTCATGCTGACTAGATTAAAACATATTTTGCACGTTGAACCTTGTATTTTTCAGTAAAATTGTGCTTGCTAAAAGCTGGAAGTGTGGTTGACTGTAGTAAACTGTTTTAAAGTTAACACACAACAGACAATACCAATGAATAAGTTTTCTAGCAGATAGAAATTATTTTTGTGGACATTTATTTTCATGACTATTTTTTTCTTTTTTGGGGGGGAAAACAAAAGCATAATTTTATAATTTTATTTAATCAGATATCTGATTAATGTAATATTATTTTTTTCTCGAAACTATCAGAACTCCACTATTTTAGTACCCTGCTAATCCAGAAAATGAGAGCCAGAGCTAGAAATGGAAAAGAGTAAACATAAGAGATTAAGTCTAAGCATGTAGAAGAGATCAGTTTGCTGGGCAACCCAAACCATTTGTGTAATAGTTTAGTTATAAACTCAAGCCCTGTGTTCATGCAATCATAAAAATCTTAGAGGACAACATATGAGAGGAATTTCCCTTCCCTTGGTAATTTCTTATTCTGGAACTCATCTAACCCCAAAGCAGCTCTGTAGACTGTGCTGTTCAAGGCACAAACGGTGTTCTCATTTCTCCTTTCTGATTTTCTTTCAATACGAGCCTCTTCACTCCAACATTTCCACGCATTCTTACTCTCCTTTCAGGTGAGGAAACTCTTGTGATCTCAAATATTCATTATGTTTATATGAAAAAATTATAGCCAGGAATGGGGAGGAATGTGTCCTGCCAACAGAAAGATGAATCCTTCCTTGGAATCCTTCAGGCATATACTGACTGTGTTTATGCTATGTTGCACTGTAAATTCTCTGGGCTTCTTATTCACAGGACACATACCTCTTCAGTGTTGTCCATGCTGCCTTTTGGAAGTGTTCCTTGGAATGAATAGTCTAGATTGGTAGTGTGAGTAGTCAGACATCTTCTTTACCTTTTCTGCAGTACTTTATCAGTATAGACATTATTAGCAGGGCTGAGAAGCACAGAAGAGGAACATTTTGGTCTGTGTACATCAAGGCAGGATGAAAGACTGGTATTGAGATGACACTAGTGCACAAGTGTCTGAGTAGTATTGTCCAGTTTAGGCCTTGTGACACTGCTGTCATATTGGCATGTGGCACAGATACCATAAAAACTATGTGGGAAACTCAGATAAAAGTTCTAGCGGATTTTGTCTCTAATCAGTATTGATCTCGCTGTATTATTTGTTCATTTTTTAGTATTTTGCTTTTTCAGCCAATTCTTTAAGTAAGTGTCAGATATGATTTCCTCTCTTTATGTTCCTTTTATGTCTCTGAAATATCTCTGTTTCTATAAATAATACTCTAATTCTAGAAATAATTTCTATAAATTGGGACTCAATTTAACTGCAGTAAAGCTTTCTAACTTTTTTTTTTTTTAATAATTAATTTGTTTTTGGTTAATATCTCAGGAAGTGCTTTCAAGTTACTCTTTCTTCTTAGAACCACAGACAACTAACATTGCTAATGTAAAACATTTGGGCACACCTTATTATCTTTTTTCAGCAGACATGAATCTGTCCTAAATAAATGAAAGAGAAAGAAAATTACGTTGGTTACAGATGGAGAAAAATACACTGAACTAAGTCTTTAGCTTTTATAGTTATTCTAAGATCTGTTTGCACTATTTACCTGAAGAATTGTTTCTATATTTTACAGTAAGTTGTATCTTCTAGGTAGAATTCTCTGTCAGTTGATCTTAGCATCACAAGAGGAGTGCTGATGTACAGTTTAGCTTTTCATCAGTGAAAAGGTGCTTATTTGTTTCTACTCTTTAGAACATGCTATCACAGTGCTATCACAGCACTGGCATGGGATATATGTAACAGAAGGATTTGGGTGCAATTAAAATTCCAAGTTATACAGTTACATAGCAATAGAAACATAACCCAGTAACATAATGCACACACAATATGACACAGCAACTGAAAACCAGAAAGCATCAAAACCTCTATTCCTCTTATTGGTGTTCTAGGGTATAGATCTTGCAATATTATCTATGCTGTAGTATCACTCTGCCTGTTGTACTACGGAATAGTTTCCCCTGGGCTAGACTGGAAAACATTTATGCAAAGATGTGGAAACTGCTAAGATGTCACACTGGTTAACTATGAACCAAAAATGAAGAAGCTTTTTACTGAATTTCACAGGAAGAAAACATCTAGAAGTCCTATAATATTTAGTGCACAGAGCCCATAGGAGTATTCATACATCATAACAGAACAGTATCAATACTGCTTAGTATGCTCAGAGCAAAATGATAGCAAGGCCATGAAATTTTAAGATCTAACTTGTAAATTTGATGAAAAAAATATTATTTCTTTAATTGTTCTAATTCAATGGATACACAGTGAACAAAAATATTGTTTCTTTTTTTAATATGCTTATTTGTTTAATCACACTTTAGTAACATCATGTGAAGAGTCTGCAGTCAGTTCTTATACATAATTTTTACTTTATCTTTAGTTGCAATAAAATGCCGTGTGTCCAGTACAAAAAATAGGAAACAAATGCAAATGAAAACCTTGTCCATTACAGGCTTCTCTGATAAGCAGCTCAGAGAGAGAGAATGCCCTCTGTGGAAGGCAGTTAAAAAATCAACTTGGATAAATTACACTGTTTCCTTCATTTATACATATGAAGTTAATGGTAATCAAATTATGGCAGATTTCATCTGATAAAATATCTTAGCTCTTCAGAACTGATTTTCTCCCACTCTAATGCAGAGATCTAAGATTAATCAGTGTAATAATTCTCTAAAGTGCTAATTTCTTCCAGTGCCTGTAAAATTTTTCATAAAATATGACTGATCCGTGTATAAGCATCTAAACTTTAATTGTCTGAAGTTAGGTGAGTTCAGTCTATCACTCTCTACCAAGCTAGATGCTTCAGTTGAACATTTAAAATTACATGGCTTTAAATCACAGAATCACAGAATCACAGAATCACCCGGGTTGGAAGGGACCCCAAGGATCATGTAGTTCCAACCCCCCTGCCTAGCAGGGCCACCAAACATACACATTCAGATCAGGTTGCCCAGGACCCCGTCCAACCTGGCCTTAAACACGTCCAAGGACGGGGCATCCACAACCTCCCTGGGCAGCCCGTTCCAGGGCCTAACCACTCTCCTAGTAAAGAACTTCCCCCTAACATCCAACCTAAATCTTCCCTCCTTCAACTTAAAACCATTTCCCCTAGTCCTGCTGTTGTCAGCCCTTTTGAAGAGTTTACTCCCCTCCTGGGTGTAGGTTCCCTTCAGGTATTGATAGGCTGCAATGAGGTCACCCCGCAGCCTTCTCTTCTCCAGGCTGAACAAGCCCAACTCCCTCAGCCTGTCCTCATAGGGGAGGTGCTCCAGCCCCCTGATCATCTTAGTCGCCCTCCTCTGGACCCTTTCCAAAATCTCTATGTCTTTCTTGTACTGAGGGCTCCACACCTGGACACAGTACTCCAGGTGGGGCCTCACAAGAGCCGAGTAGAGAGGGACAATCACCTCCCTGTCCCTGCTGGCCACCCCTCTCCTGATGGAGCCCAGGATCCCATTTGCCTTTCGAGCTGCCAGAGCGCACTGCTGGCTCATGTTCAGTCTCTCGTCCATCAGGACCCCCAGGTCCTTCTCTGCCGAGCTGCTCTCAAGGACCGCTCCTCCCAGCCTGTACAGGTGCCTGGGGTTCTTCCGGCCCAAATGCAAAACCTTGCACTTTGCCGTGTTGAACCTCATCAGGTTCACCCGAGCCCAGCCCTCCAGCCTGTCGAGGTCCCTCTGAATGGCATCCCTTCCTTCCACCGTATCAACTGCACCACTCAGCTTGGTGTCGTCAGCAAACTTGCTCAAGTCCACATTATCTTTTTTTCCACACATTGCCATTTGAACAGAAATTGCTTTATATTTATTTCTGAAGTGATACAGATAGGTTTAATATTAATATTGTTTAGTATTAACATAAGTAAAGAAAGAATTTAAAGATTTCTATCTGAAGGAGAGGGAGGCGTGAAGAAAGAGAAGAAAAAGAGGAGGGGAAGAGAAGAGAAAAACAAACAAAAAAAACATTGGAATGAATTACAAATAATATTAATACATGAATAATTTACGATATTCTTTACAGTTGTATCCATAAATACTTATATCCATCATTTATATTTTTGTTTGGTATAACACAATGAAGAAAACTTTTCCTTTACAATATAGTGCTTTTCTTTTTATCAGCCTATATTGTTTCCTTTATCAAATGAGTGAACTCAATACATATCAACATAAGCATAACATGCACTGAAATAATTTGTTTTATATTTTAGGGATTGGACCCATACTCCCAATCACTACACAATGAAGGGATTATACATTTAAAAAAACTACTATGCAATCAAGAAGAAATTTTAATTAATCATAAATAGAGCAAGCTTTGTGGAAATAATTTGACCAGACAGTTCAAGTTTTGATCAGCACATCACAGAGATTAAGAAAACTTTAAACTTGAACAGACAGAGTCCCAGAGAGACACTGCAGCCTAAAAACTTTAGAAAAGCTAGTGTGTACAGATCACACAACGTCATTGTTTCTCTTAGTGCTTCCATTCCATTAGGAACCAATGCAAGACTCTTTTAACTTCCGAGAACCCTACAATATCATGCTGTCCTGGTCAACACTGAAGTAACAAAGATTACAAAACATCAAACTACGACCTTTTATCCCCTGTTCTGTGTATATAAAACAAGGAGTCAGGTTCCCTTTGAAGTACTAATTGACTGTCTGTATCAATCAGCACCTAATCCCTTTCCTGCATGCATTTGGGTCTCCACAGTAACTGAGCTGGCTTTCTCTGGGGTCTAGGCTGTGAAGCATTTAAAGTAAACATGCAGTATGCAAAGGCAGTAATTGATCTAATTCTTAGAAAACCTATTTAAAAGGAACTAAAGCTCTAAACTTGTGCTTCAGTCTAACAGCAAGCAGACAAACATGACTTAGGAGAACATTAGAAGAGCACATTAAACATTTATTGGTGAAAAGAAGAGGCGGCTGATCTTATAGCTTTTTATCTATCTATCTATCTATCTATCTATCTATCTATCTATCTATCTATCTATCTATCTGTCTGTCTATCTATCTAACTATCTATCCATTTCCAGCATAGATTACTCAGGAACATGGGAGAACCAGAGATTTACTGATTGTACTGGGTCTTTACATTTAAGGTTGGAGATACAGTCACAGATAATTTGCTTAATGTTGCTAAGCACAGCTTTAGTCACTACTTCTTCATTACAAGAATTGTTAGTACAAGACCTTAACGGTGCACTTCACATATTGGAGCTGATCTTTCAAGTTTGATAGCCTCACACTGTAGTGACCAGGCAGCTGAAGAAAGTTGCCCTGATTTGACTACAATTTCTGCTCCTCCCATGGAATGCAGAAGTCCACTTGAAATGTCAACTTGCAGTGTATAAAAGGAGAATGAAAGGAATACAGTAAAGGGTGTTTGTCAGATTTTTTTTTTTTTTTTTTCCCAGCAACTGCTGACACTGTGGATGAGGAGAGAGAAAAGGGCTAACATAAATCAACAAAGATGTTGCTCTCTAAAATAAATAGAGTTGCTCTCTAAAAATAAAAAAAAAAATCATGTAAAAGCAACTGATGGGTAGTAAAAGTTTAGATTTTATGAGCTCTGCCTATACAGAGAATGTTTTTCTTTTCTTTGAATAAATTATTAGAAATATTTATATTCTAGAACTGACACAAATATTTTTTAGAAGTTTTTTAAAAAAGTGATTATTACCCTAACGAAATAATAAACTGGCAGCATTAATTTTAAATTTTTAAAAATAATGTTAAATTAGTAATCTTTCAAATCCAAGAATTAAAGATTCGGAGTTTTTATGTTAATATAGACATTTGCTTAAGAGGAACCAAGCCTGTGCTCTGCACTACTGTCACTGGAGAACTCAGCATGGATCTAAGATAGATCTCTTCAATATCTTTATTGATGACCTGGATGAGGGTGTTGAGCGCACCCACAGTAAGTTTGCTCACCAAGTTGGCTGGAATTGTCAATCTGCCTGGGGGTAGCGAGGCCCTACAGAAGGATCTGGACAGGCTGGGCTGAAGCCAATGGGATGAGTTTCAACAAGACCAAATGCCAGCTCCTGCACTTTGGCCATAACAAACCCAGGCAATGCTACAGGCTTGAGGCAGAGTGGCTGGAAGACTGCGTAGAGAAAATGGACCTGGGGGTGCTGATTGATGCTTGGCTGAACGTGAGCCAGCAGTGTGCCCAGCTGGCCAAGAAGGCCAATGGCATGTTGGCTTGCATCAGGAACAGTGTTGTCAGCAGGAACAGGGAAATGACTGTCCCCCTGTACTCAGCTCTGGTGAGGCCACACCTTGAGTACTGTGTCCAGTTTTGGGCCCCTCACTGCAAGAAAGACAGGGATCTCTTGGAAAGAGTCCAGCGGAGGGCCACAAAGATGGTGAAGGACACGGAGCATCTTCCCTATGAAGAAAGGCTGAGTGAACTGGGTCTGTTTAGCCTTGAGAAAAGAAGACTGAGAGGAGACCTGATCCAGGTCTATAAATATCTACGGTTTAGGGGGCAGAATGGCAAGGACGGACTCTTTTCAGTGGTGAGTGGAGACAGGACAAGGGGAAACGACCGGAAACTGCAGCATAGGAAGTTCCACACAAATGTGCGCAAGAACTTCTTTACAGTGAGGTGACGGAGCACTGGAACAGGCTGCCCAGGGAGGTGGTGGAGTCTCCTTCTCTGGAGATGTTCAAGACCTGCCTGGATGCCTACCTGTGCGACCTGGTGTAGGGAACCTGCTTTGGCAGGGGGGTTGGACTCGATGATCTCTGGAGGTCCCTTCCAACCCCTACAATTCTGTGATTCTGTGACTTTGAGGCCCTGGAGTGGGTTCAAAGAAAGGCGACAAAGCTGGTGAGGGGTCTGGAGCACAGGCCTTATGAGGAGTGGCTAAAGGAGCTGGGATTGTTCAGTCTGGAGAAGAGGAGTCTCAGGGGAGACCTTATTGCTCTCTGTAACTACCTGAAGGGAGGTTGTAGTGAATTGGGGGTTGGCCTCTTCTCTTGTGTAACTGGTGATAGAACTAGAGGGAATGGCTTCAAGCTGTGCCAGGGGAGATTTAGGCTGGATGTTAGGAAATACTACTTTTCTGAAAGAATGGTCAGGAGCTGGAATGGGCTGCCCAGGGAGGTGGTGGAGTCACCGACCCTGGAGGTCTTCAAGGAACATTTGGATATTGTGATGAGGGACGTGGTTTAGTGAGAGCTATTGGTGATAGGCGAATGGTTGGACTGGATAATCTTGAAGGTTGTTTCCAACTTTGGTGATTCTGTGTTTCTGTGATTCTGTGATAGAACATTTTAAGTACTGAATAGAAACCTCATATCTTTATTTAACCTATTTAAGAATGTAGTTTTATAGCTGATGTTGATTTAATTTTCTATCATATATAGGCTTCATCTTGAATTAAAATAACCAGCAATTTTGTGTGCCTCTGTTTCAGTCTACCTGATTCATCATAGCATAACAAAAGATTCTGTTGTTAGGAAAGAGTGCTTTCTGGAAAGTCAATTCTACTGCTCCCTTTTGAAAAAACCTCTTTCCAGCTTTTTGTTACATGGTCATGCACAGTTCATTTAAACTTTAACTGAAATATTGAATTAGATTTTTACTGGGCAATTATTTTCAAATTGTGATGGTTCCACAGCCACTATATTTTCATCTTTTCATAAAGTCTAGCTCTTAGAGGTGAATTAGTTTTGCTAGTCTCTTGGGTGGTCACTTAAAACAGGATTCTGTATATGACTAAAACTATCTTAAAGACAGACCATGTAGCTGCATAGTGAGGAGGTCGTGACAGAGGGGACTGTAGAAAAAACAAACAAATCAAGCAAAGAAAACAAACCCACTTGTGCTCCAGCTGCTTAAACCTCAACAACGTATTTTCTCTGCAGCTTCTTGAGCAGCAATACCCAATACTATTCCATGTGACAGTTTCTTCCCCTTTCAGGAACTGTCTAAAGTGACTGTTTTGAAAAGAGAAACCTGAAGCCTCTCCACCCCCTATTACGCCCACCTTTCCCTGACCCTGCTCTATTCAGATTTGTTAGTTTAGGGAGAGTACTTGTAGCTCAGTCTCTTTGGTCAGAGAAGGGCTCATCTAAAGAAAGAAGGAACAGAGAGCTCCCTGTGAGGATGGCTGGAAAAATAAGTACCTCTGGCTTGGTCATCCTAACAACTAATTCTTTTTGTGGTTTCTGACGGACTGTTCTGAAAACTCTTGCTTTGTGAAGGAGATGATGCTGACTGGTGTTAATTTCATGGAGGGGTAGGAGAGGGGAAAGAATGACCAAAACTGTGTTCAGACAATGAACATTACTGATCATTCTCCCTTCCCTTGCCCATATAAGGAATGGCATTTGGTGAGTCTTTTCTTCTTGGACTATCTAGCTGCATCCTTCAGGAGTCTGAACTGATTCTTTTTTTTTTTAACCCTAGGGGATTGGGTGAAGGAACTTCAGCTCCATTTCAGCCGTCTAAATTAGGTCTAGACTGTCAACCCTGGTGTGAACTGAATAGGTGACTACCTTCACAATTTCAAGGGCAATTTTTTTTTTTATATAAACAGAATCCTTGACATAAATATATTGAATCAAAATGCATTTCATTACAAATATTAAATGCGAGTGAAAAATTCTGATGATAGAAAGAAAAGTATGTTATTGTGTCTTGACTTGCAAAAATGACTACTAAAATTGTATTGTAGGTAGAATAGAAAGAGTGTATAAAATGGAACACTTCACAGTTCTGATCGTAAGATTTGAATGGCCCTAAGGATAGTCTGAAAAATGTTGTATTTAAGGCAATGAATTACTTGTAATGTGAAGGAGATGGACAAATCTAAATAACTTTGAGCTAAAATGACCAGAGTTTAAATAGAAAAAATAAGTTAGTTAGTTCATGACCTGAAGGATTTATTTTGTAATTGTCATGGTAAATGAAAAACTCTAAGATATAAAGCCAGTAGTGCCCATTCTGGATGACTTCCGTAAGTATTCTCTTTACAGTTTTCACAGAGATTACAGTACCGTTTAACCAAATGTAAGTAGCAAATGTGAGTTTCTTACACAGTCACAAATGACTGATTTATTTTGTAGCTTGATATTTTATTTCTCCATAGAAAACAATCAGCAGCATTTCACAAAGGTATTTTCATCTTTACAACTTTGATTATTGCATGATTTTCCTGTCCACTCAAAGCATAGCTTAAAAAATCAATTTATCAGAACCCAAAATGTAGTTCAGTTTAGTTCAGCTATGAAAGTAAATACCTAAATTCCTCATACTTTGGTTTGGAAACTGTAACATGCTTGTCTTCACTTTGCTGCGGTGCCAGAGATAGAAGACATGTATTTATTATTGGTTTCTGCATGTTATTAATCTTGGTTTGAACTGGAGAAACTGACTTGTGTGTGTACTGAGTGGTAGAAAGGTCTCACTAACCAGTTCCTTATAAAATATCAATAACTCACATGTTTTAAGAATGGAACCATTGTGTTTCAAGGAAATATGCCAAATATTATCTTAGTAAGTTTCCATTCAGTATTTTATCAGCAAGAAATAATTTAAATCATCAAATGAATTCCAGCTGTTGGCGTCATGATGGATCATGTATGAGTGGTGTCTTTCACAACAGACTGTGGTCCTCAGATAAGGAGGTAAGTTTTTAAAGGGCCACGGAGACCACTTAGTCAAGAAGAAACTGTGTTTGAAAAGAGATTAGAGTATTAATCATGGGTCACAAAGGAAGAGATTAATTCTGAGATAGGTTTAAGAAAAAGATGAAGGAAGTGGAGGATGTAGAGTTGGATCCTAAAGTGAACCTATGCAGGAGAGGTGGCAAACATATGCCTGTGAATCTATGACTGTGTTTTAGTTTCCTTCCCCAAATTTGCTGAGCAATGGTGCTTTTTGAACATTAGCCTCCTTCAGGGTGATCACAGTAGGGAGTGATTCAACTGTGTGATGAGGCAGCCTCTTTAGAAAGCAGCCATGCAAAAATATGAGGGATCAGCCTAGGGTATTACTGTCAGCAAGGGAATGCTCTGGAAATGCTTTTAGACTACTGTCAGGAAAATCGGGGCAAAAGAGTTAGGAGGTTATGCTTAAGAAGTTAATGCTTCTTTTAAGAAGTTAATGCTTCTTATAAGAAGTTATGCTTCTTATCTCGCATGCTGCTGCACTCTTCTCTCTCTCTCTCTCTCTCTCTATATATATATACACATATATATTAAAGAAACCTTTTTCTAAAGGAAACATCCATCATTATATTGCATATAGAGATCAACAGGTTTTGCATTCCTTGTGTTGTTATCATGCCCTTTCATCACCTAACCAGTTAATTTACACTACCACAGTCTTCCTGTTACAGATAGAAGGAAAGATTTGATGTAACTTGAAACGCTAACTCAGTCACTACCCAGCAAAGGGTCACTCTTCTACAACACTGAAAGCAAAGAATATAAAAGCACTTTAATGGAAAACTTTCCTGCAGCTGGAGAACATCATTCTGTTTAAGGACTTCTTGGTAAACAGGCATTTTCCTAAACATAAACATTTGGTTTTTAAATGAATATTTATTCTGTTTCACTCTACATTTATTTGTAAAGAGGAAATGTCTTTATAAATATATGATTAAGATCTAAAGAGTATATTACCAAATACAGATTGTAGCTTATTCCTGTTCGCTGTAGGAAAAAAACATTCTGAACTTGGGATGGTCAAAGCAAACGCAATATTTCAAGCTTCTTTTAGAACATTTGAAGTGGGAGAGTATATTTTTGCACGTTCAGAGCATTAAGTGCTTCTACCTTTTTATAGTGCGTAGGGCATGCATGTAATCACAGAGTACCAGTTGGAATTATTTGCAAAGCTGTAGAGCTCATGCTTTCTCATAGTTGGCCTGGTAGATGACATGCACAGCAGGAAAAGAAGGTAAGAGAAGCCTACCTTGCATATCAGTCAGTGCCCTCAGTTACTGTTCTTGCTCTCCTTGAACGTGTATAAAAAAGGGACATCCACTCATTCACCAAGGCATTACATTAACTACATGAGCCCTCTCGCATTTGCGTTTTCATATGTTTACAGAGGTCCTTACTTTAAATATTTGATGCTAAGATGATGTTTGGAAGTGCCAAAGATCTTGCTCACTTCTGGCTTCTGTGCAATGAAGAGAGTTGTTATTAATGAATAGTTATGGGCTGACCATCAAACTGAATCACATAGTCTGAGAGGACAAACTGCGAGAACTAACTCAGGTATCTGACCAATATAACCCACATCTGATCAATCCATTTGTAGTCTGTACAACTAAGTGCATGGGTAAACATGAGTAAAATGAATTATGTTTTTTAAATTCCCCAAATTTGCATTTACATGAAACTTTCAAATAAGAAATATAAGATATCAAAATAACGAAGTGATTATTGCTTTCATAAGGGGAAGGTACCTGGAAATTGGGTTAATTTCTTCCTGCTGTAATTTTGGACTTGCTTCCTTGTCTGCTAATTATTTACAGTCATCTGTATTGCAGGCTGGTCTAATAGCGTGAAGAACCTGTGTGGCTCTGTATGACTCCTGTCTAATTCTTCTTGCTGAGAAATTTCTATTACCCCCTGAAGGAATTTAGGAATGCTATGCAATACCACATGTAGAGCTTCTCAGAAGTTATTTTCAAATTCAAATGGAACAAACAGTTTAATTAAGATTAAAATACCTAGAAACAGTGTTTTCCAGAAATCAAAATGCTTAACATATATTGTTTTATAGAGGTTTGTAGCCTGCTGAAGAAATAATTGAGAACACGCCCTTCTTGCTTTATTGGTCTGTATTTTGCAAAATAAGTGGAATTAAGGAGGGACTTGGAACAGCATTTTTGCCTTGATCCAATTTTTTGCATAATACAAATTGAATATTTTTCACTTCAATCACGTTTTTATGTTAACCATTCAGAGTTTTTACAGGAACATTTGTAGAAAGGGATTGTTGTTGAATTCCATGTTTTAGTATGCTTCAGACAAAAAAAAAAAAAAAAAAAAAAAAAAAGATTTTAAAGAGGGATTAAGAAGATTTATTTATTGCTAGACAATATTCTTGCTGTGTCTGATGAAAAATTATGAAGAATGATGAGTACAAAAATAATTTTTTCCTACAGCTAAGGAGAAGATGAAAAATCGTAGAATTCTATACAGAATAAACCTTTATTTCTTGGTACTGAATTTGGCAGTGCAAGTTTAAGACAGGAAGGGCTTTGAGGAGCAAAGACAAGATCATCACTCTTGATGCCAGAGAGAGTGAAGAATGAGTTATGGAACGCATGGAGTGGTGATGTTATTCAAGCCATACTTTAAGAAAGGAGAACAATTTTCATCTTATGTTAGCATTCCAGATGGATATTATATTACACTGAAAAGGGCTAGTTATGGGTAGGAGGTACTGACTAGGTATACAGACATATACATTCAGTGTTAGTCCAAATAAGTTTTGACATTGCGACAGAACAGAAAATAGACATTATTAGTAGCAGCTACACTAGCAGTCTGAATTAATACATAAAAGCCTCATCAAATTAAAATTAATTTCTGTTGCATCAGAAAACATTTTAGTACCTACTCTTTTCATTTGTTGCCATATTCTTCTTCCCAAAGTCTCTGGATTCTAGGGATGTCAGCATCAGTAATCCTGAAGCAGGAAGGTGAGATGTCTATATCCTGTCTTCTTCACAAGGAGGAATTCATAGCTGTTGTTGGAAATCTTTTCCACTTTCTCTTTCCCTCTGTAGTGCTGGATCTACCTGACACTATTTTTATGTATCTTCTTAACAGATTGTTTTTATCCATTGATCCCAACTTAATTTTAAAAGTTGTACAGCAGTTGCCTCATCTCCATTTGACATAAAAGGCTGCTATTTTTTTAAGTGATTATTTAGCTTTGTTAGCCCTTTACCTTTGTATTTCTAGAACTGTGCTAAAGCAGGATAGGCAGTAGTCATTTAACCACTGGGCAATACTTATTATAGGCAGAACAAACAAAAGCAAGTTTTTATCAAGACAAACAGGACAAGTTTTGAGACCCTTAATTATTTGTCAGTACAAAAATTAGTGTCTTACCAGTCATGGCAAAAAACAAAAACAAAAACAAAAAAACAACATTTTTACTGGACCACAATTGTTGGTGCACTTTGTGGAGATGGAGAAGCTTCTATAGTAGTAGTTA
This sequence comes from Lagopus muta, assembly GCF_023343835.1. Lineage (NCBI taxonomy): Eukaryota > Metazoa > Chordata > Aves > Galliformes > Phasianidae > Lagopus > Lagopus muta. Next base: position 150,889,933 of record NC_064433.1, on the reverse strand, counting down.
TGCTGAGAATCTTTCTGAAGAGTATTTCCAAGGACAGCCATATGCTGGGTATAGAATTTTCAGAAAGGCCTGTGATGAAGATGCTGATGAAGCTATGGGCTTGGAAAACACACAGTGATACTGCTTGTTGTTACTGAGAAAGAAGATAATTGAGAAGTTTGCTAGGAAATAAAAGTTACTTTTTATCCACAAGAGAAAATTGTATTAGAAAGAAGTACTAACATTTCAGTTAGAACAAAACTGAAAAGATTAATGAGATGTTCTGATAGTCTGCTCTTCAATTTGCATCTCTGTGTGATGAGATTAACCAAAGACAGCAATGAGCTCTTTGAAACAAGGCAAGAAACAAAACAAACAAACAAACAAAAAAAACCAAATCTACTTGAGAGGACATGCTGAAGTAAAATAGTAAAAAAAATAAAGAATTAAAGAATACTCAAAATATCAAGGAAAAGTAAGTATTTTCAAGCTAAGTGATCAAAGAGGTGATTATGAAAGACTGATTTTGTTCTTTCGCTAAAACCAATAATGTGTGAACCAACTGGTATTTCACTGATATTGAAGATTCAAGCAGTAATTCAGCTTTAAGCATATATGTAGTCCTTCTGTCCTCGTTAGGCAGACAAGTAGTAGCTAATAGAACAGCTTTGAAGTTTTTAGTAAAACATTTATCCTCAGAAAATGTTGATTCATCTGGAACTTGGTGGCATTTAAATTAGATTTTCTTCTGGAAGGCCTTCAGATCTATGTACTGAATGTGAAACTGAGTGTCATGACACACTGGCGTCCTAACAGCAGGACCTGAAGCATACAAATACTCTTCCACTATGATGGTTCATTTGGTGTAGAGACATCAAATCTGGGTCTTTAAAGGGTTTGAGAAATTACCTCAGAACTACAACACCAGCTCTCCCTGTTTGGGTACCTGTATTTTTGCTTGTGAAATAGATAGATAGGCTTGAAGCCTATTCCATTGAAGATTTAAGATAATTTGCTTTACCTGATCACTGTTTTTTTTTCCTGACAGGCATGTCATATGCATACTTTAACAACTTGTTACACATTCCCCACCAGGTTAACCATTTATTTAACAGTAGATTAGATGCTAGCACTTTTTCTTTAAAAACATTTTTGTCAGCTTTTTGATGATATTCTATCATAGTGCATCATATGGCCTCAAGTTTCCAATCAATTTTTAAACTATCTGGGGATTTGTACATCGATATCACATTGTCTAAAACACACCAGTTAGTACTGTCACACACCTTCTTGAAGTGCAAGTGTTCGTTATGTCTGCTACTTTAGCAGTTTTTATTTTTATGCTCTCAAAAAATCAAATATGTTGTGTGACTTCCTAATAATCTGTACTTTTACCTGTATTTATTTATCCAAATTCTATTTTGCATGGTTCTTGAAATTGTTAATTTTCAAATATTTTGTACATTAAAAATTTAGTATTTTACTTCGTTACTCTTTGTTTTGAGTTTGAGAAGTGGTGCCTTGGACATAGGAACTTACAGTAAGTTCTGCTGCAGCTGGCTTTTTTCTGATAAGTTTTCCCATCATTTAATACATATATATATTTTCCACTGAACAATCCCAAATTCTCAGCCCCTCATATTCACAAGGAGTCTAACAGCAGATCTTTTAGAGCAGGTAGAATTACTTTAAAAAAAAAAAATATATATATATATATATCTTAATTAACTTTAATGGGATCTGTTTTCATTTACTGAGTTAATTAGATTTTTCTCTACTCTGTATTTTTGCATTTTATTTTAATAAAACAATGTTTTCCTCCATCCCACTAAATTTAAAAAAGGGAAAAAGAATAAAAATGTGAAACACAAATAATTTTACAGAAGCAAGTTTAGGCTCTGCTTTTGTTTTTTTTTCCAGCAGAAACAATCTGGTTGAAATATAGTAAATCACTTCCTTCACCTGCATGTCTCTTTGCATGCCTATGTGTTCTCATTTTCTCTGTGCTCTTTCAGTTAGGAAACAGATGTTGCTTGCTCAAACAGGAAAGGAGAGGTGCTAGCAAGCTCTCTGAGACCAGCTGGGTGTGCAGAATGTATTATATTCCTGCAACGGTGTATTTTCCTTGAGACTGACTTACTGTTTTCCACTTCTTCGTATGCAAAATATCCTTAGAGAGATCTAAGCAAAACAGCAGAAAGCACTAAAGAAAAGTATTTTTGAAACCCATTTTTAATTGGGTAGAACTTGGATTCTGTCTAGACTCAGATGAACTTAATTTTCACCTTAACTCAGTGCTTATTTCCAGACTGCAGGAACTGAGAATCACTGCATAAGTGTTATGCTTGTTGTTCATGATATCTATGCAATGTTTAAGAAATATGGCTACTTATTATAATTTTTTGTAATTGATAAGATAGAGTTATAAGTTATTAATGTAATGAGGATACAGTTAAAACCTATTTTTCATTCATTTTGTGGCAGAGTATCTTTCACAAGCTTCTACAGCTAAGTTCAGAATTTCCTGACATTCAGAAAGAAAATGATTGAACGTTTTACCTAAAAGTTTTGTTTCTTGATATCCAAAACATTTTTTTAAACCACACTCTTATTTTCTCTATTTAAAATCCCATCTTCTGCAAGTATTTTAATATCTTGATTTTGAAAACACAGAATCACTGAATAGCTTAGATTGTAAGGGGCCTTAAAGGGGGTTGCCAACAAATTGCCCAGGCTCTATCCAAACTGAACCTGAATTCCTCCAGGGCTGGGGCATCCACAACTTTTTTGGGCCTGTTCCAGTGCTTTAACACCCTCCAAGAAAATAATTTTTTGCTAATATCTAATCTAAATCTCCCCTCTTTTAGTTTAAACTCATTTCCTCTTGCTCTATCGCTATCAGCCCACTTAAAATTTTAGTCCTCTTCCTGTTTATATGTTCCCTTTAAGTACAGGTCTCCCTGGAGCTTTCTCTTCTCCAAGTTGAAAAAGCCCAGCTCCCTAAGACATTCTTCATAGGAGGGGTACTCCAGCCTTCTGATCATCTTGGTGACCCTCTGAATATGCTCCAACAGCCCCATATCTGTCTTATGGTGGGGGATCCAAACTTAGATGAAGTACTCCAGGATGGGTCCTCATGGGGGCAGAGTGGAGGATAATTACCTCTCTTGCCCTGCTGTGCCTTAACTTATCTACCAGGATGATTTGTTTCATAATCTTCCTAGACATACACGCGAGGCTCAATGGCATGTAATTCCCCAGATCTTCCTTTCTACCTTCCTTAAACATGAAAGTGATATTTCCCTCTATCCAGTCACTAGGGACTTCATCTGACAGCCATGACTTGTAAAATATGTGTGTGGCTTGGCAACTACATTTGCTAGTTCCTTCATGAACCTAGAATGCATGTTGTCTGTCCCCATAGACTTGTACATGTTGCTTTTTGCTTACAGTGGGAAGGATTTTGCTGTTCCAGTCCTCATGTAGATGTTCAAGGATTTAAGAAACATGGGAAAACTGAGACAGTGAACATACTGAGTACCTCAGCCTTCTCCAGGTCTGTTGTTGTCATTTATCCCTTCTGACTTATCAAAGAAATACATTCTCCTTGGCTTTGATTTTCTGACCACTGTACTGGTAGAATTCCTTCGTGCAATTCTTCACATACCTTGCCATCTGTGCCTTGGCTTTGCTGATCCCATCTTGACATATCCAGATGGTATCTTTGTTTGTACCCCAGGCCACTCATCCCTGCTTCCACTGCCTGTACTTTCCCTTCTTTTCTCTTTATTTGACCAGCATTTCAACTTGGCTCAGCCATACTTGTTTCCTGCCTCTTCTGCTTGATTTCTAATATTGGAAGAGGGAGACATCTCATAGTCTCAGAAAGGTGTCCTTAAGGACTCACCAGCTCTGCTCTGTTCCTTGGTCCTTAAGGACAGTTTCTGAGGCAATCTCATACAGTAATTCATTAAACAGCTGTAAGTTCACTCTTCTGAAGTTCTGACTTTTTGCCAGCCCTGAGTTTTTTCAGATCACAAACTCGACCAGAACATGGTCACTACAGCCCAAATGGCACCCAGTCTTAATTGCTGTATTGAGCTCATCTGTACTGATTAACACTCATCTCTGGTTGGTTTGTCTAACACCAGGATGAGAAAGTTATCGTCAGTGTGCTTCAGGAGTCTCTGGGATTGCTTGCAGCCTGCCATGTTGCTTTCCTAGCTGACATTCAGATGGTTGAAAGCCATCCCATCAGCATATGAGTACCTGTGAAAACAATACTTCTTGGAGCTAAAGCAAGCAGACCTCAAGACCCTCTTGATCAAGTGGCCTGTAGTAGACCTCAACTACCAGATGTCCTTTACTGGTCTGATTTCTGATTTTAGATCACAAGATTTCAGCCTGGCTTTTTCTTTTAACCTAGCCGCTGGTGTGAAAAGGAATAAGAAACTCTTTTATAAATACATTAACAGTAAGAGGAGGACAAAGGAGAATATCCACTCTTTGCTGGATGAGGCTGGGAATGTGACCACTGAGGATAAGGAAAAGGCGGAGGTTCTGAATGCCTTCTTTACGTCTGTCTTTAAAAGTCAGACCAGTTATCCTCAGGATACCCCTCTCTCTGACCTGGTAATCTCGGTTGGGGAGCACACTAACCCCCCTGTGATTCTGAAAGAAACAGTCAGAGACCTACTGCTCCAGCTGGACTGTCACAAGTCGATGGGGCCAGATGAGATCCACCCGAGAGTGCTGAGGGAACTGGCGGTGGTGATAGCCGAGCCGCTTTCCATCATCTGTCAGCGCTCCTTGTTGACTGGTGAGGTCCCAGAAGACTGGAGGCTTGCCAACGTGACTCCCATTTATAAGAAAGGTCGTAAGGAGGATCCGGGGAACTACAGGCCTGTTAGCCTGACCTCGGTGCCAGGGAAGGTTATGGAGCAGATCGTCTTGAGGGAGATCATGCGGCATGTGCAGGGTGACCGGGGGATCAGGCCTAGCCAGCATGGGTTCACGAAGGGCAGATCCTGTTTGACCAACCTGATCTCCTTCTATGATCTAGTGACCCATCTGGTGGATGAAGGAAAGGCTGTTGATGTGGTCTACCTAGACTTCAGCAAAGCCTTTGACACTGTCTCCCACAGCATTCTCCTGCAGAAGCTGGCAGCCCGAGGCTTGGATGGGTACACTCTTGGCTGGGTAAGGAGCTGGCTGGAGGGCCGGGCACAGAGAGTGGTGGTGAATGGAGTCAAATCCAGCTGGCGACCGGTCGTGAGTGGTGTTCCCCAGGGGTCGGTGCTGGGGCCTGTCCTCTTCAATATCTTTATTGATGACCTGGATGAGGGCATCGAGTGCACCCTCAGTAAATTCGCAGATGACACCAAATTGGCTGGAAGTGTGGATCTGCCTGGGGGTAGCGAGGCCCTACAGAGGGATCTGGACAGGCTGGAGAGCTGGGCTGGAGCCAATGGGATGAGTTTCAACAAGGCCAAATGCCGGGTCCTGCACTTCGGCCACAACAACCCCAGGCGACGCTACAGGCTTGGGGCGGTGTGGCTGGAGGACTGCGTAGAGGAAATGGACCTGGGGGTATTGATTGATGCTCGGCTGAACATGAGCCGACAGTGTGCCCAGGTGGCCAAGAAGGCCAATGGCATCCTGGCTTGCATCAGAAACAGTGTTGCCAGCAGGAGCAGAGAAGTGATTGTTCCCCTATATTCAGCACTAGTGAGGCCGCACCTTGAGTACTGTGTCCAGTTTTGGGCCCCTCACTGCAAGAAAGATATTGAGGCCCTGGAACGTGTTCAAAGAAGGGCAACAAAGCTGGTGAGGGGTCTGGAACACAGGCCATATGAGGAGAGGCTGAAGGAGCTGGGAATGTTCAGCCTGGAGAAGAGGAGGCTCAGGGGAGACCTTATTGCTCTCTATAACTTCCTGAAGGGAGGTTGTAGTGAGCTGGGGGTCGGCCTCTTCTCTCGTGTCATTAGTGATAGGACCAGGGGGAATGGTTTCAAGCTACGCCAGGGGAGATTCAGGCTGGACATGAGGAAGTATTACTTTTCAGAAAGGGTGGTCAGGCACTGGAATGGACTGCCCAGGGAGGTGGTGGAGTCACCGACCCTGGGGGTGTTCAAGGAAAGACTGGATGTTGTGTTGAGGGACATGGTTTAGTGGGAGCTATTGGGGGTAGGTGGACGGTTGGACTGGGTGATCTTTTAGGTCTTTTCCAACCTTAGTGATTCTATGATTCTATGATTCTCAGAAGCAGCTCTTCAAAATCTATTTATTTCTTAGCATAAAGGGCAACTTACTTGCCCATCCTTCCCTACCTATGTCATAAAAAATCTTGTAATCCATGATAATAGTGTTCCAGTTCTACAGTTTGCCCCATAACATTTCTGTAATAGCAATTAGTACATAGTTTTCTAATTGTATGGCAACTTCCAACTCCTCCTGCTTATTTCTTATCTGCATGCATTGGTGTAGAGGCACTTCAGCTGAGGTATTGTCCCTTTTATCTTCGTAGAAGAGCCTTCCCAAGCTCCTTTGGGAGAATTCTGAGGTTTTTCCTTCTGCTTCCTAGAGTTCCCCTTTCCCATCTCTTCTCTCTCACTCAGAAGTACATCCCCATAGAACTCTCCTAATCAATCCAGCCATTCTTGCTGCCTGGAACACTGTTGTCCCACCTGGTCATCTGTGTCCCATCTGTTGTCAACATACTCAGTATCTCAAAGATGTGTCCAAGATCATAGACACTCAGGTCTAAAACCCTGAGTGTGGCACTGCCTGTGTAGCCAGTCCCTCACCTAATTTCTTACCATTCTTTCTGGGTTCCAGTCCTAGTGGATAGTAGTCCTTTGATTTTATCATACCTAATAGCTTCTTCCTTGTGTCACAAATGCAGGCAGAATACCTCTCTGGAGAGATTACTTGGGTGGCAAATCAGTGCCTCAATGTCTTTCCCTACAGAGTCCTCAGCTACTAAAGCCCTTTATCTTTTCTTGGCTGCACTGTTTCTAACTTGGATACTTGTTTAGACCATCTTAATGTGGTTGTGCCTTTCTGGATCTGAATCATTATCCACACTCTCTTGTCTTTCCATTCCCAAAACTTTGTACCTGTTGTTTAGGGACACTGCAGGGGCAAGAGGGAGACTTCTCTTCCTGGCAGAGGCATAGACTCAATCTTCCTTATCTTGCATGTCATTGCTGTTCATCTGTTCAAGGTTGGAAGCAAGCTTCTCCTTGTAGGGATCTAAGACAGGGCTGTCATTCTGGCCATGTCACAGTATAATACCATGCGTCAGTATCTCTCTCAGATTCCTGTATACTGTGCTGCATGCTAATTTCCTCACACAACTTAGCCTCATTCTTGAAAAACTCATCCATCTGAGAACGCTTGCACCCAAGACACCCTCCTCAGCCCTCAGACCCCTTGGGGACTTCTAGATTCTGGAGTTCCCCATCACTGAAGCTTTGGGCAGCTCTTTCTGTCCTTGGGAGATCTGTCTGGGTGCACGCATGTGTCTGGAAAAGTTGTCGCCTACTAGTCTGGGTTTCTACCTGAGTCCAGCTATTGTACTATGTGGTCACCATGACTGTTTCAATAGAAGGCTGCACCCTGCTGCTGCCAGGAAAGTGAAAGCAGGCTGCCTCCTGCCCTCCTTTTGCACTCTCCTGCTCTCTTGACTGCTGCACAAACTGGTGCCACTGTTGTGCCACACCCTGCTTGCCCATCCTATTCACCTGCTATCTTCTACATCAGGGATTATCCTTGTTATTTGCCCATGGTTATGACTGCAGTTCCATTAGCCTTGTTGAATCATGCCAAATTTTCATGATAATGATCTCTCTCTGTTCAGCAGGGCTTTATCATAAAACTGCTGTACAACTTTCACTCAAACTCATAAAAGTTGGCAATAAAGAAAATTGGGTAGACGAAAAACTGAAAAAAAAAAAAAAAAAAGCCCAACTTTGCCTGTGGATATTATTACAAAGCAAAAATCACAAGACATGATTTAAGTAACCTCTGAGTTTGTGGCCTCATATGTTTGGTTGACTACAAAGATCAAAGGTAGAAAAAAAGAAATCATTTCCATTAGAGGAAAACACTTTACTTGCCTGTAGCATGGGTGAAATGAGGCCTGGATTTTTATCAAGACTACAATGAAACAAGTGAAGTAATTGATTTTTATGATAAAGAACATCAGTGTGGAGAATGAATTGAATCTGGATTTTATTTCATCATCCTTTGCCAATAGTACAACTGCTAACTATGGGAAGCACATTTCTGTGTTAAGAGATTAAAAACATTCTGAATAAAACAGCTGCCAACTGCATGCAAACTATGTCTTTCATAACTGCGTTAATTCTCTTTGAAATACTGGTGACCTATTTCTGAAGCATTTATCATTAAAATAAATGACCATTTTATTCAACAAAACAAAAAAACATTATGTTATTGCAAAACTGATGAGTGTACTGGAACACCGGCTACTTCTCCAGCTTGTAATAGGACATCTTTTTACCAGGTTGGATTTTCATGACCGTTTCAAACCTGCCTTCTTAAGTACAGCTTAACATTCTACTTCATGATGAATTGAACGCAGACTATTTTCTCTTAAAATAATCTAATATCTCTGGGCTGTGGTTTTAGAAAGACACACATAAAATAAAACAACAAAACTCTACAAAAGTGATAAGATGTGGAGTAAAAAATATATTCTCAGTGGCTATCCCAGATTTTGGGATGAGTTCCTGCAAAACAAAGGACTACAGTAGCGCTCACCATGACCAGTCTTTTCTAATGTAAATACATATTCTTCAGGACATATCTCAGAAAAAGCAGTGAAAAAGAAATTTTGACACTTTTGTGATGCTAGTAGTACAAGAATCTGTATAAAATAATTTCATGACTACTGCAAAGGTGAGTCACCTTTTGACCACACATGAAATCTGGTTTATTTTAAGAATACATCCACAGTTTTGTATTTTTTAAAATAGTTTAGAAATGAACAAATATAATAACTTTTGTATTATCAGATATCTGCATACTGTGATATTGTAATTTTTTATATAAGGAAATGATTAGATGTTTCAAACTGAAGTTGTTTGGAATCGAGTAATTGAATGAAACACTGTGGTCAAGTTTGCAGACTATTCTGATTTACACTTTCTGTAATAAAGAGTCAAAATCAGAGATGATCTTTCAGTAATCTTTCATCATTAAGGTAAAAACATAATAATTATTAAGAATAATTATTGCTTTGTCATCTCTATTACATTCTTAAAAGCTCACCTTTAAGAGAATTTGCATATCAATGTAAATTTTTTAATTAATTTAAATTTGATTATATAGATGCAGAAAGCAATTGCAAACATAACTTCAAATAATTTCATCTATTAATGCAAAATTATATTCTGTGATCTATTTGAAACATCCCATGAGGAATGCTTTTTTTCTTTGATCAAATTTGCTATCTACTCAAAATGATTTAAAACAATTATACTTGAAAAAAGTATAACTCCACTTAAAATATTACTAATAAAATCTAAACAAAAAAATTGAATTTATTGATTTTTTTTTCATCAGCATCAAAGAATTAAACAACCCATGACCTCAGTCAGAAAGACCTCAGACAACCCAAGTGTCCTTAGGACTCTCATTGAAAGATATACTTTCCAGTCCTTTTTCTAGCTTTGCTGCCCACCGCTGAACACTTTCAAGCATCTTAACATCCTTTTTTACATTGTGGAATCTACTATTTTAAATTAAAGAAAAATAAATATATATAAATGTTCACCATACTATATCACAACAACAAGAAGTCTGAGTACAGACAGCAAAATACCCATTTTAAGAAGGTGGTCAAATGTTAATTGGGTATAGTTGTGGTGGGATAGAAGCAGAAAGGAGAGGTGGAATACAGTAATTCGTAAAAGATTTTTTAGAGGGAAGAGTAGATTATGATAGAAAGTAAGCAGGTTAGAGATCACAAAAATCCAAAGAATTGGCTTACCTATGAGAAGACTACCTAGAATAGTGGAGATCAGAAGGAACCTCTGGAGATCATCCAGTCCTACTTTCCTGCCCAAGCAGAGTCAGACCAGGTTGCCCAGGGCCATGTTCATTTGGGTTTTGAATGTATCCTACTTTGAGGACTCCATGACCCCTCTGGGTTCCCTTCTCTTTCAAAACTTAGAATAATTTGTTATTTGTTCTTTCTCTTAGGGCAGCAGTTCAGGATATCTTTGTACTTCTAACTGGTCAACTCTAAACCAATCCATCTAGCTTTATGCCAAAAATTAACAAGCTGTCTCATATACAAACTGATGTAGTATGAATTGACCTAGAAAGTCTCTGTTCTGTAAACAAACAATACAGTACACTCCAGAGCCCTAAAGTAACTATTTAGTTTAGTTTTGGCCTCAGGCAAGTTTGACTGCAACAGCACTGAATTCGTACTGATTTTTGACTGAGTTAATGAAGTCTCCCATATCTTGGAGTGCTAGGGCTCCTAATAATGACATATAATCCCCATACGGACCTAACTTCAGAAACCTGCTTGGATTTGGCATAATCACTGGGTTCTGTAAATCTGGATGGATGCAAGCTGACTTATTTCTGACCCAGGGAATCTAAATTTAAATTATTCAAGTCCACCAGTAGTTTGGGTAATGGAAAGCTAACTCTGCATGCCAAACTGTTCATTAAGATACACTGCATTTTGGAATTCCAAGTTTACTCTTGCTTTATCTTTGGTCTCATGGAAACTAACATCAGCATTTTTGTTAAAACGGTGGCCTATACATTTCTACTTCTGTGGGAATACCTATGGTTATTCCCTTCTGTTGCCAGCTCATGCCTATGCATTACATTTTTCTAGCAAGTCTTCTGTTGAAAGATCTATTTTTTTTTCCATATGCTTCCTGTGACTAAAGCCTCTTCTACTTCTTGTGACCCTTATGGATACTTCACAGACTTTCATTTTCACTTATTTTTTTCTTTAAACCAGCCACTGTATATCTGACCCATATGTCCACCCTCTTCACCAGGCTTGATTAGGTGAACATAAAATTGTTTCATATCGCATTACACTGACTTATATTCAGTGAATTAGAGTCATTTTTTTTCGTGTGTGTGCATGCTTCTAGCATCTTACTGGGCATGGTTTTCATCTTAACGTTAGATATCTACTAAAATATAAACAATACACCTGAATAAGCTGAACATAGTACTGATTACTTGAAGAGGATGATCTGTAAATTGCATAATTAAAATGTCTTTCTGTAGTTCAGAGATAGACAAATTTCATTATTGATGTTTACTTCTGCATTAACTTGACAGCATTCATCTAACGAACACAAATTCAACAAACAGTAAAAGTAAAGCAAGTAATGTGATATTTAGCTAAGTTGAAGATAGAAGACTTAGTTTTTGCTTTTCATTAAACCAGTAAAATATTAGTGTCAACAGAGTTGCACAGACTTACTATTATTGTAAATTAATAGTAGCTCCTCTACTCAACTGCATTCGCCCAGAGTCATAAAATGAAATTCTCTGTCTGACCTAAAAGTGTTTCTAGTGAAATTAACTATGGTATTAGCAGAGCACAGTAAGAGTTTACTTCACAGAAATATCACCTGGAAAGAAGAGAGCTGTCTAGACATACTTCATTTTACAGCATGTAAGCATGTTATGTCACTTGAGACATAGCACTCTTGTTACCTAGACATCAACATTTAGCCAACAGATATGACCTATGACAAACACCTGTGTTCTTCCAAAAAAGCAGGTGGATTCCAGAGACAACACCTGGAAGTGTCTCAGTGACACCACATAATTTAGCCTGAAGTTGCCCAAATTAAAATCCCTCTTGCTGTGAAGACTCTCATTCTCAGGGAATGATTCATTCAAGTGAAAGATCCTTTCTCCCTACACTGACTAAAGGGGAACCAAGAGGTGGACAAGATGTCCCAGTCTGAAACACTGAAATTAAACAAGATTGTTCTAATATTAGTTGAGCTAACTTAACTTAGTGATAAGCACAAGTGGATACTGCAAATATAAAATGATATATTTTGGACTTTGTTATTTGTTTAGAAATGTGTTTTGAGCCAAAGAACAGCTCAAAATTACAATATCCTTATATTGAATTAGGAACAAATCACACTATAACATTAGAAATGTTATTCTCTTTAAAGTACTGTGAATTAGCAGTGCCATGTCTCATATTGGATTCCTAGTGAAATCAATGATGATTGTACCACAGATTTCTTGAATGATCTTTGGGCAAAATATAGTTGGTCATTAGGAGTAACATAATAGGAAAGTTTAGTAAAAATAGAAGGAAGCCTTTCTAACTTAAAACAGCTACAATTCCTTCAGTTTATCTGACTAAACACCTGAACTAAGGGAAGAAAAAAGAAACAGAAAGAGATGGAGAGAGAGAAAAAAGGGTCTGGTCTTAATCTCCAGGCCTGTCATTTATTTCTTTCACAAGAAAAGCATGGGACACAGGTGTCTGAATGTCAAAGATCATACCCTGTCTGCATGCTTCATAAGGCATGGACATAAGAACAAATGTATGAAACAGGCTGGGTGAACAGAAAAAAATCACAAGAGGGTGCAGTTTCGGTGACCCAGGTCAAAGGTTGCATTGCTTTTAGTGTTTTACAAATGTTTGACAGATTAAATGCTCACCTCCCATGGTTAGCAAATAAGCCATGCAAGTTGGAGTATTCATAAGAAATAAAACTTCTTTCAGTGCCCTTATTGTGAGGGATCAGGGTCAATTAGCATAAGTAGCACATGTATGCTCTCTGTACACACGCATGCTCTTGGATTATCCTGGATTTTGGAAAACACATCTTAAGATATGTTGGTAATTGTAAAATAAAACCCTCTTGAAAAAGGCTTAGAAGTAGGCAGGTAGGTCGTTTAGATACCGTTATCAAGAGAGGTGATAATGTATAAGTTCTTGTGAATGTAATTGGATCATTTATATCCTTTCTGAGTAAAAGCCTAGTTAAGGCCATTCATTCCTGCTTTGTGTGGCAATGGAAATTGCTAAAAAATTATGGGAATTTCAATATATCATAGTCTGCAGAGCTCTTGCAATATTTTTCAGATTAGTCTTTGTTTGGTCCACGTTGTATTCAGGCTTCTTCTCAATGGTCATAATTTTGACAGTCAAGGTGAAACTCTGTGATTATTTGAAAGAACATATTTTCATGTAGTGACAGCATATGAAGCTCTTGGTAGGCTCAGGAGAATATTGTAAATGCACTTGAGAATCAATGAACTGTATAGACAACTGTTTGTACAAGTGTTGATCCTTATGCATTTCAGTACTGTGGCAATAAATCATTCCTAAGAGTTATAGAATCATAGAATCACAGAATCCTTAGAGTTGTAAGGGACCTCTGATGGCCATTTAGTCCAACTCTCCTGCAATGAGAAGGGTCATCTAGATGACCCTTGCTTTTAAAATGTTTCTTAAAGATAAAAATATTTTTTTCCTTCTACCTCTCTTTTATGTGGACATTGCCATAGTCAAGAGGGAGGGCATTGGACAGTACTGTATGCTTGTACAGGAAAAGGTTGATGTGAAACCAGATCTAATTATTGCTATGGAAAACTTCTATTGTATTATTGAAGATTTTGGAGAATTTCCTAAGGAAATGTGATTTGCTAAAAAGAGAAATTGTTTTGTCTTTTCTGTCTGTCTCTGTATCTGTCCTTTTCTGTTCCTTCCTCCTCTCCTTAAATCACGTAAATTAAGTCACAATTTTACAACCCGAAAAACTACAGCTAGTTTCAGTTAAATTGAACGTACAGGAGAATTCTCACAGGTGAAGGTGTTTCTTTAAGGAATACACCATTAAAATAAAAATAACAAAAATATGGCATTAGAAATGTTGATGAACTTTGAGCAGTTTATTAACTTCAGTTAACTCTGCAACAAATAATTTGAATGTTTTTAATAGGTTTATTCACATAATGCACATCTGTGTTTACGCTTATGCTACAAAGAATCATAGAATCATAAAATAGCTTGGGTTGGAAGGGACCTCAAGATTTACCGAGTTCCAAGCTCCCCTCCAGCATCTAGATCAAGCACTAGATCAGATTGCCCAGGGCCCCATCCAACCTGGTCTTAAGTGCCTCCAGGGACTGGTCATTCACAACTTCTCTGGGCAGCTTGTTTCAGCATCTCACCACTCTCAGTAAAAAACTTCCTCCAGACATCTAATCTTCCCCCTTCTTTTATCTAATTTCACAGAATCATAGAATCATAGAATTGCCAGGGTTGGAAGGGACCTCAAGCATCATGAATCTTCAAACCTCTTGCCACACACAGGGCCAGCAACCTTACCATTTAATGCTAGACCAAGCTGCCCAGGGCCCCATCCAATCTGGCCTTGAACACCTCCAGGGACGGGGCATCCACAACCTCTCTGGGCAGCCTGTTCCAGCACATCACCACTCTCTCTGTAAAGAACTTACCCTGACATCTAATCTAAATCTATCCTCCCTCAACTTAAATGCATTTCCCCTTGTCCTGCTGTTATCTACCCTTTCAAAGAGTTGATTTCCCTCCTGGTATTTTTGGTATTGAAAGGCTGCAATGAGGTCACCCCGCAGCCTTCTTTTCTCCAGGCTGAACAAGCCCAGCTCCCTCAGCCTGTCGTTGTAGGTTAGGTGCTCCAGTCCTCTAATCATCTTCATGGCTCTCCTCTGGACCCTCTCCAAGAGCTCTCTGTCTTTCATGTACGGGGGCTCCAGACCTGGACAGAGTACTCCAGATGGGATCTCACGAGAGCCGAGTAGAGGGGGACAATCACCTCCCTGTCCCTGCTGGCCACCCCTCTTCTGATGGAGCCCAGGATACCATTTGCTTTCCGAGCTGCAAGAGCACACTGCTGGCTCATGTTAAGCATTTCATCCATCAGGACCCCCAGGTCCTTTTCTTCAGAGCTGCTCTCAAGGACCTCTCCTTCCAGTCTGTATAGATGCCTGGGATTCCTCTGGCCCCAGTGTAAAACCTTGCACTTCGTTGTGTTGAACCTCATCAGGTTCACCTGGGCCCACCTTTCAAACCTGCTGAAATCCTTATGAATTGTCATCCCTTCCTTCCACCGTGTCAACCGCACCACTCAGCTTGGTGTCATCAGCAAACTTGCTGAGGGTGCACTCGATTCCGTTGTTGATGTCATTGATAAAGATGTTAAAGAGCACTGGTCCCAATACAGACCCCTGGGGGACACCACTCATTACCAGCCTCCACCTGGACATAGAGCCATTGATGACCACCTTCTGTCTGAGGCCTTTCAACCAATTTCTTATCCATCCAGTGGGCCACCCATCAAGTCCACTTCCCTCCAATTTGGAGATAAGGATGTGGAGGGGGACCGTGTCAAAGGCCTTGCTGAATTCCAGGTAAATGACATGGGTCACCTTTCCCTTGTCCACCAATGCCATCACTCCATCATAGAAGGCCACCAGATTGGTTAAGCATGACCTTCCCCTGGTGAAGCTGTGCTGGCTGTCTTGGATCACATGCTCATTCCTCATGTGATCAAGCATGTCATCCAGGAGGATCTGTTCCATGATCTTCCTAGGCACAGAGGTGAGACTCACCAGACTGTAGTTCCTGGGGTCCTCCTTGCTCCCTTTCTTGTAAATGGGAGTGACGTGACCCTTCTTCTATTCCCAAAAATTGCAAAAAAATATTGCCAATATAAACACTTTTTTTTTTTTTCCTCCAATATAAAAAGCCCAAAAGAACATTATTCACATAAAACCCAAATAAATGATCAGTGTTCACATTTACTACTGAGCTTGAGAGGCTCATTTTTCTTAGGAAATTTTTATATGTTCATGTACTTATGTATTTGAATGTAAATGCATACATATATCTATTTCTGCACATCTGAAAGCAGGGAGAATATATTTTTATATTCATGTTTGAGTGGTATTGAAACAAAGTTACCACACCATGAACTGAGAACTGTGCATTTCAGTCAACTGGTGATAAATCACAAATTTATACCACTCTTTTTCTTAAGCACACATACACTTATAACTCAGTTAAATATATGTATATATGTTCAAAATTATTTAAGGTAAATGTTTTGGGAAGAAAAAAAAAAAAAAAAACGTGCAGAAAGGAGACCAGGAATTTGTATTTAGAACACACTAAGTCCTATTCTGACTTTTGAATTCCCTATTCTCAACCAGCCTAGACTTGCAGAATAAACTGTGGTTGTTTTCATCATTAAAAAGAAAAAAAAAAACAATCAAAAACTTAAACAACTGAAAGAAGAGGAAGCTCTCATATGCTCAAGTACTCCAACAACAGGATGCAGGATGTGAAAATTCTAGATTCACTTCACTCTGAGTGAATGGTTTCAAATCCACATCTCACTCTTCTAAATACTGGCCCTCAACTTCAATCTAACATAATAGGGCTTTCTCAGTGTCTCACATTGACACTGTTCCACTGTGTATAATTAATTAAATATTTATGGGAGAGCAGTGGTTCACATGTTCCCATTTCCTGGGAGAGTGTCCTAGCTAGAAGGGTGTAGAGATGCTCTAGTTCTGCATCTCAATAACATTTGGATAATTTTATCTAAAGTTGAACAGTGTCAAAAGGAATGGTTGAATCTTTGAGCATCCTAAGAAAGTCCTGCTGTCTAATTGTTCATATCTTTGTCTAATATAGAATAGGTACTAAAACATCAAAAGTAACTTCTCAGGTCAATTACCTAATCATCATCAGTATTTTGAAATGTCTTTTTAAATGTCTCTTTCTGAAGTAACTTTTTAATAAATTATCGTATGTAAGTTAATGTATAATAGAATGACTGTCACCTGATAATTGAAATATGTGTTAAACTGAGAGACACTTATTCAGATCTCCTTGAGCAAAGGTAGAACTGATATGCTGAGCAGAACATTTATAGTGTATGTTTTATCACAATTAAGAAAAAACATAGATAATAAATTTCTTCTGAAATCAATTCCTTATTAGGAAAATAAATTATCATTTGTAAACCATGTGCTCCCTGAAAAAAACAGATTTTGTCATATATTTACTGTCAGAACATAAACCTGTCACATATATGTTTTCCTATAGGTGTAAGTGCCTCATAACCAATTACCTCACATCATGAAGTTAGATTTATTCTGCCTCACGAAAGAAGCTAGAACTGTATTGCTTGACCAGAAATATTTTCAGTTTCAGACTCAAACTGACATATTAGAGCTTCTTCAGGATTAATAGCCTTGAAAATTGAATGATTACAGGAGATTCTGAAAAGGCAACAAGCCTCCAAGAGAAACTGCGTCTCTTGTGTACTCTATCATTTTTGTAAAAGGCCTTGGATTTTTCCATGCCTTGTGTTATTAGCAGTACCAGGTTGGTGGTTTTGTCTGTGAGCCAGACTATAAATCATCATCAGTGTTAGGCATGATATTCACTATTAATGCCTTGTTTTTGCTACTGAAATGTCTTTTTGTGCTTATTTTCTCTTGATCCTTGGCATTCTGCTCACCATCAATCAAAAGAAGTTGGACATTCCTCTCTCTTTTGCCTCAGTGAACTCCTGATTTTCTTGACCATTAACCACTTTCTGGAACGTAAATTTACTGTGTGCATCTTTAAGCCCCTGTATTCTCTTCTCCCAGCTACTTTCCCATCCTGGCACTGGGTTGCATAACTGTATTTCCCATATACTGAATGTAGAGCATGTCATAGGATGTTTGATATGGTCTGGGAGCCCACAGAAAACCACTGATGCATGACTCACTTTTATTCCACAAGCCTATGGGAGTTCAGAGAAATAAGAAGTCTTTCTGCTAGGCCAAACACACTATTTCACTCATACAAAAAAATATTCCTGCCTTTATTGGTTAAAAGGTCTCATAATCATGGAGGGGGGATAAGGAAGTGAGGGGAGGGGAGGGAAGATTGTAGTTCAGTGTTTATCTGAAGATGTATCCTGAGAGAAGATTCCTTAAAATGTATGAATAAGCTTGATTTCATGCACCAGCTGTTTTCTTTCTTTACAAAAATGCAGTGTTTACTGGACTGAGAAACAGTCTGCATTCATTATTCATGAGCAAGGAAGTTTTGATCGTTTCTTGAGCTTCTGCATAAAAGGACAGGAAAAGAAAACTGGTTCGACATAAGTTCAGTTACATGGTTGAATAATTTATCATGATATTTACCTGAAGGTTGATAATTCAAAGACATTCTTTTATAAGAGAGATTTGTCAATAAGCCATTTTTTCTTTACTGGACTGCTTTTTTCATGTCTTGAAAACTAATACATATATTTTTTTTATATTACTTCAAGAATGGTATATTAGTCTGCAAGCAGGATCTTAGTCATGTTCATCAATGAAACAGATTATTGACAGTGCCAAGTATGAGGCCAAGAAAAGTTCCACAGGTTCATTGTTCAAAAAACTTTTACTTTTTTTTTTTTTGTAAATAGATGTTCAAATTGACAAAATTCAGTGTTTCTGATAAAGACTAGAGCCTTAGTTCTAAATATAGTCTGCATAATTTTGAAGTTATTTATCTGTAGATTTTATTACAATATTGGATATAAGGCATGATCTTTTTTATATAATTGATTTGGAAGCATGTACGTAACATTATTACCCAATCCAGTACCAGACTAGGCTTGATATTTTTCTTGCTCAGAAACAACTATTCTAGCTATCCAGTCAAATGCACCTTAATCACATTCAAACAACATTTTGAATCAATTACAAATAAGAATGGTAATCACTTTTTAGTCATCTGCAAGCAGTACAGAGGGAAGCTGGACAGTGAACTGGATGAATTACCACTATTAGTATTGTGGCTTATATATCTACTACCTGTTTAACTGTTATGGTGATATTTTCTTAATAGTTTGTGTCACATCAGCAATACAGAACAGCCATAAAACTGCCATAAATAACACATAAAGTGAAGTTTTTGACTGCTTTCCACTGCAGGAACTCTAAGAAGCATCTGCCATATGAGCATGCGTTTGAATTTTACTTTCTAGTCCTTTGCCACTTGTGCTTTGTAATTTATAGAAACAGTGGAAGTGTGTGTGGAACTCTTAGAGAAATCTTACACGTACTTGCTGATATTAAAAAGTCATTCTTAAATTAGACCATATACAAAAGTCCATGTTTCCATAGTGGGTTTTAATCTATGGGCTTTTTTTTTTCCTTCTTTTTTTTTTTCTTCCTATTTAGATGCCTAAGCATTGAAGATAGATCTCTTCTGCTTATGTTTGCTGTGTAAAGACTGGAAAGAAACAAGCAAGGGTTGATCTTACATCTTAAAAACTCTCTTCTAGGATGAATTGAACTAGCTTTTTGAGTTACCTATTAGAGGGAACATGCTGAATTAGACTTACATTTCTAATTTCTTGGTGTACTAATTGTAGGTTCTTATCCATATATTGTTATCATTTGCACCTTCACTGAATAGAAGTGATTGAATGGCCAGCGTTTAGTTGAATCGACTATGAGGTTGCAAGAGGAAATGTTTTATGTGATGGGATTTGTCTGTTTTGCTTCTCTTTGTTCCTTACTGAACATGTTTTATCCATAGAAGAGGAATTTGTATGTCTTACCAAGATCAAGACTAAAAATTCAGTTACTGACAGAATATAATACGTGACAGAGAAGCAGTAATATCAATATTATCATTTCCCTCATTCATCATATTTTTTTATATGCTGACTTGTATACAAAAACCTTTTTTTCAGTGGTACCATTAAAAAAAGCTCTTATAATTACAGATGTAAAACAGTAACCTAAATTATACTTACACAGAACTTTTAAAAAAATTAATAAAGAGTATTTATTTTTATAAATTACTTTTTTTTTTTTTAAAAAAAATCAAGTTTAATAAAAGGAAGTTAACATTTTTTTAAGATCCTGGTTTTATTTTGAAGCTAGGAAAATGCATATTAATAAAATTTCCATGAACTTCTAGGCAAACTTACTCCCATAAAAAAACAGTTCTATGTACCATTGATTTGTTGAGCTATTTGTAGATAAACAATTAGACTAGCCAAATACAGGTAGAATTGGTTTTGCTCTTTTATTTATTTGTTTATTTATTTTACACAAAAGTCAAGAAGAAAACAGTATGGGCAGATCTAAGAAAGTTTCCTCTAATTCTTTAGCTTTTTGTAGAAAAGATTTTGCTGATGACATGCAAACCCTATACATAGAGTACATCCTTGATCATTTGAATGCAGATGATCGACTGAACTCAATCCTTAAAACTTTTTTGTCATATAGATATATACATTTTTTCCTGCAACTAGTTAATATAAAAACCCATAAGAAGCTATAAATAATGAAGAAAAGGTGGTTTTTTTTTTTTTTTGACAGTCTAAAGATCAAAAATATTGCATGTTCTTAGCTTTGAGAGTGTTTTGGCTACATCTAAGATATGAAAGAGAGCCACTCAGAGAATCATCTCAATTTATCTTGCCAGAAATTGCAAAACAACATACACACATACACACTGCTCAGTGATGGTCTTATAGAACTGTGGAACTGATGGGCTTTATTACCCTGCATTGGCCTTCTCTTGAGCCCACCTAGCAGCCTGGAACTCAAAGATATAATAATTCATTTGAATTAGGATTAGATATTTATTTTTTATAGTTTCTGAAACAATGTGAGGGTTCACCAGATTAATGTTCTGTAATTAAGTAGAGCATATATTGTGTGTTTTACAGAATGGTATGAGAACAGCTGGGGTGCTGGAGTGTGAAAAATCCACTTAGGATGACGAGTGCTGTAGCAGAGGTGGTAAACACCCTTTCCCTTTTCAAAAGTAGTCTGGGAATTAGTCTTTTCCAGAACAAGATAACACTTTCTTTCATCCTAGAAAAAATTACTGTTTTTTCTTTCTAAGAGAGACCAGGAGTTAAGTTGTCAGTATAATGAAGATGATCTGGGATCAAAGATCTGAGTTGGAATAAACTGGAAGTAAGCCACAGAGATAAGTTATGTGACTTTCTAGGCACAATTGTTACTCTCCACCCCAGGAAAGTAAACAATTTTGATTCTAAATGTTACAGGTCATAAAGGAGCTTCAAATAATTGTTATTCCTCAATTGATTTCTATGCTGAAGCTACTGAGATTGGACTTAGCCTACTCAATATTTTCACCACATTTCTCCTTACAATTCTTACTTTACTCCCCTTTTTCTACCCTCCTTGTTACTCTGAAAACACTGACTGCAGTTTATGAATCACAGAATGACAAAAAATTCCAAGTTGGAAGGGACCCACTAGGATCATCAAGTCCAATTCCTGGCTCCACTCAAGGCTACCTAAAAGTTAAACCATATGTCTGAGTGCTGTCCAAATGCTTCTTGAGCTCCACCAGGCTCGGTGCCATGACCACTTCCCCGGGGAGCCTGTTCCAATGCCAGACCACCCTCTCACTGAAGAACCATTTCCTAGTACCCAAGCTGACCCTCCCCTGACGCAGCTCCATGCTGTTCCCTCGGGCTGCCGCTGTCACCACAGAGCAGAGCTCAGTGCTGTCACCTCCGCTCCCTGTGAAGCAGCTGCAGCTGCCATAAGGCCTCCCCTCAGCTCATCTGCTTTGGGCTGAACAAACTGAATGATCTTAGGCTGATCCTCATACATCTTCCCCTCTAGACCTTTCACCTTTTTTGTTGCTCTTCTTATTTGCTCCTCACCTCTCTTATTGTAAAAAACTTCTTGCTTATATCCAATCTAAATCTCCCCTCTTTTCATCTGAAACCATTTCCCCTTGTTCTGTCACCACAGACCCTGCTATAGAGTCTGTCCACTTCTTTCTTACAGCCTCCCCTTTAGATACTGAGAGGCTGCTATCAGGTCTCCCTGATGCCCTCTCTTCTCCAAGCTGAACAGCCCCAGCTCTCTCAGCCTGACCTCATAGGAGACATATTCCATCATTTGGATCAGTTTTGTGGCCCTCCTCTGGATGTGCTCTAGCAGGTTCACATCTCTTCTGTACTGAGGACTCCATATGTGGATGCAGTACTCCAGGTGAGGTCTCACTTCTGCAGAGTAGAGGGAGGGTCACTTCCCTCAACCTGCTTACCATGCTGCTTTTGATGCAGCCCAGGATATTGTTTGCTTTCTGAGCTGTGAGGGTTCATTGCTGGCTCAAGTCCAGCTTCCCATCCACCACTGTCCCCAAGACCTTTCTGGCAGTGCTATTCTCCATCCTTACATCCCCCCAACTTCTGTACTGACAGAAGGAGTTGCCATAACTCAGGTGAAAGACCTTGTACTAGGATTTGTTAGTAAGCCTCATGAGGTTATCCTGAGCCCACTTCTCAAGCCTGTCTAGGTCTCTCTGGATGGTCCCATCCTTCAGGAGTGTCAACGACACCACACAGCTTACTGTCATCTGCAAATTTGCTGAGGGTCAATTCCACAGTCAGTGTCACTGATGCAGATGTTAAAGAGAATTTGCCCTAGTACTGACTGACCCCTGAGGGATACCATTCATCACTGATTCAGACCCTGAGCCATTTACCACCACTCTCTGGGTATGATCTTGTAACTAGTTCCTTGTCCATCGAACTGTTCACCCATCAAACCCATATCTTTCCAATTTGAAGAGAAGAATGTTATGGGGGATCATGTTAAAGGCCTTACTGAAGTCCAGATAAATGACATCAATGGCTCTTCCTTTGTAAACTGATGCAGTTATGCCATCATAAAGTGTGTCAAGGTTGGTCAGGCGGGATCTGACCTTGGTGAAGCCATGCGGGTTGTCCTGTTTCGTGTCCCTCTCTTTTGTATGTCTTAGTATAGCTTTCAGGAATAAATGTTCCATGATCTTCCCTGGCACAGAGGTGAGGCTAACAGATGTGTAGCTCTGTGGGTCATTTCCACCCTTCTGAAAAATGTATGTGACATAGCTCTTTTTCCAATCACCAGGGTTTTCACCTGATCAGCATTACTTTTCAAATATCATTGAGTGTGGCTTAGTGACTGGTGAGGGAATTGGTCAGCCAGTTCCCTCAGGAATCTTGGTGCATGTCATTGGGACCCATGCATTTATGGATTTTCAGGTTCCTCAGGCAGTCATTTCTTGATCATCACTTAGAGTGGGAGGGGCATCACTCCCCCAGTTCCTACCTTCTGAGCAACGTGCTCAAAGACCTTGTGTAGAGCAGTTGTCAGTGAAGACTCAGGCAAAAAAAGTTGTTGAATAACTCAGCCTTCTCCTTGTCTTTTGTTACTAGCTTGTTTGTGTTGCTCATTAGGGATTAAACACCATCCTGGACTTTCCTTTTCCAATTGGTGAACCTACAGAAGACTTATCCTTTGCTCCCCATGCCAAGTCCCGTTCCAGTTGGGCCTTGGACTTCCTAACCCCATCTCTACACAGCCAAATATCATCCCTGTACTCATTCCAGGTTACCTGTCCCTGTCTACTACCTGTGCATTTTCTTCTTGTTCTCCTGTTTGATGAGCAGGTCCCAGTTCAATCATGCCAGTCTCTTGCTTTCCTTTCCTGACTTGGTCCACCTGGGGATGGAGAACTCTTGTGCCCTAAGGAAAACTTTCTTAAAGATCTGGTGACTCTGTTCTTCACACTTGACTTTGAGGACAGATTCCCAGGGGGGTTTGTTGACTAACTCCCTGAAGAGCTGGAATTTGGCTTTCCTAAAATTAAACTTCCTGATTTTATGCTTTGTCGGTACAATATCCCCCAGGATCCCTCAAGATCTTTTTCTTTATTTTCCGTAGAAAAATGTGAAACTTTTCTAGTAAATAATTCACTTAATGTATCTTTTTTAATTTTTTTTCTTATTTCTACTGAAATAGGAAGTAAACCAACCACTAGCAGTGAGCATCCAACCACCAGCTGTATTTGTGTTGATGGAATTAAACTGTTGATCATGAATGATAAGAAATAATTTTGGAAAGATCTGATGGAAGGTTGTTTTATGCTCATATTGGAGCACCGAATGTTAAAAGTTAGCAATATTTATATGCTTTTAAAAACTTCAAAAATAATGGGAGCCTGAGGTAATAAAAGTCTACACAAGCGAACAATTTATGATTAATAAAAGGTGACCTTAGTCTTGATGACATGTAATCCCCTAATTATCCACAAAACATTGGATGAGATGTTCATTATTTGAGTACTTACAATTTTCCAGTGTGTTCTTGGCAGACTTTTTACTAATATCAGCAGGAAAAAAGGAAATGAGCTGGTGAGCATTAAAAATAATATTTAGGCATTTGATCCTCTTATGAAATTCACATTGAGCTATTAAAATGTACTCCCTAAATTCATAACAAAAAGGTAACATGTTGTACCAAGAAGAGAGGATTTTAATGTGATCAAATAGCTTTAAAATGACAAATTTTTTTCTTATGGAATTTGCCTTTGAAAAAGCCGAAGGCATGCCATTCAGATTCTCCACTGTATTATGTTCAAGGAAGCCATTTATGGATGCACTAGCATTTAACAATCACTTCCTCTACCCTCCCCCCCATTTTATGTATTTATTTATTTATTTTTGCAGCTGCACTGTTAATTAACCAGAGAATAATTATTTCTTTGTCTCTTATGACATAGTGCTTTTAAGTCTCAGCAAGGCAGCCAGTTCTCATCACCTATTAGATGTCACCTCTCCATAGGTATTGCCATTTCTCATCACTCGCCAAAGCATTCCCAGAAAGAAGTCCCATGACCTTCCTATTTACTCTCCTGTGCTCAAGCCCTGGAGAGCGTTCTGTTGCTTAAAATCTTGTTATGAACAAAAGATGAAACATAAAAAGCCAAGCAGTTGTATAATGGAAATCTTAACAGTCTTATTACAGGATTACTATTGGTTCAGATCTAAATATTACATGAAAAAAGCAAATCCTAATATACAGAAAATATATTTATAATAATACATTCATAACAGCAACACAGTTAAAATTATTATATGTACACTTCTTAGCTTCTAGTTCTTCTGTTGGTGTACAGTTCCCCTTTTCTTCTCCTAGTATAACGATAATTTTGGACTTCGGTGGAACACAAGAAGTCAAGCAACATTCTAAGTATTCCATCAGGAGGACCCGGATGTTGATGTTTTCATCTTCCTCACTCCAAGGTCCACTTTTTGTATGCTTGTTAACTTATAATACTTTATAGTTTGCTCTTTCTTCACCTGTCTTCAGTTCCGTAACGAATCTTTCAATATGGCATACATTTACTGTATATGATGCATTTTACGTAATTACATACTTGCTCCTTTTTCTGTGGAACAATTATGGTAATTACATAAAATGAAGCCAGTTTTGTTCAGATCCAGATATGCGTTTCTTTAAGTGACTGTTGGAGGGTTCAGAGCTAAAGGGTTTAGAGTGTCAGCCCATACCCTAATCACCCCATATCTGTGTTTCCCTGTACTCTACCCTACTTCTTATGCCCCTGTTTCTCAAGTATCTGCTTTCATACAAGGCCTATCTTTCTGCATGTTTCACTATATGTCTGTTAAACTCATAAATAACTTTTCTTGTACAGAAAAGCTACCAGTTATTTCTATGTATATAAATTTTTGGTTATTCCATATGAAAAGCAAAATATACAAATTAGGCATAGCCAACTCACCATTAGAGAAACCTGCTGTTACATCTAAGCCAAGTGCAGAGTTCCAGTCAGGACAGGAAATTTTGGATAAAGCAAACTTGACGACTTGCAGTCCTGAGGCCTTGCAGTGTACTTTCTGTTGGCTTGCAGATCTACAGGGACAGCTGAGTTCAAGCTACTTAACAAAGTCAAGACTGCCACCTCCAGCAGGCACTTTATTTCTTGGTTGCTAAAGCCTGGATTAATTTTGGTGCGGTAATTAAATTTTTAAGATGATCAGAGTGAATACAGGTCTTTATGCTCACTTAATGCCAGTGTGATGACTACAGGAAATGAATAGCAGGGGATTAAAAAAAGTGACAAAATCTAAAGGATTATACAAATAAATAGCAGATTTTTTCCAAGACAGAGCTGGGACATGACTCTCCTTAAGGCTGAGCTCCCTTATTTCTCAGGTGTTGGCCATAGAATAATTGGTGCCGTGCTGAATCAGCTTCCAGTGCAATAGAATTTAGCAAGCTGCAATGAAAATACAACAGCAGGGTAAACTTGAAAGTACTCATCTTCTGAATTTTCTATTTTTTAACTATCAGTCATTATAAAAACAACATTGAACTGGTTATTCAGCAGTAATCAGTTTCACAGTCCTTTGGTGGATGACCTGGTCTTGTGACACCTATTTTGGATACAAGCAGATAAATGAAAGGCTAAATTAGAAGAATGACAAAAAATGTGTTTACATCCACTTAGAAGTTCCTTGATACTGTACAACAGGTTAACTGTTCCATAATATAAATAATTACTATTGTCTCTATATGCAAGCTTTTCCTTCTGTAACTAAAGCTACTGAAGAACACTGCATTCAATGGAATAAGTATCAACCAGTTTACCTAGGAACTTCAACTGTCATTTTTTACTGTGGATAAAAAGTGAATGACAGAGGTTCCTCCTTTTCTTCTTCTTTTCTTTTCCTTCTTTTCTTCTTCTTTTGTCTTCCTTCTTTTCTTGTTTATGTTCTTCTTTTAAATGAGTTGCCCTACGTGCTTTTCAGTTACAGTTTTCCTTTCTCACTGATGTTTCCTAGCTAACATTGCAATACATATACAAATAAAGCAGTGTTTCATTTCTATGAATTTCTATGAATGTGCCTATAGTCAGAGGTAATCCTATTTATTCTAAAATAAGAGTTGGATCTTTCTTGCCGTCTGACTCCTGTGATCCCAAGGGACCCAGTCCCTCATGTCCTAGTGAGACAGCTTTTATTTGCTCATCTTTATGTTTAATGTGAGAAAATTAAGAATTTGTGTTACAAGCCACAATAGAATTCAGAACTTTCTGAGATTGTAGGTAAATTTATCTCTAGCAAATGTCTGGCATTCTCTACGAAAATATAGAACATACCCTCCAGTAGTCCAAATAAAAATCTTTATTGGTGGCTTCCCTAAATCCCCCCCAAAATGTTAGACAAACAAATAAAAAAACAGATTTTAGCAATTATGTATCATATGAAAAAACAATGGTTTAAATGATGCAAAATCATATTTTTGAGAATAGAACAAATTTCCTGACATCAAAACCTTCTAGAGGGTTAATAAAACGCTACCAATCTTCACTTTGATAACATGACTTGCCACACACGTAAGTAATCCAACACTCCTACCCTTTCTTACCAGCAGATAGGATACCTATGCTATTTTTATTTATTTAATCTGCATTTGACATTTTATTTTTCTTAGAGTGCTTACACCCCTTTTTTCAAACGTTAAGGGAACTAGGGGAATCAGATTTAAGGAAAAAACTGATGTGAAAAGCTGAGTAATTGCCATTGATTGAAAAAGAAGGTTGTAGAATTATTCTTTCTCCCTAGTATGTATTTAAAAAAGAAACCTGTTGAATCTTAACTAGAAAGCAAACTTTTGATGGAAAACTGACATGACTAGGTTGGGGAAGTTATATGAAGCTATCTGAAGATACACTTGGTTTCTTTACAAAGTACTAGAGACAGTAAGTAGAAAACTTGCATTTAAAACAATTCTGAGATGCTTCATGTAATGAAAAATGAAGTTGGGGTTCTTCATTCTTCTATTACATAAGAGCTTTTTATCTCACTATATTTCCTGTCATAAATATCTTTTGCTGGTTTTTTTTCTCTCTGTCAATATTTGTGCCTTGGTTATCTGTGATAGAAATCTCAATAGGGAAGTGGACTTGGAGAAAGGAACAAGAGCAAGTAACACCTTTGGTCAGCTGTAACACTATTTTGAATCACAACAGACCTTCTTTCTGTTATAGAAAACATTGTGTTAATTGTCTGAAAAGTGAGTAATTTATTTTTCAGATATTTCTGGAGATCCTTTTTCCTGAAAAGAAGGCAAAATTTGAAAATATAATTATGTTTTGTTAAAAGTAAAAGACAAGAAAATAGCTTTCTAATAAACTAACCAAAATCAGGGGCTTTCCAGTTTTTCTTCACTTAAAAAACATAGCCTTGATGATTGCAATAGAGAAAAAGAGAATCAATAGAGAAATCATTTAGTTTTGAACGTAATATGTTGAAAGACATTGAGGCCCTGCAAGTTGTCCAGAGAAGGGCAACAAGACTGGTGAGGGGTCTGGAGCACAAGTCTTAAGAGGAGTGGCTGAGGGAGCTCAGACTGTTCAGCCTGGAGAATAGGAGGCTCAGGGGAAACCTCACTATAGTCTACAACTTCTTGAAGGGAGGTTGTGAAGAAGAGGGAGTTGGTCTCTTTTCCCAAGCAACAAACAGGACCCGAGGAAATGGCCACAAACTGTGCCAAGGGAGATTTAGATTAGATATAAGGAAGAACTTTTTCTCTCAAAGAGTGGTCAGGCACTGGAATAGCCTGCCCAGGAAGGCGGGGGAGTCACCATCCCAGGTGGGGGGTGAGGAGTCTGGATGAGGTGCTATGAGATACGGTTTAGTAGCTTAGTGGGTGGTAATGGTGATGGGAGTGCAGTTGGACTAGATGATCTTGTGGGTCCTTTCCTACCTTCTGATTCTATGATTCTGTGTTGAAAAAATGATGTTTTATGATTTGGGAATTAAAAATATTGGTTTACTTTATGTAAAAAAAAGTAGCTATAAGCAGATAGACCATTAAATCCCAGTGACATTTTACTGCTGAAGTAGGGCAGGAATACTATAAGTGATTTTAATCCAGAAGAAAACATACAAAGCAAACAGCAAGAATAATGACAAAATTACACCTTCTTTACAGAAAGAAATAAAATAATTATATTGTACTTAAAATGTCATAGCTACCATGAATTTGCAGAGATAAGCAAGAATACCAAATGCATAAAATTTTACCAAAGCAGTAGGTCTAAACAGATGTAACAATATCTGAAAATAATAATGCATTTATTTTTCCTTGAGAAATAGAACTGTAGAATCATAGAATCATAGAATGGCCTGGGTTGAAAAGGGCCTCAAAGATCATCTAATTTCAAACCCCCCGCTATGTGCAGGGTCACAGGTTTATTGCTCAGCTTTTTCATAGTATATTTAATTATATTTCATCTGTTTTATGCCCACACCTGTAGACGCAAAAAGCATTCAGGAACATGCCTTCAACCTACTCTCTAGAGTCACAGAATCATAGAATGGCCTGGGTTGAAAAGAGCCTCAAAGATCACCTAGTTTCAATGCCCCCACCATGGGCAAGGACATCAACCACTAGAACAGATCAACCATTCCCCCTTGTCCTATCACTATCCACCCTCGTAAACAGCCGTTCTCCCTCCTGTTTATAACGCTCCCTTTAAGTACTGGAAGGCCACAATGAAGTCTCCCCAGAGCCTTCTCTTCTCCAAGCTAAACAAGCCCAGTTCCCTCAACCTCTCCTCATAGGAGAGGTGCTCCAGCCCTCTAATCATCTTAGCACCCCTTGGTGCTGGACTCATTCCAAGAGCTCTGCATCTTTCTTGTACTGGGGCCCCAGGCCTGGCCGCAGTATTGCAGATGGGGCCTCACAAGAGCAGAGTAGAGGCGGACAATCACCTCTCACTCTCTGATGGCCACCCCTTTTTTAATGCAGCCCAGAACACAGTTGGCCTTCTGGGCTGCAAGTGCACACAGCTGGCTCACGTCCAGCTTCTCGTCTGCCAGGACCCTCAAGTCCTTCTCTGCAAGGCTGCTCCCAAGGACTTTCTCTCCCAGTCTGTATAACCACCTGGGATTGCCCCAGCCCAAATGCAGCACCCTGCACTTGGCCTTGTTGAACCTCATTAGGTTCACATAGGCCCACTTCTCCAGCCTGCCCAGGTCCCTCTGGATGGCTTCCCTTCCCTCCAATGCGTTGACTGCACCACCCAGCTTGGTGTCATCTGCAAACTTGCTGAGGGTGCACTTGATGCCATCGTCTGTGTCATTAATGAAGATGTTAAAGAGCACTGGTTCCAAGACCAACCCCTGTGGGGCACTGCTTGTGACCAACCTACACCCTGACTCAGAACCATTGATAACACCCCTTTGGCTGCATCCAGCCAGCCAATTCCTAATTCTTCAAACAGTCCATCCTTCAAATCCTCACCTCTTCAATTTAGAAAGAAGGATGTGAATGTGATATCACCTACAAAAAACCTCAAATAACTGCATATTCAATGCAGTGAAAGGAGCATTATTTGGAGAACAGTGATCAATAATGTAGGTCATAGATTTACTAAACCTCCAACAAATCTCAGAGAGACAAGACTAATAAAAATCCTCTTGAAATCTGACAAACTGTCTTAGACCATAAACTTTGAATATGTAACTGTCTCAGAGAAACACATAAAATTAGAAGCCATCTTAAAAACAAAAAACAAAAAACAAAAATAAACTCCACTACCACTACCACCAGAAAAACCGTACAGTCCTTAGTGTGCATGATTTTGAAGGTTTTTTTTTCTTCTTTTCTTGTTGGTTTTTCTGTTGCTTTTAATTATTCTCTTTCAAGTTCTTCTTTCATTCTTTTTTTCCTTTTTTTTTTTTTTTTCTTTTTTTCCTTTTTTTTTCTTTTTTTCTTTTTTTTTCTATTAATAAACAGTCCTGGAGCTTCCTTCTAGATTTCTGCAGTAATGTAAAAATAGAGCTTTGCATTTGCATTTCTCTTTTTACTCACAGGTCTCAGGTACTTTACAGAGATGGGTAATCCTGAGTGGCTGCACTCAGTGACACCTGCGGTGAGGTTGACTATCCTACCTGTCAGTCTTCTTGTTGAATGAGGTAAAAATCTGTGTATAGCTGCTTCCCATGCATATTATTTGTGTTTTCATTTTATTATAAAACTGTTTGTAAGAAAGATTACCCATTGATTACCCATTGCTTTTCCATTCCATGTCCCCAAGCCCCGTCGGAAATGCAAAGGTTACTTCTCAGTGGAGTTCTGAGGTTAACAATTTTAATAAAATAGAAATCAAATAAAACAAAAATATCCAGACAGAAAGAAAACTGCACAACATTTCGGGGAAAAAAAAAAAAAAAAAAATTCCTGTTCCTGTTCTTTTTATTTGCTTTTTTAGGGCTATCTTCAAAGTTTAAATGTATGTTATATATGTTTCAAAATGAGTAGTTCATCATCATACTCCTGTACGCTCTGGTTCCATATCAATGCATGCATACCTACCTTTTGCTATTTAGGCCTTTTTAAGTTGCTTAAATACTACACTGAAAGGAATGGTGGCAACCCACTATGCTTGCCTAAGTAGCTAACAATTAGAAATTAAATTATCATAATTCTAGTCATGACAAGATAAAATAGTATTAAACTGGATATAATTGTCATTTAATACTGAACAGTGTCCAGACAGTCAGTTACATGTATATATATAAATCTAAAACTAGATTTAAAAAAAAAAAGTTTTCACTAATTTAAGAATATAGTTTTCTCTAGTCCAAGTTGCCAGCATGCCTAGTCTGTCATATTTGCTCTGCAAGAATCTCAAATTCATTTTGTCTTTATATGTATTCTGTATCATAGAATCATAGAATCATAGAATCACAAGGTTGGAAATGACCTATAAAATCATCTAGTCCAACCGTCCTCCCATTACCATTGCTATCACAACCCACTAAACCATATCTCACAGCTCCTCATCCAAACGCCTCTTGAACACTGCCAGGGACAGCGACTCCACCACCTCCCTAGGCAGACCATTCCAGTGCCTGACCACTCTCTGAGAGAAATAGTTCTTCCTTATGTCTAATCTAAACCTCCTCTGATACAACCTGCGGCCATTTCCCTATGTCCTGCTTGCTGCCCAGGAGAAGAGGCCAAATACCTCTTCAACACAACCTCCCTTCAGGAGGTTGTAGAGTGCAATGAGGAAGTTGTAGAGTGCAGTGTACCTACCAGCATTACCATTTGATTCCTTTCTAAAGCCTAGAAAGTGTTCAGCCTCTTTAATTAGTTATTTTAAAAGTGCTTGTTTGTTTTTTTTTTGCTGTGGTCAATACCTCTTCTAACTTTACATTCTTAGTACACAAGACATGCAGACAAGGAGTGACTAGCCTGGATGCAGTCACTTGCATTGTATCTGCCCTTTCTATAGGCGGAATGAATCCTACCCAGTATGCCAAGGAGAGCACTTACCATCAGTAATTTAAAGATTGTTCTAAACATTACCCCTATAGACTTGACCGATTACTATTTCAGAACTAAATGTCAAGATTCTGGAGTTTCAAGGTTCCTCTACTGTAGAATTCTATCAGCTGTGCAATTTATAACAATTGGTAAAAACACCTCCATAATATGGGTATTTCATAAAGAGAAAGGAGCAAGTTAAATTGTTTTGTTTTTTTTTTAATTATTTTTATTTTTGCTTTTTTAAAGAGAACTGCAAACCCATGACAAGTTTAACAATTAGAACTGTTTGTCCTCATTTTTGCACTTGAACCAATTTTAAGGATTGAAATAAGAGAGATGTAAGAAAAATAATACAGGCACCAATCTCACTAAAGGATGGTTTCATAATTGGTGAACATTTTGTAGATTGTTCTTCAAATCATTACTCATTCCTAATTTCAGCTTTTATTCAGAGAAGTGTTACTTGCTTTGCTCCTTCCAGATGCACTACTGAATGTGAAATTAAAGTATTTGGAAGAATATTTCTTCCTTTTCTAATTCATTTATGAAAAACTAAGTGGAAAAACCTTTTTGTCTGACTTTTGCATGTTTAAACAATACCCTTGCTTTCTTGTCTCCTCCCTCTTCAACTTGATGAGATTCTTAAAAACTGAAGCCAAAAAAAGATACTAATTTGCTCAGACATAACCATTATGAGTTTCAAACATACTTTATAAATTGCACATAATTTGAAAGCTTTACTGGGATGATATGTACCTGCAAATTGTTAGCTAACACCCACAGACACATTTTATGGCTCACGCTCTGGTCTCTTAACAACTCACAGTTCAGGCAGCTGGAAGTCTCAGAATGGTGAATGCCTGAAATTTGTCCTAAGTGGTGTTGACATTGCTGTGACTGAAAGATGCAACCCTCTCCCTCACTCCCCTGACAGTTTTTTTGTTTTGTTTATTTATTTTTTGTTTGTTTTGTTGTTGTTTTTTTTTGTTGTTGTTGTTGTTGTTTGAGAAACATCCATCCTATCTCATCCAACAGAAAAACAAAAACAGACTAAGCAGTATCTCTCTGACTGCAAATCATAGCCAACAATACAGCTGCAAAGTTATGAAACAATCCCAGAAGTACTTAATGATTATCAGTGTCTGGAATTCTTCCAGGCTTAATGGCCTCCACCTCATTGGTAACAAAGCTAAAACATGCCACAAGTCATTCTTTTAGTATATCTCTAATGCATTTGTATGAATGAGAACACTGGAGCTGTGGAGTTGATGAGTAAAGAACCATGGACTTTTACTCTAAGATGGAAAAGGCTGAGTTATATGTTAGTTCTTGTTTGTTGTTACATGAGAGGATGGAAAAAAAAATTCTGTTGGCAAAAAAAATACCAAATTAACAATCTCCTATTTGTACAGCCTGGTCAAAAAGATGTGCAGGTACTACCTAAGATCAGAGTGCTTTTAGACTATGAGATTCCATTACTATATTTCATTAGTATAATGGATCCTATGGATTCCTTTTTCTTCCATCTGAAATATAGTAAGTACATACATGTTTACATGGTAGCTGTTCTGTTTTTTATTAATCTGTACATAATCAGTAGCTGATCAGACTGCAAAACTCCCATGGAGTAATTTTTCATGTTTGTTAAACATGTATTTTTAGTTAACTTGAACATAGTCATTCCACATGTACAAGATTTTCAAATAATAATTATAATGCTGGAAAAGTTTAGTTGAACTTAGTAGAATTAAGACAACTTGTTTTCAAAAATTTAAATAAAAGTCCCTTTTCATTTTCTCAGATTTAGAAATTATATATATAATGCTAACCACTTCATAAAAATGTTAAAATGACACCTAGTATTTGAAAAAGAAATTTATCATTCTTCTTCCGTGTCATAATTTTATAGATGCTACAGAATGTGGCAATTATTTATAGAAAGTATGTTTTCATTCAAGGGATTATTTGTTTTTAATATCTCAAAAGAAGATGATTCAGGAAAGAGAATGCTAAACAGACTATAATCATTTGAAAAGCCTAGAATAGATATTCTATATTCATGTATCCAAATTGTCTGATACAGATCAAAGAAAGAGGCAGGAGATGGAGCAGATGACAGGCTGTCTGTTCTGATTAAATCTTGCACTAGCACAGTATCTCTGCATTTTAAGGTGTACACTGTGACAAGAGTATTTATGTGCCAAACATGTTGATAACTTAAGCCTCCTGTACACACATGTGACACCTCCATAACTGAGAACACGTTATGCCACTAGCACTTCCAAATTAAAATAAAGTAAGAACATTTATTTTGGACTTTTTTTTTTCCTTAATATAAATGTAGATTTGGCAGTATTATGGGCTTTATTTTATCTCCAACATGCCTTATATGCAGCTTGTCATGTGGTATAGCATAGTTTTGTATCTTGAACATACTTGGTAAATTCTCCAGTATTTTTCCAAATTGCCCCCGCCCACAACAGACGTAGCCAACTAACATTGAGCAAATACTTCCAACTGTCTTCATAATGGGGCAGAGGTCATTCCAATTGGAAAACAAGGGTTTCAGATGGTATTTCCTCTACACCAGCTAATTACAACCATATGTTTTCTCTGTCAGGAAAGGAGGTATGCAAGTATCAGACCTATTGGGCAAGTTAATTGCTCCTTCTACAGCTGATACTCTGTTGGTAGCTTTTGCCACATAGTTTAGTGCAGTCAGTGCTGTCTAGCTTTTATTATTTTGCTGTTGCTTCCATCCTGTTTCATTTATTGCCAGAAGTGGTTTGCCAGAACGTATGAAGGTATTTATGTCTGATACGATAGTTTACTTTAACCTAAATATTGCAAATGATTTTTAGTTGTTGTCTTTGTTAGGATGGACAATAAATGGCAGAGAATCTGGGATGGTGATAGGAAAGGTAGAATTTATATGATTTTTTTGTGTGTGTGATAAAGAATAATTTCACAGTTCTTCACTAGAATTCCCCTCAACTCACTATATGAATGCAACTATTAGGTTTATCCAGATGATCACTTTGGTGTAGATGATGTACACTTGAAGAAAATGTCCCGGTGCTCAAGAAAACAAAAGTGATCTTCATGAGAACCACAGTGAACTCCAACTTTAGATTGCCTATTTTGTTCTTGTTTTCCTTGAAGATACAGAATCTGGAGAGGCTGAGGTTCTCCATTTTCTGAATCACAGATCCCAGGGAGGACCCATATAGGCATGGCTTGATCTACACCAGTAGCTTTCTGCACAGGCTATAATACATTCTTAGCATTGCCTTTTGCCACCTGTACTCAGCATGTTGTCACACAGTCATTAACTTAGAAAACTAACATGAGCAAAACAAAAACCCCTGGAATTAATGATTTGCCATAAGAAAACAATTAAAAAGTCACCTGTTGTGAATCTAACATGGGTAAAGAGACCACCCAAGATTAGCCAAAAGTTGATGTTTTTTCGTCTCCTCAAATAGGTTTCAATCCAAGTGAATTAATATAAGTGGTGAATTGTGAAGGACTAGAATGATGACATCATCTAAAATGTTTTCACTTTCTGGATACTACACAAGAAAAACTTTGATAAATGAATATTGTTTTTAACAAACCAAAAAGTAGGAATTGATAATAATGTATTTATCTTCTTATTTTTAAAGTGTTTATTTAGTTTTAATCTAACCCAGAGGTATTGTCCTTACCCAGTTAGGTAACTGCAGCACAATCTTGTGATAGAGACTGCGGGATCAAATTCCCGAAAACTCAAGGAGATTAAAAAATTAATCGATATCATATTTCCTGTTTAGCATGAAATATTGTTTAGGGTTGGAAGATCTTCAATATACATTTCAACTTGATGGGGAGCTAAAGTGGTTATTTTCATTATACTTCAAAATCTGTGTTGTCTGTATATTTTCACACAAGCGTTGTCTTCAAAATGGAAATAACAATTGTTCCAGTGCTTCAGTAGGTAATTTCTGAATAATGAAGAGTAATCAAAATTTATTTTTCAGCCCAGAACTTTTGTTGACGCATCATCAAAAAGCTATTCTGTTGCCAGTGGATTCTGGGAATCTGTTCCATGAAGTTAGCCACAAAGATCACATTATTCTGCCTACCTTTCCAAATGTCTTTCACTGAGCTACAAATATGTATAATCACAGAATCAAAGAACCACAGGGGTTGGAAGGAACCTCTGGGTATCAATCCCCTGCTAAAGCAGACTCCCTACAGTAAGTTGACAGGATAGCTTTCAGATAAGTCTTGAATATCTCCAGAAATGGAGACTCCACAACATCTCTGGGTAGCTTGTCCCAGTGCTCTGGCACTCTCACGGTAATGGAGTTCTTACTCATCTTTGTACAGAACTTCCTGTGTTCAAGTTTTTGCCTGTTACCTCTTGTCTAGTTGCAGCACACCACTGAGAAGAGCCTTTCCTCATCTGCTTAACTCCTGCACTTCTGGTATTTGTAAACAGTGACGACATCACCTCTCAAACAAAATATTTTCTGAACAGATCTTCTTACTTAGTGTCTTTGTATATGACTTTCTGTCAGAAAGCTCTGCTTTTAGATGGCTCTCATTTTTCCAGTGTCAACACTTAAACAAACATTTCTGTACTTATTATTTAAGATCAGTCTCTTGGGGAAATAACAGAAACAACAGCATTTACTTCTGAGGATCACATGGGGTAAATTACTTGTTCCTACAAGTCTAATTAACTCCCCTCTCCTCCCTCCACTCCTAACTACAATTCTTAAATAGGCATATTTACCCCCGAAATCGATAATCTTTGCTTTGCTATGTTCTTGTATCCTTATGATTTGTTACTGAGAATCTACCATTAAAAATATATGATTAGTATTGTCAGGGAACTAATTTACTAACCTAAAATCCATACTGGTTTTCACTCTGTGAATGTAGTACAGTACATACATACATTTACAGTACAATTAGTGTACATCCTGGGGATGAGCAAGGGTCTCCTGAATTTTCATGTCCAGTGTGCAGTGACATAGGCCTGAAGTGAGAGGAGAAGTTTTTTCTCCTGCTTCCTCAATGGCTTTGTCTCCTATGACAATGGAATGCAGAGAAAACAAACAAACAAACAAACAACCTTTCTCCTTATGCAATCAAGAGTAATTCAATATTATAATGGCATCCTGTGGCCAGTGCAGGACAAAGAGAACCTGAGACAAAGGAGAGAAAAGGAGAATGGGGAAGAGATTAGATTGTTCTTTCAAAAATTTGTACTCAGAGAGAACAGCTGTATAACCATGAGCTATAAAATGAAATGAGGACATGAAGGGAGTCTGGTTCTCTCGAAACTTACTTGTCTAAGAACCACCAAGGCCAGAAAGCACTAGATGATGAGATGGAAAAGTGGTTTGGGTGAGAGATCTGAATCCAGAAACACACAGAGGAATAAGGGGAAGTGGATAGACAGTTTCTACATGCAGTATGATCACAGTGGTCATGAAGGATGATGGGGACAGGCTGTCACTGCGAAGCCTGGCAATAGTGAACAGAGTCTGGTGTGGCGAGGGCTGAGCTAGTTTCAGTAAGTCAGTAAAGAAGGGAAAATACTGTGGAGGCCATTCAGCTTTGT
Organism: Lagopus muta; assembly: GCF_023343835.1. Taxonomy (NCBI): domain Eukaryota; kingdom Metazoa; phylum Chordata; class Aves; order Galliformes; family Phasianidae; genus Lagopus; species Lagopus muta. The sequence goes on along the minus strand of NC_064433.1, from coordinate 150,852,114 downwards.
AAAAGTTTGTTAAGATGCCTCACAATTACATTAAATACTGTATTTCTTCATTGCCTTGTAGACCAAGATTGAAGTCCCTTTATGTATAACCACTTCAACTTTCTTCCAAATCCAAGACAAAGAAGATGCTTGAACTGCTGGCAACTCCTGGCTTTAAGAATAAACTTTATCCTGGACTCAAGCTATCTCAGCAAAGTGTCTCAGCACTATCTTATCACTGAAAACTATTGCTTTAACCTAGGAAACATTTACTTTTAAGTGGAATTGTAATAGCATTAAAAAGTAAAAATGAATTAAATATAAACAGGTACAGAGAAATTAAGCACTATGTTGTAGAGTGCAAGCTGAATAAATTTCTAGCAGAATCAGAAACTAGGTTTAGTTCTTTGGCCATAGACAGTTTTTCTGCAGCTCTGGATTTCCCTTAATTTTTCAAAATAAATATTGGGACAGTTATAATGGATATAGATATGTTAAAGGAAGAAAAAAAGAAAAAAGAAAGAAAAATTATTTTCTCTTTGACTGAAAGAATTTTATATAGATGAACAGTTTAGAAAGTTTCACTAAAGAATTTAAACATGAATATTTGTATTTCTTCATTTTTCATCTAAAAATGAGAATCCCTGCATATGTTTTGACCACTTCAATTCTAACAAGAACATTTCTGCACTCAGATCTCAATCAGAGGCCATAATTTTTAATGACCTTTGAGTCGACAATTTCATTCCATTAAGGTTCTATGATAGACTCAGGTGGTGGTATGATTACTGTCATTTTCTATAAATGATGATGTGGATCTTCACATGCTCCCTTGTGCTAGCTGGAGATCCGGCACAGGATGTTTCTGTGTCTATTATATCTTTACTAAAAATATTTCCTGTTTCTTAGTGGTTTTAATTTACTGGATATATTCTGTTTGAATTGAAGTGGGCTGAGGAGAGACTTGCCTTGCCACTGGCAAGGTTCACTATTGTTCCCGGATGCAGATGGGCCAAACCCAGAACCTTGTATTCAAATCTTTCAAATATCAGGGAGAAAGGATCAGACATAAACACTCAGTTCTAAACCCATCACTGCGGCTTTTATCCCAGGTCAAATCCAAAATTAGAAGGGGCCTCTTTTACAGCTCCAATTTGGATGCAACCAAAATGTGTTCATCAGATTTTGCTCCAAGAAGGAAGAAAGTGTATGTGAGTTTGCCACTGCTATGCATGAAGGCAGGCCTGAAATACAACCTTAATTTTGCCTCAAAGTCAAACTCTAAGCCATACCCCAAATTAATGCAGGTTTGAGTCTGATTTCCTTATTCTACCTGAATCCATTTTTCATAAAAATGTGTTTCTGAAGAATAACTTTTTTTATAATGCACTAGGCTATATCTAATTGCAAATACTTCCAAAAACAAAAAACAAAAAACAAAAAAACACAAATCCTGATATGCTGCATGAGATGCATATATGTTAAAGTTCATTCTTACTCATCGGTAAGGTACTTAGTTTGAACAATGATTATGTAACCAAAACCAAAATAATACAAAAAAAGAAAAAAAAAAATAAAGAAGGATAGACATTTAACTTTTCCCCACTTTGTTGGTGGAGTTCCAGAAACCAAAAACAAATAAGGGAGAAGCAGCAGCAAAGACCACCAGCAAAGAGCAGCTGTGATATGAAGCATCAGGACAAAACTACTCACAAGAAGAAAAAGGTCTGCTCCTCTCTAGCAGAAGTTTGTGGAAACATGAAAACAAAGGCAACAAGCAAACATTTCCAGCAAAGGAAAGTTTCAATTCAAAAGTAGTGAATAAGTTAAAAAAAAAAAAAAAAAAAAAAAAAAAGATTATGGAAATTCCAGCTTTGTGACAGAAATTACCAGAAATGTTTCATTTAACTTTCTGGGAGGTTAGATCTGAAAGTAGGGATGAAGTTAGAATGAACATCTTTTAATTGCACTGAGGTATTGTACAGATAAACATTTTGGTATTATTCTCCACTGAGAATACTTTCCATAACCCAGAAGAAAACTGGGCTAGTCAGGCTTTTTTTCCTCGAGGTAGTAAATAAAGATAATAATAACAGTGCAATCTAATGAGGGACATTTATTCAGTAATGCCTCTTTTTCTGAAGAAAAGTTAATCACCTCAATACAAAAATATTTTTATAAGTCATATATGAACCAATTGATATGTAAGCATTATAAAGGATGGACTGGGAAGAACAATCTTTTATAGCCGGTGGAAACTGAGGATTGCTACTAGGAAGCCAAAATGTTTGTCTTGTCTTGCTTTTTTTCCTATTTTTAAGTGCATACAATTAACTGATAGATTAAGGGAACATTATCAACAATACTTGCAGTAAGACCATAGAAAAATGAATTTGTACAAAATGATTTTGCAAAAAATAAATTGCCTTCTAATGAAATTCACTCTGCCTTTTCCTAGGCCAAATTCCAAATTGAGCAATCATCTTTTGTAATCACAGCTTTTCAAGGAAAAAAAAGAAAAAATGTTGGAGACTTCATGGAGTTCTACTAAGTTCCGCAATTAGTATGAGTGTTATATGGAATGTTCGTATAAAGGAAGATCATGTAGCATTTTCTGATTAAAAATAATTGCTTATTTATCATTTGACAGATTGTAGTTTCCCTTCCAGCTATACCCCGTGAAAAAAAAAAAAAGATCACTATGACCTCAAATTCAGTTACCAGCAAAATTTCTCTGAAAAATAAATGAATAAGATTAAAAAGTAAATAAATTAAAATGAGTTAAAGTAGTTTATTTTTATTTTTGTTGTTCTTGTATGGGGAGATTTCTGATTTGCTGTTGTAATATTCAGGACTACTTTCTTTTACTCACCTTGTTTAATTCAGAAATCATTGGTTTCTTTGGGAATTTTTACTACAGCACTTGTCACTTACACTATGTCTCATTTTGAATTTGGCTTTGGGTGCTGATGCACATTTTTCCTTGACTGCTGTGACCCTATACACTTAGCCTTGTTGAATGTCATTGGCTCTAGCTTATTCGGATATCTCTGCAAAGTCTTCCTAGGAGAAGGAGATCAACAAGCCACACTTAACTTGGATTTGTCTTTCAATACTGAGTAAACACTTGATCCCTTCATCTATCTTACTGATAAAAATGTTAAACAAAATTGGCATACCCAGTCATTGACCAGCAGCTAGTTAAAATTCCTGATGACTCGTTGAAGCAAGTTACCCAGCCAACTTCAACAAGCTGCTCAATTGTCCAGGCTATGAGCAGGTTCTGATATTCATATACCTATGCCTCTTCTGATTACTCAGTTGCTCCATATGTTCTGTGTGATGACTTGCAATAACTTTCCCTGGGACGAAGGTCAGACTGACAGGACTATAATGCTCTGAATCTTCATTCCTACTTATGGATTGGAGTCACATTCATTAGTGTCCAGTCAGCTGGGACATCCACAGTTAACCGGGAATGCTGGTAGATTATTCGAAGTGGTGTGGTGAGCACTCTCAGCAGCCTTTGGATGAATCCTGTCTGGCCCCATAGACTTATGAACATTCAGATGATACAGCAGGTCACCCACAGGTTCCCATTGGATTATAGGTGTTTCATCTTTTTGTCACTTTCCAATTCAGGGGCCTAGGCATCCTGGAAACAACTGGACTTACTAATGAAGACAGAAAGAATAGAAAGAATTAAGTAACGCAGCCTTATCCTCGTCTTCCATCACTACATTTTCCCTCACATCTAATAAAGAGTGCAGATTCACTTTCATCCTCCTTTTTCTTTTGATGTATTCATAAAAGCTTTTTTATTGTCTTTTACTGCACTAGACAAACTGAGTTCCAGTTGGACTTTAGCCTTTATAATTTTCTTCCTGCACACCTTGACAGCATCTCCATTGCTCTCATGTGCTGCCTCCCCATTCTTCCTGAGCTAATAACTCTATTCCAAATGAAGCTCTCTGGTCAGCCAAGAAGATCAGACTTCTTGAAGAAGTTCCAGTCTTCTTTGACTCCTTTGCCAAAGATTAAAAAAAAAACGTCATTTTTTGTTTGTTCTGCCTGAGAAAATCTCTATCACATCACCTTCAAGTTCTTCCCTGTTTGTAAACAACACGTGGGGCACTGTTCCCAGTTTATATATATATATATATCTTTATATACAAAGCACTCATCGCCTTATTGGTAAACATTATTTGGAACTATTCTGATTGCAGGGGTAAGAACAGGAGTCAGTCTGCTTTTATCTCAATATTTCTGTTTCTAACCAATAAAAAAAAATAAAAAATCCACAAGACGTTGCTACCAGCCTGACTTGCTGGTGCTTAATAGTGCTACTTCATCAGAGTTGAATTCACAGCTTGAACTGTGAATTCTACAACTGTGCTGCAGAACAGGGTCTTTTACCCTGCCAGCTCAGCTTTCGGCATTGGGATGGCCTGCTCCTGAACATTTAAGGTTTCATTCTTGAAGAAGTTCCAGCCTTCCATGACTCCTTCACCAAAGATGAAAATGTATCCTGTGATTACTCTGCCTGAGACAAACTCCAGCCAACACATCTTCTATGAGATCTTCTGTGTTTGCAAATAACAGGTGGGGCACTGCCATATGTTAGCTCCCTCACCACCTGTGCCAGAAAGTTGTCCTCCACAAACTGCAAGATTCTTCTGGCGTATTTCCTCTGTGCTATATTGTACTTCTAGTAGATATATGGGAAATTGAAATCCCCCATTAGAACAAGAGACTTCTAGTTGTCTACAGAACATTTCATGTATTTCCCTTCTTGATGGGTGATTGATCTTGATTATAATATCAACCATTTTATTCTTTCCATGATTTCATCACTGTTGTCCAGCTCCATATAGTTAAGGCAGTTCATTCCTTCTCTCCTTCCCTATCTGTCTTGAAGAGCATGTAACCATCTATCACAACATTCCAGGCATGCAGTTTGTCCCACTGTGACTTATGGAGGTCAATAGTATAATAGACAATTTGAGGTCTACAGTGCAGCTTCCCCTGTCAGCAGCTGCTTGGCTACAAATGTCAGACAGCTCTGGGTTAGGTGAAAGATACACTCCAGATGGAGAGGCAGCCTTTACTCTGAGTGCCCATCTGGACAGAGTGTCCACCAAACTATTACTGGAGCTTGCAGGGTCAATTAGCAGAGTGTGCAGCCCTTCTCTTTCAAACCCTGACACAAGGTACCGTGCCCTCTCTGTGCCTTCTTTTACATCCTGATTATTAGCACTGCCTCATGCTGCCTTTGTACAATTAGGTTTGACTGAGTAAACCTTGTAAATCTCTCTTGTAGAAGCTAATGGCTCATGGTGGGCTGGTCTATTATCCTGGAGTTTCCCTGGTTCAGAAGCAACCCCTGTAAGCCATCACTCAGGTGTTGATCTGACCAGTTATGGCAGAGCATGCCCCCTGTGGAAGGGGCATTTCTTAGTGGGCCAGACATATGCATCAGCCTATTGTGTACCCTCTCATTCAAGGATGGGCATCTGCATTGCTCCAGCTATCACAGGATTGATTATTAAACTGTTCCATAAATACTCTGGTTATGTTTGTATGTACCTCATGACCATCCTCTCCTACTGTGTGCATATTTTTTTCTTCTCCATTTCTCATTTTTATCATCAGGGAAGTAATTAGAGCTATAATACATAAAAAATGAGTGAGAGAGCATTACAAAGGTTTCTTTCTCGCTGCTGTTTTCCTTTATTCTTTTCATCTATTTCATCTAATTCTTGTTATCCTCCAGGCATCTCTGAATTGTTTATAGGTGTAATTAATGATGAAAAACCTTCTAGTTGTTACATGCACGTGGTCACGCATACACACTTCAGTGCTCTTCAAAGGAAGAGTTCTGATACAAATATGTATATACACACAGAAAGAAATTTGACCAGCTTTTCTAGTGTGACTGATAATAGTTTTTTTAAACTCTTTTTTTTTTTTTTAAACAGCATTTCACATACATATAACAAAACCTACCATACAAGAACATGATATAAAATAGCAGGATAAAGTGGCAATCAGAAGAGGAAATGAGTTTTTTCCAAGCGAAAGTAATGTTATAACCCTGTGTAGCTCAAGGGCAGATTGCTCTCCCACATTGCTTCCTTCAGGACTGTTTCAAGTTTTGGTTTCCTAAAAGGGGGTTTCCGTAAGGAAATTCAGTGAAGAGCAGAGTAAAACTAGCCAAGTGCATAGCAAGAAGTGTATGAAGTGTCACAGTATATGTGAACATAATGACAAGACAATAGATATACATTCTTTTAAATGGGGGTCATTTACCCGAAGTCCTGTATTTATCAGGTTAAAAAGATGTATTGAGTGTAATATATTCTACAAACCTGACAGATTAAAAAAAAAAAAAAAAAAAAAAAAAAAGCATGTACTTACTAGTAAAATGAATACATTCTCAGTTGATAGTGTTTTGTCAGTTTTTCATGTGATTGTTTAAAATGCGTGATAAAAAATCTATGGGATATTGGAAATGAAATAAAATAAAATTTTACTTCCTCAGAAAACGTGATATAAAAATTAGTTCTCGTCCCCTCTCCCATGAAAATGAGGCACTGGGACCAGCTGAAACAGACTGATGAGTGTTTAGCTGCAGGGAACTGTGATTTCCTGAGATGTATCCACTGCAAGAAATATTTCAAGTTATTTTTCAAGCTACAGGATCAGCAGCCTGATGGCTTGGCAGGAGGCCGTGCAATGGAAGGTATGGGCCTTAGAGGTCCTCCTCTGGCTTTAGGAGCAATATGACCCACTGCATGGGGCAGCCACTGCTGTCTTTTGACCTAGAGACCTTGACATCTTTAGGCTTAGTAGCAAGTCATAGGAGGGTTTATGAGTCAGATTTATGCTTAAATAGTGTGCTTGTGAGTATTTTTTACAACTGGCAGGATTCCTCTTTCATACTTGGTAAAATATAAAGTAATAGAAAATTCAAAGAAACAGCAACCAGCCAACCAGATCTTTCTACCATGCGCTGCCTCATAAACATTCAAAAATATCTGGATATGCATGGACATAACAAAAATTTCAGTATTAACATCTGCTACTGCACCTACTACCAAAACCAGATGTTAGCTCTCTATATCTGGAGAAAAAAATTTTTCAGGACATACTATACGCATAGAAATATATATTTCTTGTTCCTCCAAGGAAGAAACCCCAAATCTACTGATAATATTCTGATTCTCAGATAGGCAAATAAACAGATTTTTCCTGATTTATATGTAACCTGCATGTCTAAATGTATGTGTGCATGTTTAGAAAATGCACCTTCAACTGAAGCATCTAATAGTGCGTAGAGCTTTTACTACTTATAGTGCTAAGGCCTGTGAATGTAGGAAATACATAGGTTGCTCAAAAGTTTATTTTGTTAGTTCATAAATGGGAACAGAAATATGCAATTAAAAATCTATGGTAACATTAATTACTGTTTATCTTACCAAAGTATATATTGTAAGTGGGTAGCTATTTATCCCTGTTAGTAATGTGAAATTTGGGAGGGTGCTTTGTGATGTTCTGAATGGCTGCAAAGGGACAGCTGTGAAACCTTAGATGTCCATCAGTACAAATTCTTCCTTCTATATCTTATCTTCCAAACTCCCATCTGGCCAAAATACAGTTATAACTCTTTATATAACAATGTGTTATAGTTAATAATGGTTGTTTGGCCAAGACTTGTCACTTACTTTTAGGATTTACATAAAGTCAATGCTGGCAGTGCCTAAACTCTTCGTAAGAGGAAGAAAATCCTCATGTGTCTTTGCATATTTCGTTCTTTTATTCTTGAATGAAGTTTGGTTTTGACTGTGCACAAATTTCTACAAACTTTGCTGAAAAATTCTATTCCATGTGAATTTGTTCTTGTGAGAAATCACAGAAGATTTCTGTTTGGATTCAAAGATGTCTACACAGCACTATACCCTGGAATTGAAGTTTCAAGAGTTTCACTTTGATTCTGCAATATTTCCATTTCCAACTTAGAAACCACACACAGTTTATAGTAGCTCCTTCCTTCCTTTCCCCACCATTGCACACTAAAGTCAAAATTCTGATTGCATCACCATTGCCAGGACCATGGAATATAATCCCTTCATGTGGAATATTCTGTAGAAACAAAATCCACAGAAAATGTCCACAGCAGGTGAGGGGAAAATGGCCACACATTCTTTTACTTGCTCCATCACAAAGACTTAAGCATCAAGCTGGAACTGTGCAGAATAAAAGTGGTGGCTTACATTGGTTGAAATTAAATAAAGATGAGTTTAGGTATATTGATTGCATTTTTCTAGCAACAAATAAGGATCTTATAAATTTAAGAATCTCTTATCTAGCAGAAGAAACAGCAACTATTATCTTTTACAAATTCAGAAAAGATAAGAGATAAATCACCATTTGTTCCTTGACAGAATTTAGTGAATACCAGATTAATAGTAAATGCTTTAGAAGTCCTTCACTAATCATTTGCAGCTATGATCACTCAGATTATCCAGCAGTGAAAAGGTGAATGCCCAGCAATTTACATGATCAGGTCCTTTATGAGAAGATTGAATTGAAAAGTGTGACTGCAGAATTATTTTTTAATGGATATTGGTTAGGATGCAATTAAAAAACCAACCAAACAAATAAAAACAGAGAAGTTTTTGTGAAGATTTGTTCTCTTCAAAAAAATTACTGTCTTACAGCTAATTGCTATTAATTATATCTGTGGTAACTATTACAGCTGTTTTTATTCACTATAATAAAAATAAAATCATATATTTCATGAAATCTCTGGTAAAGAGAACAAAACCTGGAGTACTCAATATCTGTAATTCAAAGCTATTTATTTTCCTTCTCCTTAACAAAGGGATGCTGTTGCAAACATAAAAAAAAACCCATAGTTTAATATGCTTTTTTTTTTTAAGGAAAAGGTTTTTAGATGATAATGCCTCATCTGTTATTCTTTGCTATTTCTTTAGGATTCAGCTGTACTTGAACATTTTAAATTTTAAATATTCTATTTGGTCATAACTTGATGGGTCACTTGTTTGATTATTTTCAGCCTTCCAATACCTTTTTTTCTCATTTTTCTTTCTGACAGGGTAATTATCAGTTACTTCATAGATGAATATGAATGGCTACATCAACATATTTCAGGTTGTAATGAGGAAAATATATAGGGTTACAATAACGTTAATAAGACTTTTGCTATATTTTGTGAACATGTCTCTTGATTTATTCTGTTTTTAAAACTACAGTGATAACATTCTTGGAAGTAAACACAGTGAAGTTACGCTCTGTGTCACTCTGAAGACATATTCCAGTTGGCTGGAGCCTATGGCTGCAGCTGTCTGTACTTCATTACACCACTTCTAGCACCTGCAGCTTTATGAAATAACTAAGATTTTCAGTTGACAACTTCTAGGCATTTATTTATGCTGCAACTTAAAATGATTTAATCTGTATGCTAGAGGGGAGTGTTATTTTGTTAAGAGTAGAAACAGATGAGAAGAAAATGTAATCTATAAATAAAAAGCAATCATTTATATCACCCTACACAGGAGGAAAAGTGAGGTTAAAATAATGTTAATCTAACAAGCAGACAAAAATAATGATTGTCTGATATTTATGTAGCCACTCTTTATTCTTCCCTTTGCATTTTTGGGGATTCTTAGGAATATAGCTATAACATATCACACTACTTGCTGTTTTAAAATACAAGATAATAAATTAGAAGTGTTGTCACAGTCTTATTTTCCCTTGGCATTTGAATTCTTCTTTGAAGAAACACTCTTTTCTGATCATTCATTAATATTACATTAAGATTATTCATTCCTGTAATGGTTTTATGATTTTTGGTCATCAGTATTCCACACCATAACATCATGTAATGCACTGGGGAGGGGGGTTGGCTTCTGCTGAATGTTCGTCCGATGGAGAAGAACTACATTTCCCCAGGAGGCTTTGTGGTCAGCAAGGACATATAACTCTGTGCAAGGTCACCTGAGTTCTTCTTCGCCTGCTCTTCGCTGTCTGCGCTTCACAGTCTGCACTTCGCCATCTGCTTTTCTTCAGTTACTCAACTGGACTGCACTTCTCACCTCAGCATTGTGGTGAGGTCTATCTACCATCCAGACAGACTCTCTCTCTCTCTCACTGTATTTTGCTAATACTATATTTAGTAAATCATTTGTTCCACCTCAGATTATTGCTGTTGTTTTCAAGTATTTTGGGGTCCCCTGTTTCCCCTTTCCTGGAGGCGCAGATCTGCAGATCCCTCCGCCCTGCTGGTCACGGAACCGGGCCGAACCAGCCCGTAAACAGTTGACAATTCCCTACATAAGAATAATCTCAGCCTTTTGAATATGAGCAGTCAAACTGCCGTGTTACCATTCTTAAAATCAAGCCAAATGTGAGATGTATTTGGAAGGGAGGATCCAAGAAATGCAACCATGCTGTCATGGTTTTGTGATTTTTGGTTTTCGGTATTCCACATCATAACATCATGTGGGGCACTGGGACTTTAACTGTTAGTGCTCAAGTCCTGGGTACTTGCCCAGAAGAGAAGAAGAACTACATTCCCCAGGGGACTTTGCGGTCAGGGAGAGGAGATATAATTCCTGGCAAGGTCACCTGATGTGCTCTTTCTCGCCTGCCCTTCATCGTGGGCGCTGCTCCCATCTCCCTGCTGCTCAACTGTACTGCACATCTCACCTCAGCGTTGTGGTGAGGCCTATCCACCTTTTGGACATTGTCTCTCTCATTATATTTGATTTATTAGCTTCAATTGATTATTAGCTTCAATTCTGATTATACCATATTATGGTGTGTTATCTTGCTTTCCGAAAATATATTTAGTAAATTAGTTTGTTTCTCCTCAGATCATTGCCACTGTTTTTAATTATTTTGGGGTCCCCTGTTTTCTTTTTTCCACAGGCACAGATCCGCGGATCCCTCCGCCCTGCTCGTCACGGAACAGGGCCGAACCAGCCCTTAAACCGTTGACACCTGCTCTGCTGTCTTTGGAGATACAATGAAAGGGGATCCAGCAGAGAACTCAACTCTATTATATGAAATACTTCATAAATATTGTAGCAATTTTAGCAAGCATTCAAATTCAGTTTAGTTCTTTACATTATAACATAATGTGTAGTCTTTAAGAAGCAAATTACCGTAAAAAACCCTACTCTATTAGTGTAGTGCAAAGATGAACTTTGAATTTCAAAGATCTCCCTGGTTACAAACATTTCACATTGTCTACTATTAACTAGAAAAGTATTGCAAAGTTATTCTAATGAAAGACAGACTGAAACATTTTGCCGTAAGATTTTTGTTGCTCTGTCTTGACGTGCAGAGTGTAATTTCCATTTTTTGCACAAAATTCTCTTTAGATTCACAGAATTTCCCATCCAAATTTTTCTGCTGGATTTTTCTTAGAAAGAAATATCATCCAGCTATGAGACACTTTATATATTGAGTTAGGAGAAGATGCAAGTAAAATTATAGTGATAAAGAAAAATATGACCTAAGTTTAAAATTAGATTGACTGAAAATAAAGTTTTGTTACAAAGAATCCAGTGAGCAATTGGAGAACAAAAAATTCATTGAAAACTTGAGAAATAATATTTTAAATATGCAGAGACAGTAATATTTGCAAATATTAGGTGTCAAGTTAAGCTGCTATCAAATTTGATGAAATTTTTAGAAGTCTGAATTGATAATTAGTTTTAATTCATTAGTTAAAAATAAAAATAAATAAATAAAATCTAATTGCTAGCCTGATGTATTTTTGGCATTACCCAATTTCACTCAATGGGAGTTGTACTTAGTGACTTTCAGGGATCTTTTCCAACCAACATTTATTTGAATCCATCAGAAAAACATTATAAAATATTATAACATCAGGGAATCCTAGGTTAAATCTTAAGGTGGATACTATGAAGAAACGTAAAAATAGCTTTTTTCAAAAGCTTAGTTTCTATATCTGATATTCTCCATATTCTCGCCCATTCTAATTATCACAGAATCATAGAATCATGGAATCACAAGGTTGGAAATGACCTACAAGATGATCTAGTCCAACGGTCCTCCTGTCACCATTACTATCACAAGCTACTGAACTATATCTCATAGCACCTCATGCAGACGCCTCTTGAGCACTGCCAAGGACAGCAATTCCACCACCTCCCTGGGCAGGCCATTCCAGTGCCTGAACCCTCTTTGAGAGAAAAAGTTTTTCCTTATATCTCATCTAAATCTATCCTGGAGCAATTTGCGGCCATTTCCTTGGGTCATGTTTGTTGCCTGGGAGTAGAGGCTGACCCCCTCCTCATCAAAACTTCCCTCCAGGAAATTGTAGAGTGTATTGAGGTCTCCCCTGAGCCTCTTCTCCAGACTGAACAATCCCAGCTTCCTCAGCCACTCTTCATTAGACTTGTGCTCCAGATCCCTTACCAGTTTCAGGTATATTGCCATTCTCAAAGAATATTTAGTCCTTGGAAATGGTTAAATATTATGGTTTCTTTGTGATATCGCAGTTTTCACTAGTTAGGATGAAAAATAACTGTGGTGTCTCAAATATTATGCTGCAACAGCCATAGACAATCGTTTTCTTTTTCATAAACAATTAGGAGTAATTACTCTTTCTGATTAAATAAATCTTTTCCTGAGTTAAGAAAACATGGAGAGAATGTGATGCTCTCCCAGGTGACATTTTATGAGATGAAAATGGCAAATTCCTCTAAGGACTTTGCAAATGGTGAAAAGACAAGTCAGATGTATAAGATCAGATTTACTAAACAAGTATTTTAGAATTAGACTTCAGTTGGATACAAAACACTTCTAAGTAGCAATTTCTCTTGAGGATGACAGAATAAACTGAATAATTTATGCAAACATATCCTGTTGAACAATTGCATAAAACACATTGCCCAAAACAAAATTATTTTGTAAGTTATTTCTGTGTGATGGAGATTCTACTTGTGAGAAATACTAGGCCAACTTATTTATCTTGGCAAAATTACTGCATTTGTTTATTTTGTTTATAGGGTACACAGTGTAGCTAGAATAACTTTTTTTTTTTTTTTTTTTTGGACCAAAGTTAGCTAAGCTCCCAGAGAAAAGCTTCAATTGTTCTGTTATGCAGAATTGTAGAACTGACCACAGAATTGTAGAATTCTCCATTCTTGGGGATGTCAAAAGAGCGGCCAGCAGAACTACCTTCTTGAACTTCCAGAGGGCGGACTTTGATCTGTTCAGGGTGTAGCGTGTCTCCCTTGGGAGTCACTTCTCAAGGGCAAAGGGGCCCAGGAAGCCTGGATGCTCCTCAAGACCGAAATCTTAAAGGCACAAGAACAGGCTGTCCCTGAGTGCTGTAAGGCGAGCCGCAGGGGAAGACGACCGGTGTGGATGAGCCAGGAACTACTATTGAGACTCAGGGAGAAAAATAGTCTACATCCTCTGGAAGAAGGGACAGGCTGCTTGGGGAGATTATAAAGAAGTAGCTAAGGTATGCAAGGAGGAAGTTAGGAAGGCGAAAGCCCAACTTGAGCTCAGGTTGGCCTCTGCAGTAAAAGATAATAAAAAATCCTTTTATAAACATATCAATGGCAAAAGAAGAACCAAAGATAATTCTCATCCTATACTTGATGCAGCAGGGAATGTGGTCACTGAGGACAAGGAGAGGGCTGGGGTCCTCAATGCCTTCTTTACATCTGCCTTTAACAGCCAGATCAGTTATCCTCTGGGCTTTTTTTGCCCCGATCTGGAAGTCTGGGACACTGCACAGAATATGCCCCCAGCGATTCCGGTGGAGACAGTCAGAGAGCTCCTCCTCCATCTGGACTGTCACAGGTCCATGGGACCGGATGGGCTGCATCCTAGGGTGCTGAGGGAGCTGGCAGGGGTGATTGCCGAGCTCCTCTCGGCCATCTATCAGCATTCCTGGTTAACTGGTGAGGTCCCAGAGGATTGGAGGCTTGCTGATGTGACTCCCATGTACAAGAAGGGCCATAAGGAGGATCTGGAGAACTATACGCCTGTTAGCCTGACCTCAGTACCAGGGACGGTTATGGAGCAAATCATCTTGGATGAGATTGCACAGCATGTACGCAGTGTCCAGGGCATCAGAGCCAGCCAGCACGGGTTTGTGAAAGGCAGGTCGTGCTTGAGCAACCTCATCTCCTTCTACGACTGGGTGACCAGACTGGTAGATGAGGGAAGGGCTGTTGATGTAGTCTTCCTAGACTTCAGCAAAACCTTTGACACGGTCCCTCACAGGCTTCTTCTGGGGAAACTGGCTGCCCATGGCCTAGACAGATATACACTTCTTTGGGTAAGGAACTGGCTACAGGGCCGTGCCTAGCGGGTCATGGTGAATGGAGTGAAGTCCAGCTGGCGACCTGTTACAAATGGTGTCCCCCAGAGGTCGGTACTGGGGCCCATCCTGTTTAATATCTTTATTGATGACCTAGATGAGGGGATTGAGTGTACCCTCAGTAAGTTTGCAGATGACACCTACTTGGGAGGTGGTGTGGATCTGCCTGAGGGTAAGGAGGCCCTTCAGAGGGATTTAGATAAGCTGGATCTCTGGGCTGAGGTGAATGGGATGAGGTTCAACAAGGCCAAGTGCCAAGTCCTGCACTTTGAGCACAAAAACCCCATGCAGCGCTATGAGCCTGGGGACAAGTGGCTGGATGAGTGCAAAGAAGAAAGGGACCTAGGGGTGTTGGTTGATGCTTTGCTGAACATGAGCTGACAGTGTGCCCAGGTGGCCAGGAGGGCCAACAGCATCCTGACCTGCATTAGAAATCATGTGGCCAGCAGGAGCAGGGAGGTAATCATCGCCCTGTACTCAGCACTGGTGAGGCTGCACCTCAAGTACTTTGACCTCATTGCACTCTACAACCTCCTGAAGGGAGGTTGTGGTGAAGAGGGATTTGGCCTCTTCTCCCAGGCAATGAGCAGGACAAGGGAAATGGCCGCAAGTTATATCAGAGGAGGTTCAGGTTGGATATAAGCAAGAACTTTTTCTCTCAGAGACTTGTCAGGCACTGGAATGGCCTGCCCAGGTAGGTGGTGGAGTCACCGTCCCTGGCAGTGTTCAAGAGGTGTCTGGATGACATACTGTGTGATATGGTTTAGTGCTAGTGGTGGCAATGGTGATGAGGAGACGGTTGGAATAGATGATCTTGTAGGTCATTTCCAACCTTGTGGTTCTATGATACTATGATTCTAAGGTGCCATATTGCCTTCTAGCATCACTAAACTGGGTACTGGAGCACTCAAAAATGCACAGAGAAATTGAAATAAATGTATCTAATATGGCATTTATTAGTAGTGTCATTACCTTTTTAGCCTCTAAATTCAGTTAAGAACTTAACTGCATATTGTTTAGGGGAGACTGGATCCTGCTATTCAATTCCGAACATCTAAAGTAAACATTTAAAAGCATGCCCTACAATTTGTTTCTTAAATGATGGAAAAAATGTTTCTTATTTGAAGAAAATGTTTAAAGATAATGACTCATAGTTCTATCTTTTCTGTGTGCCAGCACCAACATTATACTACCCTTTAGTCAATGAAGACACTTATGAAAGGGAACATCCTTCATAACTCTAGTCTTCAGATTTTTACTTAGAATAATATTTAGTGACAGTCCTCTTTATAGTAAACTGATTTGGAAATAAACCCTGAATGCTGAATTTCTTAAAGTAAAACAGTAGTGCTTAAGCAATGGAGAAGTTTAATCTTGCAAAGAAACACTAATTGCTGCGGTCCGTCTGGAAGCAGCTCCAAGAGAATAATTAAAAAATGCTAATTTTATTACGATTTTTATTATCATCTCCATCCTCACCAATATTCACCAATATGGTTGGTTAAAAGAAATGTAAACCTCACAACCTGATTAGGAACCTAAACTTAGATGTTTTATGTTGCTGTAGAAGTCCTTTCCTTTCCAATCATTACAAAGTAAATCTTGGAAAATTAATCCTCAATATGAAAGTCATTGTTTTGGATCTGCTCTCTTTACTCTCTTTACAGAGCAGGACAGTAAATGTTTCTTTACACGAATTAGATGCACAAAATTAGAATCTGTAGATATTCCCTCAAAGACAATAAAATTTTTATAACTTGAAAGAGACTAAAGATATAATATAGTGTACAATTTTTAAATAGATTTTGGTTTTTTTCCAAGCCACATTTTAATGGAAATGGAGAGGAGGAAAGCTTATCCACTTAGAAAAATAATTTTGAAATCAGTTTTGTATTTAATGATTATAAGCACAGTATTTTGTAAGATTTTAAATACAGTGACAAGAACAAGGAGAAACATCAAATAATAATTGCAATTGATGATTTCTTCTTTGAAACCTTTTGGAAATGTTTTATCAAATATTTTGTAATTTCATTTCATAAATAGAGGATAACAGGAAGAACAGACATGCTGTTAGAAAGGAACTGTGAGCTATAAAAGATCACAAACTGAACATAGTTGACAAAATTTGTTTATTGCATAGATTGCATACAGGAAAGACAAACACAATAATGAAATATAAACATAGTATGCATTGTTTAAATTATATATGAAGTAGATCTTAAATTCTGTTTGGCCAAGAAGGATACAAAACTATTGGATTAAGTCCAAAAGAAAGTGGAGTGATTACAGGTTTAGAAAACATAACCTTTGAAGAAAAAATAAAGGAATTAGTCTTGTTTAGTCTAGAGCTAAGATGGAAGGGAGCTATGACAGCAGGCTAAAAGGGACAAAAATAGGGGACAGGAATAAATAATTTACCATGTCCAGTGTGAACAGCAGCAATGTAAAACAGAACTAAGTGAAGCAAAGGCTAAACATTAGTAAAACATTTTTAGCAGCTCATCTAATTGAGCTGTATACAGGGCTGAAAAGGGGGAGTCTGAAGCAATGCCCTCTTACACAGAAGCAGGAAGAAAACATGTTTCAGGAACTGTACATGTATACTGTATCTTTCAGACAGGAAACAAGTTGCATATTTCCAGTGATTACATTATATGATTACTTCATTTATGTATTTTTTATAATTACGACACAGCATATACTGAACACCTAGAAAGGAACACAGTGGCAGGCAGAGGATCCCAGGCCCATTCCAAGAGCCATCAGCCTGTCAGTGGTCCATCTCCATGAGCACAGAAGAATACAGAAGTCCAAAGTCAGGTGGAAATCTGACTTAGACTCAAAGGAAACAAAAATCTGTCCAGGTCACTCTCAGATCTGCTACAGGAGGTCCTCAGCTCCATTGTCCAGCAGTAAAATCCACATAGATGAGATGATGGTGGAGCACATTTTGAACCGAGTAGCGTGCTTCTTGGGGATATGGAACTTGTAATGACATAGAGAAGAAGAGTATTTTGGATCTTTCTATGGCATGGTTAGGGAAAGAACAAAGGGTGGGAAAAGGAATAGTTTTAGATGACTTGGGGAGGAACAGATATTGGTATTTGACATCAGAGGAAGATGCTGGTGGTATGGCAGTAGAGACTGCATGCTCCTGATGACATTCCATTACATTTTATAATAAATAAATAAATTCCTCCATGTGGAAAAATTGTAGCCACTGACATTCATCAGTGTTTGCTGAATATCTGTGGAAACCAAACAGTGGATGTCAGCACAGTGAGGGGTAGGTTGTGCATTTTAGCAGCAACACCATCATAGCTGCTGTGAAACTGGATCACCCTAAATAATGTAGATTTTTGCAGATGTAGCATGCAGGCTCTTGTTCGTTGCTGGCAAAAATACACAGTTAATGATGGTGACTATGTTGAAAAAATAGTGTTTTGTAGCTGAGAATGTGTTCTATCAAATAGCATTTTTTGTGTTCTTTGCATGTTGTAGTTTTCATGGAAATAAATAAGAGACATTACTTCAGAGCAACTTATGTAAATAGTTGTTCAGTACAGTTTTCTGGCTATTCCTTATGCCTGATTGACATAGTCTATCCTGTGTTCTTATCCGTTTCTAGTTTTTGTCCTGACTATCAGTTGGTTTTCCCATGTGTCCTTGGTACAGGGACTGGAGTTATTGAAATCAAATGCAAGAAACTAGGGTGGGATCATGGGTTACAGGGGAAACATGTCTATATGCTGACAGCACCTGGAGCAAGTTTGGTTATGTGAGTGAGAGAGAACACTAGCAAAGATCAAGACAAACCACTAGTGGAGTAGGTAAAGTGGCCTGGAAGCTGGGATGTGTGTGTCGCAAAGGGCAAGGTCATGGTAGGGTTGGATATTCAGAACCAAGATAGTCCAAGCCAGGTGTGTGTGCATATGTGTTTGTGTAGAACTGTACTAACAACTGATATGGGTGAATTTGGGGTTCCTGTGTCCAGGTGCCATAACCTGGACAGACACAGATCCAGGGGTAGCTACTGGGCAGATGGAGTCAGAGCTCAACTGCTGGAGGGATCCACATGATATTTATCTGTGTTTGTGTGAATATTTATACATACATAGTTCTCTGTGTTTATATATGCTTATATATACACATATATTTTCTTCCAGTAGATCTCCAACCTCTTCACTGGTGAGGGAAGAATGAGGCTGTTATTATCATTTCTCTCCACATGACTGCTGAGTACATCTGCTGGTGATCTGTGTGACTGGTCATGCATATGTGGATATAAGTATATGCATGCTTATATGCAGCCCTTGTTCTCTTAGGGACTTCAACTTCCCTGATATATGCTGGAAATATAATACAGCACTTCCTGACACAGGTGGTGAAAGAGCCTACCAGGGGAGTTGCTCCACTAGATCTGCTGTTCACAGAGAAGGAGTGGTGGGAGATGTGGTGACTAGGAACCGTCTTGGGCAGAGTGATCATGAAGTGGTACAGCTCTCAATCCTCGGTTAAGTCAGGAGAGGACTCAACAAAACTGCTACTATGGAATTCTGTAAAGGAATTCTGTAAATTCTGAACTGCTCAGAACACCGGTAGGGAGGTCTCCTTGGGAGTCAGACCTGAAATGCAGAGGGGTCCAGGAAGTCTGAATGCTCCTCAAGAAGGAAGTCTTAAAGGCCAGGAGGAGGTTGTCCCCGTGCCTGGCAGCAAAGAAGATCGGTGTGGCTGAGCAGGGAACTTTTGCTGAAACTCCAGCAGATAAAGAGGCTATCTTCTGTGGAGGAAGGGATGGGCAGCTTTGGGAGAATACAAAGAAGTTATTAGGATGTGCGGGGAGAAAATTAGAAAGGCAAAAGCCCAGCATGAGCTCAACGTGGCCACTGTAGTAAAAGAACAAAAAACTTTTTCACAAATATATTAACAGTAAGAGGAAGGCCAAGGAGAATCTTCACCATTTATTGGATGCGATGGGGAACACAACTACTAAGGATAAAAAAAAGGCTGAGGTTTGGATTTGGGGAACTGCAGGACTGTCAGATGACTTTGGCGCTAGGGAATGTTATGGAACAGGTCATCTTGAGTGTAATCACTTGGCATGTGTGGGACAACATGAGGATCAGGCCCAGCTAGCATGGATTCATCAAAGTCCTATCCTGCCTGACCAACGTGATCTCTTTCTATGACCCAGTGACTCACTTAGTGAATGAGGATAAGGTTGTTGATATAGTTACTTAGACTTTAGCAAAGCCTTCAATGCTGTCTCCCTCAGTATTATCCTGGAGAAGCTGGCAGCCTGTGACTTAGACAGGTGAGCAATATTTGCTGGGTGACAAATTGGCTGAGGGTGAGGCCCAGAGAGTGGTGGTGAATGGAGTTAAATCCAACTGGTGACCAGTTGGAAGTGGTGTTCCCCAGGGATCAGTACTGGAGCCTGTCCTATTTAATACAGAATCACAGTACCATAGAATCACAAGGTTGGAAATGACCTGCAAGATCATCTAGTTCAATCATCCTCCCACTACCATTGCTACCACAAGCCTCTAAACTACATCTTGTAGCTCCTCACCAGACGCCTCTTGAACACTGCCAGGGATGGCGACTCCACCACCTCTCTGGGCAGCCATTCCAGTGCCTGACAAGTCTCTGAGAGAAAAAGTTCTTCCTTATGTCTAACCTAAACCTCCTCTTGTACAACTTGCGGCCATTTCCTCATGTCCTGTTTGTTGTCTGGGAGAAGAGGCCAAATCCCTCTTCATCACAATCTCCATTCAGGAAGTTGTAGAGCGCAATGAGGTCTTATCTGAGCCTCCTCTTCTTCAGACTAAACAATCCCAGTTCTTTCAGCTGCTCCTCATCAGACTTGTGCTCCAGACCCTTCATCAGTTTCATTGCCCTTCTCTGGACACATTCCAGGGTCTCAATGTCTTTTTTGTAGTAAGGGACCCAAAACTGAACACAGTTCTCAAGGTGTGGCCTCACCAGAGCTGAGTACAGAAGGATGATCACCTCCCTGCTCCTGCTGGCCACATGATTTCTAATGCAGGTCAGGATGCTGTTGGCCCTCCTGGCCACCTGGGCACACTGTCAGCTCATGTTCAGCAAAGCATCAACCAACACCCCTAGGTCCCTTTCTTCTTTGCACTCATCCAGCCACTTGTCCCCAGGCTCATAGCGCTGCATGGGGTTTTTGTGCTCAAAGTGCAGGACTTGGCACTTGGCCTTGTTGAACCTCATCCCATTCACGTCAGCCCAGGGGTCCAGCTTATCTAAATCCCTCTGAAGGGCTTCCATACCCTCAGGCAGATGGACACTACCTTCCAAGTAGGTGTCATCTGCAAACTTACTGAGGGTACACTCAATTCCTTCATCTAGGTCATCAATAAAGATATTAAACAGGATGGGCCCCAGTACCGACCTCTGGGGGACACCACTTGTAACAGGTCACCAGCTAGACTTAGCTCCATTTACCACTACCCACTGGGCACGGCCCTGTAGCCAGTTCCTTACCCAAAGAAGAGTACAGCTGTCTAGGCCATGGGCAGCCAATTTCCCCAGAATACTGTGTCAAAGGTTTTGCTGAAGTCTAGGTAGACTACAACAGCCTTTCCATCATCTATCAGTCTGGTCACCCAGTCGTAGAAGGAGATGAGGTTGCTCAAGCACAACCTGCCTTTCATGAACCCTGGCTGGGTCTGATCCCCTGGATGCCATGCACATGCCATGTGATCTCACCCAAGATGATTTGTTCCATAACTTTCCCTAGTATTGAGGTCAGTCCTATAGTTCCCTGAATCCTCCTTATGGCCCTTCTTGTACATGGGAGTCACATTGGCAAGCCTTCAGTCCTCTGGGACCTCTTCAGATAGCCAGGAGTGCTGGTAGATGGCCAAGAGCGGCTCGGCAATCACCCCCGCCTGCTCTCTCAGCACCCTAGGATGAAGCGGATGAAGCCTGTCCAGTCCTATGGACTTGTGACAGTCCAGATGGAGGAGGAGCTGGCTAACTGTCTTCACTTGAATTGCCGGGGGTGTTTTCTGCATAACATCCCAGACTTACAGATCAGGGCATAAAGTGCCCTGAGGGTAACTAATCTGACTATTAAAGGCAGATGTAAAGAAGGCGTTGAGGACATCAGCCTTCTCCTTATCCTTAGTGGTCACATTCCCCACTGCATCAAGTAAAGGATAGAAGTTCTCCCTGGTTCTTATTCTCTTTTACTGCAGTGGCCAATCTGAGTTCAAGTTGGGCAAAAGTGCCCTCCTAACTTCCTCCCTGCATACCTTAGCAACTTCCTTGTAATCTCCTCAAGTAGTCTGTCCCTTCTTCCAGAAGACACAGACTCTCTTTTTCTTCCGGAGTCTCAACAATAGTTCTCGGCTCATCCCCACTGGTTTTCTTCCCCTACAACTTACCTCATGGCATTCAGGGACAGCCTGTTCTTGCACCTTTAAGATCTCCATCTTGAGGAGCGTCCAGGCTTCCTGGACCTCTTTACCTTTAAGGTGCGACTCCCTGGGGACCTGATATGTGTAATATCTTTACTGATGATCTGGATGAGGGGATTGAGTGCACCCTCAGTAACACTGCAGATGACACCAAACTGGGGAGAAATGTTCATGTACCTGAGGCTGTACAAAAGGGTCTAGATCAGTGGGCTGAGGCCAGTGGGATAAAGTTCAACAAGACTAAGTGCTGGGTCCTACATTTTGGCCACAACAATCCCATGCAATGCTACAGATTTGGGGCAGAGTGGGTAGAAGAAAGTGTGGAAGAAACAGACCTGTGGGTATTGGTAAATGCTTAGCTAGACAGGAGCCAGAAATGTGCCCAGGTGGCCAAGATGGCCAATGGCAACCTGGCTTGTATCAGAAATATTGTCATCAGCAGGAGCAGGGAAGTGACCATCCCTCTGTATTCAGCACTGGTGAGGCCTCACCTTGAGTACTGTGTTCAATTTTGAGCCCCTCACTACAAGAAGGACACTGAGGCCCTAGGGCATGTCCAGAGAAGAGCAGTGAAGCTAGTAAATGGAGCACAAGTCTTACGAGGAGCATGAGGAATGGTCACGTCTCTCCCATTTACAAGAAAGGGAGCAAGGAGGACCAGGGGAACTACAGGCTGGTGTTCAAGGCCAGATTGGAAGGGGCCCTGGGCAGCCTGGTTTAGTATTAAATGGGGAGGTTGGTGGCCCTGCATGTGGTAGGGGGGTTGGAGATTCATGATCCTTGAGGTCCCTTCCAACCCTGATCATTCTGTTTGATTCTGTGATTCTGTGTGAGCAGCTGAGGAAACTGGGATTGTTTAGTTTGGAGGAGAGGAAGCTCAGGGGAGACCTTGTTGCTCTCTGAAAAGAGGTAGTGAGGTGGGGGTTGGCCTCTTCTCCCAGGTAACTAGCAATAAGATAGAGGAAATAGCCTCAAGTTGTGCTAGGGGAGATTCAGGTTTGATATTAGGAAATACTTCTTCTCTGAAAGAGTAGCAGTGTGCTAGGACAGGCTACCCAGAGAAGTTGTTGAGTCATTATCCCTGGAGGTGTTCAAGAAACATGTAGATGTGGTACTTAGGGTCATACTTCAGTGGGCAACATTGATGATAGGTGGATGGTTGGCCTAGGTTGTCAAAGCTTAATGATTCTATGTGTATATATGTATGTATACATGTGGTGTATACATCTGCTTTGTGTGCATGTACCAACAGGGAATGCCTTGACAAAATCACTGTGAACTGGACATGCAAGGATGAATCTGCAGCACCCTCACTTCCCTCAGGCTACTGGATTGGACAGTATCTGCCAACAACCTTGTTATGTCAGTCTGTTTTATGTTCTTTCTTGTCTTCTGTGTTGATAAAAAACATATAGATATTCACTGTATTACATTTTCTTAACTCTTGAGGAAACTCCAATGCTCCTTTCTTGTCTGGTTATCTCTATCATCTTTGTTTTTCACACATTCCCTTTTATATCTTCTTGATAATGGTGACCTTCTGCAGAGCTAAATAGGGCCTTCTGTGATGATGATGACAGTTCAGAACTATGTTGCCTTCAGCAAACACTATTACACAATCACACCCTTGGAGGTGTTTTGAGATGGTTAGAGAAATAACAGTGACAGCAGAAAATGTACATAACTATTCCAAGTATATGTTTCTGGCAAGAAAATCTGACAACAGTAAGGGACATTACAACTTTTTTGATAGCATCCATAACTTTGTCCCAGTTTCCTCATAGCTGTTAATATGTTTTAATTTATTATCCTGGAAAATATCAAAATTCTTCTCAAGGCGAAAATTTTGGAATCACAGTTTGGCTGATTCACAGGACAACCTGCTCTTTTGCTTTACCTCTCCATCTGTCAGTTTCATCAGAGACTAGTTTAAGTGCTTCTGTTGCAAACATGTAATTCATGTTTTCAGTACTTAAGAATTCCTCACACCTGGAAGTTAATTTCTTTGAAGAAAAATGTGGAATAACCTGATTTTTATATGTTACAGTGGAGTGGATGTTTGTGGCACGTTGTGTTTTCTAAGTATTAGTAGTCTAAGTATGATGGTCAAAAAAGAAACTGACAATACAAAGATCTGACAGTCACAGAATCTCTTCTCAACGTGCTCTCAAGTATTTACTTATATTTTCCCTCTATAAGTGCTTTTTCTAAAGTATACACTCTGACATGGAAGAAAAGCCTGATGTTATATCAGATATACTTTTCATGTACTTTGAAGATACCAATGTATTGCATTATGTGCATATTCTAATTTGTAGTTTATCTTGTCTGTTTGCTCCAAACCCCTTCTGCCTCTTCCCTCACAGTTGCATCACTTCAACCTCACTTGAGCTGGCCTGCATATATGCTTTCTTTTCATCTTTTTCCCCTTTCATTGGTCCCACAACCCGCTCTCATCTCCCAGCAAAGACAAAGAAAAACAAATAGAGAAGAACTAATATGACAGCTGCAAAACATTAATGAACCTTCTGTCTTTTATGTTAATTCTTTTCCCTCTTAGCCCTTTATTTATTTATAAACTGTTTAGAGTAAAGACTGTCTCTTCTTCTTTGCCACCAAGGTTACTGCCATGGCCCTTTGCTGGAGTGGAATGTCTAAGCTTTTCTTTAACACAGACTGTGCCAGTATCGGTGTTTTGACTGAAATGAAAAATAAATCTGCATTTTAATTGACTGAAGGTTTTGCTTTGTGCAACAGAGAAATAATACTAAATTTTATCTGAACTTGCTGCTATAGATATATGTTGTGTTCTTATTGTTCCTTGCTTAAGACAACCACAACGTTTACATAAGGCTTTCTATCAGGATTGTTAAGACTGTGATATTTACATGGTTATGTGTCTTAACTTAAATGGAGGACTCTTTAGTTATGTTTCTTGATTCAATTCACACCTCATAAATAGTCATTAATACGGCATTCAGAGTATCACCTTGATATTATCTTAGGCTGTTGAAGATACCTCTTACAGTGTATGGAAAGATACACTGAGAATCTGTTGAAACGAAGGCTCAATTCCTATTCTCGTATTCACACTCTCTAAGCACTCTCATGTAATTCTCAAAATGTCATAATAAAGGTCTAGATTTCTCTGTTCATGTACAGGTTTTGGGACTAAAAACTGAAGTTATACACAGGGATTTGGAAGGGGTAAAAGACTTAGAAACGTATTGCTGTCTTGTTGAGTGGTATGTTGACATTTATTGTTTAAATACATTCAGCCCTGAAATTTGTTTTCTGTAGAGATGGATTAGTCAGATGAGGGATTACTACAAGGAGATGAAAAATGGGAAAGGCTAGATGTCATACAGGTTACCTTATGGGTCACATCAACATTGCGCTTCTTATGCAGACTGACATCCAAACCCCACTGAGGCAGTACTGCAAATGTGCTCACCTCACAGAAAAGTATGATTAGTTTAATTTGTCCTATTTGATAATTAACCAGGATTATCCAGATAGTAATGAATTGAAATAATCCTAATTTGACACAAGATTGCTTGCTTTTTGTTTCCATAACATAAGCCTTCACAATTTGCATTGATCACAGAATCATAAAATGGTTGAAGCTGGAAAAGAACTCTTGAGATTATCTGATTCAAGACCCCTGCTCAAGCAGGGCAACCACAGTAGTTTGCACAGGACCACATTCAGGCAGCTTCTGAAGATTTCCAGGGAGGAAACTCCACATCTTATTCCAATACTCTATCACCCACACCACAAAGAAGTAATTCCTAGTGCTCAGCCAGAATCTGAACCTCATGGCCCAGTTTGTGCCTATTGCATCTTGTCCTGGCAAAGGACACCACTGAAAATAATCCATCTCACTTCTGTAAGTACCCACCCTTCAGGTATTTGTAGACATCAGTAAGATGCCTTTTGAGCGTCCTCATCACAAATAGATACACAACATAGCCATGCATATTTTTAAATGATTATGGTCTATTTGAAGATGACTTCGAAAGAAGGTCAAATGGATTTTGTCTTTTCTAGACTAAAATACCAATGAATGACGTAATAGATTTTCAGGGATATAAGAGACTACTTTATTTTTATTTTTTAAATAAGTAAATATCTAAAATAAAGCTTAGGAAGTGGGTGACAAATAAGTGGACAGCACGGTGGATAGAGAACTGACTGTCAGAGATTAAAAGGATGTGCTCAGTGGTGTAGAGTCTGGATGGAGGCATGTATATAATGATCAGAACCACAGAATAACAGAACAGCCAGGGCTGGAAGGGACCTCAAGGACCATGAAGCTCCAACTCCCCTCCACATGCAGGGCCACCAACCTCCACATTTAATAGTAGACCAGGCTGCCCAGGGCCCCATACAATCTGGCCTTGAACACCTCCAGGGACGGGGCATCCACAACCTCTCTGGGCAGCCTGTTCCAGCACCTCACCACTCTCTCTGTAAAGAATTTCCCCCTGACATCCAACCTAAATCTATCCTCCCTCAACTTAAAACCATTTCCCCTTTGTCCTGCAGCTATCAACCCTTTCAAAGAGTTGATTCCCCTCCTGTTTGTAGGCTCCCTTTATGTATTGAAAGGCTGCAATGAGGTCACCCTGCAGCCTTCTTTTCTCCAGGCTGAACAAGCCCAGCTCCCTCAGCCTGTCGTTGTAGGTTAGGTGCTCCAGTCCTCTAATAATCTCTGTGGCTCTCCTCTGGACCCTCTTCAACAAATCCCTATCTTTCTTGTACGGGGGGCTCCAGACCTGGACAGAGTACTCCAGATGGGATCTCACAAGAGCTGAGTAGAGGGGGACAATCACCTCCCTGTCCCTGCTGGCCACCTCTATTCTGATGGAGCCCAGGATACCATTTGCTTTCCGAGCTGCAAGAGCACACTGCTGGCTCATGTTAAGCATTTCATCCATCAGGACCCCCAGGTCCTTTTCTTCAGAGCTGCTCTCAAGGACCTCTCCTTCCAGTCTGTATAGATGCCTGGGATTCCTCTGTCCCAAGTGTAAAACCTTGCACTTCATTGTGTTGAACCTCATCAGGTTCACCTGGGCCCACCTTTCAAACCTGCTGAAATCCTTATTGTCATCCTTTCCTTCCTGAAAGGATGACAATCCTGAATTGTCATCCTTTCCTTCCACCATGTCAACTGCACCACTCAGCTTGGTGTCATCAGAAAACTTGCTGAGGGTGCACTCGATTCCATTGTTGATGTCATTGATAAAGATGTTAAAGAGCACTGGTCCCAAGACAGACCCCTGGGGGATACCACTCATTACCAGCCTCCACCTAGACATAGAGTCATTGATGACCACCTGCTGTCTATGGCCTTTCAACCAATTTCTTATCCATCCAGTGGTCCACCCATCAAGTCCACATCCCTCCAATTTGGAGATAAAGATGTGTGGGGGGGACCAGGCCAAAGGCCTTGCTCAAGTCCAGATAAATCACATCAGTCGCCTTTCCCTTGTCCACCAGTGCCGTCACTCCATCATAGAAGGCCACCACATTGGTTAAGCATGACCTTCCCCTGGTGAAGCTGTGCTGGCTGTCTCAGATCACATGCTGTCTCACATCCCCCTGCCTTAGTCCATCCCTTTGTACTCCACCTTCTTCACAAATCAATTTTGGTATGAGCCCTTGAACGACCTGCTCAACCCCAGCAGCCCTCATTTTGTTTCCTTCCCCCTGCACACCTAGTTTAAAGACCTTTCAATGAGTCTCACCATTTCCCCAGCTACGATCCTCTTACTCCTCGGAGACAGGCTACTTCCATCTGCAGCCATCATGCCAGCTGCCGAGTAAATTGCCCCGTGATCAAAAAAAACCAAAATTCCTGTGTTTGCACCAAATTCTAAGCCACTTATTATTTTTGAGGCGTTTTTTTGGATCCTCTCAGTATCCTACTCTGTCACTGAAGGTATAGAAGAAAATACCACCTGCATGCCCTCTCCATAAACTACGCACCCCACTCCCCTGAAGTCTTTCTTAATAGTCCTGAGATTTTTCTCAGCAACTTTGTCACTGCCAGCCTGAACTATCAATAAGGGGTAATAATCAGAAGGGTAATCAGTCCAGGAAGTTTCCTAGAAATGTCCCTGACCTGTGCCCCAGGAAGGCAGCACACCTCCCTACAGGTAGGGTCAGGCTGACATATAGGACCTTCCATTCCTCTCAGGAGGGAATCCTCTATGACAACCACCCTTCTGTCCTTCAGGTGGAGGCAGTCTTGAGGTGTGGGGCTGATTGCTTCACCTGAGGCAACCTCATGGGTAGATCTCCCTCCACACCCTCATTCACCTCTCCCTCGCATTCCAGGGCCTCAAACCTATTGCACAGAGGCACCTGGAGAGCTGAGGATGGTCAGGATGGGGAATGCCCACTTTGCTGAGTCAGTACCCGTTTCCACTCCTTCTCCTTTCTCAAATTGTTGCTAGGGGGAGGAGAGGACAGGAGGCTTACTGCAGCACTGTCTGCCTGCCAGTTCCTTTCTCCCACGTGTTTGCAAGGCAGCAGGGGGTGACATGCTCCATGTGGAGCCTCAGCTGGCTGCCAAGATCTCAGGGCCGATAGAGACTGGCACCATCAATCAGTCTCCCTCTCACACTCCTTTATGGTCCTCAGCCTCTCCACCTCCTCCTTCCAGTTGACCACAAGGCTGAGTAAGTCATTGAGCTGGTCACATCTTATGCAAGTGCCGCCTCCATCACCTGGCACTGCAAAGGCCAGGCTCTGGCACTCTTGACAGCCAGTGATCTGCGTACTAGCATCTTGTGTTGGGGGCTCAGTCTGAGTCTCCACACTTGTCTCAGCATCAGCTCTCCTTTCATGTATGCACAGGACCTCAGACTGAGTCTCCACATTCTTCTTGGCTGCAGTCTTCCTTCTGCATGAGCATGGGACCTCTGTCTGGGTCTCCACAATTTTTGTGGCGGTAGCCTTCCACCGGGGTGCAGCCATTGCAAACCAGCAGGCACACTAACAGCACTAGATAGCCTTAATGGGGTGTGACTGATCAGCCCTGCCCTGCTGCCGGTTGTGCTGGATCTGTCCTCGCCCTATTGCCAGGTCGTTAACAGGAGGCCCTGCACTTATCACTCATTTCACAGTGATAACAACCCTCCTAGCTGTGTAGTTCCGTGAATGGGTAGCTTACAGTTTATCCTCATTAAAACAGCCCAGGTGATTCTCACACCCCAACTCCTCTTTGTCTCTGGACATGTTGCTTCCCTCCCGGAGGCTTTTTCTAGGCGAGGGGGTGGATGCAGAACTGTTGCCCTGGCAATGCCTTCGCTGCCTCAGCCACTCTTGTGAGAGCTGCCCAGCCGAGAGCAGGCCGCTCAGTTGTCTCGGGGATCCCTGAATGAGGGAACCGACCGAAACACCCCTGTACCTCGCGGTCAGTCACTGCAGTTCTGACTGGAACAGCTCCGAAGCAGGGGTCAGTGCTGGGTCCTCGCTTCTTTAACATCTTGATCAGTGACTTAGATGAAGGGATAGAATGCATCCTCAGTAAGTTTACTGATGATACAAAGGTGGGAGGAGTAGCTAATGCACCTGAAGGCTGTGCTGACATTCAGTGAGACCTGGACAGGCTGGAAAGTTGGGTGGAAAAAACCATATGAGGTTCATCAAAGGCAAGTGCAGAGTCTTGCACCTGGGGAGGAATAACTGTATGCATCAGTAAAGGTTAGGGGATGACCTGCTGGAGATAAGCTCTGCAGAGAAGGGCATGGGTGTCCTGGAGGAGAGCAGGTTGGCCATGAGGCATCAGTGTGCCCTGGAGGCCAAGGACAATGATATCCTGGGGTGATTACAAAGAGGGAGGCCAGTGGGTCAATGGATGTGATCTTCTCAGTTTACTCTACCCTGGTGAGGCTGCATCTGGAGTATTGTGTTCAGTTCTGATCTCCACAGTTCAAAAAAAGCATAGGGCTGTAAAGATGATTAAGAGCTTGGAGAGCAGCATTTCCTTATGAGGTAAGGCTGAAAGACCTGGGATAGATCAGATTGGAGAAGTGATTGCTGAGAGGTGGTCTCGTAACTGTTTATCTGAAGTGCAGGAATCAAGTCAATGGAAACAGAGTCTTTTCAGTGGCATGTAGCAATAGTACAAGAGATAATGGGCAGAAACTGGAACACAGGAAATTCCATACAAACACAAGGAAGAACTTCTTTACTCTCAGAGTAACAGAGCCCTGGAATAAGCTTCTCAGAGTGGTTGTGGAATCTCCTTCTCTGGAGATACTCAAGACCTGTCTGGATGTCTTTTTATGCAACACACTATTCTGTGTGATTCTGTGTACATAAAATGTCAATAAATATTACTCAAAAAAGAAAATAAATTAGTAGGTCTTAATTTGCCACATGAGTCTTATTCCATTAATTATAAAATACAGTATTTTTGAGCGCTACGCTGTATTTTTATTATTTATTTACCTACAGTCAGACAGACTTCTGTAGGTCCTGATATTCTTTGACTTATTTGCACAAATAAAAAATATAATGCAATTTATCTTTTTATATCTCACACATCTCCTATGGTATGCAAAAATATCTCATCACTATGAGACTTTATGATAATGTCATAATAATTCCTAGAAATACTTGTGCAGAGCAGACTACATTATGACAATCAAATATAAAGCTAATAAGAATTAAGAGGAAAGCGAACTGAGAATTTATGGCAATAAGGGCAAAGTTCTCTCAGAATTCAATAGCTATATACATTTATCCTTTAATATTTTTTACTCAAAATAGACTTTTTTTTTAATATCCTGAAACATGAGTAGATGTACTTAATGAGAGAAGGATATCATTACTGTAAATTTAAGAAAAAAAAAAAAAAAAAGCAGCTTCATTTTTAGTGCTTTCTTATCTATATAGACTTGCCAATTTCTGTGCTTCCTCTCTGTAGTAAGAGGAGACCAGATTAAAAGTTTCTGTTCTGTTCCATTATTGAATTGGTTAAATCCAATTAATTTTTATATTATCTTGAATATAGTGGGATCATTTAGATGAGTAACTTAGGTTTTCTTAACTTCTAGGCCTCTACAAGCGGCCCTAATTAGATTACATTTATTAATTAGATCACATTTCAAACTTGTATATCAGTGTTTAATTCTAAGAATTATTCAGAATATATTCAGCAAATATATGATTGTATATTAGTGGTCTCCAAGCTCCATCTATTTATCAGGTTGTGCTGTTGCCTGTGCAATAGGAAGTTAAATATTTGTAGTAAAAGGACAAAGAATAAGAGGAGCTGCTACTGAAGTCAGTGAAGCAAGTCATATGTTTACAGTGAAGGACAGTCTTTAAAATCTCAGTCCTGTGCCATTCAGTTGCTCAGGATGTCTAACTGACATAAAAAGAATAAAATCCTGGAGCTTTTAAAATTAGTGGTTTTACTGTAATGATATGTTGTAGTCAGGATGGAACAAAGCATGCTTTGGCTCTTTAAATGAATGGCTGCAGGATTAGGATATGAACTGAATTCTCAGCACTTCAGTGTATGCATGCTTTCAAAACACTGAGAAGAAAAAGTCAAATGAAAAACTATTTTACTCAATTTCTAAAAAGATTTAGAAGAACTTTTAAGGAAAAAAAAAAAAAAAAAAAAAAAGTTTACTTGTTTGATCAATGTTGGCAAATATTGAACCTAGCTATTCCCTGGTGCTGAACAGATGCCCATAAAAAACAGAGTTCTTCCTCTCTCCATACTGATGTAATTTATTAGCTTACTGACATGTTCAAGACTTAGATGGTTGCTTACCACTGTTATGACTCAAATTGACTTTAGCAGTAAATGGCTTGTACAATTACGGCCATTGTATGGTTCCAAATCATAGCCTGTTTATTTACATTAGAATAATAACTGTATATATTCCATTCAGTAAACTTATTTGTGAAAATCTTCGTGGTTTAGCCTTGTTAATCCCAAAGGAGAAGTAAGGATGTAAGAATTGTCTATATTCTTACATTGCATTAAACAGTAGATCACACTATATAAACACCACAAATCTCATTTGAAACTCATTTTTACTCATGTTTGGGTTACAGAATGCTTTAAAATCTTTCAAGTATCTCTTAACCTAAATGAGTGCATATATAAGACTAATAAATGAGTGTTCTGTGCATGAATGTCTTGTACACCCCCTGTATGAAACAGATGGGATTTTTATTTCCTGTTTAAAGGGTCTAACTTTGATTCTCTCTAGAAGACAATACCTTCTGAATTAATGTTTCAAAAAAGATATGAAATACATTACCTACAACGTGCTTAAAAATTAGAAAAACAGGTTACTTGTATAAAACTCTGAAAATAAAATTACAGACTAAATGTACTGTTCTTAGCCTGAGTAGGTTAAAATATCTTTATAGTGGAGGGAAAAAAGAACATAATATATCGAAAAGGGAAGGGAAAATCATTTTGAAAGGGACAAAAATGAAATGAAGAACAGGGAAAGGGAAGACAATAAGACCGTAAAATAGGTCTAAAGCAACTAATTGATGTGAGATTGAAGTCAGCAGTATTATAAAGTTTTTAAACTTATTTCTTTTATTTTTGGTTAAATCTGTGTCCAAAATGAAACCATAGTCATGTGTTTTCATGGAACCATGGAATCCTTACAGTTGAAAGGGACCTTTAAAGGTTATCTTGTTCAACTCCCCTGCAGTGAAGAGGGATGTGGGCAACAATCTCGCTATCTCTCATTTTCACTGTTTTGAGTTTATTCCTCAAAAGTTCGATATTTTTGCAACTGCAGTTATGTGTTTTATTACTGGTTTGATAAGAATCTCTTTTGTAGCAACTGATGTCAATATACTAAGTACTATACAGAGAGAAAACACAGCAAGAAACAAGTAAGGAAATACAAGAGAACTGCTAATACTACTTGTCTACATGACGGTATTGGCTTCAGTGACTCAGAGTTCTAATAATGTCTTTTGTATACATGAAGACTGAAGACAAGTTTAAACACATGAAGAGAAACAAGATCTTTTTAAAGATGTTAAGAGCAGAATCTTCTCCATATAAGGGACATAATCAAAGCAGGAAGTTGCTACTTCAACAAAGAGTAAATGTAAGATGATATAAGTGGAAATGGGACCAGGCTTACCAGCAGGTCCTATCAGCTTCTGACAAAGGAACTTCAGGCTGCTTAAATAAGCTTGGCCATCAGGTAGTTTGGAATACATACTACAGTGTATATATACTTTATGTACTGTTACAAGTCCATTGACAATTGTCATTGCGTGTTGACCTTGTCTGGCTGCCAGCTGCCCACTGTGCTACCCTCTCACTCCCCTTCCTCAGCAGACAAGTGTAAAAATTACAATTAAATATCTCATGGATTGAAAAAATGTCAGGGAGATCACTAACTACTTACAGTAATGGGCAAAATAAACTTAACTTGGGAAGGCGAGATTAATTTAATTTATTGCTCATTGATAACAAACTACTACAGCAACGAGAACTGAAAACAAAGTAAAACAAACTAAACCTACCTTCTTCCGTCTGCCTCTTAGGCTCAACTTCAATCTTGAATTTTCTATGTCTTCTTCCTTAAGTGATTCAGAGGAATGAGGACAGTGGAATGGGGCTGTGGTTGTGGAATGGGGTTGCCTCTACTATTCCTTCCTTATAATGCTCCTCCCCTGCTTCAGTATGAGCTGGTCTCTATAAACTGAAGTTTACTTCTAAGCAGGTCTGCATTCTCTGGTATGGAGTCCTCCACAGACTGTAGTGTTGATCTCTGCTCTGATATGATACACCACAGGATGAAGGGGCTCAATCTATTTCATCACAGTCCCACAGGAATGTTCTGCTCTGGTGCCCAGAACATCTCTTCTTCTTCTTCACTGAGCTTGGTGTCTTCATGACTGTTTATCTCCATATTTTTTCCCCTTCTCTCTCAGAGCTGCTGTTCAGTGTTTTTATCGTTTCTTAAATACTTTACCACAGAGGTGCAACTCATTGGCTCAGATTTGGCCAGCAGCTTGTCCCTTTTGGAGCCATTTGGAACTGGATTAATACCAATTAATTATTAAAACAGGGTTAATTCCTCTAACTCGTTGAAAAAAAAAATGGAGAAAGATTTTAAAAAAAGGAACAAACATAACTTTGTTCAGGAGAGGAAGCCTGGATTAGTAGCAGTACAAAGTGTTTTCCTATTGGTTCCCTGTAGAGTTAAGTACTCTTGGGAAGTTTTGAGAAATTCCTAACCTTCATTTATTGACATTAGTATTTATCTGGAGAGGACTTATTTTCCTCTAATGAATATAAAACTCAGGAGCAATCATAACAATCTTATGAATATCAGGTAGTTACACTGGTTCAGGTGTAATTTCACTACCTCCTGCACAGCAAAAATATTCTTACTGCTCCAAGGATTTTCAGCCGATGTTTAAAGGGAATTCATTGCCTCAATTTAAACGTGACATTTAAGCAAGCTATTTTAAATTGTCTTCACATAGTATTTCTAAAGTAATTTAAAGAAAGAGATATATTTATCTTTCTTCATGTATTTTCTCATTAGTGTAGAGGTAGCATAGAGGTATAAAAAGTTTGAGAAATGATGAGACAGAAAAAGAAAAACTAGAAGAACCTGCAAAAGACACAAATAGACAAAAAGAAAGAGAATTAGAGGGTCATAAATTCAGTGGTCAGGATAAAACCATGTGCTTTACTGTTATGTATCTGTACCTATAGAAGTTTTCACTGTATAGCCACACAAAAAGAACTTCAGTGAAAAAAAAGAGCGAAAAAGATCAGTGCATTCATAACAGTCTGGGCAGCAGAGTATGATGGAAAAAAGAGATATAGATGGGCCATTCTGAAACCAGGTATCCCCAGAAGTAACTTGTTTTGTGTAAAAGAAATAGATGAGGGAATATTAGGATTAGTATTTAGTTGTGAGTGAGGTGGTTCTGCTGTCTGAAGTCCAAATAAATTTTGAACGTAGATACTTAATAATCACAATGTCGTGTCCAGAACCCTTACAGTTTATTTATCATACATTATATTTTAAAATAGGTTCTATATACAAATCCAATGTTTGTATAATTTCACTTTGCAGCCACCGAGATCATTATAACATTTCATATTATAAAAATGTTAATAAATTGAAAGTTGGTAAGGGAATTCTATAGCGACTTATTTTGTAATTCAATATAGCCCGTTTTTAATGTGATTCATACATGGTACTTTAAGAATATGAGCAGAAAATAATTCTTAAAATGACCCAGCCTTTCCCATCTATTCACAAACAAAGATCTTTAGCCAGCAAACTGGTTACAAATCTTTATGTATTTTACAACTTGCCTAATTGTGTGGAAATTTGTTAGAGGAAAATGACTACGGTTCCAGGCTCTGGAAGCTCTTTCTGCTGATGTTTTCATACTACTCACTTAGAATGAACGTGATCTTACAACATATATATCCTCCAGCTGTTTGTAGATCCTTGAACTGTCACTGGTAAATTGTTCTATCTTCAATTCAATGTAAAGCTTTTTTAAAAAATTTTTTTCAATGTTTTTCCTTTCTCCTTTCTCTCCAGATCCCTCTACTCATCCTCTCCCTTTTATTTCTTCATTATTTTTAGCCAAGTGTTTAAGTAACTGGTGGAAACATGCTAAACATTACGTGATTTATTGCAAACAACACTCAGAGGACTTCTGAGGTAATTACACACTGTTTTCTAGATATTCTTTAATGTTTTGCAGAAGTGTACTAATTTAGTTGGATACTAAAGAATGTGCAACTAGATCAAATACTTTCTAGTTTTAGATAAATTATTTATGAAATTCTAATATTAACGAAGAAATACAGAAAAAGATTATTTTCTCCTTTATTTATTTTATTGTCCAGACAAAACTATCTATCAGTCTGTGTTACTTTGTGCAGCATGCACATTGCTTCCCCATATCTTAGACAAATATTTGCACTTCACTGTAGCAGGTATTTGGTACTGTTCATGCTAACCTTGAATTTCTAGCAATTTTTTTGTGTGTGCAAAATATCAGCACTATGTGTCCTAATAGTAGCTTATGTGAACTTATAAATTATTTGAATTAAGAATCCTTAACTACTCTTATTCAGTTTTCTAGAGA
The DNA here is from genome assembly GCF_023343835.1 of Lagopus muta. NCBI lineage: Eukaryota > Metazoa > Chordata > Aves > Galliformes > Phasianidae > Lagopus > Lagopus muta. The sequence goes on along the minus strand of NC_064433.1, from coordinate 150,816,150 downwards.
AAATACTTTCAAAACTTATATTTTGTGTCTCCATTTTTCTATCTCAGTAGTTTAGATATAGAAGGACTAAATTGTCTAATTTCTTGCTTACATTTTTTAAAATAAATTCTGGTTAAGAAATGGAGATGGAGTTCATGCTGTTGCTCCTAATCATTTTCAAAATAATCTTTTAGATTTTAACATTTGCAGAAGAGTTGATGTTTTCTAAGTGTAGAATTTCACATCTGATCAGGGCGTTAGGTTAGAAATTAATTGCCAACTAGTATAATTTCAACCTTCAGATAACAAGTAATCAAAATTTGTGAATATTACAGAAAAGAGTGTAAAATATAGGATGATTTTCCAAAACAAATCATCACAAACTAGATTCATTTAATTTTCTATGATAGATTAACAGGCACTCTAAATAGAAGCAGAGAATGTCACATATCTTGAATAAATTACTCAGTTTCACATATTCTTATAAGTAGGGTAAGGAAACCTATTACCATAAGGTGATACAGATGTGTATGGAAGCCAGCATGCTTATCAATGGTTTATTGTTTAAACTGGAGAATGTATAAAGTTGAGTCTTCACAGTTCCATCTACTTCACAGAGTGAAGTTCAGGATCCTGAATGGAAGAAAGAGGGCAATAAACAGAATTTCAATCCTGAAATTCAGCAGGAGAACCAAGGACCTACCTAGAGGTATGCCAGGGGTTAGAGCACTGTAAGGTAAGGGGACACAAGACAGTTGACATTCAAGAACAACTTCCTCCAAGTTCAAGATTGGTGAATCCCTAAAGAAATCAGTGTGATTTCTTTAGGTGACAGAAAACCTACAATAGATGAGCAAGGAGCTCACGGAAAAATCTCAAATAGAAGAAGAAAGTCTATGGAATGGAGAAAAAGGATCTAGCGACCTGAAAGGAATATAGGAAGACTATCAGGACATGCAGGGTCATCACAAGGAAGGCTAAGGCCCACTTGGAATTAAGTCTGGTGAGGAAGTTCAAGGGACACAAGAAAGGCTTCCTTAAGTATGACAATAATGAAAGGAAGACTAGGAAAATGTGGGCCCATTGCTGTCTTCATTGGTAACCGCAAATACTGAGAAGGCAGTTACTGAATGCTGTCTTTGCTTCAGTCTTTACTGCTAAGATTGGCCCTCAGGAGTCCCAGATTTGGGATTTCAGAATCCTGTATCTCTGAAAGCAAGAGAAAAAGTCTGAAGAAAAAAAGACTTCCCCTTGGTAGAGGAGGATCTGGTCAGAGATCATGTAGGCAAATTTGATGCACACAAATGCATGGGCCCTGAGGTAATGCACCCATAATTGCTGAGGGAGCTGGCAGAAGTGATTGCCAAGCCACTCTAAGTCATCCTTGAAAGGTCATAGAGAGCAGAAGAGGTGAAAACTGGAGGAAAGCCTGTGTCACTCCACTCTTTAAAAGGGGAAAAAGAAGGACCCAGTAAAATACAGGCCAGTCAACTGCATCCCTAAATCTGGGAAGGCGGTGAAACAACTTATTTTGCATGTTACCTCCGAGTAACTGGAAGAGCAGAAGGCTATAACAAATAGTCAATATGGATTCACCAAGAGGAAATTGATCTTGACCAGTCTGGTAGACTTCAGTGATGTCATAACTGTCTGGGTTGATGAGGGGAGAGTAGCTGATATTGTGTACCATGCCTTCAGCAAAACTTTTGTCATTATTTCTCATAACAGCTTTGTAGGTAAGCTCAGGAAGTATGGGATAGATGAGTGAACAGTGAGGTGGATTGTGAATTAGCTGACTAGCAGAGCACAAAGAGTTGTGATCAGAGAGTGGTGAGGTACTGGAATAGGCTGCCCGGAGATGTTGTGGATGCCCAGTCCTTGGAAGTGTGCAAGGCCAGATTGGATGGGGCCTGATCTAGCATTAAATGTGGAGGTTGGTGGCCCTGTATGTGGCAGGGGGGTTGGATAATCATGATCTTTGAGGTCCCTTCCAACCCTGGCCATTCTGTGATTCTATGAAGCGTCTAGTTGGAGGCCTGTACCTAGCAGTGTTCCTCAGTGGTTGGTCCTGAGTCCAATCCTGTTCAATATCTTCAACAATGGCCTAGATGTAGGAATAGAATGCATCCTAGGCAAGTTTGCTAATAATACAAAGCTGGGAGGTGTAGCTGACACACCAGAAGGCTGTTCTACAATTCAAGAAGACCTGGGCAGGCTGGAAAGTTGGATGGAGAGGAGACATGATGAGGCTTAACAAGGGCAAGTGCAGAGTCTTGCACCTGGGGAGGAATAACTGTATGCATCAGTAAAGGTTAGGGGATGACCTGCTGGAGATGAGTTCGGTGGAGAAGAGCATGGGTGTTCTGGTGGAGAGCAGGTTGGCCATGAGGCATCAGTGTGCCCTGGAGGCCAAGGACAATGATATCCTGGGGTGCATTAAAAAGAGCATGGTCAGTGGGTCAACAGATACGATCTTCTCTCTTTACTCTGCCCTGGTGTGAGAGACTATTTTTGCACCTTTGTCTCAAAGCTTGCTGTTAGGCAGATGAACAAGTCCAGGCAAGTCTTGGACAAGTCCAAGACAGTCTGCAGCCTTGTCTCAAACCTTGCTGTTGGACAACTTCAACAGATGGACAAGTCCAGGAAATATTTTGTCTGAAGACTTGCAAGGCAGGGACAACGAGAGGTAAGCAGCTGCTGAATGGCCGATGAGCAGCTTTGTGTAGGCATATCTCAAGGGAGATAACCATCCAGAGAACCTGTACGCCCACAGGTGCTGCACATGACTCTAACCTAAGTGCACAGGAATCCCGCACAGACAGAAGATGAGGATAAAACAAGGCATCTACAACTAAGGAGGGTTGTACCTGATTTCAGACACTTCATGGTGTGGTATTTGCCTGCTGCCTGATTCACAGAATCACAGAATTACAGAATTGTAGGGGTTGGAAGGGACCTCTAGAGATCATCGAGACCAATCCCCCTGCCAAAGCAGGTTCCCTAAAGCAGGTCGCACAGGTAGGCGTGCAGGCGAGATTTGAACATCTCCAGAGAAGGAGATTCCACAACCCCCCTGGGCAGCCTGTTCCAGTGCTCCGTCACCCTCACCGTAAAGAAGCTCTTGTGCACGTTCTTGATTCTCCTGGAGCTGCTACCTGAGACCTGTCTGTTTCTCCTGCACCCACTGTCAGTTGATTACTTCTTGCCTGCTGGCTGCCTAAGGCCAGCCATTCTACCACTACTTCTTTCTGCACCTTTTCTTCTGCATCTGCCTTGGACCATCAGAATGGTACACAAAGGACACCACTGGATCCTTGGTAAAAGGATACTTGGACTATCCCCGCTTTACACGATTCTTGCTCTATCTTTCCTATTGCCTGTCTTCCCTTCCCCATCACCCTAATTTGTAATAATCACCAGCCTTTCTATTCTCCACTACTTTAATTGATAATAAACTGGGCAGACAACATTTGACCTCGCTTGTGTCTCGGTCACACCTAGGTATATCAAAGAATCTCCTCTCTCACTGATAATTGGAGTGAGACACCTGGTGAGGCCACATCTAGAGTACTGTGTCCAGTTCTGGGCTCTTCAATTCAAGAAAACAGGGAATGTTTAGTGAAAGTCCAGCAAAGAGCCACAGATGATTAGGGTACTAGACTTTATGAGGAAAGGCTGAGAGACCTGGGATTCAGGAGGGATCTCATCAATGTGCATGAATAAAGAGGATGGTTCCATGCTTCTTTCTGTGGTACTCAGCAACAGAATAAAGGTCAATGGACACAAATTAAAACACAGAAAATTCCATAGAAACATGAGGGAAAATATTCCTGTCACAGAGCACTAGAACAGGATGCCTGGAGAGATTGTGAAGTCTCCTCCTCTGGAGAACTTCAAGATCTGCCTGAATGCTTTCCTGTGTTTCCCGTCAAGTGGCACAACCCTTATGAAGAGGGGCTGAGAGAGCTGAGATAGTGTCATCTGGAGAAGAGGAGGCTCTCAAGGGTGATCTTATGACTCCCTACAACTACTTCAAAGGAGGTTGTAGTAAGATGGATGCTGGTGTCTTCTCCTGTGTAACTATCAATATGACAAGAGGGAATGGCCTCAAGTTGAGCCAGGGAAAATTCAGTTGGATGTTAGGAAATACTTCTCCAACAGAGCGGTCAGGCATTGGAACGGGCTGCTTAGAGATGTGGTTGAGTGGGAAATGTTGGTGATAGGTGGACAGTTGGACTGAATGATCTTGGAGGTCTTTTCCAACCTGATCTTCAGTAGTCTCTTCCAATCTCTACCTTTGATAAACTTTACACAACTCGTGATTCTGTGTTATATCTCATAAAGAAATGAGAAATTTTCTGTATTTAGGAATGAACAAATACATGGCAAGAGGCTTTGAAAAATGATTTGAAGGATGTAGTGGAACTCATTTGAACATAAAGTCATGTGAAAGGATTTTACAGAGAAAAAAGTATATGTTTGCACATTCACTGCAGGTAAGAAGAAAAAATAATGGATTTAAATTGCTGTAAGGACTATCTGGCCAAGACATAATGAGAAAAATTCAAACAGAAAAGCAAAAAAAAACAACCCATCCCCAAAAAACCAAACCAAAACAAAACAAAAACCTAGGGTAGATTTCCTGGGGATAATGCAAAGTTTCCACAACATGGAGATTAGATTTCTGTAGCTGAAATAACTCCCAGCCATACCATTTCTAGATGAGCCCAGAGATTGTGGAACATATAAAAGGGTGGCATGTATCTACTTAGAAAGATAATTCAGAAACATTTTTGCTTTTTTTACTAATATTTGGAGGTAAGAAACAAAAGCATATGTACAGTTCTTGACAAAATTGGTTACTTGATTTTCATCATATAAACATTGCTGAGGCTCCATAGTTTTCCTGCCAGTTTTGTGGATCCCAGTTTGACAGCTTGTCTACAAGAATTAGAGTTTGATTCCAACCTCAAGTTAACTTACTGCTTAGCCACTTTTCTGGACCTGTAGACAAGAGTATCAATGGATACCAAATGTGACTGTGGTTTTTGTAAACTAGATATTGATTGAGACCAGTATTTCATTTAAAGTCGGCTGGAAAACAGACATCAGATAGTAATATACTACCGTAGACCAGAATCAGAACTGAAAATAATCTAAATCTTGTTACAAATCTTTTTAATAGACTTTTTCCCTAATTTCTATTCTATTCTATTCTATTCTATTCTATTCTATTCTATTCTATTCTATTCTATTCTATTCTATTCTATTCTATTCTATTCTATTCATTTTGTAATTTTGTACTCCACAGAGTTGCAATTGCTTTTATAAATTTCACAAATATTAAACTACTGAAAAATAGAGGAATGTTATCCCAGTTCAGATGTTAGGAAAGACCGCAAAGATCATGGCCACAAAGGTCATTTAGTTCAACCATCAACTCATGCCTGTGTCCACAATTGCACATAAATTTGAAGGCCTGTATTTGAATCACAGAATCACAGAATCACAGAATCACAAGGTTGGAAATGACCTGCAAGATCATCCAGTCCAACCACCCTCCCATTCCTATTAGTACCACAAGCTACTAAACCATATCTCTTAGCTCCTCATCCAGGCGCCTCTTGAACACTGCCAGGGATGGCGACTCCACCACCTCCCTGGGCAGGCCATTCCAGTGCCTGACCACCCTTTGAGAGAAAAAGTTTCTCCTAATGTCCAACCTAAACCTCCTCTGGTATAACTTCTGGCCGTTTCCTCAGGTCCTACTATTTGCCTGGGAGAAGAGGCCAGACCCTTTTGCACCACAACCTCCCTTCAGGAAGCTGTACAGTGCAATGAGGTCTCCCCTGAGCCTCCTCTTCTCCAGACTGAGAATTGTGTGGTATATAAATACAAGGCATATCCCTTGGACAGCAATTTTATTTATTTATTTATTTATTCGTAGTTTGGTGGTAATTCTAGATAACATCTTCAAAATTGTGCAGAAATAAAACAAACCCTGCTAACATAATTCCGTGGTTGGAAGAAGCTTAGTTTCAAGTTTTTGCTTATAATTTAGAAATACGCATCAGAGAAATAAAGTATGTTGTTTATAGCTGCCAACATTTTTTTCTGCCCGTGATTTCAGTGACAATTCAGTATTTGAATAACACAGGAAGCCAGTAACATCATGCTTTAAAGTATTTTACAGTAGGAAAATTACCAACTTTTTATATTTCCTTTTCAGTTGAGAGCACACATTGGCGTGCATATAGTAAGTGAAACAAGATACTCTAGAAAAAACGTATAAAATTTATCTTTTGAGCTTGACCTGTGTAAACTTATAAGTTATGCTTTCTCCTAAGGACTTTATTTCTGTTACAATATATCAGCTATAAAACATGGAGTTTCATCCAGCAGTGGGGACCCTTTCCTATGCAGAAGTACATTATTTCACCTCTTATTATTATTATATCAAATGGAATGTGACAAGTTACCACCTTCCCACATTATTTTTTTTATTGTTTATTACTACATTAAACTGAGAAGACAAAAACCTATTTTATGTGTACAGCATTGTATTATATACAAATATATATATAGTATATACATATTACATACAAATTTTAAAAGCTAGATTATCTTAAGAATGTAAAAAACTGTAGTGGTCAGGTCATATTTCCTGTCCCACAGCATTCTGTATGTGGTAGCAGGCATTAAAGAGAGAAAAGGTGAAATAAAATAACCTTTGCAGCCTATCTTCTCAACCTCCAGAAATGAGAATACATTCTCAAAAATCAGAAGTTAACCTATACATAAGGATTTTCTTTAATTACATAGGTTGTTCTGAAAGTAATTTCTTCTATTTATTACCATGGATACTACAACAGACACAAAGAGCATAATAACACTATTTATAGAGCAAATTCTCAGCTACAAAAATGAGTTTTTCTGTGTAGTCACCATGAATAGTGTTGCCTTTCAGCAGTGACAAAAATGAGCCTGCATATTGCACTCATAAACGTCTGCACCAGTGGAGATGACTCACTTCTTCATAGCTACTATGATGGCTTCAGTGCTAGGAAAATGTTTTCTATGTAGTCTATATTTAATTAGCCTGAACACACGGCAGTCAGGACTAGACAGTGGATGTGGTACAAGTGTTCAGCCAAGACTGTTCCACAGTCTTCAAGCTGGCACAGTGCCCGGTATTATTTTGTTGCAAGAGAAAGGTTGTCTTTGTCCCGACTCTGGAATTTGGAGCCTTCACCTTCATCAGTGTTGCAATGTAGCGGTTGGAGTTGGTGGTTTGTCTGGGTTCCAGGAAATCCAGAAAGATCACCCTTTTACTATCCCCAAATTGGCTTAACATATTGGTTTAATATGTCCTAACAACCTTGCATAAAGTGTTTTTTTCTGTTCTTGTGTGAGCATCTGTGGGTTACACCTGGTGCAAACTTTACAATATACCTGCATTGCCACCATCATTTCCAATGCATTGAAGCCAGTATTCAGCTCCATACACAGTTCTCTGAACATAATCCACCAGTTCATGCAAATGAGCTGATCAAGATGCTCTCCATTTCACAGTGTGAGAGCTGTGTGTGGCCATCTGGAATGTGGCTCACCTTTCATGTCACTGTCATGACATGCTATTGAAAGGAACCATCCACCATCTCACTATGCTCACACCCAATGTTTGTTCTCCATAAACATTCAGCAAACACCAATGCATGTCAATGAATGCCTTTTTTTTTTTTTCTTTTTTTCTTTTTTTTACGTGGAGAAATTCAGTTCCAAATCTTTGCTTCATACATGCTTCTGTGTCAGACTCCAATTTGTGAGGCTACCTCTCTGCTGCCACTGGTCGCGTGGCAACAAAATGTAACAGATATTGGTAGGAAGGTTTAGCTTCTACTGCTGTACCACCAACATCTGCCTCTGACATTGTGGGCCAACATTCTAAAATAGGAGTCATTACTGTAGGAGCAATCTTTGTAGTTTTTGTAGCCAACTAGTAGCTCCTGGCCACTAGGAGCAAATTCAAGTTCTACTGCTTAACTATGTGCTAAATCAGATCTTGCACAGTGTAGGGGATGAGGAACATGTCTTCTGGATTTGATCTGCTCTACAGCTCAATTTTCATGAGTCTGGGAACATCTGTGGTTATCTTGTTTGGCTATAAAATAACATGGCTCAAAGCCAGAATCTGCAAACATTTGGGGTTTACTTAGTCTAACAAACCACACATACTTTGTCTTAAGTGTACCATAAGCAGATAGCTAGTTTTCCTCAGTGATCATATTTAGCAATGGAAAGAATAAGGTCTTAGGAAAAGAGTACTAAGTTTATTCAAAATACTTAAAAGTATGGAAAAAAAGAGTATGCTGTTATCAAATGTTGTCGGAAGTGACTTACAGAATGGAAACACTGCTTTCTAGCCAAAAAAAAAAAAAAAAAAGTAGGCCTAATCTCACAGCTTATACCATGATTGTAGGCAGTCTTAAAGGCAATGCAACTCTGTGTCTGAATTTAATCATGATAATTTTGTTTGTAGGAATAGCCCACATGCTCTATATCCCATATTTCTAGTCTGTATTTATTACAGAATGTAAGAAACACTGAAAGATTCATGCAACTTTCTGCAATTTCAGATATGATTTAAGGCACAATTTACCAATGAATTGTTCAGGGTTTAATACAGTGGTCTTGGTTAAGTCTGGAACAGAAAATAGTAAACATACTTTTCACAGTTGCAGATAATATTAGCTGCTGTCCTTATTTTAAAAGGATCCCTTTTTTGTGCCTCTGTATGACAACAAACTGAAAGAACATATAAGGCTAGAGATAAGTCGTTAAGGTCTATTTAAGTTAAAAATCTAAAATTTATATGTGTAAAGATAATATTCGTATTCCTTTAAAATAAAGACAGTAGAGAAGCATTATTTAAATCATATAAATATGCAGAGTTTTTAACAGTTATTGTCTCTGAAAATAATACCTTATAAATTTCACAAATATATACCTTTATGTTTTGCTTAATGTGAGCCTTGATTCTGTTCTTATTCCTGTGCCTTTTCATAAGTTTTAACTGATTTCAGAAGTCTTTCTACTGTACACCGGGATTGCAGTAACCAATGATTATAAATTGTTGCAGGCAAGGATGTTTTTCTCTTACATAAACACAGAGTATACAGAGTGAATTATTTGCAGAATTGATCGACTCAACTATGTAATAAAATGAATGTAAATAGTTTAGATTTACTCTCATTTGGTCTTATCTATTCTCATATTCATCTGTGTTGCATTTCACATCTTCTAAATGGCTATTTAAATAGCTTAATTGCTGTTTTAGGATCAAGGTTCCTCAGAAGTTTCTGTTTTTATTTTTGCAAGACTGTCACTTCATTTCCTCATTGTTAGTAAACAAATGTGCCTTTTAAACTTACTTTTCTAAAGTAAGATGGTTTAGATTAGAAACAACTTCAGGTATGATTTACCTGAAGGTAAATCTGGATGATATCTAGAAAAAGAGTACCTACAAATACTGAAATATAGTGATGTTTATTCCATAGTATTTCCACCAGAATAGAATGGGAACATTAATATGGGAAATTATTCTTCTCAAATCCTGAAATCATGTTGTCTTGGTTTTGTTTTGTTTGTTTGTTTATGCTTTAGTTATTTATTTAGTTTTTACTCTTTTTAAATTATTGGAAAACTATCACAAGTAATATAGAGGTTAGTATTTCTTATACATTATGTTAATAGCAACATATCTATGCTGCATTAATAAAACATAATATTTAGTAAGGATTAGTAAAAATGCACATAATTAGGAAAACATGAGGAACACAAAGCAATTACATAATTCAGTTCATTGATTTTAAATGTTATACATTTATTTCCTGTCACTGTTGATGTAATTATCTTCACTAATGTGCTGAAGTGTAAAGGCCTTCAAAATTAGATCTGATTTGTCTAAATTTTACATAGTAATAATGAAGCTGAACTGCTAAATGTTAAAAGGATAGTAATAATAAAAACAGTAATGTTGAGTCATAACATTAAATAATTACCCTCCAAATATCTATCAGATATTTTAGCAGATGCATGAAAAATTCAACTCTGCATTCAAAATTTAACTATGATGAACAAAGGGATAAGATAATTATAAAGAAAATTCATCTTTAGAATTTTGCTCTTCTTATCCATCTGTCCTCTCAAAGCTATAGTCGGAATTAAGGACACAAAGGCTTGAGCAACACAAATTTTACGTGGATGAAAATGTTATCTATAAAGACAATTATAAAGATTAACAATATTTATTTCAAAGATGCAAAATTAGAAAGAATCTCCTTTTTTTAATTTGCATTGAATATTGAAATCGTTTGCTTTTAAGAAAGGTTTTTTAAAATGAATCATTTTTACTTCACAAAATTTGGAGTGACTAGAGTGTAAAGCTCTGAAGTATTTTGCTTTCACAAAGACTTAAGTGATACATATATGTAATTATTAGGGGAATACCCTAAAGAATAGGAAAAAAAAAAGTTTGTTTCCAATATTTTATTTTGAGGAGGCTTCCCCTGGCTATATTTCCCTTTGTATAAAAATATGTTGTATATGACAATGTTAACTGAACAATAAACCTTTACCAATTTAACACTGCTTTTTGATTGCATTTTTTACTTTTTAGAAATTGAAAAAAAAAAAAAAAAGGAATATAAAAAACAAGAATATATTTCTTAAAATGAACGAAGTATGGATCTTTCCCATCTCTAGTTCTTTGTATTCTCAAAACAACATCTAAATAGTCTTAGATGAGAAAAAAAAATATATTAATTTGAAAAATAATGCTTCAGTTATGGATTTTGTAGGATAGATTAGTCACTGTCAGGCTTATTCCACAAAACATCCCTGTTTATAACTGTTTCAAAAATCTTCTCCTTTAATATCTTATGCTTGATCACAGAAACATTAAGATTCTTCAGGTACCCATTTTTCACTGTAAGCAAGTCTGCCATTTTCAATTGTTTTAACCATTTTGTCCAGCCAGGGTACGTCTAAATTGATTAGTAGTGAAGATCCTCACTGTTGTTTTCCTAATGATTTAGAGAAGATTCCAAGAAAACAAACAAAAAATGAATCTTCAATTACTAATTTTACCTGGTTAAAATAAAACAATTTTCTTCAATATATTTCATCAGAAACTGATTAATTTTGATCAGTGAAAAAAAATCAAATAAATTAGTGAGCCTTTTTGGTAAAGCCAATCACATGCAATGATGTGTTGATCAGTTACTCGTGTTTTCTTGGATGTATAAGGATATAGGTGGACATAAAGCTAGGAGATGTGTTCCTTCTTCCGTGGAAGATAGATGAACACCTTGTCATGTAACTAACACAGGAATCATAGTCAGGTGGTTTTATTCCTTTGCCAACTCAAGGACTAAATTTTCTCTCTGAATATGAAAAGTCTGCTTACTATGCATTGGCAATTTTAGACATAACTGTTTTTGTCTTATTTTTCTTCAGTTCACTCTGTTAGGGAAGATGTGATGATACAGGCTGTGTGGCCCTGTAGGCCTTGCTTCCACATGGATACAGCCAAAAAATATAATTATCTTATTATGAACTCTGACTTGCACACCAAGATTCTTCTGCAGTGTATGAAATCTTACTTATTCTGTTTAACTAACATTTTATTCTAATATAGGAGAGGAAAACAACCAGACTTGGAAAATGTTAATTTCTACCATCTTTAAGAAGTATATATTCCAGTAATAGTCTGCTTTTGTTGAAGAAAATTCTCATTAAGTTTTGATTGCATAAAAGAATGGTTCTGTAACTTCACAGCTGTTCTAGTCAGTAATATAAATAACATGCTGACTTCTAATGGGATTTCTTACATCAATGTGCAAAGGAAACAAAGTGATTAGGGAGATGGTTTAGATTAGAAACAACAACTTTATATTTTTACGATGTGTTTCCTAATAAAGACAGTCTTGTCACTATAGGTATATAATCTGTCATATGATAGAATGTTTGACATCTTCCTTTCTCTGTAAATTTTAATTAATATTTCTGACTTTTTTTACTAAAACAAATATTTTGAATTAAAACCTGCTGTTATTAGTGTGACTGTTAGTTATTTGTGACTAGCATAGCACCACTGAAATTCTGATTACTCAGCAAAGCAAATACTGCTAACATCTTATTTAATTCTTATAATTGGAACATGGCCTTAAATGGCTACATAACTCCTAAACTTTTAAGTAAAACATACTGAAACTTATGTATATCTGAGAGGTATATACTGCTATAAAGCAATAGATATTTTGTGACTTTTATGTGTTTCTTTTATTTGCCTGCAAATTGGAAAATTTAAAAACATATCAGTAATGTCTTGCATATTAATACATTTTGGAAAGATTTTAAGTCATGTTACTGTGTACTCACCTCTCATAAAACTTGTGCAATAGAAAGTCATGGAACATAAAACAGCTTTTGTAATTCATAGGAAATAGTCTGGAAACTTTGTAAACACTGAAACCTAAGTTAAAACCAAAGTGATTCTGTTTTGTATGGTAGGGCACTTATCAATTACATGTGCAAACAGAAAATCTTTCTTACAGAATTCACTTCTAAATGAGCTTCTGTTTTTGGTTGAAAATGAAATCTTTGTAGGCATCCATATTGCAGAAATCAGAGAGTAAGATGATATTTTCTTGCTTAAATCATTAGTGATTTAAACTTGCGTTACCTTTTGTCACTCTCACTGGTTTGCTTTATCAACCACTTCTTCATGTGAGGGGTCAGTTGTTCAGGTCTTATTGTGGGGTTCTATTTCCTACCACCCTCATTGTGTTTATAGTGAATGCACTGTTTGTGTATAGAGAGAGGACATTAGAATCTCCACAACTTACTGGAGTTTAGTCTATGAAGAGCTGGTTGTAAACAAAAATGAGAAAAAAAAACAATTTGCTTTGCACAGGAATGCTGTGTGCTGGGTAGATTTGTTGTTTTTTATTTATTTATTTACTTACTTACTTATTTTATTTTTAATATTCTTGCAGTCTGTTGCTGCTTATTTTAACCATTCAAACAACCCATAAATACTGTCTGTATGACATATGATGGCTTATAAATAATCATACACATTTTTAGGTTCCATTGACTTTTTAGTGGAAAAAAACTTTCTGTAAGTACACTTTTTGCAATTATACCTACTTGTCTCAGCACAGCTGATTGAAAGACTACAAGATAACCAAATACTCCAAAAGAAAGCTACGCTGTGCCCTAACTATTATACAAACACTCAACTGAAAATACTGAACAAAAATACACATATCTGGGACACATCTGTCCGTGATTACATCTCACTTATTTCCAAACTGCTGCTGCAGGAGACTGTATCGCTGAAGAAAAGTAACACAGTTTAGAATTATAAAGAACATAGTGCAGAAAATTATGATCGTTCAGCATTCTTAAAAGATGTATTTAATGTAATTCTCACAAACTAAATATTAGTTTGTTAATTTTGGAGCTTAGAATCTTCTAAAAGACATATTTCTCCAATCTATTTTTTGTTTGTTTTTGAGTTACTAGCATGCTTAACAAAAATCACCAGAATACATAGGGAATATGCTTTATGGCATATAGCATCAGCATATGACTCAGGCATAGTTGGTCTACCTGAGAGCTTACCTGAGAGTCTACTCTGGCTTGCTTTGTACAGTTTATGCACCATAGTAGGAGTTGTCAGCAAAACTCTGAGATGGATGAGACTGTTCTGGCAGCAAGAGCAGCCTCCTCTCCATCTCTATTTTCTTCAGGCATTTTTCAGGTCATGCGGCTACTTCTTGCATATGTTCTCTACGTGTTCAATGGAACTGCTCTGTGCATGATCAGAAAGCCAGAGACTACTTGGCAAATGGTCTTCCTGTTCATTTGATCAGGATATGTCTTAAAACATATTGAGACAACCTAGAAAATGCAATAATTTCTGAAGATGTGCAGAAAGAACACAACTTATTTTCCACATTTTCCCTCCTAAATATTTAATTTCTATTGACAAAGTTTATAGTAAAATTTTCTAATTTCCAAAGGCTGCGTGTGGAAGAGGTGCATTTTGATTTATGGATGTAGTAATGAAGAACAGTGACACTATTGGAGATTCCATGGGATTTTTGCTGTACAGTTTATTACAGGAAGACCTAGATTTATCTCAACTTGACCCATAGATAAATAAATAAAAAAAAATAAAAATAAAAATAAAAATCACAGGACCAATAGAGGTTACGGATATGCTGATATATTTTAAAAGAGCCCATTAAGCTATAATGGAACAGATTTAGGATCAAACTTTCAGGAAAATCCAAAATGTCTGTATCTTTTGCCTTTGACAGTTTATCCTATCTGAAGAACAGTGTCTAGCCCTTTCTGAGGAAAGAAAGTACAGATAAGTGTAATAAAACAGTTTAATTTTAGTCAGACTGTCAGCTATGAAGACAAGATATGGCTTAGTATTTCCAGTGTATAATTTTAACAGTAGTCATTTATAGATTTCAAAGTCTATAAAGGTCAACTGGAAAAGCTCAGAAGGCCTTTTTTCTTTAATAGATGACCTCTCTATATTTAGACATACACATACACACTGCCATAAACATACACCAAGATCAACAACACATTTTCTAACTTTAAAGGAAAAAGTTCAGTTTTAAGGCAAGGAATTTCTGATGATGATGCAAATTAGATAAAGGGTAGATATTTTGATTGTCAGGGAGTACTATGTCTGAGTTTCCACAAAACAGATCGATACTTTGAAGTATCTGCACAGCTGGACAGGATGTAAAACAAAAGATTGAAGGAGAGATAGTAATGAAGAAAAATAGTAATACGCATGAAAATAGACATGCAAGAAATGCCTAGTTACTTCAGGCATCAGAAATAAAATAATGCTAAGGAAAGTTTCCTTTACATACTATTATGTAATGGAGTTTTTGGCATTCTTATTTATATTTGTTCACAGACTTCTGAATTCCAGTCCAAATAGTCTGTGATTTGCCTTAGAAGAGAAAGTGATAAAGGTGTATTTTTAAAAACATTATTTCAGTTTAAGCTTTTACAATTCACGTGACTTCTGTTTGCAAAGCAGAGAGAGGAGTTAATAGAATCACAGAGATGAAAGGAGGATTATTGGCTTATTCCAGAGTCAACAAACAGGTAAAGAAGAACATTCTAGCTATTTCCTTTCTGTCTGGAATCAAAAATGAATTGTATATGTGGCATATCTCCATCCACAAAGTTGAAACTAATTCTGACAAATGCAATCAGATGCTTCCTTTTAAGCTTTTAAGCTATTTCTTTGAAGTCATTCATGCTACACGTAGTGAAAGCAGAGCGCATGTTATTTTAGCTATTCCTCCTTCCCAAGCAGGAAGTAGTTATTTTATAATGTGCATTTTTTATCATCTGATTTATAGGTTTTGTTTGCTTTAGCATTTTGTACTTCTTTCTTTGCAGAGAAAAAATATTTTAACGACATACCTTTGTCTAAGTTGCTTCCTATTCTTTACAAGCTTTTTTTCTATCTTTTTTTTTTTTTTTTTATTTCAGACTTCATTGAATTGCAAGCCAGACATACTTATTTCACTTTTGAAACAGATAGCTATTTTTATTTTTATTTTTCCTTCTTAGTTTATTAGCTATTATTTTAAGTATCAATTTTTCAGGAAAATTGAAGGTAGCAGGGGAGAATGCACCTGTAAAAATGACATTTGTTTACTTTCTTTAATGATTACTGCTTTTGATGCAAAAATCTATTCTCTCATAGAATAGATTTTTCCCATTTAAAATAATATATCTCCTTAGATAAAACACATCTCACTTCTAGGAAAAAAAAACCAAACACTAAACAAACAGAATTACAGAACAGAGAAAGAAAAAAAATGAAATAAAAAAGGTACAGATTTTAGGAAGAATGGGGACTTTTAGTTTTAGATTTTTTATGCATCCTGATTTATTTTATATTTTAAAAGATAATATAAAATACATTCTTTCAAACAGTAACCTGATAATGATGCACCTTCTGTTTAGCATTTAGCTTTGTATTGTGTCATATTTATTATTATTTTTTTTTAATGCAATGACTACAAAATCTATTTGGCATTGTCTAAATTCACAACTGTTGGATAAGGTTTCTCAACAGATACTGGCAATTTAGTTTTGTGACGTGACACAGATATGTTTGCAGGGATTAGCTGTGTGTTTTTTAAACAAGATGAAATCTATTACAAATAAGGGAAATATATTTCTAATATTAAAATGATAAGCTTTTTTTTTTTTGGTCATTTAAATCAACATTTTATATTCTCAGAAGAAATGTACATTACCTTATGGCTATATATATAGCCCACATTTGATTTCGTCTAAGTTATTAAAAAAAATCTCAGAATAACATAATGTGAATTTTCAAACATCTGTTATTGATGGTGTGTTCTAGGGAAGAAGATATGTTAACTCAGTCTTTGCTTGAAGAGAACTTAGTGTGGAAAAAACTGTATAGCAGATGTACAGTAATGGACAGAAGGGTGAAATATTTTGGTTACTGCCTCTTCCTTGGTAACAGGAAATGATCAGATTATGACATAATCTGTCTAAATATTTATTTGTCATTCTTTGCCTATTTGGCTTTCTTAAAAATCCATACTGCATATAAATTTCAATGTTTCCTGTATACACAGTGCTTCTCAGAAGATTTACTGAAGGCCCACATTTACTTTAGGGTTTAAATGTTTTTTTTTCTTTTTTTTTTCTTTTTTTGGTCAGAATTGGACTTGAAACAGGCATGCAGTTTAATAGCTGTCATATATGGAACTACCATGGTCCAATAATAATGTTTTATAAAGCAGTGAGGTTACTATATTTGTTTCTCAGAATTTTCTGTGCTGAATCAATAAATGAAATTTGTATATAATCATTTTGTGTCAACAAATACAGTTAGAAATTATATTTGAATTCAGCAATTCTTGATTCACCAAAAAGTTTTAAAAGTGTCAGCATACTTGCAATTGTCTATACAAGGCAACTAAAGTATATGTAGCACGGGCATAGAAGTATGATATAGATTGTAGCATCCATTCCATTTACAAAATGAATATCATGCATCAGCATTTATTCATCTGCCATGCATAAGAAATGCAGTAAGGATATCCATGCAGTAAATACTTTTAAATAAATTCTAGTGCAAACAAGGTGGATTAAGAACACATTCAAGAAAAAAAAACAAAACTGTATGCCAAGCTTCTTACAGAGTAACTATTTCTATGTGTATCTGTTTGTATCCAGAGAACTTTTTTTTTTTTAATTAAACTAGCATTTCTATTAATTTTAATTGAAAATATGCAATCAGTGTAAGAAGAAAAAGACAAAAATACTTAAAATGTTGCATAAATCTGTTTGTTTGTTTCTTCTTTTCAAAGTCAATTCTGTGTTATTTTGCAAACATATGATTCTAGATTAACATGTAATAAGAATATGATGGCAAAAAAATCGCCCAGAATTATAATATCTCAAAGATACTCGAGATTATTTGATGTATCTGCCACAGCACAGTGTACCTGGGCGTCTTACTGGCAAATATACAGTATAACGTAGTAAAATTTTGCCAAAAGCAGTTCATCATGATTAGGGAAAAACCTACTTATCATTAAAATCAAACCACCTGCCTCAGATTTCTCAAGGTGAGGAAGGGCACTCAGTATGTTTTCAGTTCTCTGATAGCTATTTTGGATTATTTTATCTTTTTTAATATGAATGTTCTTCTTTTTCTTGTTATCTTATGGTACTAGCTGTTTTTATTCTCAGTGGTAAATGTGTTCTCAAAAGAAACTGTCTTCACTAGAACAAAGGCTACAACAGTAGTTAGATCTGGAAAGACCTAGTGGCATAAAACTTCACCAGAACAGTAAGTTCTAAGAATTGTAGATCTGCTGAGTTTGTCATATCTCATCTGTCCTTCATCTTCATAAATTCAAACTGGGAAGAAGAGACAGAAATTAAAATAAAAGGTATCTTACAAAAGAAATTTGTTTTTTTAGTCTTTCAAAACTGATGTCTAAATGTAATGATTTCTCGTAGGCTGTAGTGCATGTACTCTGTGCAATAGCCTTTAATATTAGCTCTTCAAAAGGCCAGTACGTTTTAGAAAGGTAAGTGATTTCAGGAAGTTCTGAACTATAATCAGAAGTTAAGAAAAATTTGCTCGAACAACCTTAATATAAAAACATATAAGATGGTTTCTGATAGGCAGATTTAGAAGAAGACTTCTAAGTGACCAAATGTATCTGAACTTTTTACTTTAAGCAACTTAACCTCACGTAGAGATTTGAAAGTCCACTCTGGACAATTTCAATTCAAGTAATGATCTCCCTCAGAATGTCTGGATGGATGCCTGTCTGTATCTGAGAAAGAAACTATCACATAATCTATCCTACAGTCTGGAAGGCGAGAGTAGAGGGAGGGTGAGACAAATAGTGAGCTGCATATAGAAGATGTTAGGGTAATGTGCAAAATTCAGTTACAATTCTTTTTTTTTTTTTTTTTTTTTCTTTTAAATGTGATCCAAAATCAAAGGTGGGCACCAACACACTTTCCAAAGTCTGGGATTTTAACAAGGAAGATTCAAAAATCAGCTTTGTATCAGGATTCTGTAGTTCAGAGCAATCATTAATGCTCAATTATATTGCAACTATAACAGCATCAGAGATGTGTATTTATGTGCAATGCTCATGAAAATCCCAAACAATACTAATGCTGTTTTATTTGAAAGTCTTTGATGTTAACAATAGATAGGCCTATGCCAAGTCTGGTACATCAGAGTTTGAACTGAATAAAGGCAGCAGCCACAGCAGCTTTGTTCTGCATGAAGGTTTACGAGAGAGATTGTGCTTACAGTTGCAAACAGTGTAAAAACATTTTCAGGATCTGTAATGCTGTTTTATGTCAGTTCTTAGTTGAACAGGGCTGACCATCAACCAGCTGACCATTTTCAAACTAGTGGGAAGTGAAAAAAAGGATTGTCAACACTTTATACTGGAAACTCCAGTTAGTTATGTCCTAACCCAGAAAGAGCCATCTTTGAAATTGTTGTTATATGATATACTTAGTGATAAATATTTACAGCCTGAATATAAGCCTGAGCTCATATTCTGAATGGATATATTAAAAAAGAAAAAAAAAATAGGAAGAAGAGAATACTAGAAAACATAGACACATCTATGAAATATTTCAGCCACTTATAATTTGTCCAAAACCTGTAAGGATATCAGTTAATGCTATATATTTTATACAGATATACATAAATATGCATATTTAATAAATATAAGATATAAAATAAATATTATTTTGAAAGTTGTCATTTACCTTTATCAATGTTGTGAGGATTCTTCCAAACCAAAGAATTTCTATTTTCAGATAAACTTCAGTAATGTTTAGAGTCAACATCACTATAAACTTATCTATGTTTAGGAATCTAAAAATTAGTGGTCAGCTCAAAGTTTAACCTGGCATTATTTTAAGTGGAAATCTAGGGCATGATTCACTTGCCAGTTCACCAACACAGAGGATAGCTGCATAAGGCTGGCAGGGACAGTACAAGACCTATGGAAGATCCACACATTTTGGGGCTTTTCTGAAACAAAAGTACAACAACATCTTGTCTTCAGATGTGAACAGCTGAACTTAACTGAGAGAGGTAGCCAAATGAGTTACAGAGTATGTATACCTCTTATTAAATTATCTTTTTTTCTCCAAGAAACAAGATCCACACAAGTGGTATCTAGATGAATGGGTCCAGCTCCAGATTTTCCTGAGATAGCATAATGAAAGTACCACTTAAAAATTTTTATTTTAGCAAAGATTGAAATGCTATGGGAGTTTTTAATCTAATAGCATTGACATAATCTCTCCATTCTATCCTTAATTTCTGGGATTCTGCTGTCTTGAATGTCACCTTTAAAAATATTTCTTCCTATGACTGCATTTGAGGTCCATGTCAAAGACCACTATCTCCAGTGGTTGAGTATAAGATCTCTTTATCCATATCATATTGATATATTGAGAGTACCACATCATATGCCACACACAAGGGTGGATTCAGCCTTTAGGAAATACTAGGGGAAGATTTGGGTAACCCTTAGCAGGCACACCTACACCTGCACTTTAAGCAGGACAAGTCAGTCCTGGACAAGCAAGACAAAGAAGTTCCACACCAGCACAAGGAGGAATTTCTTTTCTGTGAGAGGGATGGAACACTAGAACAAGATCCCCAGAGATTATGTGGAATCTCTTTCCCTGGAAGAGACATGCGTGGGCACTTCCTTGTTTGACCTGCTGCAGGAAAGCTGTTTTAGCAGGCGATTGGACCAGATGATCTCCAGAGATCCCTTCCAACACCCAGGATTCTGTGATTTTGTGCTTTAAATTTCTACCCAGAAACACTTTTCAGACTTCCAATTTGAACTGGTGACATTAAATTTTAGAGACACAATGTATTCACACCTAAATAGTGAATGTTTTTCAGAGTATCATCACTGGTACATCTATATTCTTCTTGGAGTAGTCAGCAGAAACAGGAAATCTGATAATACTTAGGGTGGATAAATTAGATTACTGATGGAATTTCATTCCTAAAAATGCAAGATATAAGAAAAAGCATATTTGCAGTATATGAAATCACTGTAAAATAATTTAGTCTGTATAATATAATAAGGAACAAGATACACAGTTTAGATTAATTCTTAATTTCAACCCTATTTGATTGTTTATACTAATTCCTTCTTCTAAGACCTGACAGCAAAAATGTCATGTTTGTTCCAGTTCAAGGAATTAAAAAGTCTAGCTCATAGTGCCTAAGAATAGGCAGGGTAGGAGGGGTGAGAGAGCTGCCCTCAATATTAGGAAGTCGATAGATTATGAAGAGCTGTGTCTGAGGAACGGTCACAATCAGGTCGAGAGCCTGTGGGTTAAAATCAAGGATTGGCCGAATAAAGGGCATCTAGTGGTTGGGGTCTGCTACAGGCCACCTGATAAGGGGGAGCCTGTTGGTGAGGCCGTCTTGCTTCAGCTGCAGGAAGTGCTCCTCTCACAGGCTCTTGGCCTGATGGGGGATTTCAACCACCTTGATATCTGATAGGATAGTGGCACAGCAGGTGGAAGACAATCCAGGAGATTCCTGGAGTCTGCTGAGGATAACTTCCTAGTCCAGGTATTAGATGGACCAACCTGAGGTGAAGCCTTACTGGACCCAGTGCTAACCATTGTGGAGGAGAGCATGAGAGAGGTTCAGATTGAAGGCAACCTGGGCTGCAGTGACCATGCCCGGATGGAGTTTGTGATCCTGAAGAATGTAGGCCTGACAAAAAGCAGTGCTAGGACCCTGAGCTTCAGAAGAGCGAAATTCCAGCTTCTCAAGAAACTGCTGAATGGGATCTCCAAGGAAACTGTCTTTAAGGGCACTGGTACAGAATAGAGCTGGCAGCTCTTAAAGGACACCCCTCTGAGAGGGTAGCAGCTCTCCATCCCCCAGCAGAAGAAATTGAGCAGGGGAGGCAGGCGACTGATGTGGCTGAGCAAGGACCTGCAGCTTAAACTGAGAGAAAAGCGGGAAACGTACAGGAAGTGGAAGCAGGGTTATGTAGCCTGGGAAGGATACAGGGCTGTTGTCTGTGTGTGTAGATAGGATTAGGAAAGGCAAGGCTTAGATGGAGCTGAACTTGGTGAGGGATGTGAAAGATAACAAGAAGGGGTTCTACAGGTATGTAGGCAGGAAGAGCCAGGCCAAGGAGAGTGTTCCCCCTCTGATAAATAAGAATGAAGGGCTGGCTTCCTCAGACATAGAAAATGGGCTGCATTAAAAGAGAAGTAGTCAGCAGGGAGAGGGAGGTGATTGTCCGTCTCATCTCTTGTGAGGCACCATCTGGAGTATTGCATCCAGGCCTCCCCAGCATAAGAAAATTACAGAACTCTTGGAATGAGTCCAAAGGTGGGCCACAAAGATGATCAGAGGGCTGGAGCACCTCTCTTACGAAGAAAGAATGAGGGAACTGGGCTTATTTAGCTCAGAGAAGAGAAGGCTCTGGGGAGACCTCATTGTGGCCTTCCAGTACTTGAAGGAAGTGTATAAATAGGAGGAGGAAAGACCGTTTATGAGGGTGGATAGTGACAGGACAAGAGGAAATGGTTTTAAACTAAGAGGAGAGGTTTAGGTTAGATATTAGGAGGAAGTTTTTCACTCTGAGGGTGGTGATGCACTGGAAAAAGTTGCCCAAGGAGGTTGTGGATGCCCCATCCCTGGGGGCATTCAAGGCCAGGCTGGATATGGCTCTGGGCAGACTGATTGGCGACCCTGCCCCTACCAGGCGAGTTGAAACTAGATGATCTTTGTGGTCCTTTTCAACCCAGGCCATTCTATGATTAAGTTGGTAGCTTTACATATAGAGAATATTATGTGCAAAACTACACTTTAAAAGATAATGACATAATAAAGATAAGTGTTAAAAAGTTTATGAGAATCATTACAGCATGATCAGGTATAAGGAAAATAAATTTTAGAAAATTTGAGCTCAAGTGGTAAAAATCTTAAGGAATCAATTAACTGAAGTGAAAGGATTATAATGGTAACTACAGATCAAAGTTAACAGTAAATTGAACTACGTTTGCCTGTGACATAGACCTGATTCCTTCTAGCGTTCCCTGTGTCTGACTCTACAGAAATTTTAGCAACAATGCTGAAGTTCTCCTTTGCTATCATAGACTATGGATTAAGTTGTCTGATGGGGAAGTTTACTTATCTTGAAGAGATATTGTCCATAGACAAAAAGGAGTTTATTATTGCGTAGTGTTTAATCTTTGTTCTCAGACAATCACAATGAAACTAGCCATTTGAGGTTACTTCAGTGGAAATCGTAGAACAGATATCTTCAGAAGTTAAGAGGGATTTGGAATAAGAATGGTGAAAGTATAGAAATAGAAATATAAATGTTATTATAATATCTAAAGATTTTCTCTTTAACCAAGTCTTGCTGATTTGTTTCTTTATTTATAACCATGTCCTCATTTTATTTTAATACTGTGATACTCTGCTTCTAAACAAATAAATAAATAAAAGCAGAGTGTGTGGTTATGTAACTATAAATTTTTGAGTGTCCTGACTGTGGGGTCTTTATTTGCACCACTGATATTATATTATATTCCCTAAGCTTTTAGAGATAGTTTATTATACAGCAGAAATTGCTGGCTAGAACAGCCAACTGATGTGATAGCATATGGAGATGTACCTTAGCACATAAAAATATAACCTTCAAGTGACGTGTTGTTTGAAAAATATATTCCCATCATAATATTAGATTGCTGTAGGCTGTTTCATTAAAAGTTATAATTTGTAGTAATAACCACTTTTTTTCTGGACCACCTGCAGATTAAAACTTTTGAAAGAATATTCCAAGGAAAGTCTAAAGAGTATTTCCAATCTAAATAGGATTATGTAAAACAAAAAATATTTACCTATTACGTTAATAGATATTAATGTTAAATCACATGAAACACCTTTTGCAATTTAGACAAAAATCATGTAATTTTGTTTTCTCCATACATTATTTTTCTTAGGGCAGTAACTGAGTTTTGTGCATTTTTTCAAATCTAGTAGTAAATACACTGTTCATTTGTTTGTTTATTCATTTTGAGTATATTACTCTGGATTGTTCTCAGTCTTCTTATTCCAAGTTATCTCCAAAAAAAAAAAAAAAAAAAAAAAAAAAAAGCATTCTTCCTATTTTGTGTTATAGAGAAGTACACTCGAGAATAGAGGACTCCTTTCCTATTTCTTGTTTACTCGTTTATTGAAGTATTTGGTTTAACTCTTTAGGAGGTCTAGCCACTGCGTATGTTTCTAAAATAGTCTGTAGGATCTCATTCCCAGTAGCACAGTTCATAGCAAAATTATTTAGAAATTAATCAGAAACACCACAAAAAGATAGTATCATTCAGGCAATAACATAAAAATGTCTCTGTTTCTTTATTTCATGCACTTAAGCCTGTAAGCAGAGATGAATTGATTCTCTTTTTCCAATCAGCATTGTCCCTGGTGTCCAGTGACTTAAACTAATAATGGTCAGTATTTTTGTGGCCTTTCAGGAGGACTTTATTTTTCTTATTTTTGTTTAAAAAGAAATTTGGAATGGAGGCATTTGTGATTTTAATCATACGTTGTTTAGAGACAGCTATTAATCAAATATCAAAATCAGTCTGACTTGTGAATCTAAGTACACTAAAAAGTTATTACTATATTATGTTACTATATTATGTAATTACTGTATTACTCTTATATTATTATTATATATTATATATTACTATATTACTATACCTACTTTCCTGGAACTCATTTGTCTTTTAAGTCCGTCTTTTAAAAAATATTTTCTGCATCTTCCTCCACTTCTGCTTTAGATGCAAGAGATGCAGGAGGGTGGTGTGAACTGAATGATGGAAAAATCAAACTTGGAGTTATCATAGACATATTTAGCTATTTACAGGTTGGTTTTTTTTGAGTTTGTTTTTTTTTTTGTTTTTTGTTTTTTTTTGGTTAGAAGGCAGATTCCTGGAATAAATGCATGAATCAATACAGCAGAAACCATTACCATGCAAGTTTCTCCTGCCTGGGAAATATTGCTGGGAGTAATTGATTTTTGAAAACAAACCTCACTAGTCCAAGCACTGATGCAGAGACCTGTCTTTCAGGACTGTTAAGGAGAAGTGAGTATTTCCTTTCCTGTCATGTCATTTTCATGACAGATGTTTTTTTGTTCTTTCACACTAATATGTAAACAGGATGGGTAGAGTAAACTGTGAAGTTCTTGTTGCTAGAACTCATCTAAATTCATCTAAATGAACATGATGTTTATGTTTACATTTGAAACAGGATACAGATGAGAGAAATAGGTAAAATTTTTTTTTTTTTTTTTTTTTTTTCCCCCCCAGTATTTTTTTGCTTTAGGATGAGATAAATTAGTCCATGCTGGACTCCGTTGGTTCAGATACACAAATTTTCATTTTACGCGTGAAATTGGGTATCTGATGTCCGATTTAGAAAAGGATCAAACTCTTTTCTCAATTTCTTTCTTTCATCTTAGATACTGCAACATTTCCAGGGTGACCAGGCAGACTCTAGTTAAAAGGCAAACATTCTCAGTAGTGCAATCTTGACTGCTGAATTCTTTCCCAAGCGGGCTAATAAAGCTGTGTACTTTAAACAGCTGGTATAGTGTTTTGTAACTCTTCTGTACTGAGGCAATGAGCATGAAAGAAAGGAAACAATCTTATTTCTGTTATCACTTTTGCTTTTTCTTGACTGCTTTTTACAATTGAAAAACTATTTTTAAGACTGACTTTGAAATCCTAACATGAAGGCAGAGTAGCTTTTGGTACTCTCTGACATGATAAATCTCTTTAAGGTTGTCTTTGCTTTAAACTTAGTTCTGTATACTGGTAATTTTTAGTGGTTAATAGAAATGAATAATTTGAATTATTAATAAACTGTGAATAAAATGGAAAATGAATAGTGAAAGACATAATGCTCTACCTTTCTCTTTCCAGCCACAAGAAGAGACTTTATGCAGACTGTATCCTACAGTTGTCCTGTGTTTAATTTGCTCTACGTACGTATTTTTGACAGAATGAACAGAGATAAGTAGAAATATGAATGTTTTCCATACCAAAAAATCAATTTATAGAAGTAACATTTTAGCTCACTCTTTCAAATTAGTAGTTACCTATGCATTCTTCCATCTCAGATGTGCAGCTGATTTCCACGTATAGAAGCCAGTAGATTCTCCCTTGCAAGTTGCAGATTTGCCCATGAATAGTGAAAATTAATTACTGCTAATGCTATTTTTTTCTGCCATCTGTTTCTAATGTCTTTTCTTCTAAACCTGAATTTCTACTTCAAGATTTTTACTTTTTTCCTCTAAGGCAGTTCATGTAGCATCGCATGTCATTGTAAATGGATATTAAGATAAAACAGGAGAAAGCTCATCCAGGCTTTCTGTTGATTCTTATACCTTTGAAACTGCTTCCTTTAAACTTTTTCTACCCAAGCCCGAATCCTGCTTTTATTCCATTAGAAGTTTCCACTAGGACAGATGTTGTGTATGGGGGTAATATGCCTCAAAGGTCCAAATACAGACAGAGCACTTATCGAACTGTAGATTGTGCCAGATGCTTTGTGTTGTAAAGGATGTATAAAATTCATGTTCCACTAAAACCCTTCAATTTTGAATAAGGACTTCTACTTATGATAAAGCATTATTTTTTTTTCTGTTAATTTTGTTGAAAGCATGAACTTTTCTCCCTACCACATCTGTGAAGCACATAGTGATTTTGATTTTTTTTCCAGAAACTCATGAAAATATTGCCAGAATATAGAGGGAGCTCATGTCAGGGTTGGATGACAGAATGTTTTCTTGCTGTGCTTAGATTAGAATTTCCAAGGACTTCATGATGCTGAATGAAGTTCATTTTAATTGCAGGACATTGAAGAGGATGTGAAGTGCTCCCTCTCTCTTTCTCTTTCTCTCTCACACACATACAGATGATTATTAAATATTACAGAAGAAGTTCTCTTAGGACTCATAAAACTTCATTTAATCTCATCAGGCTTTGGGTTTTTGCCTGTCTAAACCAGAAATATGGGAAATTCTACAGAAAATAAAGAACAGTGAAAACAGGAGTCTAAAGATACTTTTACAAATATTATTTTTTTTTTCTCACTTTTTTTCTCAGGTCAGATGCAGAAGTGAAAGTTTTATTGCTTGAAGACACCACCCCCACGTGCTTCACCACAACATGCACACCCTTAAAGATGATTCACTGAGAGAGAGTTATGCTTCAACTTTCACAGCACCCACAGGTTCCAGAGACAAGAATATATGATTATAATTTTTAACCTTTTTTTAAAAACAAAACAACATACTAATTTATCATAGAAGAAAAAAAGAACTCAAGCCCCAACTGTAGTATAATTTCTTCAGTAAAGAAAGCCAAGAAGTTCCTTTCACAAAATTCTTTATATTACTTGTGAAAGAATTACCGTTTCTAATTTTAAATGACTTTTGAAAAAGAAGACAGATGCACCATCTTTGGTGCTAGATCTCTAATCTTCCATTTACTAAGCTAATTACCCATCAGAGCTGAGAGTATTCAGCATTAGGACCTTTCCCAGGCTCTGGGCTGCACTCTTTCAATGTACACTGCCAGTCTATCAGCTGTTTGCTGGGTTCTGAACAACAGCTGCCAGCAACTGCAAACATCCGGCCTCTACTGAGAGGCATAAAGAACCAATTGATAGGAACAAAATTCAGGATGCGTAGGAATGCCTCCACAGTTACAGATTCATTCTTTGAGCTTTAACAGTCTTAACAGAATAAGAGAGAAGGAAAAGGGAGGGGGGAAAGGGTAGGAGCTGATGTAAAGCTAAGTGGTGGTATACTGGCACAGTGTTTCTGGTTGCTCTGAGATGATAATGATTTTTCAAGATTACTGGAATTTACTTGGATTGAGGCATTTCTGATCTTAATTTCTTATGCATCCATCACTGGATGCAAGTTTCTACTCTGATAAGCTTCTTAGCCAAGCATC
This sequence comes from Lagopus muta, assembly GCF_023343835.1. Taxonomy (NCBI): domain Eukaryota; kingdom Metazoa; phylum Chordata; class Aves; order Galliformes; family Phasianidae; genus Lagopus; species Lagopus muta. Next base: position 150,788,499 of record NC_064433.1, on the reverse strand, counting down.
ATTTGGCTCTAACACTGGGCTAGTTTGTTTCCTTGTCAAAGGAGTGTTAAACCAGTTTTCTGTCTCCAAAGCATCAGGTGATAGACTACAGATGAGTTGGTCTTTCATGACTGTGAACTGATGCCCCTGTCAAACTGACTCCCTTGTACTACAGTTACTGATTTTAAAAATAACTTCATGACAGCTTAGGCATCTGAGCAAATGAGCATTGCTTTGTCGGGAGAGATCTCTGCTGAATAGTTAGGAGTGCCAGATCAGATAGAATTTCTTAGTAAAATGTTTCCGTAGTAAATCTCCTTTTTAAAAAATGAACAGGAAAAATATATAAAATCCCTCTTAGTTTCATGCTGCTAGGTTTCACTAAGTGGCTAATGTTCTGGTATTGTGACAAACTGGCTTGACCTACAGTTAATGCAACATGAGCCATTATACACCAGGAGTTCATCAATGGGATATCTTCAAATGGAGGAAAGACACATTTCATTGGTTGGAACTCTGATGGACAAAACCAAGACAATTCAGACTATATGGCTCTCTCCAATGCCTATGAAAAACTTGATAAAGGAACAGCAGTGTGAGCTTGTAATAGAATGTCATCCTTAACTGAATTTCCTGACAGTCCTTCACCTGAGTCACAACTTAATTTTTTTTTTTCTTTCTCCCTTTGCTCTTCTCCGTTTGCCCTTCCTTTCCCTTCTTGTGGATCTTTTCACTGTTTTTCTTTCTCTCTCTTTGTCTCTCTTTTTTTTTTTTTTTTTTTTTTTTGCCATTGTTTTAGCAACAGTTTCTCTGTCTTATATAACTTCTTGAAATATGCTCCACCAATATATTAAAAATGCATTTTTTTTTCCAGGTTTGAAATTGGTTTGGTCTTCATTAGTAAATGAGTCCAACCAATTACTCTTTAGCCCCATATGGGCTCTTGGCAGGCAATCTAATATTTTCTTGCTTTGGATCTGGAGACCAGGAGGAGAAGTAAACAAGGTCAATACTCCCAGCAAGGCATAAAGCTTAACTTTATGCAAGCTGCCTGTCTAGGAGCAGAAAGGCACTAGAAGGCCGAGACTGATGTAGGGCCAGAAAATTTAATACTGTAAAATCATTTCCACCCTGCCCCTCTGTCATGCAACAGTAATTTCAGATGCCAATTTTTGGTGGATTCTTTGGCACGGATTTTCTCCTTCCCTTTTCCAGCCGCTTACCTGACTGCATCTTGCCATAGCTTCACATTAATACTGTTAATGTAATCTGTTTTTTAAAGCAATTGGTCTACATCTTATTAGTTACAGTAACTAGACTGTCTCTAGTCTAACTCTGTTCCTTGTTAGCAGAAAAATATTTCAAAACTGTCTGTTCCACTGAGTCAAGTTTTAATTACTATGAAGATAAAATTCAGGATATGTTCTCAGAGTTTTTACATGATTGGTGAAAAAAAAAAAAGTTTAGAACTTCACTGATTGTTTTTCTGTTCAGCTAAAATGAACAAAATGAATGTCTCAATACACTACTCTATGCAGGATAACTTCCCCCTGAAACAGAAGGCGTTGTTTCTATATTGATTTTGTGTATCTGTAATGCAGATATTTCCAAGTAGCCATCTAGCCTACTTTTTATTCAGCAGAAGGAAATAGGTCATTTCATGGTATGAACTACTGAACTTTGCTTATGTAGCTAACCTAAGATGAATTTCTGCTCAAAATCCCATTCATTACCAATTAAAGAAACCCAGATGAGTAGCTAACATGGATCATTTCACATTCTAGAAGGGTGACTTCTATGCCTAGTGTCAGTAAGATCTTTGCTTGTAAAAGGAGACTTGGAAGCAGATAGAATTGATAGCATGCTAACCACAAAACTCAGATAGAACTGGGTTGTATTTTTCTGCCCAGTATGGAAATTTTATTTTGTGCAGCCAGCGGAGCTGAAGGAATTCAGCCTCCTCAGCGACCTGGTGGAAAGACTATGGCAGTTTTTATTAGTACTCTGGGGCAGGTCCCTGCTTGTCTTTTTCTCTGTTTACTTCCTGCATTCTAGTTCTTGCTATTAAGGTTAAGGCATTCCAATGATTCTTTAATGAATAAAGTGTAAGATCTCTAAATCAGGAAATAGAGAAACCTAAAACCTCCTACTACTTACAGGGTTATGCAGGTGTATTAACCACTGGGCAATGAGTCAGCTCTCTTGTTTTTCTCACCAATCTAATTTTGCACAGAAGCTCTTCCCACTGCAATCCCTGCTTTGCACTCAGAATAGTAGTTAGGTACTCCTTCTGGAAGAAGAAATGAACACAAACAGCCCAGGGCAAACGCTCATCTTCTTTCCATCAGGACTTTAAAATGGCTACCCACGCAATAGTTATGTAGTTATGCTTTATTTGATGCCGTGAATGTGCCCTCTTTTCTCTCACTTCTCCCCCCAACATAAGCACTTTGGGAAAGGTAGGTACAGGGAAATCTCTTATGTTTCATCCAGACAGCTAGAAGCTGGAGACACACAAAAAAATCTATGGCTCAAATACAATGGTACTATCTCTAAATACGTACCTGATTATGAGAACGCTTCTGAATTGATTCCATGCCTGTGGTCAGTGACATTTTAGGAAGCTAAGCAAACTGGTGTCAGTCATGTTTTCTGTATATAGCTTAGTTCTCTGTTTTTGTTTTTTTTTTTGGTTTTGTTTGTTTGTTTGTTTATTTTGTTCTTAGTCATCAATCTAATGAAGTTTAGCAACTTTTAGCAAAATCCTTTAATGTGTATGAAACAGAGTACAGTTTAGTTACTGTTGAAACATGCATAAATATATTTCTTTTAAAAGGAACAACATAGATTTTATAAATATAAAGAAAGAATGCTACAGCTTTTTTATTATCTATTTTTACTCTTTAAAATTTAGCTTCTTACTTTAGTTTGACACATTAAGTTTCCTATACAGAGGCTTGTGGTATTTGGCATCCATTCTTCCATTCTTTTGGTAAGTACCTAAACAGGATGTCCTTGCAAATTAAATGAAAAACAGCACTGGAAGTTTTCCTCCTTCAGGAGTAAGTATTAAGATTGGCAGATGGTTTAAGTGGAAATACACAGGAATTCACTTTAGCCAGTACTTGAAAATTGTTACAGCAGATATTACTGAGGTAAATTCATAAAGCTCTATCAGGCATCCTTCTGCATTGAATCAGTTTTTAATGGCCTCAAGCAAGAAATTTATTCTGTCTGAATTGTTATAAAGCAGCCTTGCTCTAAATAGAAAAGTATAAAAATAACCTAAAGAAATGTTATTTTCAGCTAATTTAATACCATAGGAATGTCTTTACCATTTTTTGGTAGAAAGGCTGTGAATACACTCTAAGTAATAGTCATCTCAGAAAATCTAGTGCAAGCTTTCTTAAATCTTCACAGAAACTTGCAGTTGAGTTCAAATGCATGTGTGCACGTGTAGTCATTCATAAAAGCACCAAATTTAACATAACATTGTGTGTGGAGAAAGTGTTTGTTCAATAAACTGCCTAGATCAGATTCTTACATATTTATTCTGGCATTTCTGATTCCCTCAGCAGAATTGTGCACTTCATATCTATGTTTCATAAGAATTCATTTAGGTTATCTGAGCACCTTCCAGTGACAGGCAAGAAAAAGAAAGCAATGCCAAACTGACAGAAATAGTACTTGTTCTTTACTTGCTCCGTATTTTTCCAGTGTTAGTGTATAATCGTCAAGTAAAAGAAATCTAATATTTACTGGCCCTCTAGTGGTGAAAGAAGCATTTTTGGGAAGATAGGAATTTCACTGAAAGGAAAATACACATCTAATTACGGAAGATAAAATAAAAGATAGTATTGTTTTGTATATACAATGTATGTAGGTACAGGATGATGGAAGTCATTGTCTTAATCATATTTAGAGACTTATTGGATTGAATCTTAGATGGTGTGAGGATCACTGTGTTCTTCTGCCCTGTACTAAAATGCTTAATGACAGCACTGTCATTGTTTTAATAATAAATAAGGCCTGGGCTTCCTTGGGGGAACTATAAACACAAGCATGCTAAACAATGGAACACTAAAAATAAATTTATAAATAAAGAAAACCTAACTCATTTTACTTAATAGACGTAACTAAGCAAAGAGATGTATATCTGTCTCTTTCCAGCTAAGAGGGAAGAAATGACAGTTGAGTTTGGAATTTTTGGCCATAATCTTGTGATACTTTTTTTGATTCACAGTGATTAACTCACAGGGGTAAGCAAAGAGGTGGGAAACTTTTTTTGCCTCTGCACTTCTGTAAAAGGAAAGGGATATTCCTAACCTGTTAGCTAGCAATTGTGATTTCTGCTTCATGTTATTGAAGGTATTTCTTTTACTGAGGGCAGCTAGTGACAATATGATGAGACATTGCACAGTGAATTCCAAGGTGTTTCTCCATTGTAAATGAGACTGAGTTGCTGTATCATTTGCTCCATGCCATCTGGAAACTGTGATGTGAAACAAAACAGCATGCACAGGTGCTAAAATTTGCAGCTTAATTACCACACAGCAGGACATATAAAGGAGAGAACATTAACTATTAAATGGTTTTAAATGTTACAAATACAGTTCAAAAGGTAAATTAGACAACACTGTGAATGCAGCTACTTACGGAAACATTGATAGTTGACTTAATGTTATTGTAGTGGTAGGATTTTCCTTTTCAGCGAGTCAAGGCTTACATTCCTCTTCAAAACTGTTTTACATAGGACCTATTATGACTACCATTTTATGAAGAGGCAAAATTCTGACCAATTCTCTTCACAGTAAGATAGAAACAGTACTTATGCAGTGCTTTTCATCATATTTCCCGTATATAAAATCTACCGACTTACTAAAACTTTACGAAAATTTAGTAGAAAATATTAACTGTTAAAGATTAACAGATTAATTATATAAATGTTTATTGAAATAAACAGATTAAAGATTAATTAAAAGTTAAAGATTTTTTTTTTCCATGTGCACAGCAGTGTAGTCAAACAATTCAATTTATATTAATTCTTGAAAATATCCCTGAGAGATACACCAGTTCATATGCTTCAGCAGATTGGATAAGAAGCATTATAAACATGGCAGTGATAGTTATAAAATTATAGTTAAATTGTGAAGCAATTAAAATGAGAAAAATATATTATCTTCCTTCTTTGCTTCACTGTATCTCTGGGCTGGTCATGTGACTTTTCAGCTACTGAATTTAATTATTTTATTCCATAGTGACCTTCTTGAAATTCTAACAGAGGGCCACAGAAAAAAAAAATGCATCTAGGTTTAAGTTGCTGAGGTTTATGCTTGAAATTGTTGCTGCTTAGATTTTAATCTTATTTGAAATTCACGAGCAAGTTATCATTACTATCCAATCCTTATGAAAATTTTTAGAAATATGTACCTCAAACAGCGTTGCAATAAGGGAAGCAAACCTGAAACACACCATTATGATAAAGGTGAAACAAAATTTTATTAAATTTTAAACTAAGAGAAAATTCATTTTGAGGAACAAATCTCTGTGAAAGGACAGTACTTTTCCTTGCCCCCTTGAAGCGAGAAAAGGATGGTTAGCTCTGATAATCTCATTACATGTTGTGTTTTCCTAAGGTAGGTAAGATTTATTATAACTATAAAATCATTTTAACTGTAACAAAATATCTTAGTAGCACTTAAAATTTTTCCTGGTAGACAGTATCCTCCCTTCTCTGACACTAGGATGAGCAGCAAGTGGAATGGAAATTAGCTTGTTGTTTTAGGGGGACATTTTTAGGTGTAGAAGGAAACCCAAATAATTCCATCAAATTTAAGTTGTAAGAGAAGTTTCTGTATCTATTCACATGCTTCTTGTCATGTACTTTCTCAAAAACATTACAAGACCAAGACTAATCAAATACTCTGTCAGGACAACTAATTTTACTCTGGCATACAGGAATAATATCTTTAGAACTTCAAAGTTGTGAGTGGAACATTTCTCTCATTATTTTAGACTTGTAGAAATTAAACATTTCAGTCCGAAGTCATCATAATAGTTTTCCTTATCATCAGCGGAGAGAAACAGGCAACTGAACAGAACAGCCTCAGAAATTAGTTCTAGTGATAAGACAAACTGTATTCCTGTTCTGATGAGCCATTGAGTACAATGTTATCGTTGCAGATGGCGACGTCCAATCTTACACATTTAAACAAATGTGAGTGCTACCCCTGAAGGCCCAACTTCTAATGTTTTTGCCTAAGGAAGAAAAAATAAAAAAGTATCTCTGTTCATCTCTAGATCATTTGTTAAATTTATATTTATTTTTATATTTATTTTGCACCAATAAGCTATAAGGCAACAAATAATGCCAAGTCTTTCAGCACTTTGTATTAAAGTTTCTTTTTAAAAGTTTATGAAAAAAAAGACAATTATTGTTTCCTTGATGTCTGTCATGTTTTTGTGATTTTTGGTTTTTGGTATTCCACATCATAGCATCATGTGGAGCACTGGGACTTTAACTGTTAATGCTCAAGTTCTGGGTACCTGCCCAGAAGAGAACTGCATTCCCCAGGGGACCTTCCGGTCAGAGAGGAGATATAACTCCTGGCAAAGTCACCTGATGCGCTCTTTCTTCGTCCGCTCTTCTTCATCAGAGATACCTACTGCTCAACTGGACTGTGCATCTCACCTCAGCTTTATGGTGAGGCCTATGCACCTTTCGGACATTCTCTCTCTCATTATATTTGATTTATTAGCTTCAATTCTGATTATATTGTATTATGGTGTGTTATCTTGCATTCCGATAATATATTTAGTAAATTAGTTTGTTTCTCCTCAGGTCATTGCCACTATTTTTAATTATTTAGGGGTCCCCTGTTCCCCTTTTCTAGAGGCGTAGATTTTGTGAAATCCCTCCGCCCCGCTGGTCATGGAATTCGGCCAAACCAGCACGTAAACCGTTGACAATGTCTTTTTTTTCCCCCGAATTAAAAAAAAACACCTTCATTTTTGTGCATTTGGTTGTAGGTATGCACACACAAACATATTGCTCAATTCTCTGCTCAGTTTATGAGTTTATCATATTTTTGTACTATGTTATTTTTGTACTATGTTATTTTTGTTTGATCAAACATTATATAAGCACTTTTAAGATTTTGCTTAATTAAATAATAAAAATTACACAATAATCCATATTTTGAGTTTTCATGATGTTTTATTGCCAATATTACTGTCCAATTAAAACACAAAATATCCTGAGCTCAGCTGAAGTTATTTCCTGTTGCTTGAAATTTCATCACTGTGAATAACTGCCAAGATACCAAAATAGTGTATGATGTACATAATGACTAAATTGCCACAGGGTACTAAGTGTTTTATTGTAAAGGCCTTGCTCTTCAAACAGTTCCACATCAGAAGTCTGAAGATTTTGTGAAGTGTCCCATTAGGATTCAACAACCTGTCCAGAACAAGTAACCAACAAAGCTGAAGTCTTTCTAAAAAGCACTGAAATGCAGAGAAAAAATTGTTAAATGAAGCTGATGGTTTCATTGAGTTCTAAATTTTGTACATAATAAGGTGTAAAAAAGCAAAAATGAATGAATTTGCAGGTAGAACTGTTTTTATTCTGTGAGATCTGAACTGATGATTACAGAAGCAATTTAAATAACTTTCCACTTTCAAAACTACAAAATGTGTGTAAAGATTCTTCAGAACAAAAGGTGTTTTATGTTCTACATAATAAATCAGGAATTCAGATGAGAGCAAATATGCAAAAAAATGTGTCAATTATAGAATGCTGCTGTCCTCTTTTCAAACTGAAGGTGTTGATCATGATGAAATTGCTATAATTAAACAATATTGAAATACTATGTTTTTAAAATATGTATTCTCTAACAATGTTGTTTCTCCTATAGATTGATTCTGATGTTTGCACTTACTTTATAAAATGCTCTCCAGAAAAAGACAAAACTACAGTTTTGATTAAAAATAATACAGTGCCTGAAACCCATGTATATTAGCCTTGTGACATCTTATTATTCCACTGAACAGATTATATAGTGGAACTATAAAAAGTACACTGAAGGTCAACTGGATTATCAGTGACAAGGACTGACATGCATATGAAGTTGTAAAAAGAAAAGAAAACTTTAGCAAGAACCAAGTACAAGATAGATACAATAGAGGTCTTTAAAATTCTAAGTGAATGGGAACGTGACCAACAATCATTGTCAAACTGAATAATTGGACCAGAGTACAAAATACTGTTAATGGAAATTAGTTGAGAATTGAGACTAATATCTAACAATCATAAAGTAATTAACTGAACAAATGCTGCTGAGAAAAACTATTTTAGAACAATCCCTATGAAAAACTTCGAGATTACATCAGACCAGAATTTCACTGTACTGCATTATTATATATATATATATATAAAAAAAAAAAAAAAAAAAAAAAAAAAAAAAAAAAAAAAAAAAGTCAAATTCACATGTGTCAATAGAAATAAAGTCTTCAATACAGGTAAAGTTCCATCTGCCCTACAGTGCAATATGAAAGTTTCAACTGGAATATGGATTTCAAGACTGGGTACCTCAGAATCACAATATGTGGCCTACAGAGATATTCACGAGTGTAAAAATTATTATGTGTGAAGAATGAATGGAAGAAATTGAGTTGCTTACTGTAAAGAACAGTAGATTTACAGAGGTTGTGATAACATCCTTCAAATATGCAAAAGAATGATCCAAAGAATAATTTATTTCCCAATGACTATGTTAGATAAGAGGGATAGTAGGTTACTATTTTTTGGGTAGAGTTCTAAGCAAATGATCAGGTTAGGTGTCAGGAAAATTTTACAAAGTTGGTAGTAGTAAAGCCCAAGACATATGCTGTCTTAAAAGGTTGTGTTGTCTATTGTAGTCAGATATGAGGATCATGCCATGTCAAAGTTAGGCAGACATGATTTCTAAACTCATCTCAAACTTACTTTCTTAAAATTATTTCTAACAAGAATTTAATGATATTCTGTAATGCAGACCCAGTAATATAATAATTTCAATAATAACAATAGTAATAGTAATAGTAATAATAATAATAATAATGGAACTCAGAGCTACAGGATATCATCAGTTGAAAGTATGAATATCTTGAAGAAGTGACTAACATGATTTCCCTCTGATAGTCACTAAATAAAGCCTCGTCTTCTGGAATGGTCAAAATGTAAAGACACAGACAAAACCCCAAGAGAAGTAGTTACTCATATAATATTCAGTGGAATTGTGAAATAATTATAAAATATCTTTTATTTCATGAGGGAGGCAATTTTATTTTATTTTATTTCTCGAAGGAGGAATTTTATTTCTTGATGGAGGAAAGGGAAAAAAATGGGGAATAAAAGATATAATATCATATCTTATCAGCAAATGATTGAGAGGGTCATTATTCCTTCCAAGGGAACTGAAATAATGAAGAGGGTCATTATTCCTTCCAAGGGAACTGAAATAATGATTATCTTTCATCGTGGAAGTTTGTAGATAATGTGGTTGGAAAAGCCTTTCATACAAAGTAAGTAAAGGCCTGGGAAAACCGGTGACAAGAAAACACACATACTATCAGTAAATTAAAATGTAGCGTGCAGTTACTCGGAAAATAAGAAGAAAAATGTGAGTTTATTAAACATTTTCTTTGGTAAGTAGAATAGTTTACAAGAACTTTCTCAGATTAAACTTCTGAAAAACTGTAGCATTCAGAAGCACTAAATATTTTTTGAAAAAAAGATCAGGAAAAAATATCTGGCTGACTATAAGGAAAATTGAAAGTAAATATCAAAGTCTCACAAAGAAAGAGATCAGTAATATATAAATCATTAATGGACAAAAGAAAAGCTAGGAACAGGGTAAAATATTAGAAAGAGGTGAAAATTAAACTGGATATTTTTGAGGTGGTTGAGATACTTGCAATATATGGTGGATGGAACAATTTAAAATACACCGTTTTAATAAATCTAGTCATGTCCACCGTGCTCCCAAATGCAGCAGCTGAAAATAGTTAATCTCAAAAAATATGTACATTAAAAAGCAGGACCAGTTGTTTCCTTCAATGACTCAATTTGAATACAATTAATGATTAGAGGATCTTCCAATTAATACAAATGCAAGTGAAGAATATGCCTTCTTAGAGAGAAGATTAGGAGACCTCAAGGAGATAGTTCCCAAAATATTTAGAAACTTGTCAGGAAATGAAAATTAGGAATTTCTATATGTGTGGATAATGATGATCTCCTGCTCTTTAGGGTTGTGGCTGAAGTGTAAGGACAGTGGAAATTTGTTTTAGATACCCATGAGCTCTATTGCTATGGCACAGTGCCACAATGAGTATATCTCTTGTTATTCCCATCCAGTCAGATATATTTAGTTGTCAGGTTCAAGCAGAAACAACAGGAGGCAAAAATATCTTCTCAATTTGCTGACAAGAGTTGCCCATTTTTAGTCCAGGTAGCAAAGCAAGTAAAAGATCATGTCTTTCTGTGAACATAGTACTCTGTTTAAACAAACATCTTGCTGTTCTCCAGCTACACAGATAGTAGCGCTATTTTTATTATACACACCAGCTAATATATTGCTATACTATTCTCATATATTTTTGATCAGATAAAATTCATTCTAAGATAAATAGGTAAGAACAGTCACATTAATAACTTCCTGTGATTTCTACATAATCTTTTCCTCCATCAGAAACCTAGACAATTTTCTTACTCTGTATGCTAACTTTCTGGACTGTCTAATATGACATTAAGTAAATGTATCTTACACTGTAAGAATGTGATTTGACCTTTCTTCAACATGGTTGGTTGGTTGTTTTTTCTTAACTCTCCATTTTGAAATTAAATTTACCTGTTTATTTCAGGAAGAATGAATTGCTTTGTGAAATTAAATTTCTGTTTTTCATACTAATTGGACTACTTGTAAGCCATTGATACAGTAAGATCTCTGTCAACTCAAAGATAAACAAGAGGCAGAGACACTAAACAGAACTGGTCTAAGGAGTATTTGCTACTCCGCAGTTGCTCACATATCACATCAACACCAGTATGAGTAGGCATCGTGATCTAGAGAGGGAAACAACTGAGGCTAAGGACTTAGTATGTCAACACTCTATGCATTTTAGGAGATTTCACTAACTGGGTTGGTCCCATGGGATGAATGTCCATAAGTGGCTAGAGAAAATCATGTTTCCTCTTGAAAGATATCTTCCATTTTAATTTTGGCAAAACAAATCCAGTGAGAACTATTTAAGACTTGTGAGGAGATGACTGTGTAATAATCAAGAAAAATAATTTCAAAAGTGCATTTCTGATCTGATCTCAAACTTAACTATAATTACACCCAGGGTATTTTGCCCAACAGGGCAGGCATCTTGACAGACACTTTGTGGAATTAGAGCACTAAGCTTTTAAAAACTGACTAAAATTAAGCTCTAGCAAGGTCAAAGATCAAACCAGTTGGGTGAAAGATCTGTATTTGTCAGTACTCTAAAAACTGTTGAAAAACTCAATTGAAAAGTCAGGAATACATATAGGAATGTTTGTATGAGCATTATACACAGATGCTTGAACTATCTAAGTGCACATTATTTTGTGTCTGTTTAATCCATTATTCTCCATTCCCAAATAAATTAAAAATAAAAATAAAAATAAAAATAAAAATATAAGGAAAGGGGAAGGGGAAGAGGAAAGGGGGTGGAAGAAAAAGGGAAAAAAAAATGGGTAAGGGAGAGGGAGAGGGAGAGGGAGAGGGAAAGGGAAAGGGAAAGGGAAAGGAGAGAAAAAATATAAAAATAGATGAGTTGCAGTGCTGTCTCAAACGAAGATTATTAAACTTTTTTTTTTTTTTAAACTTCCAGTTGTAGAATTGCTTTTGAATTATTTTTCTTCCATTTCTCTTGTTTTCTGCATTTTCTACATTAATACATGATGGCTCCTCATGCACACATACAGTATTTCACTTTTGCAGATGAGATCCAGCAATGACTTTCTATACCAAAAGAATTGCTGGACAGGTGGCTGACATTTGTTTCTTGCTGCAAATAACTTTGTTAAATCTCTTTGGGGATAGTGGAGGAAGAACAGGAATTAAGGGAGGGCTGTTATAAATAAAGCTATAGACCTCCTCTACATGGCTGTAAACTGGTTTCCCCAGGCTTGGCCTTGAACAGACCAATCCCCTGGAAGGCAAGTTCAGTGAAGTGCAATGTCCCTCCATTAGCAGGATGTGTTTTCTAACACCTGGGTGATGAATGGAGTTTCCAGCTGGTAATTAGACACCGCTTGAAGGCAGCAGAAGAGTCCCTTTTTGTATATTGTTTTCAAAGGTGGGGGTGGGGATAGTGTACTTAGAAAGAAGAAGGCTTCCTGTATGGTGTTTCATGTTAGCTTGCACTCTGTCAGGAAAAGAAAAGCCCAGGGACTGAAGTTAGTTTCATATTAAATTTCATAAGGCGACATTCCTGCTATATTCTCGACTGATTTTTCAGTCTCTTAAAACTTAGTATCATGTTACAGGTGTTGAAAATAAACGTGTTTTGCAGGCTAATGGGTAATGAGGCACTTAAGAGAAATCCCTGGGTCTCTCCATGTCTCTGGAGCCCAGAGAAATTAGCATTCATTGACAGCTCCAAGGGGATTTATTTAAGCCTAAAATAAGTATTTCTTTGGACTTAATTATAGGAAGTGCTTAAGCTGCTGAATTTAAATGCCAAAAGGGATTCGTTTAGTCTGAAGTGAATCTTTTCCTGTCCTGAAATTAAACTTCTCAGAAATATTTGAAACAAGCAAGGAAAAGGAGTAGCAGTTAACACTGTGCCTATTTTTGAGGTCCATATTTTATTCTCATATGCTAAAAAACATTCTCTGGGAAGTAGTTCGAATTCACTACCTGATGACTTCTGAAATTGATATGATGTCTTTTAGTTGCAGTGATAAGCAGTGAATAACTGAAAGTTCAAATAATTTGTTTGAAAAACAGTTTCCTTGTAGCTTTACTGTGTTTTTGTGTGTATATGGGTCCTGCGATTAATACAGAATGATTGATTATTGTTAATTTACTTCTCTGTTTTAGTTTCTCATATAACTTGCATATTAGAAATAGTCAAAATGTTCAGTTTCAGAGAGTACAGTGAAACCCTCTGACACTGGGTATCTGGCACTGATCTCTTAACAGAAAGAAAATAGATTTGGATTATAATCTAAAGATCATGTTCATACACAAAGAAATGCATTGAAAGCCCTCTTATCAGTACAGGAGTATGGGTTTGCCTATGTGAAGGATTTATATTTGGCGCTGTTTCTGTTTCTAATCAATGTAATTACATTAAAAGATAATTGGCATTTACTTATTTGTCTCAAAGCAACTTGTGTAGAAATTAGGGTCTTATGGTTTTATTGTTTTTGTTGTTGTTGTTGTTTTTCCCTACCTAAATATATAATACTGACTGTCCTCTTTTGGTAAAATAAATAGAGCTAACAAATACTTTCAGATTTTTCTCAACTCATACCATTAGGACAGTACCATTAGTTATCTATTGTTTTTGCCCAGTATTCCCAGAGTTGCCCTGTTTTTCTGGTCTAAACCACCTTACATCTCCATGCCCAGCTCTCCCTGAGCTTCATAATAGTGTAACGGCTATGAAATTCTTACAACAGTGTAAATAGCTTCATATAAATGTTTTGTTGTTGTGAAATATTTTTTTTTCTTTTCTGCTTTGATAGTAAAATAAAAAAGTATTTTATCATCATGTTGAGCCCCAATGTAGGGACTAATCTCTGAGCTCTCTGAAACCACTTGTACCAAATTGCTCTGCATAGCAGTACATACCTTAGCAAGGTACAAGTGAATGTGTCCTCAGTGACTTCAGCTAAATGAACTATTCTATTATTTAAATTTCTCACAATGTTTGCCTTTCTGCACTTCTGTTTTTCTGCCACTGTAAGGCATGGATTTAGGGAAGAGAACACAATTATAAATTAAGGAGTTTTGCAGTGCAGTTAGGCCTCAAATCCTTCTTGTCAGCCACCTTTGAGAGTGTGAGATAAGAGCTCATCACAGTCCCTATGCATGGCCTGACTGGATACAGGGAATGTCAGGTCTGACGCTGGCGTTATTACACTGTGCATGGAGCTAAGCTACTCTCCTCTGTGCAGGACTCTGAGGAGCTGCATAAATGACTGGGTGACTCTGTGAGTCTTTTCCAACCTTGGTGATTCTATGACTCAAGGTAGAACAGTTCTCAAAAAGCCTTCAGCAGTGGCAAGCTGGGGGATATAAGGATGGAGCACAGCCCTGCTGAAAAGGACTGAGAGATAATGGTGCATGGTAAGCTGGACGAGAGCCAGCAATGTGTCCTTGCAGTCCAGAGAGCTAAGTATATCCTGGTCTGCATGTAAAGAAGCTTGGCCAGCAGGTCAAGGGAGGTGATCCTGCACCTCTACTGTGCACTGGCGATGCCTCATTTGGAGTATTCTGTTCAGATGTGGAGTCTCAATACAGGAAAGATGTGAGGTCCCAGGTGACTGGAGGAAGGGTCATGTCACTCCCATTTACAAGAAAGGGAGCAAGGAGGACCCGGGGAACTACAGGCCGGTGAGTCTCACCTCTATACCTGGGAAGATAATGGAACAGATCATTCTGGATGACATGCTTGATCACATGAGGAATGAGTGTGTGATCCGAGACAGCCGGCATGACTTCACCAGGGAAGGTCATGCTTGACCAATCTGGTGGCCTTCTATGATGGAGGGACAGCACTGGTGGACAAGAGAAAGGCAACCAGTGTCATTCACCTGGACTTGAGCAAGGCCTTTGATCTGGTCCCTCACTACATCCTTATCTCCAAATTGGAGGGATGTGGACTTGACGAGTGGACCACTTGATAGATAAGAAATTGGTTGAAAGGCTGCAGACAGAGGGTGGTCATCAATGGCTCTATGTCTAGGTGGAGGCTGGTAATGAGCAGCGTTCCCCAGGGATCTTTCTAGGAACCAGATCTCTTTAACATCTTTATCAATGACGTTGGTGATGGAATCAAGTGTTGATGACACCAAGCTGAGTGGTGCGGTTGACACGGTGGAAGGAAGGGATGCCATTCAGAGAGACCTCAACAGGCTGGAAAGGTGGGCTTGGGTGAACCTAATGAGGTTCAACACAGCAAAGTGCAAGGTTTTGTACTTGGGCCAGAGGAATTTGAGGTATCTATACAGACTGGAAGGAGTGGTCCTTGAGAGCAGCTCTGAAGAAAAAGATGTGGGGGTCCTGATGGATGAAAAGCTTAACATCAGCCAGCAGTGTGCTCTTGCAGCTCGGAAAGCGAATGGTATCCTGGGCTCCATCAGAAGAGGGGTGGCCAGCAGGGACAGGGAGGTAATTGTCCTTGTCTATTCTGCCCTTGTAAGGCCCCATCTAGTGTACTGTGTCCAGGTCTGGAGCCCCCCGTACAAGAAAGACAGGGAGTTGTTGGAGAGGGTCCAGAGGAGAGCCACGAAGATGATCAGCAGACTGGAGCACCTCCCCTACAGAGACAGGCTGAGGGAGCTGGACTTGTTCAGCCTAGAGAAAAGAAGGCTGCAGGGTGACCTCATTGCAGCCTTTCAGTACATAAAGGGAGCCTGCAAACAGGAGGGGAATCAACTCTTTGAAAGGGTAGATAACAGCAGGACAGGGGGAAATGGTTTTAAGTTGATGGAAGGAAGATTTAGGTTGGATGTCAAGGGGAAGTTCTTTACAGAGAGAGTGGTGAGGTGCTGGAGCAGGCTGCCCAGAGAGGTTGTGGATGCCCTATCCCTGGAGGTGTTCAAGGCCAGATTGTATGGGGCCCTGGGCAGCCTGGTCTACTATTAAATGGGGAGGTTGTTGGCCCTGCATGTGGTAGGGGGGTTGGAGCTTCGTGATCCTTGAGGTCCCTTCCAGCCCTGGCCATTCTGTGATTCTGTGATTCTGTGGGCTTACTGAAACACTACTAGAGGAGGACCACAAGAATGATCCAAGAGATGGAACTCCTTCCCTTTGAGAACAGACTGTGAGAGCTGGGGCTGTTCAGCCTGAAAAAGAAGGCTCTGAGGAGACCTCATAGCACCCTTTCAATATTTAAATGGAGCTGTAAGAAAGAAGAGGAAGAGACTATTTAGTAGAGACATGGGGAAATGGTTTCAGACTAGAAGAGAGAAGATTTGGATTGGAGGTAAGTTTTTTTACACTAAGGGTGATGAAGCTGGAACAGGTTGCCCAAAGAGGTGATGGATGCCCCATCCCTGGAGACAGTAAAGGTCACGCTGGACCAAGCTCTGAGCAACCTGATCTAGCTGTAGATGTCCCTGTTCATTGTGGGGCAGTTGCGCTAGATCAACTTTAAAGGTCTCTGTCTCTTCCAATTCAAAAGATTCTGTGATTCTGTGATTCTATGATAAGGTAGATCTGCTCCCTTTTTGTACAAGTATTTGTATCTACATCATTAGAGTAGAAAGCATTTGTCAAAGGGCTATATAAAAATTACTGATGAGACACAAAAATCTCAGTATGTCACACTGCATTATGTATCCATTTCAAATGTATGACAGCATTGTTATAATTGATTCAGAATTTTCATTGCTACCAATAAGATCATCTTCCTGCCTGAAGCATTTCTAGATGGAAAAGAAAGGAAAACCTAAGACAATGTCATTATTCACATGATTTCAATGCAATGTAGAAATATTAATGAATCTGTCCTGTAATTTTGAGTTTAGATAATTGCCTATTCTTTACATTACATTTATCAAGTTAATGTGCTTTTGTACAACGGCTGAACTTAGCAAATGATTTGTTTACCTATAGAGCCTTAAATCCAGCTGACCTCTTTGTTTAGTGCTGGTGGTGACATGTTTCATTTCTCCTTTGTTTTTAATTTTGAAATTCTAATAGTGCATTATTATTAAATTCTTCAGATCTTTTTTTCAATTAACTCCCCCCATGTATATAGTACACATATATATAACTATGTATGTACTCAAACAAAAAATATGCAGATATTAATTTTATATATTTTATGGAATTGATGTTACTATACATTAAAAAAAAAATCAGTTTAGGAGACATAATTTAAATTTAGGATTTAAGCATATATGTGGTCAATGGTGTGAGTTTTCAACAGAAGACTAAGCCTCCTAAATATCAGCACTGTTTACAGGTATTACATTTATTATTATAACTATTTAGTGTAATAAATACCTTTACAAGCATAAGTGTTATATATTTATATTAATTACGGTTTTTAGAACTGAGGCAAAAATACTTAGGAAATCATTTTTTAAAGTGAATTTGATTTATTTTTTTCTATCATGTTTTTTCTTTCTGTTATGATCTTAAAGTGACTTTAATTTTACTTTTTACTGTATGCCTAAAATAGGGCATTTCTTAAATTTGTTGCTTTTATACTTTCTTTGGAACTAACACAACATCACACAAAAACTATGAATTTCATAGACCAAAAGAAAGAAATAAGCATATGAAAAGATTAGAGTAAACGTAGATAAGAGTAAACATGAGTGCATGTTTGAAAAGACTGCTGTTCTTTTGAGAACATCAGGAACAAAAAAGATCTGTTATTTAAAGATCTGAAATGCATTACTCTGCACACTTGTAATATACCAGAAAGATCACTTTTATGAAGCAGTATACAACTGAGTTTGGTTTTGCTTTCTTTTGACAAATCAAATTATTAGAACTTATGTAGGAAGATTATAAATAAGTAGAAATGTATGACTCATAGTTTTGTTGCCTTTCTTTTTCAGATAGAACTGCTGATATTACTCTTAGGATTTCCTTCTCTCCTATTTGAACATTCATATTTAATAATATGATATAATCTGGAATTAGAAGTGGAATCATTTCAACTCACAGCACCAGGAGAAGCAGAGGCACAAATAAGGGGAACACCTTGGAAGAATACCACAACAGCTGCACACTGTATAAATGCATTTGTAAAATATGTAAAAGATCACTCAAATGCTCTTTGGTGCTATTTGCAAAATACAGTATGTCCTGTTTCAGTAACAGGGTACAGCTGTACATCTTAAAGTAAATTTGACTCTTCTAGTTCAAGGAGGCTGCAACAAGCCTTTACAGAATTCATGTTTAAAACTCAGTATAGAATGCATGTTCGAATATAGGCAGATTTCAATTTCCAAATCTACTGTTTTAAATAAACTGATCTAATTGGATCACAATACCAGTTATAGAAAGTGGTAACACAGAAGATAATGAATGAAGTTTAATTTTTAAAAAATGAAGAAAATTATCAAATTATTCAGGTAATTATGTATAGATTTATATAGCTGACAGTATTTATAAAATACAGATATAAGTAGAAACTCAACTTTTATTTAAGTAACAGTAGAATTTGTCTAATTCTTTGAAATATGTTTCATTTTTTTTCATGTCACTCTTTGATCTCCACCCACAGATTTAACATCTGCAGACATGTTGAGTTTTCTTCATGAAATACAACATGCAAAAGATAAAGCATGATTTTCTGTGTTTCTTGGCAATTTTGCAATTAATCTTATATTCAGTGTTAAAATAGAAAAATATGAGTGAATGTACTAGCAAAATAAAAAGTCATGCTATTATTTTCAATAACATACGAAGAAGTAGTCTCAGTGCTTAGAGTAGGATAGCTTTGTGCTGAAACATACTGTAACGAATGACCCATGTCATCAGTTCTGGATACAGACAAATCTTGTCAAGACATTTCAAATGATTCCACTTCCAGATTCCCTACAGTTACAGATACTCTTCACTCACTCCAGCGCTCAGTTTAAGTTACATTTTGATTCAGTGTATTCTATATACTTTATTGCCTGAGAATGGAAGAAAAATTACAAACATGGTTGATGTAGAAACTTGCTTAGCAGGTCAGCTATCATTAAATACAAAAAATAAAAATAGAAGCTGGGCGCATTTTAGCTGCACCTCAATTAACAAAATTCTCCACACTTTTTATAGATTTTATCCTGCGTAGTTTTTGTCTGGTAGCTTTATGAGTGTTTTTAACAGAATCGATGACACAGTGGAATCTTACAGAATCACAGAATCACCCGGGTTGGAAGGGACCCCAAGGATCATGTAGTTCCAACCCCCCTGCCTAGCAGGGCCACCAAACATACACACTCAGATCAGGTTCCCCAGGACCCCGTCCAACCTGGCCTTAAACACGTCCAAGGACGGGGCATCCACAACCTCCCTGGGCAGCCCGTTCCAGGGCCTAACCACTCTCCTAGTAAAGAACTTCCCCCTAACATCCAACCTAAATCTTCCCTCCTTCAACTTAAAACCATTTCCCCTAGTCCTGCTGTTGTCAGCCCTTTTGAAGAGTTTACTCCCCTCCTGGGTGTAGGTTCCCTTCAGGTATTGATAGGCTGCAATGAGGTCACCCCGCAGCCTTCTCTTCTCCAGGCTGAACAAGCCCAACTCCCTCAGCCTGTCCTCATAGGGGAGGTGCTCCAGCCCCTTGATCATCTTAGTCGCCCTCCTCTGGACCCTTTCCAAAATCTCAATGTCTTTCTTGTACTGAGGGCTCCACACCTGGACACAGTACTCCAGATGGGGCCTCACAAGAGCTGAGTAGAGCTCTTAATCTTAATCTTAATTAGAGCTCTTAATCTTAAGAAAAAGCCTAAGTTGAAAAAGGATACAATATTAATATATTAGTTGTAAAGTTAACTGTAATTAGTACATATCCTTCCAGGTCAAACCTTCCTGAGAAGTCTACAAAAGATCTACTTTTACTGGCTTCATGTAGTGAATTTTCTTGTCAGTGTCCTCAGTTTTGCTTTTTTACTTAAGGAAGTTTCCAAAGAAAGACGATTTCAGCCATATAAAAAAGATCATTGTCAAAGACAGTTCATTAGGGAAAGATACCAAAACAAAAGTTTTTCAAAACTTTTTTTTTCTTCACTATTTCAAAATCAATTATTCAACATTTCCACGCTAATCTCTGTTGATCTGGAATGGCATCCTTAACCCCTACATCTCTCATGTCCCTAAACATCTAGAATATAGGCTGGGGGAGTAAAATTTCTCACACTGTAAATCAAAAGCAAGTTGCTGACCATCTGATGAGAATGAATGTGTCTATACGACCAGACAGTATGCATCCCAGGGGCCTGAAGGAACCAGCTGATGTATTTGCCAAGCCACTCTCCATCATATTTGAAAAGTTATGACCATCATGTCATAGAAGTCCAGAACGGATGGAAAAAGGGAAACATCATTTCTGTTTTTAAGAAAGGTAGAAAGGAAGTCCTGTGGAGCTACAGAATGGTAAGCCTCACTTCTGTGCCTGGAAAAATAGTGGAGCAGTTACTCCTGGAAGTATATGCAAGATGAGAAGATGGTTCAACACAGCCAGCACAGATTCAGCAAGGGATGATCATACCTGGCCGATCTGGTGACCTTCTACAACGAAGTGACAACATCAATGGACAAAAGAAGAGTGATTGATGTAGTCAACTTGGACTTCTTCAAGGCCTTAGATATGGTTGTAAGAGATTATTCTTTTATGCCATTGCCTCAAAGCTTACTGATAAACAGTCCAAGCAAGTCCTTCACCAGGGTTGAGAAATCCTTTGTCTGAGGGACACAGTTGGACAAGGTGTGAGAATCCTTCTTTCTTTGTTTTCTGGGTCAAAGCTTGCTTCCTGAGGTTGTTCTTGTGATAAGACTCTGAGTGATTTGTCAAGGAGGCAAGT
Source organism: Lagopus muta (assembly GCF_023343835.1). Lineage (NCBI taxonomy): Eukaryota > Metazoa > Chordata > Aves > Galliformes > Phasianidae > Lagopus > Lagopus muta. The sequence goes on along the minus strand of NC_064433.1, from coordinate 150,767,744 downwards.
GATGGGTGCTAATCGTGTGACAATCGATTTTGCGTTGGGAACATTTGAAAGCCCCTTCCTCCAGAGCTGCTTGCTCTGTAGAAGAGCAGAAGAGAGTGCTCAGGAGTGTTCACTGGCGGAAGATCTGGCCTGTGACTAAACAGCTCCAGCTAGGTATGGGAAAATTGGGGAATGATACCATCGTGTTCTGTGAAAAACAGGATGCAGATGGGCATCCCTGCTCCGTCTTATCTGCTGGCAAGGCCTGGAAGATGGGAACAGAGGAGTTTCTGCTGAGATCCCAGAGCCAGAAGCTGCCACTCAAAGGAGAGCTGACTCAACCACTTTGGATTTGAGCTGTCACTCCAAAAACAGCTGAATCGACCACTTTGAAAGCATTGAAAAGGGGCCATCATCGCCATGGTCATCGTTGTCATCGATAGAACAACTCTGCCCGACAGCCCACCACTACGGAAGATCAAAGACTGAACTACGAACCACGCTGGATCCATGGTGGTGACTATGTCCCTCTTGCTTCCTATAAAGACTCCTTTCTTCTTCTTTTCTATCTTTTCTATTGCCCTCCTTCCCTTCCCCATTACCCTAATTCATAATAGTGTCCGTCCTTCCCTTCCCCATCTCTCTGATTAAGATTTGTAATAAACTAGTCAGACCAACATCTGAACGGTTGTTTCTTAATCTCATGCTGGGTATACATACATATATCAAAGAACTTCCTCCCCCTCTGATAAATTGGAGCGAGACAACAATCTTGTGCCACATTATTTCTAAACTGAAAAGATATGGATTAGAAAAGTTGACTATATAGTGGATGATTAATTAGTTGGATGGTTTCAGACAGGACTGTGGTCAACAGCTCTACATGAAGGTTGGTGATAAGTGGTGTCCCTCAGGGCTCAGGTTGGGACTGGTGATCTTTAACGTCTTTATCAATGGCATGCATAGTGTGATTGAGTGCACCCTCAGAAGATGAGTGATGACACTAACCTGAGTGGTGCAGTTGATATGACAGAAGGAAGGGATGCCATCCAAAGAGGCCTGGGCAAGCTTGAAAATTGAGCCCATGTAAACCTAGTGATGTTCAACAAGACCAAGTGAAAGATGTTGCACTTGAGTCAGGGCAGTCCTAGACCTTTGTATAGACTGGGAGAAGAAATCATTGAAAGAAGTTCTGCAGAGTGGGACTTGGAGTTACTGGTGAACAAAAACCTTGAGGAGAGCCAGCAGTGTATTCTTGCAGCCCAGAAGACTAAGGGCATCCTGGACTGCATCAGAAGTTCAGCCAGCAGAGTGAGGGAGGTTATTGTTTCCCTTTACTCTGCCCTTCTGAGGCCACATCTGGAGTACTATCCAGATCTGGGGCCTCAGCATAAGAAAGATGGAGAGCTGTTGGAGCAGGTACAGAGGAGAACCATGAGGATGATCAAAGGGCTGGACCAGCCTTCCAATGAAGAAGAGTTGAAAGAGTTGGGCTTATTCATCCTACAGAAGAGAAAGCTCTGGGGAGATCTCACTGTGGCCTTCCAGTACAAAAAGAGCGCTTGTAAACAGGAGGGAGATCAACGTTTTACATGGTCTGATAGTGATAGGACAAGTAAGAATGGTTTAAAACTAAAAGAGGGAAGATTTACATTAACTGTTAGGAAGATATTTTTCACTCAGAGGATAGGAAGACAAAGGCACAGGTTGTCCAGAGAGGTTGTGGGTGCTTCATCCCTCAAGGCCAGTTTTGCTGGTGCCCTGAGTAACCTTATCTAGTGGTAGGCAGTCGTGCCACAGCAAGTGGGTTCAAGCTCAATTATCTCTGAGGTCTTTTCCAACCCAAGCCATTTTCTAATTCTCGAATTCTAAGATTCTATGATTTTATGATTCTTAATATCAATTAACATTAATTGTAAATTCAAGTTATCTGGAGCCCTAACCTTGTATTGTTTATCTAGTCCTTAGTTCACTAATCCTCAAAATGAAAAAGAAAAGAGTGAAAAAGAAAACTGTCCACTGGAAGAGTGGTCAGGCACTAGAATGGGCTGCCCAGGGAGGTGGAGTCACTGACCCTGGAGGTGTTCGAGGAATGTTTGGATTTTGTGTTGAGTGATATGGTTTAGTGAGAACTATTGGTGATAGGTGGATGGTTGAACTGGATGATCTTTTAGGTCTTTTCCAAGATTGGTGTTTCTATGATGCTGGGGGGGAAAAAAAAAAAAAAAAAAAAAAAAAAGGGAAGGGAAGGGAAGGGAAGGGAAGGGAAGGGAAGGGAAGGGAAGGGAAGGGAAGGGAAGGGAAGGGAAGGGAAGGGAAGGGAAGGGAAGGGAAGGGAAGGGAAGGGAAGGGAAGGGAAGGGAAGGGAAGGGAAGGGAAGGGAAGGACAAAATGCAAGTATAAATACTTTAGAACTACTATTTGGAAAAAAAAAAAAGGAATATTTGTAGCTGTCTTTTTGAGCCATGTTTTATCTAAGTATGATCACTTGACCTGTGTGTTTGTTTTTATTCCTATTTTTTTTTCCTAATTTGCTTTTATTTATTCTTATACAGAGTAATGGTTTTAGAATTTCCCACAAGAAGCCTGAGACACAAAAAATCATATATCAGGAAATGAAAACTTGCATGTCCCCAAGGAAAACTCATTTCATTTGGGGATTTGGAGCAGATGTTTACATTTTTGCTGGTTTTGATGAGTAACATGTGTTCGTTGCATTGATATGTTTATCAAATACTGATATAGAGTGAGATTTTTCCTGTAGTTCATAATGAGAAACAAAACAGTGATTTAGATACTGAAAAAAAGAAATAATTTGGAAGAAATAAAAAAATATTTCTTGAAGTTACTTTTTTTTTTTTTTTTTGAGAATAGACATTACTTAGTAAATAATCCCTTTATACTTCATTTATGTGTATATCTATACATCTTTATATACCTATAAATATACCCATAAATAGATTAACATATATATTAAGCACTTGTATATGTATAGATATATACTACATATATATGTGTGTGTGTTAAGTAAAGCCTAAACAAGGAAAAATCTTCATGAGTTTTGCTGACTTTATCATCGGGGATGGAGATTTACCTCTTCATTAAACAGTCATCTATGAACTCTTAACTGTTATCAGGTCAACAATTGAACCAAGCTTTTACACACACTATCTACATGTCAAACACCATTGATTCAGTTCTATTTTTTGCTGAAATTATTGTTAAATACTTAGTGTAGCATAAACCTATACTGATTTTGAAGAAACTTTACGTATCTTTTGTGATAACAACAAACATCATGGAACTCAGTGACAGAGGTACCATACACTTTCCTGTTGCCTCTTTTCTTACTTATGAATGTCTACCCAGAGATAGCTCTGCAAAGGCCAAAGTACTATATGCTGCACAGATGCATTAGCTTCTCCTCCGTTCCTCTGGGGAAATGAGTGCTTATATGCTGGAAGTACCCAGGCCCTCTCATGTTATTTTGGTGGGTTTTGTTTCCTGTTAAGTGCAAGAAAGCACACAAAAAGTAAAATACTTCTAGAAAGTAAACACGAGGGTTTTCTTTTTTTTTAGATTTATGTTATGTTAGTATCTTATTTTTCTGCCATTCATAACTAAAGGACCATCAGCATGCCTAGTGTAACCTCTTGGCCTTCATTAACCACTTTGTAGGTTATCCCTGAAAATTCTTCCTTTTCTGTCTTATTCTGTGTCACTTCATGGGTTAAGTATCTTAGAAAACAGGCAATTTTAAAGAAGTAGATTATCCATTCACTACTGCTTGCATGCTTTCCCCCCCACCCCCCTTGTGTTCCTTTCTCTGCCTTTTCAGTGTAAAATGAAAAAGAACAAAGATTTGGAGGAAAGTCAAGATAATCAGGTTGAATCCCCTTCATCTCAGATATGCAGGAGTTAAATTCTGCAGCTCAGGCACTGAAGCTGTTCAATAAATTGAGAAGAGTATGTTGGGGAAAGAGGGGAGGAGATATGGGGAAGCCAAGAAGAACATACTTTTATGGTGTTTTGTAGCCTCTGGGAAAGGAAATCAGTGCTCTTTCAGAAGAGTCAGATTAGTGCTTTCCTTCAGGCACCTCATCTGGAGAAACTTTTCTGTGGCCAACTATAATCACTCTCATCTGGAAAGGGAGGGGAATTCTGTTTTTGTAATGATCTATATGATTAATTTGGAGCTGTCCAGCAGGTGATCTTATTGAAAGCTTTTAATATTGCTGCAGCCCCTATTCCTTCTCCCGATTTTGAGGATATGGAAAGACAGTTGTTAGTGCTGTGTGGTTTAGGTAAAATGGGAATAAACCAAAGATAAGATTGCTACATCAATGTAAAGGTCTTTGTTTCCAAGGCTTTATGCTACATTGTGTTTGTGGCTTTAGGCACGGAAGCAGAACCACTGAATTAATCCTGACTATTCATCTGTTGCAAATATTTGAATGTACTTATTACTGTTTTGGGTTTTGCTTTTATTATTATTGCTTCTTAGCTGTTATTTTTATGAACGACCTAGAGGATTCAGTTGACTAAATTTTCTGCAAATCTCTATAGCTTAAGCCCAGTTGATTCCACTCTTCATCAGTGGCATAGTAAGAGCAGAGGAACAGTAAAAATAATTCTGTTATTCAGGCAAATCAGAATCAGATTTTTTGTCTTTGCACACAGAGAATATCTTCCACCAAAATTTCTAAATAATAAATAATAAATAGCTTGTACAGGAACATTGCTAAATGTTTAATACCTGTCTTCTGAAAACAAACATAATCTTGAATTATACATCCAGAATCTTTTCCGTGGATCTGGTGCTCTGTAATTGCAAAAGGTAATTATTCTCTCATGATGTAATGATACACTAAGGCTATCATCTAAATATGCCATTTTCAAGAACATTTTCAGTGATTCATATAGTCTTATTAAAAAAAAAGAAAAAAAATAGCTACACATTTGGGAACTTTGATAAGAGCCAAGGACAATATACTGTTATAATGAAAAATTTTTTATTTTGCTCATTTTATAGCTGATGGAAGTCTTTCAAGTTATGCTAGTGCAGTACTGTATTAACTTTATCTGTACATTTATCTGTGAGTCTAAAACAAACAACAATTCTATATTCTTTGAACAATGAAAAAAGTACACACAGTATGTGTCCACTCTATATGATAATCTAGTCTTACATCTTATTGCACAGTTACAGACAAGTACGCATTTAAAATAAATATGATTCCTTTTTCAATGAGATTCAGAAACTCAGAATATAAATGACATAAGTTTCATGTGCAGTACCTGGTTCTTACCTTTTTTTGTCCTCTCCCTTTTCTACAAACGGAAATTGTGAAATTTAAGAGTTTAAGTAAAAGCTGTTTGGAGAGGTGAAGAAGGGCAATGACACATCCCTGCTGCTCCCAGGGCTCTGATTATTTTATTACACACATGCACAATTGTTAAAATAGGAGCTACAGTGATCACCATTTGAGAGCTCTTTCTTAACATCTTAGTCTGTATTGTACAACATTTGCTCTTGTAGAATTGGTTCTGAATGGACATTTAGGATAGTAGAAGTGTTTTTAATCGTGAATTTTTGAATGTGCAAAGAAAACTTATTTTTGATTATAACTGTTTTCTCATATTGATAAAAATTTCCAAATCAGAATTTCTGTATTTTAACTTTGTAATCTGTATATGTTAATTGATTCTACCAGTGGCTAAACTAATAAGGGAAAACAATATGAATAACATGAATATGAATGATAGATTCTTATAATTAATCCAATGATACAATACTATGATTTAGCTTTATGTTTGCCATCGATGAGTGGACAGAGACGTGGGTTGAGAACTGGCAGAGCGCAGAGCACAGAGGGTCGTTGTTGGTGGTGCAGAGTCCGGTTGGAGACCTGTAACCAGTGGTGTTCCTCAGGAGTTGGTGCTGGGTCTGGTCTTGTTCAACATCTTTATCAATGACCTTGATGAGGGGATAGTGGCCACAGTAAGCAAGTTTGCTGATGATACGAAGTTGAGAGGATTGGCTGACACACCTAAAGGCTGTGCTGCCATTCAGCGAGACATGGAAAGGCTGGAGACCTGGGCAGTGAGAAACCAAATGAGGTTTAACAAAAGCAAGTGTCTTGCATCTAGGGAGAAATAATTGCATGCACTGGTACAGGTTGGGGGATGACCTGCTGGAGAGGAGCTCTACAGAGATGGACCTGGGTGTCCTAGTGGATGACAGGTTGGCCATGAGCCAGCAGTGTGCCCTTGTGGCCAAAAAGGCCAATGGCATTCCGGGGTGCATTAAAAAGAGCATGGCCAGCAGGTCGAGGAAGGTGATCCTCCCCCTCTACTCCACCCTGGTAAGACCTCATCTGGAGTACTGCGTCCAGTTCTGGGCTCCCCAGTACAAAAAAGACAGGGATCTCTTGGAAAGAGTCCAGCGGAGGGCCACAAAGATGGTGAAGGGCCTGGAGCATCTCTCTTATGAAGAAAGGCTGAGTAAACTGGGTCTGTTTAGCCTTGAGAAGACTGAGAGGGGACCTGATCCAGGTCTATAAATATCTAAGGTGTGGGGGGCAGAGGGGCGAGGCCGGACTTTTTTCAGCAGTGTGTGGAGACAGGACAAGGGCAAACAGCCAGAAAATGCAGCATAGGAACTTCCGCACAAATGTGCGCAAGAACTACTTTACGGTGACGGAGCGCTGGAACAGGCTGCCCAGGGGGGTTGTGGAGTCTCCTTCTCTGGAGATGTTCAAGACCTGCCTGGACACCTACTTGTGCGACCTTGTGTAGGGAAACTGCTTTGGCTGGGAGGTTGGACTCAATGATCTCTGGTGGTCCCTTCCAAAACCTAGGATTCTGTGATTCTGTGAATACAAATGTTATCTCCTAGAGGAATACACAGAAGAACAATCTAAATATTTTTTTTCTGAAGCTATCCAAGCAAGAAGAAACTACATTAGTTAATGCCTCACTGTTTCTCCTAAAAGTTGGGCATCTTTAAGAGGATGTCTAAAATCCTTAACCCAAAATTAGTAAGACCCATGAGTCCATGTGTTAGATACTATTTGTTTTTTAACCTGTTTCTCTTGATGCTCATTGTTACTTACAGAGTGCTATCTAAACTTCTTAGCAAATTCTATGGGAAGACAGAAGAATTTGGTCTTCAGTTCTATTACGCTGTGAAAGTTGGTCAGTTCAGATAGGCTTATTTTAAATGTATCTTCACATCACATAGAAAATTTGGTATTTTATAATGATATTGCATATAAGAAAGATTAACAGAAAAAAAAAAAGATACAATATGATCAAGTTCTTCATTTGAAATAATGCTATAGTAGCTGAAGTACATCTTCATGAAACTGCACTATGAATGCTGAATGGATCCTAACACCTGCCTAGCAACAGTCTACAGTTGACGTCCTACATTTTAAGACTATGCAGTTACTAACATGATTGCAATTTTTATCTTTTTCTATTCTGTTCATTAGAAACAGAAATCTTAGGACAATTGTGCTTAAATATGTATTTGCAATCCTTTTACAATTACTGAAATAGAAAATATCTGTTGGAGTTCATCTAGGTCATCTCTCTACTGACCTTGATTTGGAATATCTAGAACTTCAAAAAATCTAAAACATTTTAATTGCTGCTTTGTTTTTCTTATGCTTCCTCTGTAATAAAGCTTTCAGTCTAAATCATTTATTTCCTATGATCTTAGTCACTGTATTTAGATCTAACAGATTCACTGTACGATTTTCCTTGTAGTATTATTGTTTATAGATGTCAGGTGATACCTGAGAACTATTTTATATACGCAAAGAAAAGCAAAGAACCTACGGTCTAAAAACAGACCCAAAGGCATAATTATTTCATAATTTCATAAGGCGACATTCCTGCTATATTCTCGACTGATTTTTCAGTCTCTTAAAACTTAGTATCATGTTACAGGTGTTGAAAATAAACGTGTTTTGCAGGCTAATGGGTAATGAGGCACTTAAGAGAAATCCCTGGGTCTCTCCATGTCTCTGGAGCCCAGAGAAATTAGCATTCATTGACAGCTCCAAGGGGATTTATTTAAGCCTAAAATAAGTATTTCTTTGGACTTAATTATAGGAAGTGCTTAAGCTGCTGAATTTAAATGCCAAAAGGGATTCGTTTAGTCTGAAGTGAATCTTTTCCTGTCCTGAAATTAAACTTCTCAGAAATATTTGAAACAAGCAAGGAAAAGGAGTAGCAGTTAACACTGTGCCTATTTTTGAGGTCCATATTTTATTCTCATATGCTAAAAAACATTCTCTGGGAAGTAGTTCGAATTCACTACCTGATGACTTCTGAAATTGATATGATGTCTTTTAGTTGCAGTGATAAGCAGTGAATAACTGAAAGTTCAAATAATTTGTTTGAAAAACAGTTTCCTTGTAGCTTTACTGTGTTTTTGTGTGTATATGGGTCCTGCGATTAATACAGAATGATTGATTATTGTTAATTTACTTCTCTGTTTTAGTTTCTCATATAACTTGCATATTAGAAATAGTCAAAATGTTCAGTTTCAGAGAGTACAGTGAAACCCTCTGACACTGGGTATCTGGCACTGATCTCTTAACAGAAAGAAAATAGATTTGGATTATAATCTAAAGATCATGTTCATACACAAAGAAATGCATTGAAAGCCCTCTTATCAGTACAGGAGTATGGGTTTGCCTATGTGAAGGATTTATATTTGGCGCTGTTTCTGTTTCTAATCAATGTAATTACATTAAAAGATAATTGGCATTTACTTATTTGTCTCAAAGCAACTTGTGTAGAAATTAGGGTCTTATGGTTTTATTGTTTTTGTTGTTGTTGTTGTTTTTCCCTACCTAAATATATAATACTGACTGTCCTCTTTTGGTAAAATAAATAGAGCTAACAAATACTTTCAGATTTTTCTCAACTCATACCATTAGGACAGTACCATTAGTTATCTATTGTTTTTGCCCAGTATTCCCAGAGTTGCCCTGTTTTTCTGGTCTAAACCACCTTACATCTCCATGCCCAGCTCTCCCTGAGCTTCATAATAGTGTAACGGCTATGAAATTCTTACAACAGTGTAAATAGCTTCATATAAATGTTTTGTTGTTGTGAAATATTTTTTTTTCTTTTCTGCTTTGATAGTAAAATAAAAAAGTATTTTATCATCATGTTGAGCCCCAATGTAGGGACTAATCTCTGAGCTCTCTGAAACCACTTGTACCAAATTGCTCTGCATAGCAGTACATACCTTAGCAAGGTACAAGTGAATGTGTCCTCAGTGACTTCAGCTAAATGAACTATTCTATTATTTAAATTTCTCACAATGTTTGCCTTTCTGCACTTCTGTTTTTCTGCCACTGTAAGGCATGGATTTAGGGAAGAGAACACAATTATAAATTAAGGAGTTTTGCAGTGCAGTTAGGCCTCAAATCCTTCTTGTCAGCCACCTTTGAGAGTGTGAGATAAGAGCTCATCACAGTCCCTATGCATGGCCTGACTGGATACAGGGAATGTCAGGTCTGACGCTGGCGTTATTACACTGTGCATGGAGCTAAGCTACTCTCCTCTGTGCAGGACTCTGAGGAGCTGCATAAATGACTGGGTGACTCTGTGAGTCTTTTCCAACCTTGGTGATTCTATGACTCAAGGTAGAACAGTTCTCAAAAAGCCTTCAGCAGTGGCAAGCTGGGGGATATAAGGATGGAGCACAGCCCTGCTGAAAAGGACTGAGAGATAATGGTGCATGGTAAGCTGGACGAGAGCCAGCAATGTGTCCTTGCAGTCCAGAGAGCTAAGTATATCCTGGTCTGCATGTAAAGAAGCTTGGCCAGCAGGTCAAGGGAGGTGATCCTGCACCTCTACTGTGCACTGGCGATGCCTCATTTGGAGTATTCTGTTCAGATGTGGAGTCTCAATACAGGAAAGATGTGAGGTCCCAGGTGACTGGAGGAAGGGTCATGTCACTCCCATTTACAAGAAAGGGAGCAAGGAGGACCCGGGGAACTACAGGCCGGTGAGTCTCACCTCTATACCTGGGAAGATAATGGAACAGATCATTCTGGATGACATGCTTGATCACATGAGGAATGAGTGTGTGATCCGAGACAGCCGGCATGACTTCACCAGGGAAGGTCATGCTTGACCAATCTGGTGGCCTTCTATGATGGAGGGACAGCACTGGTGGACAAGAGAAAGGCAACCAGTGTCATTCACCTGGACTTGAGCAAGGCCTTTGATCTGGTCCCTCACTACATCCTTATCTCCAAATTGGAGGGATGTGGACTTGACGAGTGGACCACTTGATAGATAAGAAATTGGTTGAAAGGCTGCAGACAGAGGGTGGTCATCAATGGCTCTATGTCTAGGTGGAGGCTGGTAATGAGCAGCGTTCCCCAGGGATCTTTCTAGGAACCAGATCTCTTTAACATCTTTATCAATGACGTTGGTGATGGAATCAAGTGTTGATGACACCAAGCTGAGTGGTGCGGTTGACACGGTGGAAGGAAGGGATGCCATTCAGAGAGACCTCAACAGGCTGGAAAGGTGGGCTTGGGTGAACCTAATGAGGTTCAACACAGCAAAGTGCAAGGTTTTGTACTTGGGCCAGAGGAATTTGAGGTATCTATACAGACTGGAAGGAGTGGTCCTTGAGAGCAGCTCTGAAGAAAAAGATGTGGGGGTCCTGATGGATGAAAAGCTTAACATCAGCCAGCAGTGTGCTCTTGCAGCTCGGAAAGCGAATGGTATCCTGGGCTCCATCAGAAGAGGGGTGGCCAGCAGGGACAGGGAGGTAATTGTCCTTGTCTATTCTGCCCTTGTAAGGCCCCATCTAGTGTACTGTGTCCAGGTCTGGAGCCCCCCGTACAAGAAAGACAGGGAGTTGTTGGAGAGGGTCCAGAGGAGAGCCACGAAGATGATCAGCAGACTGGAGCACCTCCCCTACAGAGACAGGCTGAGGGAGCTGGACTTGTTCAGCCTAGAGAAAAGAAGGCTGCAGGGTGACCTCATTGCAGCCTTTCAGTACATAAAGGGAGCCTGCAAACAGGAGGGGAATCAACTCTTTGAAAGGGTAGATAACAGCAGGACAGGGGGAAATGGTTTTAAGTTGATGGAAGGAAGATTTAGGTTGGATGTCAAGGGGAAGTTCTTTACAGAGAGAGTGGTGAGGTGCTGGAGCAGGCTGCCCAGAGAGGTTGTGGATGCCCTATCCCTGGAGGTGTTCAAGGCCAGATTGTATGGGGCCCTGGGCAGCCTGGTCTACTATTAAATGGGGAGGTTGTTGGCCCTGCATGTGGTAGGGGGGTTGGAGCTTCGTGATCCTTGAGGTCCCTTCCAGCCCTGGCCATTCTGTGATTCTGTGATTCTGTGGGCTTACTGAAACACTACTAGAGGAGGACCACAAGAATGATCCAAGAGATGGAACTCCTTCCCTTTGAGAACAGACTGTGAGAGCTGGGGCTGTTCAGCCTGAAAAAGAAGGCTCTGAGGAGACCTCATAGCACCCTTTCAATATTTAAATGGAGCTGTAAGAAAGAAGAGGAAGAGACTATTTAGTAGAGACATGGGGAAATGGTTTCAGACTAGAAGAGAGAAGATTTGGATTGGAGGTAAGTTTTTTTACACTAAGGGTGATGAAGCTGGAACAGGTTGCCCAAAGAGGTGATGGATGCCCCATCCCTGGAGACAGTAAAGGTCACGCTGGACCAAGCTCTGAGCAACCTGATCTAGCTGTAGATGTCCCTGTTCATTGTGGGGCAGTTGCGCTAGATCAACTTTAAAGGTCTCTGTCTCTTCCAATTCAAAAGATTCTGTGATTCTGTGATTCTATGATAAGGTAGATCTGCTCCCTTTTTGTACAAGTATTTGTATCTACATCATTAGAGTAGAAAGCATTTGTCAAAGGGCTATATAAAAATTACTGATGAGACACAAAAATCTCAGTATGTCACACTGCATTATGTATCCATTTCAAATGTATGACAGCATTGTTATAATTGATTCAGAATTTTCATTGCTACCAATAAGATCATCTTCCTGCCTGAAGCATTTCTAGATGGAAAAGAAAGGAAAACCTAAGACAATGTCATTATTCACATGATTTCAATGCAATGTAGAAATATTAATGAATCTGTCCTGTAATTTTGAGTTTAGATAATTGCCTATTCTTTACATTACATTTATCAAGTTAATGTGCTTTTGTACAACGGCTGAACTTAGCAAATGATTTGTTTACCTATAGAGCCTTAAATCCAGCTGACCTCTTTGTTTAGTGCTGGTGGTGACATGTTTCATTTCTCCTTTGTTTTTAATTTTGAAATTCTAATAGTGCATTATTATTAAATTCTTCAGATCTTTTTTTCAATTAACTCCCCCCATGTATATAGTACACATATATATAACTATGTATGTACTCAAACAAAAAATATGCAGATATTAATTTTATATATTTTATGGAATTGATGTTACTATACATTAAAAAAAAAATCAGTTTAGGAGACATAATTTAAATTTAGGATTTAAGCATATATGTGGTCAATGGTGTGAGTTTTCAACAGAAGACTAAGCCTCCTAAATATCAGCACTGTTTACAGGTATTACATTTATTATTATAACTATTTAGTGTAATAAATACCTTTACAAGCATAAGTGTTATATATTTATATTAATTACGGTTTTTAGAACTGAGGCAAAAATACTTAGGAAATCATTTTTTAAAGTGAATTTGATTTATTTTTTTCTATCATGTTTTTTCTTTCTGTTATGATCTTAAAGTGACTTTAATTTTACTTTTTACTGTATGCCTAAAATAGGGCATTTCTTAAATTTGTTGCTTTTATACTTTCTTTGGAACTAACACAACATCACACAAAAACTATGAATTTCATAGACCAAAAGAAAGAAATAAGCATATGAAAAGATTAGAGTAAACGTAGATAAGAGTAAACATGAGTGCATGTTTGAAAAGACTGCTGTTCTTTTGAGAACATCAGGAACAAAAAAGATCTGTTATTTAAAGATCTGAAATGCATTACTCTGCACACTTGTAATATACCAGAAAGATCACTTTTATGAAGCAGTATACAACTGAGTTTGGTTTTGCTTTCTTTTGACAAATCAAATTATTAGAACTTATGTAGGAAGATTATAAATAAGTAGAAATGTATGACTCATAGTTTTGTTGCCTTTCTTTTTCAGATAGAACTGCTGATATTACTCTTAGGATTTCCTTCTCTCCTATTTGAACATTCATATTTAATAATATGATATAATCTGGAATTAGAAGTGGAATCATTTCAACTCACAGCACCAGGAGAAGCAGAGGCACAAATAAGGGGAACACCTTGGAAGAATACCACAACAGCTGCACACTGTATAAATGCATTTGTAAAATATGTAAAAGATCACTCAAATGCTCTTTGGTGCTATTTGCAAAATACAGTATGTCCTGTTTCAGTAACAGGGTACAGCTGTACATCTTAAAGTAAATTTGACTCTTCTAGTTCAAGGAGGCTGCAACAAGCCTTTACAGAATTCATGTTTAAAACTCAGTATAGAATGCATGTTCGAATATAGGCAGATTTCAATTTCCAAATCTACTGTTTTAAATAAACTGATCTAATTGGATCACAATACCAGTTATAGAAAGTGGTAACACAGAAGATAATGAATGAAGTTTAATTTTTAAAAAATGAAGAAAATTATCAAATTATTCAGGTAATTATGTATAGATTTATATAGCTGACAGTATTTATAAAATACAGATATAAGTAGAAACTCAACTTTTATTTAAGTAACAGTAGAATTTGTCTAATTCTTTGAAATATGTTTCATTTTTTTTCATGTCACTCTTTGATCTCCACCCACAGATTTAACATCTGCAGACATGTTGAGTTTTCTTCATGAAATACAACATGCAAAAGATAAAGCATGATTTTCTGTGTTTCTTGGCAATTTTGCAATTAATCTTATATTCAGTGTTAAAATAGAAAAATATGAGTGAATGTACTAGCAAAATAAAAAGTCATGCTATTATTTTCAATAACATACGAAGAAGTAGTCTCAGTGCTTAGAGTAGGATAGCTTTGTGCTGAAACATACTGTAACGAATGACCCATGTCATCAGTTCTGGATACAGACAAATCTTGTCAAGACATTTCAAATGATTCCACTTCCAGATTCCCTACAGTTACAGATACTCTTCACTCACTCCAGCGCTCAGTTTAAGTTACATTTTGATTCAGTGTATTCTATATACTTTATTGCCTGAGAATGGAAGAAAAATTACAAACATGGTTGATGTAGAAACTTGCTTAGCAGGTCAGCTATCATTAAATACAAAAAATAAAAATAGAAGCTGGGCGCATTTTAGCTGCACCTCAATTAACAAAATTCTCCACACTTTTTATAGATTTTATCCTGCGTAGTTTTTGTCTGGTAGCTTTATGAGTGTTTTTAACAGAATCGATGACACAGTGGAATCTTACAGAATCACAGAATCACCCGGGTTGGAAGGGACCCCAAGGATCATGTAGTTCCAACCCCCCTGCCTAGCAGGGCCACCAAACATACACACTCAGATCAGGTTCCCCAGGACCCCGTCCAACCTGGCCTTAAACACGTCCAAGGACGGGGCATCCACAACCTCCCTGGGCAGCCCGTTCCAGGGCCTAACCACTCTCCTAGTAAAGAACTTCCCCCTAACATCCAACCTAAATCTTCCCTCCTTCAACTTAAAACCATTTCCCCTAGTCCTGCTGTTGTCAGCCCTTTTGAAGAGTTTACTCCCCTCCTGGGTGTAGGTTCCCTTCAGGTATTGATAGGCTGCAATGAGGTCACCCCGCAGCCTTCTCTTCTCCAGGCTGAACAAGCCCAACTCCCTCAGCCTGTCCTCATAGGGGAGGTGCTCCAGCCCCTTGATCATCTTAGTCGCCCTCCTCTGGACCCTTTCCAAAATCTCAATGTCTTTCTTGTACTGAGGGCTCCACACCTGGACACAGTACTCCAGATGGGGCCTCACAAGAGCTGAGTAGAGCTCTTAATCTTAATCTTAATTAGAGCTCTTAATCTTAAGAAAAAGCCTAAGTTGAAAAAGGATACAATATTAATATATTAGTTGTAAAGTTAACTGTAATTAGTACATATCCTTCCAGGTCAAACCTTCCTGAGAAGTCTACAAAAGATCTACTTTTACTGGCTTCATGTAGTGAATTTTCTTGTCAGTGTCCTCAGTTTTGCTTTTTTACTTAAGGAAGTTTCCAAAGAAAGACGATTTCAGCCATATAAAAAAGATCATTGTCAAAGACAGTTCATTAGGGAAAGATACCAAAACAAAAGTTTTTCAAAACTTTTTTTTTCTTCACTATTTCAAAATCAATTATTCAACATTTCCACGCTAATCTCTGTTGATCTGGAATGGCATCCTTAACCCCTACATCTCTCATGTCCCTAAACATCTAGAATATAGGCTGGGGGAGTAAAATTTCTCACACTGTAAATCAAAAGCAAGTTGCTGACCATCTGATGAGAATGAATGTGTCTATACGACCAGACAGTATGCATCCCAGGGGCCTGAAGGAACCAGCTGATGTATTTGCCAAGCCACTCTCCATCATATTTGAAAAGTTATGACCATCATGTCATAGAAGTCCAGAACGGATGGAAAAAGGGAAACATCATTTCTGTTTTTAAGAAAGGTAGAAAGGAAGTCCTGTGGAGCTACAGAATGGTAAGCCTCACTTCTGTGCCTGGAAAAATAGTGGAGCAGTTACTCCTGGAAGTATATGCAAGATGAGAAGATGGTTCAACACAGCCAGCACAGATTCAGCAAGGGATGATCATACCTGGCCGATCTGGTGACCTTCTACAACGAAGTGACAACATCAATGGACAAAAGAAGAGTGATTGATGTAGTCAACTTGGACTTCTTCAAGGCCTTAGATATGGTTGTAAGAGATTATTCTTTTATGCCATTGCCTCAAAGCTTACTGATAAACAGTCCAAGCAAGTCCTTCACCAGGGTTGAGAAATCCTTTGTCTGAGGGACACAGTTGGACAAGGTGTGAGAATCCTTCTTTCTTTGTTTTCTGGGTCAAAGCTTGCTTCCTGAGGTTGTTCTTGTGATAAGACTCTGAGTGATTTGTCAAGGAGGCAAGTGATGGGTGCTAATCGTGTGACAATCGATTTTGCGTTGGGAACATTTGAAAGCCCCTTCCTCCAGAGCTGCTTGCTCTGTAGAAGAGCAGAAGAGAGTGCTCAGGAGTGTTCACTGGCGGAAGATCTGGCCTGTGACTAAACAGCTCCAGCTAGGTATGGGAAAATTGGGGAATGATACCATCGTGTTCTGTGAAAAACAGGATGCAGATGGGCATCCCTGCTCCGTCTTATCTGCTGGCAAGGCCTGGAAGATGGGAACAGAGGAGTTTCTGCTGAGATCCCAGAGCCAGAAGCTGCCACTCAAAGGAGAGCTGACTCAACCACTTTGGATTTGAGCTGTCACTCCAAAAACAGCTGAATCGACCACTTTGAAAGCATTGAAAAGGGGCCATCATCGCCATGGTCATCGTTGTCATCGATAGAACAACTCTGCCCGACAGCCCACCACTACGGAAGATCAAAGACTGAACTACGAACCACGCTGGATCCATGGTGGTGACTATGTCCCTCTTGCTTCCTATAAAGACTCCTTTCTTCTTCTTTTCTATCTTTTCTATTGCCCTCCTTCCCTTCCCCATTACCCTAATTCATAATAGTGTCCGTCCTTCCCTTCCCCATCTCTCTGATTAAGATTTGTAATAAACTAGTCAGACCAACATCTGAACGGTTGTTTCTTAATCTCATGCTGGGTATACATACATATATCAAAGAACTTCCTCCCC
The DNA here is from genome assembly GCF_023343835.1 of Lagopus muta. Classification (NCBI taxonomy): domain Eukaryota; kingdom Metazoa; phylum Chordata; class Aves; order Galliformes; family Phasianidae; genus Lagopus; species Lagopus muta. The sequence goes on along the minus strand of NC_064433.1, from coordinate 150,750,870 downwards.
CTCTGATAAATTGGAGCGAGACAACAATCTTGTGCCACATTATTTCTAAACTGAAAAGATATGGATTAGAAAAGTTGACTATATAGTGGATGATTAATTAGTTGGATGGTTTCAGACAGGACTGTGGTCAACAGCTCTACATGAAGGTTGGTGATAAGTGGTGTCCCTCAGGGCTCAGGTTGGGACTGGTGATCTTTAACGTCTTTATCAATGGCATGCATAGTGTGATTGAGTGCACCCTCAGAAGATGAGTGATGACACTAACCTGAGTGGTGCAGTTGATATGACAGAAGGAAGGGATGCCATCCAAAGAGGCCTGGGCAAGCTTGAAAATTGAGCCCATGTAAACCTAGTGATGTTCAACAAGACCAAGTGAAAGATGTTGCACTTGAGTCAGGGCAGTCCTAGACCTTTGTATAGACTGGGAGAAGAAATCATTGAAAGAAGTTCTGCAGAGTGGGACTTGGAGTTACTGGTGAACAAAAACCTTGAGGAGAGCCAGCAGTGTATTCTTGCAGCCCAGAAGACTAAGGGCATCCTGGACTGCATCAGAAGTTCAGCCAGCAGAGTGAGGGAGGTTATTGTTTCCCTTTACTCTGCCCTTCTGAGGCCACATCTGGAGTACTATCCAGATCTGGGGCCTCAGCATAAGAAAGATGGAGAGCTGTTGGAGCAGGTACAGAGGAGAACCATGAGGATGATCAAAGGGCTGGACCAGCCTTCCAATGAAGAAGAGTTGAAAGAGTTGGGCTTATTCATCCTACAGAAGAGAAAGCTCTGGGGAGATCTCACTGTGGCCTTCCAGTACAAAAAGAGCGCTTGTAAACAGGAGGGAGATCAACGTTTTACATGGTCTGATAGTGATAGGACAAGTAAGAATGGTTTAAAACTAAAAGAGGGAAGATTTACATTAACTGTTAGGAAGATATTTTTCACTCAGAGGATAGGAAGACAAAGGCACAGGTTGTCCAGAGAGGTTGTGGGTGCTTCATCCCTCAAGGCCAGTTTTGCTGGTGCCCTGAGTAACCTTATCTAGTGGTAGGCAGTCGTGCCACAGCAAGTGGGTTCAAGCTCAATTATCTCTGAGGTCTTTTCCAACCCAAGCCATTTTCTAATTCTCGAATTCTAAGATTCTATGATTTTATGATTCTTAATATCAATTAACATTAATTGTAAATTCAAGTTATCTGGAGCCCTAACCTTGTATTGTTTATCTAGTCCTTAGTTCACTAATCCTCAAAATGAAAAAGAAAAGAGTGAAAAAGAAAACTGTCCACTGGAAGAGTGGTCAGGCACTAGAATGGGCTGCCCAGGGAGGTGGAGTCACTGACCCTGGAGGTGTTCGAGGAATGTTTGGATTTTGTGTTGAGTGATATGGTTTAGTGAGAACTATTGGTGATAGGTGGATGGTTGAACTGGATGATCTTTTAGGTCTTTTCCAAGATTGGTGTTTCTATGATGCTGGGGGGGAAAAAAAAAAAAAAAAAAAAAAAAAAGGGAAGGGAAGGGAAGGGAAGGGAAGGGAAGGGAAGGGAAGGGAAGGGAAGGGAAGGGAAGGGAAGGGAAGGGAAGGGAAGGGAAGGGAAGGGAAGGGAAGGGAAGGGAAGGACAAAATGCAAGTATAAATACTTTAGAACTACTATTTGGAAAAAAAAAAAAGGAATATTTGTAGCTGTCTTTTTGAGCCATGTTTTATCTAAGTATGATCACTTGACCTGTGTGTTTGTTTTTATTCCTATTTTTTTTTCCTAATTTGCTTTTATTTATTCTTATACAGAGTAATGGTTTTAGAATTTCCCACAAGAAGCCTGAGACACAAAAAATCATATATCAGGAAATGAAAACTTGCATGTCCCCAAGGAAAACTCATTTCATTTGGGGATTTGGAGCAGATGTTTACATTTTTGCTGGTTTTGATGAGTAACATGTGTTCGTTGCATTGATATGTTTATCAAATACTGATATAGAGTGAGATTTTTCCTGTAGTTCATAATGAGAAACAAAACAGTGATTTAGATACTGAAAAAAAGAAATAATTTGGAAGAAATAAAAAAATATTTCTTGAAGTTACTTTTTTTTTTTTTTTTTGAGAATAGACATTACTTAGTAAATAATCCCTTTATACTTCATTTATGTGTATATCTATACATCTTTATATACCTATAAATATACCCATAAATAGATTAACATATATATTAAGCACTTGTATATGTATAGATATATACTACATATATATGTGTGTGTGTTAAGTAAAGCCTAAACAAGGAAAAATCTTCATGAGTTTTGCTGACTTTATCATCGGGGATGGAGATTTACCTCTTCATTAAACAGTCATCTATGAACTCTTAACTGTTATCAGGTCAACAATTGAACCAAGCTTTTACACACACTATCTACATGTCAAACACCATTGATTCAGTTCTATTTTTTGCTGAAATTATTGTTAAATACTTAGTGTAGCATAAACCTATACTGATTTTGAAGAAACTTTACGTATCTTTTGTGATAACAACAAACATCATGGAACTCAGTGACAGAGGTACCATACACTTTCCTGTTGCCTCTTTTCTTACTTATGAATGTCTACCCAGAGATAGCTCTGCAAAGGCCAAAGTACTATATGCTGCACAGATGCATTAGCTTCTCCTCCGTTCCTCTGGGGAAATGAGTGCTTATATGCTGGAAGTACCCAGGCCCTCTCATGTTATTTTGGTGGGTTTTGTTTCCTGTTAAGTGCAAGAAAGCACACAAAAAGTAAAATACTTCTAGAAAGTAAACACGAGGGTTTTCTTTTTTTTTAGATTTATGTTATGTTAGTATCTTATTTTTCTGCCATTCATAACTAAAGGACCATCAGCATGCCTAGTGTAACCTCTTGGCCTTCATTAACCACTTTGTAGGTTATCCCTGAAAATTCTTCCTTTTCTGTCTTATTCTGTGTCACTTCATGGGTTAAGTATCTTAGAAAACAGGCAATTTTAAAGAAGTAGATTATCCATTCACTACTGCTTGCATGCTTTCCCCCCCACCCCCCTTGTGTTCCTTTCTCTGCCTTTTCAGTGTAAAATGAAAAAGAACAAAGATTTGGAGGAAAGTCAAGATAATCAGGTTGAATCCCCTTCATCTCAGATATGCAGGAGTTAAATTCTGCAGCTCAGGCACTGAAGCTGTTCAATAAATTGAGAAGAGTATGTTGGGGAAAGAGGGGAGGAGATATGGGGAAGCCAAGAAGAACATACTTTTATGGTGTTTTGTAGCCTCTGGGAAAGGAAATCAGTGCTCTTTCAGAAGAGTCAGATTAGTGCTTTCCTTCAGGCACCTCATCTGGAGAAACTTTTCTGTGGCCAACTATAATCACTCTCATCTGGAAAGGGAGGGGAATTCTGTTTTTGTAATGATCTATATGATTAATTTGGAGCTGTCCAGCAGGTGATCTTATTGAAAGCTTTTAATATTGCTGCAGCCCCTATTCCTTCTCCCGATTTTGAGGATATGGAAAGACAGTTGTTAGTGCTGTGTGGTTTAGGTAAAATGGGAATAAACCAAAGATAAGATTGCTACATCAATGTAAAGGTCTTTGTTTCCAAGGCTTTATGCTACATTGTGTTTGTGGCTTTAGGCACGGAAGCAGAACCACTGAATTAATCCTGACTATTCATCTGTTGCAAATATTTGAATGTACTTATTACTGTTTTGGGTTTTGCTTTTATTATTATTGCTTCTTAGCTGTTATTTTTATGAACGACCTAGAGGATTCAGTTGACTAAATTTTCTGCAAATCTCTATAGCTTAAGCCCAGTTGATTCCACTCTTCATCAGTGGCATAGTAAGAGCAGAGGAACAGTAAAAATAATTCTGTTATTCAGGCAAATCAGAATCAGATTTTTTGTCTTTGCACACAGAGAATATCTTCCACCAAAATTTCTAAATAATAAATAATAAATAGCTTGTACAGGAACATTGCTAAATGTTTAATACCTGTCTTCTGAAAACAAACATAATCTTGAATTATACATCCAGAATCTTTTCCGTGGATCTGGTGCTCTGTAATTGCAAAAGGTAATTATTCTCTCATGATGTAATGATACACTAAGGCTATCATCTAAATATGCCATTTTCAAGAACATTTTCAGTGATTCATATAGTCTTATTAAAAAAAAAGAAAAAAAATAGCTACACATTTGGGAACTTTGATAAGAGCCAAGGACAATATACTGTTATAATGAAAAATTTTTTATTTTGCTCATTTTATAGCTGATGGAAGTCTTTCAAGTTATGCTAGTGCAGTACTGTATTAACTTTATCTGTACATTTATCTGTGAGTCTAAAACAAACAACAATTCTATATTCTTTGAACAATGAAAAAAGTACACACAGTATGTGTCCACTCTATATGATAATCTAGTCTTACATCTTATTGCACAGTTACAGACAAGTACGCATTTAAAATAAATATGATTCCTTTTTCAATGAGATTCAGAAACTCAGAATATAAATGACATAAGTTTCATGTGCAGTACCTGGTTCTTACCTTTTTTTGTCCTCTCCCTTTTCTACAAACGGAAATTGTGAAATTTAAGAGTTTAAGTAAAAGCTGTTTGGAGAGGTGAAGAAGGGCAATGACACATCCCTGCTGCTCCCAGGGCTCTGATTATTTTATTACACACATGCACAATTGTTAAAATAGGAGCTACAGTGATCACCATTTGAGAGCTCTTTCTTAACATCTTAGTCTGTATTGTACAACATTTGCTCTTGTAGAATTGGTTCTGAATGGACATTTAGGATAGTAGAAGTGTTTTTAATCGTGAATTTTTGAATGTGCAAAGAAAACTTATTTTTGATTATAACTGTTTTCTCATATTGATAAAAATTTCCAAATCAGAATTTCTGTATTTTAACTTTGTAATCTGTATATGTTAATTGATTCTACCAGTGGCTAAACTAATAAGGGAAAACAATATGAATAACATGAATATGAATGATAGATTCTTATAATTAATCCAATGATACAATACTATGATTTAGCTTTATGTTTGCCATCGATGAGTGGACAGAGACGTGGGTTGAGAACTGGCAGAGCGCAGAGCACAGAGGGTCGTTGTTGGTGGTGCAGAGTCCGGTTGGAGACCTGTAACCAGTGGTGTTCCTCAGGAGTTGGTGCTGGGTCTGGTCTTGTTCAACATCTTTATCAATGACCTTGATGAGGGGATAGTGGCCACAGTAAGCAAGTTTGCTGATGATACGAAGTTGAGAGGATTGGCTGACACACCTAAAGGCTGTGCTGCCATTCAGCGAGACATGGAAAGGCTGGAGACCTGGGCAGTGAGAAACCAAATGAGGTTTAACAAAAGCAAGTGTCTTGCATCTAGGGAGAAATAATTGCATGCACTGGTACAGGTTGGGGGATGACCTGCTGGAGAGGAGCTCTACAGAGATGGACCTGGGTGTCCTAGTGGATGACAGGTTGGCCATGAGCCAGCAGTGTGCCCTTGTGGCCAAAAAGGCCAATGGCATTCCGGGGTGCATTAAAAAGAGCATGGCCAGCAGGTCGAGGAAGGTGATCCTCCCCCTCTACTCCACCCTGGTAAGACCTCATCTGGAGTACTGCGTCCAGTTCTGGGCTCCCCAGTACAAAAAAGACAGGGATCTCTTGGAAAGAGTCCAGCGGAGGGCCACAAAGATGGTGAAGGGCCTGGAGCATCTCTCTTATGAAGAAAGGCTGAGTAAACTGGGTCTGTTTAGCCTTGAGAAGACTGAGAGGGGACCTGATCCAGGTCTATAAATATCTAAGGTGTGGGGGGCAGAGGGGCGAGGCCGGACTTTTTTCAGCAGTGTGTGGAGACAGGACAAGGGCAAACAGCCAGAAAATGCAGCATAGGAACTTCCGCACAAATGTGCGCAAGAACTACTTTACGGTGACGGAGCGCTGGAACAGGCTGCCCAGGGGGGTTGTGGAGTCTCCTTCTCTGGAGATGTTCAAGACCTGCCTGGACACCTACTTGTGCGACCTTGTGTAGGGAAACTGCTTTGGCTGGGAGGTTGGACTCAATGATCTCTGGTGGTCCCTTCCAAAACCTAGGATTCTGTGATTCTGTGAATACAAATGTTATCTCCTAGAGGAATACACAGAAGAACAATCTAAATATTTTTTTTCTGAAGCTATCCAAGCAAGAAGAAACTACATTAGTTAATGCCTCACTGTTTCTCCTAAAAGTTGGGCATCTTTAAGAGGATGTCTAAAATCCTTAACCCAAAATTAGTAAGACCCATGAGTCCATGTGTTAGATACTATTTGTTTTTTAACCTGTTTCTCTTGATGCTCATTGTTACTTACAGAGTGCTATCTAAACTTCTTAGCAAATTCTATGGGAAGACAGAAGAATTTGGTCTTCAGTTCTATTACGCTGTGAAAGTTGGTCAGTTCAGATAGGCTTATTTTAAATGTATCTTCACATCACATAGAAAATTTGGTATTTTATAATGATATTGCATATAAGAAAGATTAACAGAAAAAAAAAAAGATACAATATGATCAAGTTCTTCATTTGAAATAATGCTATAGTAGCTGAAGTACATCTTCATGAAACTGCACTATGAATGCTGAATGGATCCTAACACCTGCCTAGCAACAGTCTACAGTTGACGTCCTACATTTTAAGACTATGCAGTTACTAACATGATTGCAATTTTTATCTTTTTCTATTCTGTTCATTAGAAACAGAAATCTTAGGACAATTGTGCTTAAATATGTATTTGCAATCCTTTTACAATTACTGAAATAGAAAATATCTGTTGGAGTTCATCTAGGTCATCTCTCTACTGACCTTGATTTGGAATATCTAGAACTTCAAAAAATCTAAAACATTTTAATTGCTGCTTTGTTTTTCTTATGCTTCCTCTGTAATAAAGCTTTCAGTCTAAATCATTTATTTCCTATGATCTTAGTCACTGTATTTAGATCTAACAGATTCACTGTACGATTTTCCTTGTAGTATTATTGTTTATAGATGTCAGGTGATACCTGAGAACTATTTTATATACGCAAAGAAAAGCAAAGAACCTACGGTCTAAAAACAGACCCAAAGGCATAATTATTCTAGTTTAGAGAGCAAAAGGAAAGCTGAAAGCATAAGGAATTAAATTCATGATAGATTTAAATACATGTTAATTATGCAAATATAATATTTAATGTTAATGGTCCTCTGAAAATTTTTAGAACTCTTTTGCATCCTCTAGCTAGCCAGAGAAGCATTCAAAATCCATAGAAAACTATGTTTCTGGAAGTGGCAGTGTACCCAGCTACTCAGCTCTTGGATTGTCCTCGAACTCTCTGACCTTGCAGAGGGATTCTCACATTGCTTATATAGTTGTAGGAACAGCCAGATCCAAAAGACCACTCAAAAGCAATGCTAGAAAGAACAGAGAGAAGAGAGCTCTCTTGTGTAGACACTCTTGTTTGAGAGCCCACTGCCCAGACCAATAACTGAGGCGCTAGTAAATGAAGGAGCAAATGTCTCCTCTGTTCAAGTCAGAAATGTTTTGCAGGTGAGCTTTAAAGTCTGGAAGATTGAGATAGTCTCTAAGTTTGTAATGTATGCAGGAAAAAAATACGCTATTAAGATATGAAGATCTTAAATACGGGTATTAAAACTACCGTGAGATAAATGTCTATCTGATTTTTAATTTTTTTTGTCAATACAGAAAGCCTGAAAACTAAAATACTTTAAACTCCAACTCCATCTTTCTAACAGATGTCCCACCTTTTCCATTCTTCTTATCTGCATGTTCTTTTTCCCATCTGTCTTCTATTCCATATCTTTTATTTATTGTTTTTTTGTTTGTTTGTTTTTTGTTTCAAAAATATAAATTGCTCGATTATTTGTTGTATTTGTGCCCCCATATTCAATTTTTATATCTCTTTTTTAAAATGTTGTCATTATGTTATTAGAAGATTAGAATATTATTAGAAGTTACTAATGGTTCATAGTGCCATTTTATGTAATAAATTCTTCACCCCCTTTTCTGTTTATATCTAGTAGTAACTAAGATTATGTCAAAATTGAGTTTTTTTTTTTTTTTTTTTTAAACTACAATATATTATTACAGGAATAACCACAAGGACACACACATTCCTGAAATCTGAGGCAGTTCTTCATTCAATTACTGTTTGCTAGGGTAAAACAAAGAAGTGAAAAGACACGGATTCTAAACTCCTGCCTTTTGATTTGGAAAAGGTTTACTGGCAAGTTCAGAAATCTGGAAAGTACTACAAGAAGAGGCAAACTGTGCTGAGATCTCCTAGGGCTATTCTGTTATTTATTTAAATCTGAAACAACTCCTATTGTAATTCTTCAGAGAGTAATCATTTTCAGTGTGCAAATCAGATAATAATAAATCTACCAATTCTCCATACAGAGGTCCTTAAAATAGCAATGTGGATCACATACAAATGATTTTGTTGAAGCTGGGATCCAATAAAAGAGCTAAGACCAGAGATGATACTGCACTTCTAATTAAGTAGAACTCAATGTCTTAAATTATCCAGACTAGATTTCACAAAGTTGTGAATTATCTACAGTTTTTTCTGTCCTCAGCCACTGACTGCTCACTATTCATGAAAACACATAACTGCATTCTTCTATTAGTCCCATAACATTTTTGCTCACCAATGCCACTTTTTCTGGTTATTACTTCAAGACATGTTCAGTTGCAGCTTATTTAACTTAATGCTAAGCAAACAATGCGCAGAATATATTCAATAAAATAAGAAATAAATAATGCAAAGTTTTTTGCAGATATGTATTTCTAAATTACTTTAAAACTTTTGTTGTCAGGAATGCTGAACACAAAAATGAGGTAGAATCCTCATAACAGATGTGTTCTTGGCTCCAACTAACTATTCACAAAGGAGAAATATATTTTCATTTTAAATACAGGATATTAGACTGTTTCTACTTAAGGCACATTTAGGATTTAAGTATTTGCAGGGTTCTCCTAAGCTGTATTTTGCCTCAGCAATTGCTAGTGGCTGTTTTCTCAGCAGAAATGAACAATGAAAATTATTACATTCTATAGAAAAATCACGAGACACCAAAAATTTGAATTTTGGGAGTAATTTGTCTGTCCAAAGTTGCTAAATCTATGTAAAACTGTATGTGTATATTTACTTTTTAATGTTAATGTTTTAACGTTAATGTCTCATTAACTTTTTTTGGATCAAACCCCAAAATATGTGTGAGATTCCTCTTTGTGGACATGGGGACTCTTTATTAACTTAGATGTTTATAATAGTAATAGCAATGGGAAGTCGTTTGGGCAGCTCAACAATAGCAACTATGGATTTCACATTTCTTTAGTCTTCAAGACTTCACTCTCCTCTTACAATTGTGGATACCAGGAAGGAAGAAGAAGTCAAGAAATCTTATTTTACATAATGTAAATATGGTTTTATTTACATTCAAATGCAATAAAGTTGTTGTACACAGGTTAGTAGTATTTCATAATATACTTGGGGAATGTAGAAATTTCATAAGAGTTATATGAGATTCGTTGTACTCCAGTGATATTTTGAAAACTGCCTATAAGCTTCTTTGAGGCTAAGGAAAAAAACCACATTTTTAAATACCACTGTGGTAGTTAATCTTTTCTGGCATTTGATATGTACTTAGGCAGTCAAAAATTAAAAAATCAAGTGGACAAACAAAACCAAAAATAAAATAAGGAAACGAATTGAATATCTTTTTTTTAATTTCTGTTCAATTAATTATGTTGACTTTTTATATTACTCTCTTGTAAGTACTATAAAAGTTAGGGTATACTTATGTTCAAAATGTCATCCACCAGCTCTCCTTGTGTTTTCTTAAATGTACTCTGGCTTACTTTTTGTTATAACAATTATGAAAGCCTTTGGGACACAGGATTGAAAGAGAATATTGCATTAAGTTATTGGCTATCACAGTTAAACCCATTATATAATTCTATTAATGAATGTATTCCTCTTCATTTGGAAGAAGCTTTGTTCCTTGTCTCCATGATATCTTGCTGACAACTTTTTCCAGAATCATGTTCATCTAATGGTTAGAATCTGTATTCCAATTCCAAGCCACAAGTTAGCTATGGCTAGTTAGTGCTGGTTTCTTCTTTTTCTACAATTATACCTTTACCCTGATATATCCAATGAGATTAAAAATGTAATTTCTCAAACAAATTTTTCTCCGTTCTAATATTATCTATCCTCTAAGGTGAGTCATTTTGCATAACCACAGCAGCTCATTTGCAAGGCACAGATTGTGCATTGTTTTTAACGGTGGCACAGGTTCCTACAATGTCAATCCTTTTTTCTATTTTTTTTTAAATGTCAATCAATATAAACTGGCTAGAAATGTAATTTCACCAACACAATGTCAAAGTTGTACACTGTATAGTTATACATTATATTTATATGTTAAATGTAGTTATATAAGACAGTGAAGAACATAACACAGTATTCTTCATGAGGAAAGATACAATCCACTCCCTCCTTCCTCCTCTCCTCCTTCTACTCCATCCCCCCACCTTTCTTTCTTTTCCCTTTCCTTTCTTTTTTTTTTCCCCCCCCCCATGACATTTCTGGTTCCTTCTTTGTGAATTATTAAAAACTTTTGATACATACATAAATAGACAAAATAGGAACTAGAACAGTCTTCCAACTGAACTTGCAAAGCATGAATAAAACACACTGAACCTCTAATCTAATCCTGTTGCCTTTATTCAACTTCAAATATGCACACTGAGAGTTTACTTTCTAGTTGCAAATTTTTGAAGAAAATTTCAACAGGAGTCATTCTGATTTTAAGTAGATACTAAAAAGAATTACAGTTCATATACTTCATGCTCTTCTTTCTTAGTGAATATCTATTTGAGGTCTCAAATTTCAGATAGTTTCAATATTTAATTTGCTTTTGTAGTTTATGTATTAAATAGTTACTATTTTGCATCTCATTCAGCTAGCACGTTGACATAAAATATTAAAGCATCACAAGGTTCTACAAGTATCTAACATTTTCAGGAATTTAAGCAAAATGTGATTTTAAAACTGTCAGAAAACAGTTTTTTCTCAATTTTGTTTGTCATGAAAAAGCTGCTTTTAGTTGACTATGAGAATTTTTAATGTGCCTCCTTAAAGTGAAAAATGATAAGATTTTGCCTACATGTTTCTAGAAATTATCCAGTATTTCTCAAGATCTGGTTTCTGATCCTTTGACTGAGGTTTTCGCCCATTTTCAAGACATGCGTATGTTTAGAAGGTGAAGTGATCCCTCATAAATTGACATTTGTTTTTTTCTCAAATTTAAATCATTACTCCTTAAAAAGTTTTAGAAGGCTTTCTGCTCCAGTCAGATGCCCTTTCGATGTTTTATGGAAACAAATGAAGTCATTTAAATACGTGCGGATGACTTAAACTCTCAAAATATGGCTGACATCATTTAGTGCCTTTTGAAAATCCTAATGAAATCTTTGGAGGACTGAGATACTTGACAGACAGTTGTAAATGTGTAATTTTTCCTCCTTGATCTTCACCTACTTTTAATTTTATTTTATATGATTTTTAATTTTTAATTTGAGGATATCCAGATTCTCAGTCAGAAACAGTAAGTTACTTTTCTGTTGATATGTTATCCATGAAATCTGGCATGCAGATTTACTGACTTTAAAGTCAGTAAATATTCTGAGTTATTTATGCATTCTTTTTTGTTTTGTTTTGTTTTGTTATTAAGATTGCTGGATTTTTTTTATTTTTATAATTGTGTATTTTCAAAGCAATGAAAATTAATCAGAAAAACTGCAGCATGAAGTTTAAGTATTTACAGTGCTCTCTGATTGTCAGTGTCTCTGATTGAAACCCCGAAACAAAAAAAAACAAAAACAAAAACATAGAACCATGACACTGATATATCAAAGAAGTTAGTTCTGGATAGGTACAGATCTTTGCATTATTTATCTTATAAGATACTGATAGTTAACTTCATGTATAAACAACTGTTAGTTCTTCTTATGTGACACTGTCTTGGTGGGAGATTCCATTTTCAGTGTCTTTTCTCCTCCTATCACCTACAAAAAAAAAAATCTGACCAATTGCAAAATGTCTGATTCATGAAATAATTTATGTCATGGGACCTATAAGGGGGAGCAGAAGGGCAGGAACTGATCAACAGTAATAGGAACTGTGAGAATGGAATGGAACTGCATCAGGGAATGGGATGATGGTGGGTGAGCTGGGAGAAAAACTTCATCAAGAGAATGACTGGACATTGGAACAGGCTCCTCTGGACAGTGGTCAGAGCACCAAGCCTGCGGGAGTTAAACAAGCCATTGGACAATAGTCTCAGGCATATGGTTTGATCTTTTGCTGGTCTTGTGTAGAACAGGGAGTTGAACTTACTGATCTTTGTGAGTCCAGTCCAACTCAGGATATTCCGTATTTCTACGAATACAATGTAATCCAATATTTTCCAATTACTGTACTCACTGTCATACAATTCCAAATAATTATGTGAGCTCTTTGTTCTGCTGTTCAAAATTTTACATAACATAATGCTGTGAAGCTTACTTGATAAATTTGATAGTTAATAACTACTGTTATTAATAATAACTAATAATATAGTAAGTACTATGAAGTAACATCATTAACATTATAATTACTAATAAATATAAAAATAGTCTTACTATGCCTAGCTGTTGATTCGTCTGATTTCTAGTCATCGTATTACTGATGTGTTAATGAAGTAATGGTTAATTAACTTACTCCTCTACTTAAAATAGTAGCAAATGAAAAACACACTTGAATTTTTTACCTGCTTGCCTAAATGCATATGCTAAACTATTTAGGAACTTCTACATAATAAGAGGGCAAGACAACCCCCTAGTGCATAAAGTATGAATTAAAGATGAAATTTACTTGAAACTCGGTTCATCAAAGATATATGTGCAAGCTAGGTTTAGTAGTACCACTGTGATATAATTTTCTGTGAATGAGCTTGTATGAGTGCAGTATTCCAGTGAGGAATACATAAAAATTATTCCTGTAAGTAATTTCAAATACTGAACAAATTCAGTATGAAAGCTGCAAGGGTGCATTTTTGCTGTATGTGTCTCATAATTGTTGATTTCAACACATATTGAATGATGGCAAGTCCTGATGCGAGTCCTTACCTTTCTGTGTTTACCCTAGCACATTCCTACTTCAAATGTTTCTTTTATTCCTTATGCTCTTTGATACCTTTAGTAACACTTTTCTTCTTTTCTCTGGTCTTTTCTTTTGGATAAATATTCTTCAATTAAAAAAAATGTACTGATAGTATATATTGATGGTACCAATATACCAAAAACTTCTCTCTGGAATCATTATCAAATACTATTATGTCCTTAAAAATGAGTGAAGATGTCTAATTTGGTATATACACATTTTGTATATGACATGGACAGCTGTCAAAGACAACTCAATATTCCAGCACTGGAGAATTATTAATCTCTATTATAACTATTAGATTGCTTTGTTTTACCTTTTCACCCTAGTTCTCTATTGAGACTTTACTGACTTTGATGAAGTTATCCCTCATCCTAACAAATTCTACGAGATCTAAATTAGCTTCTGTGTTTTTGTCTGCTTTAGATACATGACAAAACCAAATTGAATCCTATCTAATTTTTTTCCAAGGATGCATCTGCATTCTGTTTGCTTTCAAGATTGCTAAGAAGATGTTTCATAGGTCTTAGTGGTATAGTGCTGTTAATATCCTACTTCACTGTGATGACTTTTAGATCATATATAGACTGATATTTTTATTGTCACTGATCACAAATTCAGGATCTGATATTCAGGAGCTTTTGCCACTTATTATGTCAACTTTAAGTAAACTGGAAGCTATGACATTAACTAGGGTATATTCTAAGAAGGGAAAATTTTAAAGGAAATGCATTTCATCAGATTTTTTTTCTTTTTAATATATGTGAGTTGTCTTGTTTGTTTTTAATAGTTTTAACTTTAGCTTCATTTATATACTAACAGACACTGTACATTTTTTTTCTTTTCTTTTTTTTTTTTTTTTTTTTTCCCATATCTGACTTTCTTTCTTCAGAGATCTCTGTTTTTATTCCACTTCTACCTCCTCTATCCTTCTGTCAGTTATTTGTCTCTCTCCTCAAAATTTTCAAAGTCCAGGAAGACTGATACTATATACTGTTACTGCCGCATTTGAGTGTTTAATCAGTTGAGAATAATGCATCCTTTTCTCAATATGTTCATTCTGCCCTTTGGCTGCTCCCTGTCAAGGGATATGCTTCGCAGGAGCTAAAATAAATAATTATATTCAGTCATCAGATTGGAAAACAGAACTAGGGAAAAGATTTAGAAATAGGTCTCCTGTCCCCTCAGCAGTTAGAGAAAAGAGCATCAAGAAGAGGTGAAACAGGGAGAAAAACACAGGGCAGATAGCCAAGACAACCCAGTGATGAAGGAAGCCAACCAGAGAGCCTAAAAAAAGCCTAAGCATCCAGCCAGAAGCCATGAGTTAAGCAATTCTTGTGAGAAAGCTTGACTGTGGGATCATAGCACTCATCAGGAGTCCAACGAGAAGTAAAGACAGGTGTAGAACTCTTAACCTCATAAGTCATTCTGTAACCACGGTCCAAAGAAAATAAAAACCTCATTAGTACTGGAAAGTTTGACTTTGGCTGTGCTCACTTGACCAAACTAAGAACTCATACCAAAAGTATCAAGCTGTACTGGTCATACTGTACTGCATAACCTGATTTTGTGTCAGGTCTCTGTTTGTGTAAACCTTGAAAACTATCTTAATTCCAGAGAAGTTTTGTTTATGCAAGCCAACTGAAATTCTAGATCTCAAAATGAGAAATTAATTGATTTGTTTTATTACTTTTAAAAATACACTCATGGGGTAGAAATAGAAGAAAAAAAAAAGAATGCTGTAAAAACTAAGTTATGTAAACACATAACTGAGGAAACATTGCATTTTTAGAATGTATGAGCAGTCATCTAAAAAGTGTTTCATTAATAGCCATTACTAAAGGCTATTAGGAAAAGTGCAAATGAATGGCTTCTTCACAGAACTGGGTCTGACCCTGTCAGTGGTGAAGTGCTTGCAACACTGAAAGACTTTAGCTCCTGTTAGCGTTTACTCTAAATTTAAAACAATATTTAAAAAACACAGAGGGTAGTATTAATATCACAGGACTTAAGGGATTTAATTCATTTATCTAATCATGGTATTTAAAGCCATTTAGGACTTTAGGAATCAGTCTGGCTTCAAATCACTGCTTCAGAAAGGCATGGGTTTCCTATGGATTCTATATCTGTTGTCCTTAGACGAGTGTCTCTAACTGCAGCCTCTTAGACTGCAGTAAATGTCTGTGTTGATAATTAACTAAATGAAGCCCTTCATGTCTGCATCTGAGCTTATGATCTTGCACTTTTTCCACAGACAGAAAACAGAAATTGATGCCTGTATACCTCAACAACAAAGTTGAAATATGTATGTCCTATTCAGAATGATTGCATTAAATAAATGCTGGTTCAGTCTCCACTTACTATAAAGGGAGTCAAAGGTAATCATCTTCGATTACATGGTTATTGGCATCTAACACCACAGTGTACTTACTAGCAGAACATAATACCAAGTCCTTTTCTGTATCTTCCCTTATCTCTGTTTTCTTTCTTGTCACTGTAAGGTTTATGCTGATCACAAAACCATTAATAACAATACCAGCTTCTATATGCTTGCCTGGTAAAATAAATTGCTATTTGTTCCCTCAGCTGTGAAATGGCTAGCCTTATGAGCTACATAGTGCCTTTACTTGCATGGTAATAGAAAAGCTTCACGGACTTTGGCTATTTAGTTCCATATAGGACACAGCAACGCAGGAAAAGTATTTGATTTGATTCTCATTGCAGCCAGATCTCATTCAATCTTCTTTTGCAGATTAATGCAATCATCTTTTCATACTAACCACATTGTTTAGTATGAAGGCTGCTCCAAAAGTAATGCCTATTTTATTGTGTTGGCTCACAATGTCAGAGAAGGATATTGGTGACATACCAGTAGGGAATGAATCTTCTTTCCATCATTCTGTTTCATTTTATTGTGTGCAACAGGTGGCAATGGAGGGCTAGTCTGACAAATTGGCATCTGACATGGAAGTGCATATGCAGCAAAGGTGTCTCATTGAATTCCATCATGCAGAAAAAAATTGCATTCATTGACATTCATTCATGCTTACTGAACATTTATGGAGACCAAGCAGTGGATGTGAGCACAGTGAATTATGTGTTCCAACAGTGGTGACAATGACATGAAAGACAAGCCACATTCTAAACAGACATAGGTAGATATAACACAGTGAAATGAAGAATTTCAGTTATCTCTTTCATGTGAAACAACTAATGGTGGTGACTACATTGAAAAAAATTGTTTCATAGCAGAGAGTTTGTTCAGTCAAAGATTGTTACTGTTCTCTTTGTAGCTGTTGAAGTTTCCATGGGAATAAATAGGAGGATTACTTACGGAGCGACATACATAGATTAGTTTTCTGAGGCACAAACCAAGGGTCAGAATAGCTTGAGCTGCCTACCAGAGAATACATCTGTTGGCTTTCTTAATAATGTCTTTAGTTGAACACCTGCAAACTTCCTGTGACTATTGACTGATTGTCTTCCATCCCCTCACAAGAGAGAAAACAATGAAAGAATACGTCAGTGTTTTTCACCTTGGAAAAAACAGTTTCATTTCATCTAGAGAAAATAAAGGATGTAGCTGGCACATTTTGTTTGTTTTGTTTAGCTAAATCAGATTTTTCTTTCAGATAACTAGTTTGTATCTAATACAAGGAAAAATGTGAAGGAAAGCTAATATTTAAAATAATGAGAATACAGAAATGTGCACATGCACACACAAAAATGTATACCATTGAATTCAGTCTATAAAAGCATACAATTGGAGAGCTGTGAAATAGCATATGTGTATAGATATATGGACAGGTGGACATCTTTCCATAGTAGTAAAGACAGAAGATTTTTCCACATCTGCTTCTTAAAAATAAA